>NW_028318150.1:3753000-4378500 GCF_062004578.1 Staurois parvus | reverse complement strand
GGTTGCATGGGTACTGGGGAGTGAGCTGCGTGTGCCGGAGTGCAGATTTCACTGGTTGCATGGGTACTGGGGAGTGAGCTGCGTGTGCCGGAGTGCAGATTTCACTGGTGACATGGATACTGGGGAGTGAGCTGTGTGTGCCGGAGTGCAGATTTCACTGGTGACATGGATACTGGGGAGTGAGCTGTGTGCGCCGGAGTGCAGATTTCACTGGTGACATGGATACTGGGGAGTGAGCTGTGTGTGCCAGAGTGCAGATTTTACTAGTGACATCAATGTTGCGGAGGGAGTTCTGTGAACTTGGAGGCAACTCTCACTTGTAGCATTCACTGGTTACATGGGTACTGGGGAGGGAGCTGTGTGTGCGCTATAGCGCAGATTTCATTGGTGGCATTATTACTGGGAAAGGAACTGTGTGTTGAAGTGCAGAACTCTCATTCTGACCTTCACTTCACATCTGGATATGTAAGTACTATGGAATACATGAAAGGATTGCATTTCTGGCAACCAGTCCTTCGACTCATTCACAAATTTACAGACGTATCCCTGCATAATGACCCAGCTGCAGTCTTACTTAACCTCACTCCTATGTTGACGAAGCGCTATCATAAATCTCTTCTCAAACATCTCTTAAATCTCCTAGACTGTAAGCTCCAAGGAGCAGGGCCCTCCTAACGTTCTTGTATTGAACTGTATTGTTTCCCGTTATATTGTGAAGCGCTGAGCAAACTGTTGGTGCGATATAAATCCTGTATAATAATAATAAATGCGGCACGGGCGTGCATACCAAGCCAATGGAAGCAACAGGTTGCCCCTACGATGGCCCAATGGCTCACAAGAGTGAATGACATTGAACAGATGGAGTATCTGACTTATGATATTCGGGACAAATCGGAGGAACATAAGACCAGGTGGTTTTACTTGGACCTTTTCTACTTCGCAGATGAATATATCCAATATACATCGCTTTCAACATTTCATTTCATTGTAAATGTCACATACCACTAAATAAAAAAAAAAAAAAAAAAAAAAGGACTGCAATACAGTTCATTGTACTCCTGCAAAGCCATTGTTAGAAACTAGTTTAATAAAAACTGTGCTAAGGAAATATTGCTGACCTAACCTCCTGAAAATCATAGGTTTATGGCTGTCATGCGCACTGAATTGATTCCATACCTTTGAGTTCCTAACCTGGAATAATATGCAGATCAGGAATTCTTACTTACTTTCAGACTTTCACTTCTAATTAATTGTTTCAGGTAAATAATTCAGGTATTTATACCAAACACAGACAGGCAACTAACATTTTAAGAAGAAGGTCAGCAGTGGTTTTCTTCCTATTTCTCTCAGCACAGGTTTCCTTTACCCGCTTCCCTTCTGAGGATTTACCCCCCTTCCTGACCAGGCCATTTTTTGCATTACGGCGCTGCATTATTTTAACTGACGATTGTGCGGTCATGCAACGCTTCACCCAAATGAAATTTACATCCTTTTTTCCCACAAATTGAGCTTTCTTTCTGTAGTATTTGATCACCTGTGTGTATTTTATTTTTTGCGCTATAAAAAAAAATGTGACAATTTTGAGAAAAAAAAATATTTTTCACTTTTTGCTATTAACATGTCCAGTAAAAACATTTAAAAAATCAAATTTCGTCATAAAGTTAGGCCAAAATGTATTCTGCGACATGTCTTTGCTAAAATAAATTCCAATATGTGTAAATTAATTGGTTCACGTGACAGTTATAGCGTTTACAAATAGCGGTATAGATACTGAGATTTTTTTTTTTTACATAGTAATGGCAGCGATCAGCAACTTATAGCAGGACTGCGGTGGACATTCTGACACTGGGGGGGGGGGGAACTGACTTGGTGTCACTGACATCCCCAGTGACACCAATAGAGTGATCAGTGCTAAAAAAGAGCACTAACACTGTTCTAATGGCACTGGGCAGGAAGGGGTTAATATGAGGGGCGATCAAAGGGTAAACTGTGTGCTGGGAGTGTCTTACTAGGGGGTGGTGTGTGTGGGTTTCACTGTAATCACACTGATCTGGATTTGCTGTGCTGTGCGTTCAAGTCAAACCAGGACTTTTAATTATATAGATATAAAAAGGGATGCTAGCATGGTGGTAAGTGGCAAGTGTGTCCTATTACTGACAGGCAGCGCACATGTCGTGGGCCAGTCCAGAGACCGTTAATCAAGATAGCAGACAGTGTTAGTGCGTGCATGGAACAGCGTGTGGTGATGAAGTTTCTTGTGAACAAAAGCTTAAAGCTTTTGGATATCTACAAAAGGCATCAAGCATAGTACGGTGATGAGACACTCAGCCGCAGTAAAACATTTGAATGGTGTAAACATTACAAAGATGGCCGTACATCCGTCAGTGACGATCATGGCCGTGGTGGTTAATAGGCTGATCCCTGCTGAACTGAACACATTTCAATCAGTGTGTGGCTGTCTAAGCTCAACAGAAGTCAATCAGTTGATTGACCTCTGCCAAAGGGACATGCTGGAAAACTTCTGTTGATCAGTGACTGCAGTAGCTGATCAGTGTATTTGACAGGGGAGGACAGAATCTCTAAAATCCTCCTATAAGCTTAACCATGGTAAAATAATTTTTTCAAAAGTAATTTTCAATATTTTTAATTATGTTTTCATCAATATATTACCTGGTGACCCTGTCATGAAAGTCCTTGTTCAGGCCACTTATGGGTGACAATGGTTTTTCTCTCCCAAATGTGCTCCTGCATTGTCACATTGTCATACAGACATCAGATAGCATGCCTGTCACCATCAGGAAACCTACCCCGAGAACTGCCATGCAACCATCTTTAACCCATTGACGCCGACGGCACACAAATATGCGGCCTCACAGAACTGGGCTTTTTTCCATGGGGCCGCATGGCCCCTCAGTGCGCTCCCAGCACAAAGACCGCGGTGTCACTGAGAGCCCCGGGACTAACGAGGGGGCCCGGGACTCCCGATTCCGAGTCACGTGATCGCTGTGATAGCCTCTGATTGGCTATCACAGCGATCAGTGCAGCCCGGCCCCCTTGTTTTTTCTCTCTCTATGAATGGAGAAGAGAGATACATTGTATCTCTCTAACTCCTGACATAGAGAGATAAAAAAAATTTTGTTAAAAAAAAAAAAAAAAGATAAATAAATAAATCTTAAAAAAGATAAGAAAAAATAAAGAAAAATACCTAGATCAATGTTTGATCTAGTTCAGTGCCAGGGTTATTGTTTGGGTCAGGGTCAAAGGTAAGGGTCAAAGGTCAGGATTTAAAAAAAAATGGTGTCAGTTAGCGTTAATGTCAGTGTCAGTGTGTTTTAGGTAAAAAAACAAAAAAAAAAAAACCCAAAAACAAAATGTGCAC
Organism: Staurois parvus; assembly: GCF_062004578.1. NCBI lineage: Eukaryota > Metazoa > Chordata > Amphibia > Anura > Ranidae > Staurois > Staurois parvus. Next base: position 4,375,121 of record NW_028318150.1, on the reverse strand, counting down.
TATTGTTTCTGGACTGTACTATGGGTAAAAACAACAAATAACATACACATATATGGTATCGATGCGATCGTCAAGAGCTGGAGAATTTATTTTGGGTTGTTCTATGCAGGTAGGTTATGGTCGTAACAAGAAACACACAGCTAAATAAAAAAAAATTCTTTTTTTTTACTATTTTGGGCCAGTTTTCCTTTGATAATAAAAACAAAATAGGAGCTATCCATTAGCATTTACCACCAAATGAAAGCACAATTTCTCCTGAAAAAATCAAGGTATAATCCACCTGGATGTACAAAGTAGTTGTGATGATATGTACGGTTTTACTAACACATGTCAACATTGCAGAATTGTGCTTAGGCATATAGATTTGTTTTACCCTTAGGCGTGAAGGGGTTAAAGTTCTGAATGTAGACAGAAGGGAATTCAGGAAATCAGCAGCTCTGAGATGCAACAAAGGATGAGAAAAAAGGTAAAATGTGTATTATTTAAAGCGAAACACCAGTCTCCGGTGAAAAAAATAAAAGTCAGCAGCTACAAACACTGCAGCTGCTGACTTTTAAAAAACAGCTACTCACCTGTCCCAGGATCTAGCAGTGTCCTCACCACAGCTGGGTTCTCCGGCCATCCTGTGTCCCCGGTGCCCGCATCTTAAGTGTGGGCACCCAGCTGTGACAGCTTAACAGCCAGATGCGCATGCATGAGCGATGCTGCGCATTGTGAATGGTCACACACAGTCCTCTGGGACCTGCCACATGTCCTAGATGATTGGGGGGGGAGAACTTCCGCTTCTGATCGCCTAAGCGATCGCAGCGGAAGTGGGTATCTGTGAAAATCAGGTACCCACTCTCCAAAGGTGCCAATCCTCAATGGGGAGAAGGGGACAAGGCCTTAAAGTGGAACATTCCCTTTTGGGTGGAGCTCTGCTATAAAGAAAAGGCAATTATTAATTATGTCATCTAGTTAGGGATTTACAACGGTATTATTTATTAAAACAAGCAGGCTAGAATAATAGCCAAGCACAGAGCATTTTCAAAATGATATCAACCATAGCAACCCCCCCCACCCCCCATAATTTTCTTATGGAAGTTATACTTTGATATACTTTAAAAAGTCATACCAAGCAATTCATCTCTTTTTCTTCTTTTTTTTTAACAAGAGTGTCCATGGAGCAAAGCCCAGACACAGGTTATATTTGAAAGTTATTAATAACTGCACTGGAATGATTTCAGAACCAGACTCTAGAACATTACTACTATGATCAGACATTTATTTAACAGCTGAGTTTGATCAATGCCACAAGCTGCTCAGTAAGGAGGCAAAAACTTAAAAAAATGCACATACACTACATTGCCAAAAGTATTGGGCCAGCCCTCCAAATCACTGGATTCCGGTGTTCCAATCCCCTCCATGGTCACAGGTGTATAAAATCAAGCACCTAGGCATGCAGACTGCTTCTACAAAGGTCAGTGAATTCAATCATGGTATTGCGATAAGTTGCCACCAGTGCCACAAGTCCATGCGTGAAATTTCCTTGCTACTAAATATTCCACTGTTAGTGGTATTATAACAGTGGAAACAACTGGGAACAACAGCAACTCAGCCACAAAGTGGTAGGCCACGTAAAATGACAGAGAGGGGTTGCCAACTGTCTGCAGAGGAAGGGAGGGAGGAAGAAAGAGAGGAATGGAGGGAAGAACAGAAGGAAGGAAGGACGGTAGAAAGGAAAGAAGGGAAGGATGGAGGAAGGAAGGAAGGAAAAGGAAGGGATGACGGAAAAGGAAGGGAGGAAGGAAGGAAAAGGAAGAGAGGGAAGAAGAGAGGAATGGAGGAAAGGACAGAAGAAAGGAAGGGAGGGGAGGAAGGAAGGAAGGAAAAGAAGAGATAGGAGGGAAGGAAGGGAGGAAATGGAAGGGATGATGGAAAAGGAAGGGAGGAAGGAAGGAAAAGGAAGAGAGGGAAGGAGAAAGGGAGGAATGGAGGAAAGGACAGAAGGAAGGAAGGAAAAGAAGAGATAGGAGGGAAGGAAGGGAGGAAATGGAAGGGATGACGGAAAAGGAAGGAAGGAAAAGGAAGAGAGAAATGGAGGAAAGGACAGAAGGAAGGAAAAGAAGAGATAGGAGGGAAGGAAGGGAGGAAATGGAAGGGATGACGGAAAAGGAAAGGAGGAAGGAAGGAAAAGGAAGAGAGGGAAGAAGAAAGAGAGGAATAGAGGAAAGGACAGAAGGAAGAAAGGGAGGGGAGGAAGGGAGGAAAAGAAGAGATAGGAGGGAAGGGAGGAAGGAAGGGAGAGAGGAAAAAAGGGAAGGAGTGACAAAGGGAGGGATTGAGGGAGGGAAGGGAGAGAGAGAGGGATGGAAGGAAGAAAGGGGAAGGAAGGGAGGAAAAGAAGGGAAGGAAGGAGGGAGGAAGGAAGGAACGAAGGGAGAAAGGAAGGGAGGGGGGAAAAAAGGGAAGGCATGTAGGGAAGGAGTGAAGGGAAGGAAGGAAGGATGGGAGGGAGTAAAGGAAGGGAGGAAGGAAGGAAGGGAAAGGAGGGACAAAAGGAAGGAAAAGAAGGGAAGGAAGGGAGGGAGGAAGGAAGAAAGGGAGAGAGGGATAAAAGGGAAGGAATGTAGGGAAGGAAGGGAGGGAGGAAAAGAAGGGAAGGAAGGAAGGGGAGAAAGAGAGGAAGGAACGGAAAGGAGTGAAGGGAGGGAGGAAGGAATGGAAAGGAGTGAAGGGAAGGAAGAGAAGGAAGGAAGGAAAAGAAGCGAAAGAAGGGGGGAAGGGAAAGGAGTGAAGGAAGGAAGGAAAAAGAAAGAGGGAAGGGAGGGAGAAAGGAAGGGAGGGAGGAAAAAGGAAAGGGAGGGGAGGAAGGAAGGAAGGAAGAGAGGGAGTGAAGGTAACTGTCCCCACCTCCGCCCCTTCCACCCACCCCTAGTCCCAGTGCTGCTCACCCCCACATTATTTCCACTCACCCAATGTAAACAGGCAAGTGCAAATTTTGGGGGCTGCTCTAACTGTTACTTTGTCTGGACAGCTTGGTCTTTTAAAGTAGGTTGAAAATGAACAGATTTATTGGCTGGATCACCAGGTGAAAATAGAGAAAATGCCTAGAAAAAAAAAACAAATGCAGCTACCAAATCTAAGAACTGTAAGCTGCAATACAGTAAATTTTGTTTTTGGGTTTAATACCACTTTAAATGTACTGTATGTAGATATTAGTGTAAAATAAAATTAACTATGAAAGCTCAGCACATGTCCATGAGAACACACCAGGGATGTGTTGGAGCTATTTATGATGTGGTTCCATACTGAATATGTACTAAACATGCTTTCCAAGGTGAAACCTACAGTTGTGACCAAAATTATTCAACCCCCACTGAAATTGAGTGTTTTGGCCAGTTTGACATTGCTTTTGATCATTCAGTCATCTTGCTTACATTTACATTAAAGAGGCACTTGTAGGTCAGACAAATATAACATAACAGTTATAATGAAATAACCACAAATGTCTTTTCTGTGCTCACAGCATTATCAGTTTTATTCAACCCCCAAGTGACATTCAATCTTAGTACTTAGTACAGCATCCTTTTACAGTTATAACAGCTTTTAAACGTGAAGCATAGCTTGACACAAGTGTCTTGCAGCGATCTACGGGTATCTTCGCCCATTCTTCATGGGCAAAGGCCTCCAGTTCAGTCACATTCTTAGGCTTGCGCACTGCAACTGCTTTCTTTAAGTCCCACCAGAGGTTCTCAATCGGATTTAAGTCTGGTGACTGCGATGGCCACTCCAAAATGTTCCAGCCTTTCCTCTGCAACCATGCTCTAGTGGACTTGGAGGTATGCTTGGGATCATTGTCCTGTTGAAAGGTCCAACGTCTCCCAAGCCTCAGGTGTGTGACGGACTGCATCACGTTTCCATCCAATATCTCCTGGTACTGAAGAGAATTCATGGTACCTTGCACACGCTGAAGCTTCCCTGTACCTGCAGAAGCAAAACAGCCCCAAAGCATGATTGACCCTCCACCATGCTTCACAGTAGGCAAGGTGTTCTTTTCATCATAGGCCTTGTTCTTCCTCCTCCAAACATAGCGTTGATCCATGGGCCCAAACAGTTCTAATTTTGTTTCATCAGTCCACAGAACACTATCCCACAACTTTTGTGGTTTGTCCACATGGCTTTTGGCATACTGCAGTCGACTCTTCTTATTCTTTGGAGACAGCAAGGGGGTACGCCTGGGAGTTCTGGCACGGAGGCCTTCATTACGCAGTGTGCGTCTTATTGTCTGGGCTGAAACTTCTGTACCCACATCTGACAAATCTTTTCTCAGTTCCTCAGCAGTCACACGGGGACTTCTCTCCACTCTACGCTTCAGGTAGCGCACAGCAGTCGAAGTCAGCATCTTCTTTCTGCCACGACCAGGTAGCGTTTCAACAGTGCCCTTTGCCTTGAATTTGCGAATGATGCTTCCTAAGGTGTCTCTTGGTATGTTTAACATCTTTGCAATCTTCTTATAGCCATTGCCCTTCCTGTGAAGAGAAATCACCTCTTCTCTTGTCTTCCTGGACCATTCTCTTGCCTTCACCATGTTTGTAACCACACCAGTAAATGTCTAGAAGGAGCTGAGTATCACAGTCATTTTAAAGCTGCCTAATTGGTGCTTATTATGCTTGATTGCTGCTCGGTGACATCCACAGGTGTTTTCAATACCTGATGGAAAGCACCTGTATGAACCTCTGTTCTTCAGAGTGGTAGTCTTTAAGGGGTTGAATAATTGTGGCAATGAAGAAACCACATAAGAACCATTTACTACTGTATTACATAAACAATTGATGTCATTTTAGTTGCATTTGGGTAGTTACAACGTCCTTGTAGGATTTGATTCTGAATACAATTCCAAATGTACACTATAGTCCCTAAACCCCTTTACAGCATTGGGGGTTGAATAATTTTGGTCACAACTGTAATTAGATGCAAACCAAAATTGGATTGGACAGTCTCTGTTGAAATACCAAGTGTCAAAGACACAGACCAGTTGTGTGCTTGCACCTTCATATGCTCACGGTACGACTTTGTATACATGTAGCATACCTGCTTGTGTTTAATATTTTAAATATTTCAACTTTAAAAGTCAGGAAAGAGGGAGATCTTTTATATAAATATAACCATAGCACTTGATTTGCAGAAATCAGTTATCTGCTGTGAATACAGAAAGTGACGTCCAGAAGGAGAGACTAGTAACATCTGAATTCACTAAACACGTACAGCTCATTCCCCAGTATCCATGTCACCAGTAAGATCTGAGATTTAGCACACACAGAGCACTCCCCAGTATCCATGTCATCAGTGAGATCTGAGATTTACCACACACAACTGTCTCCCCAGTATCAATGGCACCAGTAAGATTTCTACTACAAGAACCTCCCCAGCACCCATGCCACCAATGCGATAAGCAGTAGTGGGCACACTCCACACCTCCTATTGTCCACAATTCTAGTAGAATGTGCAACCTGGTAAACTTGGCCCACTCCCCAGTATCCATGCCAGTAGAATGTCATAAACAAGTAAGTTCTGCATACCTGTTCCAGGTTAGGGTACAGAAGCCATTCTTTGAGAATGACAGTCATACACGTAGAATTTCCAGGAGGTTAGGTCAGCAATGACAACTTCCATATATCCTTGCATAAAATATTTTATAACAATGGCACTAGAGGAGTATTATGTTTTGCAGCCTTTTCTTATTTTCCATAGCACTTACATTTCCACCAGTGAGATCTGCACTGAAGCACACACAGCTCACTCCCCAATATCCATGTCACCAGTAAGCCCTGGTTCACACCGGATCCGACTGTGACTTTACTTGAAGTCACACGATTTCAAAGTTGCATGTCAGTGCGAATTCAGGTGCGTCTTGGCAGACATCTATGTCAAATCGCATGGCAAGTCGCAGTGGTATGAACCAGTGCTCAAATCTTTACTCCAGTACACAAAGCTCATTCTTCAATATTTATGTCACCAGTAAAATATACACTCAAGCACACACAACTTACTTCCCGATACCCATGTCACAAGTGAGATCTGCACTCCAGCACACACAGCCTACACCCCAATAATAATGTCACCAGTGAAATCTGCACTCCATCACACAGAACACTCCCTAGTACCCATGTCACAAGTGAGTTTCACACACAAGCACTGAATATTATCCAATGCACCAGTGAAATCTCTGTGATTGGCCAGGTTACACACGTGATTTGCTGGTACTACTTCCTCTCCCTTCTAATGTGTTATATGTACCCCTGTTGCCTACTTTCTATCTATGTTTGTGCACAGCACCTTATGCCTCTCTGTATTACATGCAGTTCTTCCTGCCTCTGTATTGCCAATGACTTGTGCCTCTGTGTATTTTAAAGTGCCTCATGCCTTGTGATTATACACAGTGCCTCATGCCTCTTTATTACATACAGTGCCTATAATACAGTACTTTGTGGCTCTGCATTAAAAACAGTGCCTTATGCCACTTTGTCTAACAAGCGGTGTCTTGTGCTTCTCTATATTATAAAAAATATGTTTTATACACTCATCCTTGTCCATCTCTGTATTACATCCACTGGAATGTTCTTTTTCGTATTTCACAAAGTTTTCATGTATTACACACAGGGGGTTATTGACTAAAGCTGGAGAGTGCAAAATCTGGTACAGCTCTGGAAAGAAACCAAGCCAGTTTTGTTTTGTCAAAGTTTAACTGAACAAGCTGAAGTTAGAAGCCGATTGGCTTCTGCACCAGATTTTGCACTCTTCAGTTTTAGTAAATCAACACCACAGTGTGTACTACACTAAGTGCCTCATGCTTCTCTTTATTTGCGATCCCCAATGCCTCTCTGTATTGCACAGTGCCGTATGTCTTGGTCTGTTACATGCAGAGCCCTTTGCCTCTCTGTGTTACATGCAGTATCTAATGCCTTCCTATTACAGACAGTGTCCCATGCCTCTGTGATACCTGATACATGACGTGCCATATATTTATGTTCTACACACAGTGCCTCATGCAACTGCATTCAGTGTATCAGATCTCTCTACTATACCCAGTGCCACATTGCCTTTCCACTACAATTAAAAATTTCACACCTCTATACTACTCACTGTGATGAATTTATTAAAACTAAAACAGACAGAATCTGGAGCAGCTTTGCATGGCAGCCAATCAGCTACTATCCAGCTTGATCAGTTAAGCTTTGAAAATGGATGATAGAAGCTGACTGATTGCCATGCACAGCTGCTCCAGTTTTAATACATTTCTTCACTGTGCCTTATGTCTCGTTACTACATTTAGTGTATACCAGGGCTCAAAATTTCAAGTCCTGAGCTACTAGCCAGGACTTAAGAGTTACTCTCCACCAGTTGCCCCAGCCAACCCATAACCTGCCCTGCCCCTAATTCCACCCCTAAACACGCCCCCGTAAATTATCTAATGAAATGCCACTGTTAAATGTTTTATGCAGAATGAAAGAAGAGAAGGAAAGGATGGAAGAAAGGAAATGGAAGGAAGGGAGGGGTGGAAGGAAGGGAGAAAGGGAGGGAGGAGTGGGAGAAAGGGAGGGAGGAGTGGAAGGAAGGGAGGGAGGGGTGGAAAGAAGGGAGGGAGAGGTGGAAGGAAGGAAAGCAGACAGGGAGGGAGGCGTGGAAGGAAGGAAGGGAGGGGTGGAAGACAGGGGTGGAAGGATGGGAGGAGTGGAAGGAAGGGAGGGAGGAAAAGAATAAAGAGAGGGAAAGAAGGGAGGGGTGAGTGGAAGGAAGGAACGAAGGAAGGGAAGGTGGCTGGAAGGAATGAATGGAGAGATGGAAGGAAGGGTGGAAGGAAGGGAGGGGAGGGTGGAGCGGAGGATTGGAGGGAAGGGAGGGGTGGAAGGAAAGAAGGAAGGAAGGAAGGGAGGGAGGGAGGGGTGGGTGGAATGAAGGAAGAGAGGGTGGGTGGAAGGAAGGGGTGAAAGGAAGGAAGGAAGACTGGGTGGAGGGAAGGAAGGGAGGATGGATGAAAGGGAGGGGTGGAAGGAAGGGGTAGTTGGAAGAAAGGAAGGTAGGTTGGACTCACATGACTCACACTCCAGTCAGTGCTGCTTCAGAGGATGTATGGGTGGGAAATTGAACACAGAGCAGCTTACAGCTGTGATACATCTGACTTAGTCATGTGAGTCCAACCTACCTTCCTTCCACCCACCCCTTCCTTCCTTCCACCCCTCCCTTCCATCCAGAGCAGATCCAGTCTCTCCCCCCTCTTCTCCTACTGGGCACTGAGGAGCACTTAGCGGGGGGGCAGGAAAGAAACGGAACGATCAGGTATGATCTGTGAGGTGGTGTGGACGGTGACAAGCAGCGATCGCCTGTATGGCTTTCAATGAAGCAGCTGGAAGCCACATCTCCTCCTCTCCCTCCCATGGCTTTCAGCTGCTTCATTGAAAGCCATACAGGAAATCGCTACTTGTCACCACCACTCACCTGTCCCATGATCCAGCGGTGTATTCACTGGCCATCCTCACTCCCTTGTGCCAGCATCTTAAGTGTGGGCACCTGGCTGTGACAGCTTGCGGCTTTACAGCCAGGTGCCATAGTCTTCTGGAACCTGTCACATGTCCCAGAAGACTACGGAGAGGTAGGGGGGAGGAAACTTCCACTTACGGTCACCCAGGCGATCGCAGCAGAAGTGAAAGCGGTTACCTGTCAAAATAGGGTATCCCCCCCCCCCTCACTCCCCAAAGGAGCCAATTCTCCACGGGGAGTGGGGAACCAGTAGTTAAAGTGGAACTTCCCCTTTTGAGTGGAGCTCCCCTTTAATCAAACAAACTGAAATTAGAAGCTGATTGGCTACCATGCACAGCTGCACCAGATTTTACACTATCCAGTTTTAGTAAATTATCCCCATTGTGTTTACGCACAAATATGCAGAAAATAAAAAAGCACATGTAATACAAAATACTATTTTTGCCTGCACTAACTGCATATAGAATTTTAGCTCTTTCATGAAAGTCACTTTAATAATAACAACAGGATATTGATACACTATTGGTTAAATAGAAAAATAATAAAAATATCATACAATCTAAATGTGAAAAATAGCTTCAAAGAAATGATTGTTAGTTGTGTGCGTCCAGTGTTAAGGTTGTCACACACGTATCAATATTGTACAATCTCTGTGCCATCTCATGTATATTTAACAACTGTGTGGTAAGAAGGTCTGCCCTTTAGCTATATACAATTGATCTGGCCTTACCATTAAATTGTATCCAATTGAGAAGGGCTTTGTACTAATTAGTTATTGGTAAACCTATGCGCAGTGCATGTATTGGTGCGTCGCAGTGTCATTCATTGTTAATAGCACTCCAGCATATCTTCTTGATGAAAATTCACCCTGGACAATTCATTATTTTCCCAAGTAGGCATAGCCAGGGAGTACTGACCAGAGTCATAGAGGGACCTACAAGCATTTGACAGTTCCGTGATTTCCCTGTATATGGCTAGATTGGGAAGTGTAATCAGATCTATGTAGGCACCTTTAGGCGTTGTGTTTTACTGACACACATCTGTCTGGCTCACACTCTCATGTGCTCAGAGCTGAATAGGACCTCTTTAGACCAGTTCCAGCAGCAGCTGCAGGTCATACCAAGCAGGGTTGCGATGGCAGCACTTCAGCTAAACAAAGACTACTCCTATTAATACCCTTGGCTTCCCTCCACCACTGCCAACCATGAACAGCTGGCAGCATCTTAAATGGTGAAAGGAAAAGCCAGGGACAAGCAGACAGATCCTTATAAGTGGCATCTATACAAGCATTCTGCCATAGCTGATTCCTGCTATTTGCACTTTGGCATCCACATGCATGCTGATTGCAAAAGGGCGCTGGGTGCCAGTCCTTAACCAGCAGGGTCTCTTATCTATTCTACTGCTATATAAAACAAGACATGGCCAGCATCCCTTTAGATGTGCATTATCCTTGCTTGTCCCAGCCAGCCGCTAGGCACCAATATTAGCTGTGATATTGTCTTCAGTGCCAGGACAAGGTCCTCTAGCACCCAAAGCAAAGATGCCAAAGTTCAACCACCTCGAGCTAAGGGCTCACTAGGGGAGGAATAGACATCACACAGATTTGAAAACACTAAAATCGTGTTTCTTGTACAAAGCACAGCAAATGTATTTACAAATGAACGAAAAACTTTGTAAATTAAATTCATTCCTATGAAATAAAAGAAGATAAAAAGTGAAAAAAAAATGTTAAGAGTAGGAGAGAAAAAGGTAATACGTAATTAGGATGCATTAAGCGTTAATAATATATTAAATGTTACCAACTTTCTTTTACTTTTAAAGCTAACAAGGCCTTTTGCATATGGGAAATAAATACCAAATTCCACGCAATAGTATCAAAACCGCGTATAGCTGCCCCCACCATGATTATATCCCCAGATAAGGGTACAATCCAAAATATTAAACTAAAACTGGTGTGGTGCTTAATAAAACTAAATAAAATATTAATTAATTAATTATGTGTCCTTTAAAATATATTACCTGAATCCAAAGTGCAATCCTTCTAATCCTAATACACTCTGTGCATTAATACATAATAAAAAGCATTGTAAAGTCTCTCCACATATAAAAGTCTCTACAAAAGGTACAACCAAAGTCCAGTTTCCATAAAGTGGTAAAGTGACTGGTGCTCAAACTTCACAATCTTCGATATATGCACACCACTCTGTGCTCCCCTCCTTGTCCACCACAATGGAGTTCCGTGACCCCATAAGCAGCACTTTAAAGTGAGATACTATCTCCTCCAGTGGGTCCGGTGTCTGTAAAAAAAAATGGCTCATATTAGAAAGGGATAAGGTTTTATTGAAAGTGTTGCCTAACAGACCTAATTTTATATATCAAAGAGCGCCCATCCTTAGAAATAAATTGGTTCACAATGTAGTGAACCCACCTATAAATAATGTCGCCTTTCTGGATCAAAAAGGGTTCTTTAAATGCAACAAATGCAAAGCATGCAAGATAAATCACTAAAGGAAATGAATAAAAATAACTTAAATCAAGTGTTATGAACAGGGAGTGTAATATCAATGAGTTCATCACTTTTGACAGTTATGTCTCTTATGCCATTGAATGTCCATGCAAGCTCTATTATGTAGGGAGAACAACTAGGCACCCTTCCATTAGGATAGGCCAGCATATAGATAATATAAATAAAGGCTTTAAAAAGCATAGCTTGTCAAGACATTTTAGAGATCATCATGGCAAAGACCCCAGGGACATGATGTTCTATGGTATAGATAAAATAAAAAATTATCGGAGGGGGAGCAACATGAATTGAGAAATATGTAAAAATGAGACTAGATAGATCTCTGAATTGGAAACACTGATCCCTGGGGAATCTCAATGTTGACATAGATTTTAATTGTTTTATTTCTGATTTTTCAACTATCTTACCCAACAGTTTTTCCTCTTAGTATCTGAAAGAGTGTTTATTTTAAACAAGATCTGAAAGAGTGTTTATTTTAAACAAGATGTGCAATATTTAGATTTTAGAATTGATTCTTTTTATTATGTAATATCCCTTTAATATTAGTATAGAGTCCCCTTTAAAATGGTGAGGGAATTTTAAATGGATGTGGGTATTTGCCTTAGCGCTAATGTATCCTAAAATATTTGGGATCAGAGTGCCCATTAATAGAGGTGTGGGCTTTAAGGGATTTTTTTTGCACATTGTATATTTATTATAGTTTGTGAGCATGAAATACCTAATGGATTTGTTTTTGTATAACACCATAGGCTTTATTTGGAGTCCTCTTTTAGCAGAAGTGTGGGCTCTTTAAAAGGTAAGGGAGTGTGAGCTCTTTAAGAGATCTTTCCATAAACAGTGCATAGTTAATATAGAGTGTGAATAAATACAAAATTGTATATTTTTAATGTAGGTTTGAATTGCAGTTCCGATTTAGTAGGAATGGTATTTAGTTACTGGCATTGAACAAAAAAGGAAAGCTGACAGATACGGATTTGGAGAAGCATGCCTGTGCATATACATTGAGTAATATATGCGTATATGTGTGCATCAAAGTTCAGGCTAGCTAATATACCAATCCAGTAGAGGGTGTATATATGTTTTTATCTGTCCAGGATTAGTCTTCTGGATATATGTAATCTTTTTCATTATGTATCATATTGTATGTTTAATAAATTTGTTCTGGTTTTATATATAAATGTCTCGTGGTGTGCCTATATAGTCCGTATATATTTGGAAGCGTGGAGAGTAGTTGTCTCCCCTGTGTTCTTTTTCTCTGATTATTTTGGATGTGGTATTGTGAAAGTCTCTAAATTAATATTACTAGTTACTGGCATTGTTTAGCGGTGCAGACCATGTCTTTTTATTGTAGAAGGTAACAATTGGTGAAAAATAGGGTTAATGATCAAACATAGTCATAAGGTATATAAGAAGCAGAGAGTACCAACATGGTTCTGCCCCTAATGATGTCAGCATGATGAAACGCGTTGGGTGGGGTTTGCTGTGTCACTTCCACGTTCGTATTTGCAGGCAGTGGAACACAGGCAGATATAGGAAATAACACATGCGCTATGGCTTGTATACATTGCAAGAATTGTGATTGAGTAAATGGATTTTAAATGGTTTAAAATCACTGGAGGAGATAGTATCCATCTTTAACCACTTCCTGACCGCACTATATCTGAATGACTGCTACAGCACGGTCGTCCAGTTCTGGGAGGGTGTCAGAACGCAACCCCAGCGGTGTGCACCCGGCACTGTCTGTGATTGCTCTGTCCTTTGGACGCAGCAGATCACATGCCACAGTAAAGGGCCAATAACAGCGGCCTTTTACCACATGATCAGCTGTGTCCAATCACAGCTGATCACCCTGTAAATACATTTGCCGGTTATCGGCAGTACTTTCCTCAAACTGTCACAGCATGAGGAAAGTACTGCCGATAATCGGCAAGTCTGAAAGAAGACATCTACACTGATAATGAGGACACTGATTATCAGTGCAGCCGCAAAAGCGCCCATCAGTGCTGCCAATCTGTGACCAGCAATCTGCCCGTCAGTGCTAACAATCTGTTTCCATCAGTGCCGTCAATCAGTGCCACCAATCAGTGGCCTTTCCGTGCTGCCTATCAGTGCCCATCAGTGCTGCCTATCAGTGCTCATCAGTGCTGCCTATTAGTGCCCATCAGTGCTGCCTATCAGTGCCCATCAGCGCAGCCTCATCAACGCAAATCAGTGAAGGAGAAAAATTACCTGATTACAAAATTTTATAATAGAAAATGAGAAAAAAAATTTCAAAATTTTTAGTCTTTTTTTTTTAGCAAAAAATAAAACACCCAGTGGTGATTAACCCCTTTTTGCCTAAGAGTAAAACAAATCTTAACGCCTAAGCACAATTTTGCAACTTTGACATGTGTTAGCAAAACTGTAAATATCATCACAACTACTTTGTACATCCAGGTGGATTATTACCTTGTTTTTTTTTTCAGGACAAATTGGGCTTTCATTTGGTGGTAAATGGTAATGGTTATCTCCAGATTTTTTTTTATTACCAAAGTAAAACTGGCCAAAAATAGTAAAAAAAAAACCCAATTCTTAACATTTAGTTGTATGTTTCTTGCTACTACCATAATCTACCAACAAAGAACAACCCAAAATATTTTCTCCTGCTCCTGACGATTGTGTATGTTAGTTGTTGTTCGTACCCATAGTATAACCCAGAAACAATAGTGCCCAATTTGCTTTTTTTTTTTTATCCTGCCACTAACTGACACTGATAGTAATTTAAAAATTAAAAAAATCCTGACCAAAAACCTGACCCTAACCCTGACCTTTGACCTTGACCCAAACACTAACCCTGGCACAGACCTAGAGCAAACCTAGGTATTTTTGTTTATTTTATTATTTGTATTTATTTCTTTTTACACAGTTGTTTTTTTCTCTCTGAAAGGACAGAGAAAGATAAAATGTATCTCTTTCCTCCATTCAGAGAGAGAAAACAAAGGGGGCGGGCTTCACAGTGACTGATCACTGTGATAGCCAATCAGAGGCTACCACAGCAATCAGGTGACCTAGAATCGGGAGTTCCTGGTCCCGATTGTTAGAACAGGACCCGGGATCTCAGAGACACCCTGGTCTTTGTGCTGGGAGCGCAGTATGCTCCCAGCAGGAAGACCAGAACGCAAATTAGCAGCCACACGGAAAAAATCCCAGCCTGATGAAGGGGTCCTGCGAGACTCCGAAAAGTTGCCTTGCTGTAACTACAGTTGTATTCAAAATAATAGCAATCAGACATCACTAACCTGATCAATCACTGTTTTTGGTAGAAATGATATTTCTACATGGCAAATACTTTACTACCAGGTGTAGTAGAGTAATAGAAATCCAACAGACCCAACAGTCATGACATGCATGCTGCTGATTCTGTGTAATTGAATCACTAATTGAAAGGGGTATGTTCAAAATAATAGCAGTGTGGAGTTCTATTAGTGAGGTCATTCATTCTTTGAAAAACAGGTGGCAATTATTGCCCTTATTTAAGGAAGGAAGGCAGCAAATGTTGTACATGCTGGTTACAGTGCATTTCTCTCTGAAATTCTGAGGAAAATGGGTTGTTCCAGACATTGTTCAGAAGAACAGCGTACCTGGATTAAAAAGTTGATTGGAGAGGGGAAAACATATAAAGAAGTGCAGAAAATGAGAGGCTGCTCAGCTAAAATGATCGCAAATGCTTTAAAATGGCAACCAAAACCTGAAAGACGTGGAAGAAAGTGAAAAACTACCATCTGAATGGAGAGAAGAATAGCCAAAATGGCAAGGACTCAGCCAACAATCAGCTCCAGGAAGATCAAAGAAGGTCTAAAGTTACCTGTGAGTACTGTTACAATTAGAAGACGCCTATGTGAAGCCAAGCTATCTGCAAGAAGCCCCCGCGAAGTCCCACTGTTGAAAAAAAGACGTGCTGAAGAGGTTACAATTTGCCAAAGAGCACATTGACTGGCCTAAAGAGAAATGGCGCAACATTTTGTGGACTGATGAAAGTAAGATTGTTCTTTTTGGGTCTAGTGGCCGGAGACAGTTTGTCAGACGACCCCCAAACACTGAATTCAAGCCACAGTACACTGTGAAGACAGTGAAGCATGGTTGCGCAAGCATCATGATATGGGGATGTTTCTCATACTATGGTGTTGGGCCTATTTATCGCATACCAGGGATCATGGATCAGTTTGAATACATCAGAATACTTGAAGAGGTCATGCTGCCTTATGCTGAAGAGGAAATGCCCTTGAAATGGGTGTTCCAACAAGACAACGACCACAAACACACCAGTAAACATGCAACATCTTGGTTCCAGACCAACAAGATTGACGTTATGGAGTGGCCAGCCCAATCCCCGGATCTTAATCCAATAGAAAACTTGTGGGGTGACATCAAAAATGCAGTTTCTGAGGCAAAACCAAGAAATAGAGAAGAACTGTGGAATGTAGTCCAATCATCCTGGGCTGGAATACCTGTTCACAGGTGCCAGAAATTGGTTGACTCCATGCAACACAGATGTACAGCAGTTCTCAGAAACAGTGCTTATACAACTAAATATTAATTGATTAAAAGGAAAGCAAAATCTTCAAACATTTTTCAGTTTATATAGTGAATGTTTGAGTTTGTAAAGAATACAAACACTGCTATTTTTTTGAACAGCCTAATATTCACTTTTCTTCAATTTTTTTAGAGGAACACAAATTTGATATATTTTTCTTCATGTTTTGATTTGGAATAGAATGTGTAGTGTTCCCAATGCATTTGTGTGTATGGAAATAAAAGGTATTAGAAGGATTTTGAGCTTTATTCACTTTTTTCAACACACTGCTATTATTTTGAACACAACTGTATGTGATCGTTCATTAAAACATTTGGACCCATATTGGTAATCCTCGGTGTGCTGGTGACATTCTCCCTTGCTGACTCTGTTCGGTTCCAGCCATTTTTAAAGCAGGAACGTGTGCGTTGGGATTGTACACTTGCAATGACACAGTAGATCACGGAGTAAATACAGTTGCCGGTTATTGGCAGCAATTCCTCACCCTGTCACAGAGTGAGGAAAGTACTGCTAATAACCGGCAACTGTTACAGAGCAGATCGGCATTCATCATCAGGGCACTGATGATCAGTGCCCATCAGTGCCTCCCACCAGTGCCCATCAGTGCCGCGCTTGAGTGCTGCCCCTCAGTGCCGTCAGTCAGCGCCGCCCCTCAATGACACCTATCACTGACCATCATTGCTGCAAATCGGTGCAGCATCATCGGTTGCTCCTCATCAATGCCCACCACTGCCTCCTCATCAGTGCAGCCTATCAGTGCCCATCTGTGCTGCCTATCCATGCCACCTCATCAGTGCCCATCAGTACAGCCTATCAGTGCCCATCTGTGCTGCCTATCCATGCCACCTCATCAGTGCCCATCAGTGCTGCCTATCCATGCCACCTCATCAGTGCCCATCAGTGCAGCCTATCAGTGCCCATCTGTGCTGCCTATCCATGCCACCTCATCAGTGCCCATCAGTGCTGCCTATGCATGCCACCTCATCAGTGCCCATCAGTGCAGCCTATCAGTGCCCATCTGTGCTGCCTATCCATGCCACCTCATCAGTGCCCATCGGTGCTGCCTATCCATGCCACCTCATCAGTGCCCATCAGTGCAGCCTAACAGTGCCCATCCATGCCACCTCATCAGTGCCCATCGGTCCTGCCTATCAGTGCCCATCAGTGCTGCCTATCCGTGCCCCCTCATCAGTGCCCATCAGTGCTGCCTATCCATGCCACCTCATCAGTGCCCATCAGTGCAGCCTAACAGTGCCCATCTGTGCTGCCCATCCATGCCACCTCATCAGTGCCCATCGGTCCTGCCTATCAGTGCCCATCAGTGCTGCCTATCCGTGCCCCCTCATCAGTGCCCATCAGTGCTGCCTATCCGTGCCACCTCATCAGTGCCCATCAGTGCTGCCTATCCGTGCCACCTCATCAGTGCCCATCAGTGCTGCCTATCCGTGCCACCTCATCAGTGCCCATCAGTGCTGCCTTTCAGTACAGCCTCATCAATGCACATCAGTGAAGGAGAAAAATTACCTGTTTGCAAAATGTTATAATGGAAATAGAAAAACTTTTTTTCCCCAAATTTTTCTCTTTTTTTGTTTATAGCGCAAAAAATAAAACCCCCATTAGCGAGTAAATACCACCAAAGGAAAAAAATTATAAAAATTTCATATGGGTACAATGTTGCATGACCGCGCACTTGTCAAAGTGCAACAGAACTGAAATTTGGCCTGGGCACGAAAGGGGTGACCGTGCCCGGTAGTCAAGTGGTTTAGAGCCCACTCCTTCCACTGACCGCCAATGCAAGGCCCGGCAGTGTTTCCCCTCCCCCACTCATGATGTGAGGTATTCATTTCCTGAGGTTGGGAGGTGTGAAGACGGTGAATGTTTTCTAGAGTTGGGACTTATGTGGGACAAGTGTGCTCCTCAGAACGTGTCTCTCCGCCCCTGGCCTGCACACACACGGGAGGTCAGTGTAGATGACCCCGGGGCTCCCCATGCTCGCTGGTCATTATTTAAACAGCAGCCGGGCAGAACATGTGATGGGCAGAAGCAGGACGCGCTGTAGTACAGCGGCCCCTAGTGTCCTGTGTGGGGCGGTGCACGTCTATAGGGAGGCGGCGGCCGCCTGTGTGGTGTCTCCTGTATTTCGGAGGTACCCGGGTGAGCCGCCTCCTCCTCCTCCTCCTACTCCTGCAGCTGATCGTCGCTTCATTGATCGGGGATCTGTGCTCGGTGTCCCTGTGTCAGTCCCCTCCTGTCCTCCTGGATCTTCCCGAGATGCTGAAAGTCACTCTGCCCTCCTCATCCTCGTCGTCTTCCTCCTCCTCCACCGCCTTCTCCTCTACCTCCTCCACTTCGTCCAGGTCTGCCAGCGCTGCCCCCGACTACTGGATCGATGGCTCCAACAAGGACACCTTGGCCCATTACTACGAGCTGGAGTCCGAGCTGGGACGGTGAGCAGAGAGCATCTCTTCCCATGTCATGTCTCTGGAAGACCCTCCATCCCCTCCTGCCCTCCTCCTCCATGGCTCTCTGTGCCATGGGGGCTTTACTGTCTTATGGGAGGAATACCCAGGGAAAGTTCTACTGAAGGTGCTGGGAGATGTCCGCCTGCTCCTCCATGGTCAGCAATGGCATGCACGCCCTATAGCCAGGCTGGGAGAAGGGATGGGGTACCCATGCATGGCCAGGGATGGGGATGCTGTCATGGCCAGTAATGGATATACTGTGATGGTCAGGGACGGGGACACTATGATGGTCAGGGATGGGGACACTATGATGGTCAGGGATGGGGACACTGTGATGGTCAGGGATGGGGACACTATGATGGTCAGGGATGGGGACACTGTGATGGTCAGGGATGGGGACACTATGATGGTCAGGGATGGGGACACTGTGATGGTCAGGGATGGGGACACTATGATGGTCAGGGATGGGGACACTGTGATGGTCAGGGATGGAGTCACTATGATGGTCAGGGATGGGGACACAATGATGGTCAGGGATGGGGTCACTATGATGGTCAGGGATGGGGTCACTATGATGGTCAGGGATGGGGTCACTATGATGGTCAGGGATGGGGATGTTATGATGACCAGGGATTAGAGATGTCAAGACAAACAGAGATGGGGATGGTGTTATGGATAAGGATGAGGACACTGTGATGACCAGGTATGGGAGTGCTTAGATGTGCAAGGACGGGAGATGCTTTGATGACCACAGATTGAGATGCTGTGTTAGCCAGGGATCAGGATACTGTCATGACCAGAGAAGGGGATACTATGATGGCCAGGTATGAGGATGCTGTGTTGGCCAGGTATGGAGTTGCTGTGATGACCAGAGATTGAACCATAACATTTGTAATTGGGATTGTTGTGGTTCTATTTAATATATAGGGATGGTACCCCCAGAGGGAATATTAACCCCATATCCATCCTCCACATATGCTTCTTGATTTGATGACCAGAGATGGGGATGCTGTGTTGGCCAGGAATGGGGATACCATAATGGCCAGGTATGGGGATGCGGTGATGACCAGGGATAAGGATACTATGATGTCCAGAGATAGGACTACTGTTACAACCAGGAATTGAGATTCTGTGATGGCCAGGGATGGAAACACTGTGATGGCCAGGGATGGAAACACTGTGATGGCCAGGGATGGAAACACTGTGATGGCCATGGACGGGAACACTGTGATGGCCATTGATGGAAACACTGTGATAGCCATGAATGGAAACGCTGTGATAGACAGAGATGGGAACACCATGATGGCCAGGGATGGGAATGCAGAGACAACCAATGATGGGGATGCAGAGACAACCAGGGATGGGGATGCAGTGATGACCAGGGATGGGAATGGTGACACTGCTGATGGATCAGCACAGCGTCTATGGAGACAGCATGCATTCGTATGCACACCACATCCCAGGACAGCGGAGGATGGCTTATCTGCCCAGGAACTGCAGTCTACCTGTTATTAAGCTATTAGGACGGTTCTCTAGGGAATGTTGCATTAGATTGTGTGTGGCTGGAGTGGAGGCATCCGTAGAATCTCTCAGTCACTGTTTTCTAATGCTCTCAGGCTGACATATAAGGCATAATGAGCATCTATGAGTAGCACCGTTGGTATGTGACAGATTTCAGCTTCTTGCCCCTTGTTGAAGATTGCTGTCCATCTACTTATTTTAAGTCCCTAGACACACTTTCCTTGCTGGGCAATACTGACACTAGCTTATTTTAATATCTTTATTGTATTTGGGTCTTATGTAAGTGCTCTGTAAATGTAACCTGTTATATACATATTTAGGATTGAAAAATGTACACCCCGTTGAGCCTTAAGGATCAATTCCCCGCTCCGTAAAAAAAAAAAAAGACTTTTTAGTTCTACATGGAGCCTGGGAGGCTAGCCAGTCCGTGGATTCTGATATGTCTTGAATACTCCAGAATACTCTTAAAGCAAGACTCCCCCCCTGTCCCTGGGAGATAAAAGAAATGATCTAACTTGACCACAAACTGAAATATCAGTGTTGGGAGGACTGATCCTTTAAACAGAATACAGAAGGACTTTGCGTCCTGAGAAAACCCTAGCTATTCCAGTCATCCAGAGAAAGGAAAACCTCAATAAACTATGACCAATGTGCTGTCAAGGGAAATATTCCTTCTTGCCTCATAGTGGTAATTGGAAAAACTCTTTGATCCATATTCTGTTTGGTATTGTAAAGCCTTTGTAAGCCCTTATTTGTTTGTAATTACCCAATCATTTTTAAAACAATCTACACCTAATTGTATGAACAAGTTCTAGTGGAAGACTTATTACATAGTTTTACAGCTTTTACAGTAAAAAACCCTTTATGCGGATTAAATCTTGTTTTTTCTCTGCAGGGGTTGCCTTCTTGGCATTTGTGGTGGCTATAAAGTGAATAGCTGTAATAGTAATTAATATATGGTCATTTGTACTGCACACTGCCTTGAAAAGTATTCAGACCCCTTGAAATCTTCCACATTTTGTTATGTTACAACCAAAAATGTAAATGTATTTTATTGGGATTTTATGTGATAGACCAACACAAAGTGGCACATAATTGTGAAGTGAAAGGAAAATTACAATTTTTTTTAAACTTTTTTACAAATAAATATCTGAAAAGTGTGGCGTGCTTTTGTATTCAGCCCCCCAGAGTCAATACTTTGTAGAACCACCTTTCGCTGCAGTTACAGCTGCAAGTCTTTTTGGGTATGTCTCTTCCAGCTTTGCACATCTAGAGAGTGAGCTTTTATGCCCATTCTTCTTTGCAAAATAGCTCAAGCTCTGTCAGATTGGATGGGGAGTGCCTGTGAACAGCAATTTTCAAGTCTTGCCACAGATTCCCATTTGGATTTAGGTCTGGACCGTGACTGGGTCATTCTAACACATGAATATGCTTTGATCTAAACCATTCCATTGTAGCTCTGGCTGTATGTTTAGGGTCGTTGTCCTGCCAGAAAGCAAACCTCCACCCCAGTCTCAAGTCTTTTGCAGACTCTAACAGGTTTTCTTCTAAGATTGCCCTGTATTTGGCTCCATCCATCTTCCCATCAACTCTGACCAGCTTCCCTGTCCCTGCTGAAGAAAAACATCCCCCCAACATGATGCTGTCACCACCATGTTTCACAGTGGAGATGGTGTGCTCAGGGCGATGTGCATTGTTAGTTTTCCGCCACACATAGCGTTTTGCTTTTAGGCCAAAAAGTTCAATTTTGGTCTCATCTGACCAAAGCACCTTCTTCCACATGTTTGCTGTGTCCCCCGTATGGCTTCTCACAAACTGCAAATGGGACTTCTTATAGCTTTTTTTCAACAATGACTTTCTTTTTGCCACTCTTCCATAAAGGCCAGATTTGTGGAGTGCATGACTAATAATTGTTCTGTGGACAGATTCTCCCACCAGAGTTGTGGGTCTCTGCAGCTCCTCCAGAGTTACCATGAGCCTCTTGGCTGCTTCTATGAAAAATGCTCTCCTTGCCCGGCCTGTCAGTTTAGGTGGATGGCCATGTCTTGGTAGGTTTGCATTTGTGCCATACTCTTTCCACTTTCAGATGATGGATT
Source organism: Staurois parvus (assembly GCF_062004578.1). Classification (NCBI taxonomy): domain Eukaryota; kingdom Metazoa; phylum Chordata; class Amphibia; order Anura; family Ranidae; genus Staurois; species Staurois parvus. The sequence continues at coordinate 4,353,425 of NW_028318150.1, read as the reverse complement.
GAACAGTGCTCCATGAGATGTTCAAAGCTTGGAATATTTTTTTAACCTAACCCTGCTTTAAACTTCTCTACAACTTTATCCCTGACCTGTCTGGTATGTTCCTTGGCCTTCATGATGCTGTTTGTTTACTAATGTTCTCTAACAAACCTCTGAGGGCTTCACAGAACAGCTGTATTTATACTGAGATTAAATTACACACAGGCTGACTCTATTTACTAATCACGTGACTTCTGAAGGCAATTGGTTCCACTAGATTTTAGTTAGGGGTATCAGAGTAAATACTGAATACAAATGCACGCCACACTTTTCAGATATTTATTTGTAAAAAATTTGAAAACCATTAATCAGTTTCCTTTCACTTCACAATTGTGTTCCACTTTGTGTTGGTCTATCACCTAAAATCCCAGTAAAATTCTTATTATTATTATGCAGTCTTCCCATTGCAACTGCTGCGCTTGAACCTCCAGATAGCATGCAAGATCTGGGGCTATGCAGACACTGTATAACTGGATGGGTTCATGACCAGCCCATGGTTGGAAGTGTTCCAACCCATAATACTATATTTGGGGCACTGAGGACACTGTATAACTGGACATGTTCATGGCCAGTCCATGTTGGAAGTATGTTTAGACCCATCATACTAGACCGGGGGCAGTGAGGACACTGTATAACTGGACAGGATCATGGCCAGCCCATGGTTGGAAGAGTGTTCACACCCATCATACTAGATTTGGGGCAGAGAGGACACTGTATAAGTAGACATATTCATGGTCACTTCATGGTTGGAAGTGTGTTCAGACCATCATACTAGATCTGGGGCAGGGAGGAGTCTGTATAACTGGACAGGGCCATAGCCAGCCCGTGGTTGGAAGAGTGTTCACACTCATACCAATAGATCAGGGGCAGTGAGGACACTGTATAACTGAGCAGATTCCTGGCCAGCCCATGATTAGAAGAGTGTTCTGAACCATACTATTAGATCTGGGGCAGTGAGGACACCATATAACTGGACATGTTCATGGCAACTTCATGGTTCAAAGCATGTTCAGTCCCATCATACTAGATCTGAGACGGTAACGACACTGTATAACTAGACAGGATCATGGCCAGCTCTTGGTTAAAAGAGTGTTCATACCCATACTACTAGTTCTGGGGCAGTGAGGACACTGTACAACCAGACAGGTTCATGGGAAGGCCATGGTTGGAAGAGTGTTCAGACCTATCATACTAGATCTGGGGCATCAAGGACACTGTATAACTGGTCAGGATCATGAACAGCCCATGGTTGGAAATGTGCTCATACCCAAAATACTAGAGCTGGGGCAGTGAGTACATTGTATAACTGGATAGGTTCATGGTTAGCCTATGGTTGGAATAGTGATGGATATCATGGCAGCATTGAGGCTGACACTCCCAGTGTTCAAACCCTTCATACTAGATGCAATTCCACTTCACGAATATGCCCTAGTGTGATTCCACTAGTCTGTGGTCCTCCAACATACTATGGTAAAGCCAGCCTTACACCTGTAGAATAATGTTTGAACATTTGGACAAGAAAATATAAAAATCACTTGTCTGACCATTTGATGGTGACTTCATGGATTTTTTTTATTTGAGTGCCATATCATTCCTTCATTTTTCATAGGATGAATATTCTACTTTAGGTTTAACTCTGACAAGTGCATGTGCATAAAACTAGGTTTTTTTTCGCATCTGGGAGAAAATGTAATGATTAGAACTTTGTTCTAAATAGAATCAAGAGAAATTTGCCATTCTTGTCCCTTGAATTTTGTTGGCTTGCTGTGGTTGAATCCGTTTGTTGAATCGTCCCCTTTAAGATAATCAGTAGGGCGTTCTGAAAACAACATCCTCAGAATGAAATTCTACAGGTGTAAGGCCAGCTTAAGTCTTACAAATCAGGACATTTGTTCCTGTGCTTGTGTAGGATTCTAAATTTCTCTGCTGAGTGGGTCACAATGAAAGTAGCACTTTAAAGGAAATCTGCCATGAGACAAATATATGAGATGCAATTGGTGGCCTATTAGAATGACCACTGCTCCAATACCATCATTGACATGTATTTGCACCTGTTGGTTAAGTTGCACTTATATTATAACTTCTCCTGTACCCAGCCCTTCTATCAGTCTTCTACTCACCTGTGCCTTATCTAGTGAGATTGCTTCAAAATGGCCACATATTCCTCCAAATCTTCTGAGCTTGGTCTGAGGATGTGCTGTGCACTCTCCATTCAATCCTGTGGAGCGTTTGTACGCTACTGGAGGACTGGTTTGCATGGAATGTGCACAGTACTTGCCCGGGCCAGCTCAGAAGGTTTTGACATGTGACTGCTGTATTGTTGGGGATACTTGAGAATTGAGAGCAGGGAAACCACAGTAACTGCATCAAAGATGCAGTAACTTTTTCATTTTTCTGTAATGTACTTTCAGCCAGTATAAAGTATTCCGACTTTGCCTGCCTTTGATTTGTGTTATGCTTGTTCCTAGTCTATGACCCAAGTATTTAGGCTAACCTCAGCCAGGCAACTTCATAGGAAGGCCAGCAGTAGCAGCATATATGTTTTTCTCTTCAAAGGTGTACTCTAAGCTCACCATACCCATTATAAACTGATTGCACAATCTCCTTTAGGTCTACCAACACTTTTGCAGTACAAGAGCCTGCTACAAATTGATTGGATAGTTTTAGGTAGATCCTCATATTACATTGTATTGGGGGAAAAACATCTAAAGTAGATTGTATAGAGATTGTATGGTCTGTTTATAATGTACACTCATGGCCTCTCTATTAGGTACACCTGTTCAATTGCTTGGTAACACAAATTGTTAATCAGCCAATCACATGGCAGCAACTCAATGCATTTAGGCATCTAGACGTGGTGAAAATGACTTGTTGAAGTTCATACTGAGCATCAGAATGGGGAAGAAAGGGGATTTAAGTGACTTTGAACATGGCATGGTTGTTGGTGCCAGACAGGCTGGTCTGAGTATTTAAAAAACTGCTGAGCTACTGGGATTTTCACGCACAACCATCTCTAGGATTTACAGATAATGGTCCGAAAAAGAGAAAATATCCAGGGAGCTGAAGCTGTGTGGATGAAAATGCCTTGTTGAGGTCAGAGGAGAATGGGCAGACTGGTTGCAGCGACATTCAGATGGTAGGGTCAGAATTTGGCGTAAATAACATGAAAGCATGGATCCATCCTGCCTTGTATCAACGGTTCAGGCTGGTGGTGGTGGTGTAATGGTGTGGGGGATATTTTCTTGTCACTAGGAAGGTGTACGTAATAAAGTGATAGATACTGGTAGAACCCAGGTGTTCAATATAGGGGAGAGTGCAAACAAAAAAACTGGAACCTGCACACGATGAAAAGACATGCATTCTGTAAATTTGGTGCACCATGTTTCATAGGTAACCTATAGAGAAATATGTCATATCAGACTTGGGCTCTTTTCACACAGGTGACCGGAGAATGGTAAAAATAAGCAGCTGATCCACATTTTTACTGCTTCCGAACCACCCACCTACAAGCAGATATGTTGGCTCTCAAGTGTGTACAAATTGCCTACTTTGCAGCAGTTTTAATGCTGCATGCTGAGATTGACAGGCAGCATCACCTGTAGAGCTGTCCCAGGTACATACATGGGATGCTTGCCTTGCAGATGTGGTGTGTTCCTGCAATGCAACGTTGCATTTCAGTATTAAAGGAAAAAAAAAAAAAGCAACAGGAGGTCAGGTGGCTGTATTGCCTCCTGAATGCCTATAAACCTCCTCTCCTTGTCCTCTGAAAGTGATCCACCAGAGATTGAAATAAGTGTGAAAGGAACCTTCGAGAATACATAGCTGGCAGCTTTATCTGTGCTTGTAAAAGTCAGCATACTCAACACAGCAACACAGAAATACTGTACATCTTCTAAATGCAGAAGAGAAGGCATCATGATAAGGTGAAGTGTCACCATCACACTGCTCCCACCAAGGTGTCACCTTTCCCAGAGCCAGTTGAAGAGCAGGGGCCCTTCTACTAGTACTTGCAAGGACTGTATGTGAGTTTGGTGAATCTATAATAGCAACATTAAACATAAAGGGAGTCATTTATACATTGTAACGATTTGATCTATCATGACAAGACGTCTCTGGGCTAATCCAAAGATAAATGTTTACAGTGTTTGATCAGGAACTTACAATTTGACAGTTTGGGTTCATATGAGTTCAGCATTTGTGAAAATGTTCATTGTATCACAGCTGGTTCAGAAAACATTTCTCAATACTTTGTAGAAAAACAATTGTTGGATTTCTCTCCACAAAGGTGATGTATGATGAGACTACTACTGATGAGACTGTTATTGATGCATAAAAGGCACACTAAACTTTTTTTTTAATTTAAAAATGTAAAAAAAAAAATCTATTCAAGTATGTGTTTTTACCTCCAAGACGTGTATTGCTCTCAGCCTCCTCCAAATTTCCAAATTAAATTTTTTTTTATGTTGCTGTGATCCGACTTTCTGTTAGAAGGTGGCTACATGCGTTCCTCCACTGTAATATAGCCACCCTCTTTTGCTCACACTATAGATGAACTAGAGACTATGGACAATGAGATTTGTAGTGTGCATAGAGCAGTGAGCATGACTGCAACTAATGTGTCCAGCTTGTTCCAAACAAACAGAAGTGAGAGGAAAAGGAGAGGTTTAGGAGCACACTGAGGATGACACATGGAGGCAGAAAAACACTGTAAGACTTGATTCACACATGTGGCTATGGGATGGTAAAACAAGTGATTGAGTCACAAATTTAGTGCCCCTTCCAACCACCTGCCTGAACCAGGGCATACATCCATTCAGGACTGTACATATGCCCACAGCCACAATGCTGTCCTTTGCAGCCATGGTAAAAAATGAAACAGTATGTTGCTTTTGGCGGGTTTTACCACCGCCAAATGTGACCAATGCAAGTCTTTAGGGCTGCGCTGCAATTTGTGTCTGTAGGGCAGTTGTGGTGCAGCTCCATAGACATGCATTAGTTGTGCGCAGCATATATAGGTATAAATCAGTTGCTGAGGAGGCAATAAAACAAATCGCCTCCTTACTGCCTGTCAAACACCCTGTGAAATATAATCCACTGCAGATCGCATTTCAGAGGAGTGGTCAGGGCAGGCGCAAATTTGAATGAGCTCTAAGAAATGATTGTATGAGAAATGAGTTTTAAGACCGTTAAGTAGTGGATGTGTATGGATTATTTCTGGAGAATAAGTATTTTGTTTATTGGCAATTTAATGCAAAGGATGTACTATATGATATCCTAAAGAAATGTATGCTAAGTTATTAGTAGTGATGCACCAAAATAAAAATTCTTGGACTGAAAATGAAACCAAAAATTTAGGATGCATTTGGCCGAAAACCGAAAACAAAATTACATTTTAAAAAAATATATCTTTTGTTTTATATATAATTATATTATATATTATAATTATATTATTATAATTATATTATATTCAACTTTTTAATTAACCAATTCAATACCGGGCAATTTTACACCTTCCTGCCCAGGCCATTTTTCAGGTTTCAGCGCTCTCACACTTTGAATGACAATTCCGCAGTCATACAACATTGTACCCAAACTAAAATTTTATAATTTTCTTCACACAACTAGAACTTTCTTTTGGTGGTATTTAATCACCGCTGGGGTTTTTATTTTTTGCTAAATTAACAAAAAAAGACTGAAAATTTTGAAAAAAAAAACACGTTTTTCTTTGTTTCTGTATAAAAGTTTTCAAATAAATAATTGTTCTCCATAAATTTAGGCCGAGATGTATTCTGCTACATGTCTTTGGTGAAAATAACCCAAATTAGGATGTATTTTTTAGTTTGTAGGAAAGTTATAGAGTTCACAAACTATGGTATAGATCTGAATATTGATCAATCCTGAAGTACTGACAGCCATTCTAATTTCTTGAGGTCCAAGAATGTCAGAATAGTACAGATATCCCCAAATGACCCCTTTTTGCAGAGTAGACAGTCCGACGTACTTCATAAGAGGCATGGCGAGTTTTTTGAAGTTGTATTTTTTTGTCATAATTTTTCGGAAAATGAAAAAATAAAAAAATTATTTTCACTATTTTTTTTTTACATACTGTCACCAGTGCAGTACAGCGTCATCATATAACTGGCATGGCGGTGAGCAGGGACACTGACTGGTGACAGTGTGAAAAAAAAAAATATATATATATATTTTTTTATTATTTTAAATTTTTTATTACTTTTTTTTCTTTTTTTTTTAAGATTTTGTTTTCATATTTCACTATGACCAAAGTAGTATAATGTTACCATAGTAACATTGTACTGCTATGGGGAAGTGATCAGTATTTTTTTTTTTTTACACAAGTTGCTTATAGCAAAGAATTACTTTGCTATAAGCAAGCATTTACCTACCTGAATGACAGATTCATTCAGGTTTTTTTTGTTTTTTGGTTTTTTTTTTGTGCTTAGCTGTGATTTGGGCACAGCTAATCACATGACATGTGCATGTGATTAGCTGTGACCGTTCACAGCTAGACACTAGTATACAACGTATGGCATGAATGAAGCCATCCATTGTATACAACTGTCATGTGACCTGCTGTGATTGGTCACAGCAGGTCACATGGTACCTGCAACGAGGCCGACACTCAGATCTGTCATTGGTCGTGTCCGAGGTACACGGCCAGTGACAGATCGCGCCACTGCGCGGCTCTGCAAGCGCGCGAACTGCGCTAGTGCATTTTTCCGGACGCCATACGGCTATTGGCCGGGCGTCAAATGGTTAATATCATGAATTTAAATGAATATGAATTTATTTTCAGCACCTTTTCAGCCAATAGGCTGCTTTCACACTGAGCAGTTTTTTGCAGCACTTTTGCATTAAAAAAAGAGACACAAGAAAAGCTCAAAAAATGCATCCCTTTAAATTCAATGTATGTCTTCACACTGGTCCGTTGCGCTTCACGTACGGTGTTAAAAATCCTGTTTGCTGCATTTTTGAGTAATATTTGGGGAGTTAAAAAAAAAAAGGCACCAAAAATGCACCTCTCCATTAAGGCCTGGTTCACACCAATGCGTTTTTTAGGACTTTTTGTAGAAACGCACTACTGTCCATTTAGCTTAGTTTCCTATCAGACAGTTTAAAACTATGATTTTCTGAGCTGCTGCACTTTTGGAAAGGGTCAGGGACTTTTTTAAACGCAAATTTTGGTTCAATAGACTTCAAAGAAGGTGCTGCAGAAAACGCATGTAGTGCATTTTTTATGCGGTTTCATCCGTTTTTCACAAAGGGCATTGGTGTGATCCAGACCTGAAATGCATTGAAAATGCAGCAAAAACACACATGTTGCGTTTGTTATGCATTTTTAATATGCCTAGCAACAAATTGGCATAAAAAAGCGTCAAAAACACGCACGCAAAATTGCAAAATGCAGTGCAAAAAGCACTGTAAAATGGACAAAATGCAAACTGCATTGTGTGAGCCAGGCCTGAAATGTATTGAAAACACATTTTAATATGTACAAGTGTTACGTTTTTGATGCTTTTTGCATTTTTAATCTGCCCAGCAACAAGTTGGCAAAAAAAATCAAAAATTAAAAAATGCTAAACACATAAAAAACGCATGAAAAATGTGCATGGAAAAACACACTGCAAACTGGACAAAATGCAAACTGTATTGGTGTGAACCAGGCCCGAAATGTATTGAAAACGCATACAAAATGCAAGTGTTGCGTTTTTGATGCGTTTTGCATTTTTAATCTGCCCAGCAACAAGTCGGCCAAAAGAAAATAAAAAATTAACCGCTTCACGACCACCCTATAGCAGGGCTGCGCAAAATTCTGTATATTTATTATTTATTTATTTATTACAGGTACTTTTATAGCACCGTCAATTTACGCAGTGCTTTACATATATATTGTACATTCATATCAGTCTCTAACCCTCAAGGGGCGTACAATCTAAGGTATATATACGTGAGTTTATATATCCGTGTGGGGAGCACACCCGCCATCCTACCTGTGCTGCCATTGGCAGCTACAAATGTCGATCACTGGGTCCCACCCAGAGATTCCCCGCTGGCACCCGGCGATCACCGAAGAACACTGACGGGAGGGGACTGTATGTAAACAATACAGATCTCTCCCGTCAGCACCAGCATGCTGCTTTGTATTGCTCTGCATAGTAGAGCAATACAAAGCAGCGTGCTTACATACATAGTAAAACACACACAGCACACATAATAACACAGCACACAGTTAACCCTTTGATCACCCACATGTTAACCCTTTCCTACCCAGTGTCTTTAGTACAGTGTCATTGCTTTTTATTAGCACTGATCACTGTATTAGTGACACTGGGGATGTCAGGGCAGTTAGTAAGTACCCCCAGTGTCAGTCCCGCTATAAGTCACTGATCACTGCCATTACTAGTATAATAAAAATTAAAATTCCAGTTATATATACCGCCATTTGTAGACTCTATAACTTTCACATAAACTATTTAATTTACATGAGTTGGGATTTTTTATTAGCAAAGACGTAGCAGAATACATTTTGGCCTAAATTTATGAAGAAATTAGATTTTTTCAATTTTTTTTACTGGGCATATTTTATAGCAAAAAATTAAAAAAATTTCTTTTGAAACCTTGAAGCAATTGAAACCTTTGGTGGTAGGTTGCCTTAATCCATTCAGTGTTGTTTATGATTGAAGGCTGGTTTCCATGGGAAATGGTGGCAAGGACTGCATATGGACAGCGTTAGGCTATTTGTTTAAGCAATAACAGCGTGTTTGAGAGTGACTGAATATTCAATGGTGGAACTCTCTGAATTGTCAATTAACATGCAGCCCTTTTCCTTTCTTCCTTGGAAGTAATGCAAATGATGGTGTTTGGGGACCATGATGAATATAGAGCAGCAGAGTAGAAGCAGAATGCTATGTAAAGAAATGACATTGGTCACACAGGAGATTGGATTGCTGGATATCCTCATAGTAAATTACACCTGGGATCAGCCCAATACAGGCAGCCATGTGGTCATCATGTATGCTATGTTGTGGCTTTCTGGGGTTCCCTCTCTGGAATGTACTGGGACAGCATATAGTCTTTATAGAAATACAAATCACAGTCTATACACTCATTTAAAAACATCAGCATTATAATAACAATACAAACAATAGTTATTGTATATAATTATTGAATTTGTACTTTTTTAAAGTGGTAGTAAACTCTCATTTCTATTTTTACCTACAGCTTACCTGTAGGTAAAATGAATATCTCCTAAACGTGTACCATTCAGGAGATATTCTACGGAGCTGCATGCGCATTTGCTCTGAAGGAACAGCATACCCGTGCCGTTCCTTCAGAGCTGTGTGCCGTGGCCGAAACGTCTGCGCGCATGCATGGGAGTGACGTCATCGGCAGCTCAGCCATTCAAGCAACTGCAGCCCGAGAACCTGGAAAGAAGACCAGGTGAAGATGGAAGCCCTGTCAGTGGTGATAGCGCGCCTCTGGAGGGCTTCATTTTAAAGTAAGTTTCACATAATGTGCTAGTATACAATGCATACTAGCACATTATGATGTTACTTTGCAGGAGGAAACTTCTTTCTTTCTTTTTTTTTTCTTTTTTAACAAGTTTACTACCGCTTTAATGAAAATTGTAGTGCCTATAAAGTCCATGTCTCAAAAAATCTCAAAGTATTGCAGCTATTTTTGACAATCCAGTATGAACTTACTTGAAAAATCTCCATCAATGTTGTAAGTTCTGCCTGTCTGCTGCCATCTTTTTCTACAACTTCATGGATTCCCTGCATGCTTTGCAGCTTCTCCTTTGCTGTTTACTTTCAATTTTTAAATAGGACTACATATCCCATGGTACCTTGCTTCCCCTAGAAATAATTGCAATTAAGTGTGGAAATGAATATATAATTGTACATTTTGACCATACGCTCACCAGCCACTTTATTAGGTACACCTTGCTAGTGCCAAAAACATATCCCGCAGACCATTACACCACCAGCCTAAGCCATTGATACAAGGCAGGATGGATCCATGCTTTCATGTTGTTTACACCAAATTCTGACCCTACCATCTAAATGTCGCAGCAACCAGTCTGCCCATTCTCCTCTGACCTCTGACATCAACAAGGAATTTTCTTTTGACATAAAAACAAGGAATTTCTGCCACGCTGGATATTTTCTCGTTTTTGGACCATTATCTGTAATCCCTAGAGATGGTTGTGTGTGAAAATCCCAGTAGATCAGCAGTTTTTGAAATACTCAGACCAGCTCGTCTGGCACCAACAACCATGCCTCATTCAAAGTCACTTAAATCCCCTTTCGTCCCCATTCTGCTGCTCGGTTTCAACTTCAGCAATTCATCTTCACCACATCTACATGCCTAAATGCACTGAGTTGCTGCCATGTGATTGGTTGATTAGCAATTTGTGTTACCAAGCAATTGAACTGGTGTACCTGAGCGTAGATACACTTTAGGGTCACCTGTTTCACTTTATTATATTCCAATGTTTCTTAAAGGATGAGTTCATTTTCTATATAAAAGTGACTTAATGGGCCTGAGCAACTTTGAAAAAATTGATTAATATAGTTACTGTACCTGTAGGTCATTTTCAGCACCGTTTGGCTGAAAAACACCCAAAAAGTTATCATTGTCCCGTCCTGCCTTGTTGCTGGGATGCTAAAAATGTTAAATGCTCACTTCCAGTATCACAGTTATGAGTCTCCCTAGTTCAAACAGCTGCACATCCATGGTACAATCTCCATCCCTCTGTCACAGCCAGGGGCTCATTTACCACAAGGCAAACAAGGCATTTGCCTAGGGCGGCATTTTTTAGGGGGGCAGCACTGCCCCCCTTGAAGAAAGGACATATGCGGCATGGGGACCAGGTGAGATCCAAGAGAGTCTGCGGGCTGCTTGATGGTGTATGTAGAGCCCAACTGCCATTCCCGGGAATGTCCAGAGCTATGAAGGTGAGTGTCTTTCTCTCTGTTGTCATGGGGGGGTGTAAGGAAGGCTTTCTCAGGTGGAGGGGGGATGGGACAGGGGTGTTGTTGGTCACTGTCAGGCTCTCTATGCGGGGGGGGGGGGGAGGTGATTTGGTCAGTGTGAGGCTCGCTCTCTACCGGTGAGGGGGGGGGGGGGGTTCCAATTTTTGTGTTGCCTAGGGCAGCACAAAACCTAATACACCTCTGGTCACAGCACACAAAATGTATACATGTATAGTAGTGAAGAAAGGGGTTAGACAAGGGTTTCTCAACCAGGGTTCCTCTAGAGGTTTCTAGGGGTTCCTTGAGCAATGAGCAATTTCTTCCTCTCGGATAAGTTCCCAATGACACCATTGATGTTTTTAGCTATCTGTAAGGGGGTAATTCATGTCAATATGTCAATGGCCACAACTGTAAGGAACATTCTTCCACTGACCATCGTACTAAGGTACATTGAGTTGTAGATATAGTGATTTTAAAAGGGGTTTCCTGAGGCTGGAAGGTTATTTCAAGGGTCCCAATGTGTTGAAAAGGCTGAGAAAGGCTGGACTAGACCAACATTTTATTGCTGTCTGTACCTTTCTGTTCAAATGACAATAACATCTCATTTCATCAGCAGCTGTCAGTGGTTGCAGGAGAACCTCTTTGCCTATTTACAGGGGCAAAGCACCGAGTGAGTCAGCCATGGAACATGTTGGCCAGCAGAAACTGCAGATAGTTTTCTCCTTAGCTGATGTGTGTTCAGATTTTTGTGTATATACATTACACAGCACCATCCGCTCCTTGTATAACGGTATGGATATTCTCTTACATTGTCTGACAGCTGTCAAAGCTAGACGAATCTCCAAACATCTTCTAAATCTGTGATACTGACATTTATAGACATGGACTCCTGGATACTATTGAACAAAACTGGACGACCTTTGGGCCTGTAGCCAGCGAGGCTGTAACTGAACAGGTAGTTGTGACCTGTGCTTCTTTACCAGCCGGAGGGCAACACACTGCTTTGCTTGCAACTGGCAATGTGTCAAAGGGGTACCTTTGTTCGATTGACAATCAGGGTGATAATACTAAGCATTTGTAATAGAAAAAATGAATACATCTTCACTTTAACAATGCAGCAATTGTGATACACTTTGGGCCTCTTTCATATGGATGATTAGGGGCACAAAGTGGATTCTTGTGGCTGGGATCCCAGATGTGTGTCAACAGCTGCAGCAGCTCAGCCTGTACAAAGCAATGTTCACGCATATATGCACATTGAGCAGTCACCTGCAGATAGGGACTATGAATGCATACAGATGTGCCCATGATCATCTTCCTGAGCAGCCTAGACATAGCATCAAGCTTGGTGTAAATGCTGGAACTGAGCCCATCCTCGTCTATTGGACAGTTTAATTCACCGCCAAACACTAATGCTCTGGAGGTGACAAGCTGGGTCTGCAGGGTCTGGAAAAGCTCCAGCCGTTCAGTCTTCTCTCGGAAGGCGTACACTTTGATGAGCCAAATCAGCTGTCTTTCCCATGAACCGTCTTTAACCAATAGACGACTACAGACAAGCTGCTGGACAGATTCAGCCATGAGACAGCCACCCCTGACAACAATGACTACCTCTGAAGACTTACAGTTACCACCTCCAGACCAATAGGAGGGACTGTGTGTCCACTGCAAGGACAGATGAGTGTACCTCCTAGAGAAATGCACACTCCTGCAGCATATAGATGTCATTCTGTTGGGAAGAAAGAAAGGTCAGCACAGCCTGCCGCCTAGACATGTCCTTGATACTCCTTACAGTAATGGAAAAGATAGAGATCTTAGTCATTATGTAAAAGAGATGAAGGGCTAGTCAGTAGGGGACCAACTTCCCCTTTGGGGGGGTGCATTTTTCCGCTGGCTTTGTAGCTTGGCCAGTGTCTTGTAGTCAATGGTGAGTTTGCACTCCGTGTCAGGAATGGACTTGCCAGTGGTGGTGGGACTCACCTGCCTTGTGGTCTGCAGTACCAGGGCTGGCCAGCGGGTGCTCTCAGCAATCAGAGGCTCACTCCTGCAATGAGCCATCACCTGAAGCTGATTACAACAGGTGTATTTAAGGAATGGCCAGGCCTGTGATCAGGGCCTTGGTGTATGTTTCCCATGGGCCCCTGTACCTGCATCCTGTCTGCTTTCTGTCTGATCCAGATTCTGCTTCGATCCCTGACTCTGCATGAACTCCGCCTGTCCTGACCTCGGCTATTCCTGACTACTCTTCTGCCTGCTCCTTGTGCCCTGCCTGCCCATTTGCTACCGACCCGGCCTGCCCGACTACGCTTAGTATTGTTTCTATTGTTATCTGTTGGAGGTTTGGGTTGGTTTGTTTGCACTGTGTTGTTGTTTAGTCTTGCACTGCGTCTATGTTTTGTTTAGTCTTAATAAATTGTCTTATTCACACTATACCTGAAGTCTGCATTTCCCTGTGTCAGTCCACACATTTCTGGTCATACCCAGATCCCTAACACTCCGGCTGGAGCTTGACCTCCTCCACCTTTCCCACAGACTCCAAGTCCTCCTCCTAGAGGATAGATCACAGTTTTGTTCCTTGTGGGGCTAAGCCTCTTATCCAATAGCAACATGTACAATGCAGGTGAAACCAAATTTAATTGACGATCCTGCAAGGCTGAGCAGATGGACCCCAAAAGGATCAAAAAGGCTTGGATAGATCAAAGTGGCTCGCAATGTCCTAGCTGGGCAGCAGGGACACCCCTAAGTCAACACTTGAATCTTAGCCAAAAGACCAAGAAGCCTAGCTATTTGCTTAATGGGTATTTAAAACTATTTTTAAGTTTTGGATAGAGCGGCAGAGGATATAACCCCTACAGGTTTTTATTGCTGTGTTCCTGTTAGGGAGGTTTCCTATCTCTATTTGCCCTAGTGTCCATTGTTCAGTAAAACTGAGTGAAAATCCAGAATTTTGAGTTGTCACCAGAGCAAAGGTAGGGGGGAAACCTTCCAATGGGGAGATCTGATCCAGTGACCACTATCTAGGAGGGAATTTCCCTCATTTTACAAAGATTTCTACTTGCTTCATGTTGTGTGTACTGGATACCAAGTGAAGGGAAATCTCCCCAATACAACATAAATGGCAAAAAACTGCTAGGAATTTCAACCATTCCTGACTCTATTTCAAAGTTATAAAAAGACTCTTGGCTTTAGAGTGTGTTCACATTATAGCTTTTTGTGATCACGCTCAAAATCAAATTACACGTGTGTGTTTTTGTGTATTGTTGTGCCACTCAAATACAGGGGCGTATTTACCACAAGGCAAACCATGCACTTGCCTAGGGTGGCATTTTTTAGGGGGGCAGCACCTACTCCCAAAAGAAGGGATGAAAGAAAGGATACTCACACCATGGGAACCAGGAGGGATCCAAGAGAGGCTGCGAGCTGCTTGATGGTGTACGTAGAGCCTGACTCTCGTTCCTGGGGATGTCCGGAGCTGTGAAGATGAGTGTCTTTCTCGCTGTCGCCAGGGAGAAAGAGTGGAAGGATCTCCTAGGTGGGGGGCAGGGGTGTTGTTGGTCAATATCAGGCTCTCTCCACGGGAGGGGGAAGGGAAGATGGTGTTGGTCTGTGTCCGTGGAGGCAGATGATTTTTGGGTTGCCTAGGGCAGCACAAAACCTAAATACACCACTGCTCATATAGGGAAATTGATTCATTTGAATGGACTGCCCTATGTGCTACAAATGTGGGAAAGTAGCTCATGCACCTTTTTCACATTTGGTTTTCTATTACCAATGAATGGCACCGCAAGTGCGACACACATTTATTGCGTGTTCTGTGAATGCTCAAGAAACATTCTCAGTGTTCATAGTGTGAATGGAGCTTTAGCTATACTTGGCTAAAGCTGGGTTTACTCACTGATTTTTTTTTTGTCATTCAACTGCTGAGTTGAACAATAAAAAAAGTTACAGATCCCACATCCACACGAGTGATGTGCATGCAGGGATCTCTGCTGCTGCTCTATTGTATTCTAGCAGCAAGGACTCCCCCCTCATTAGAATACACAGATCAGTGCTGCACCCATTGGCTGTATGAGCTGATCGAATGCTGGTTTTGCAGCAGGACTGTTTGACAGAAGCTGGGCATTATACCTGCTTTTGTTAAACAGATAAAGAACTCACAGATGGGTTGAACGATAAAGAACTCACAGATGCCAGTAATCAACCAAGTGATGTGGATGCAGGGATCTCTCCTGCTGCTCTATTGTATTCTAGCAGCAAGGACTCTCCCCCTCATTAGAATACACAGATCAGTGCTGTAACCGTTGGCTGTATGGGCTGATCGAATGCTAGTTTTCCAGCAGGACCGTTTGACAGAAGCTGGTCGTTATACCGGCTTCTGTTGAACAGACAGCAGTACACATGTACCAGAATTCAGTAGGTATATACCCAGCTTAAGCCTTAGATTTACTTTGATATACTTTAGTACTTTCGCTCAACCAGTGGGTTGAACGATAAAAAAAACTCACAGATGCCAGCATTCACCCAAGAGATGTGGATGCAGGGATCTCTCCTGCTGCTCTACTGTATTCTGGCAGCAAGGGCTCCCCCCTCATCAGAATACACAGATCAGCGCTGTATCCATTGGCTGTATAGGCTGGTCGAATGCTAGTTTTCCAGCAGGACCGTTTGACAGAAGCTGGTCATTATACCGGCAGTACACACGTACCAAAATTCAGTAGCTGTATACCCAGCTTGCCTTAGATTTATTTGGATATACTTTAGTCTGAACGCTGTTATGGTGTGTACTCACCTTAATACCTAAAATCACAGTAACATCACGCAGATTAAGCATGCATTCCTCAGGTATGTATGAACAGAAACCTCTGTCATGTTCCTTGGAGTGAACAAGATCTATGGCTGTCACTGCAATGTTTTGGATACGCTGTTTGACCATAAAGAATAATCCTGTGTGTAAAGGCGGTTTGTTTGGTCAGGAGTTTGTATTGTAGATTATTTGATGTTTTTCCTTGTAGTGTACACTTGTGTGTATAGCCAAGCTTTACTGTTTGATTTCAGTTATTGATAAGTAAAGCTTGCATGACTGTATGTTGTCAGATCTAACACAGGATATTTACTGATAGCCTGGACAATTGTTTGTCATGGTTACACCGTATTCCTGCTTTCTATAGGCAGTTTATATAGGTATGCCTGGGATGTGCTGCAAAGAGCACCGGTCACCTACAGAGGAGCAACCATTTTGTGGACTGCTACAAAGTTCTGAGAAGAATTTGGAGGGACTCCTGGGAAATGTCTCGATTTTTAGTGTGAATTAATCTGAAATGTTATGTCATAGTCTTCCAAAGCAAAATAATAAATAAGACTGTTTAACCATTTGCCTACCGGGCACTTATACCCCCTTCCTGCCCAGGCCAATTTTCAGCTTTCAGCACATTTTTCCACACAAATAGAGCTTTCTTTTGGTGGTATTTAATCGCCGCTGGGTGTTTTAATTTTTGCGCTATACAAAATGTTTTTCTTTTGTTTCTATTATAAAATTTTGCAAACAGGTCATTTTTCTCCTTCACTGATGTGCGTTGATGAGGCTGCACTGATAGGCAGCACTGATGGGCTCTAATGAGGTGGCACGGATAGGCAGCACAGATGGGCACTGATAGGAGGCACTGATGAGCTGGCAATGATGATGCTGCACTGATAGGTGGCACTCATGGGCTGCACTGATGGGCACAGATGGGCCACTGATGGGCGGCACTGATGGATGGCACTGATGGGCACAGGTGGGTAACACTGCAGGGCACAGGTGGGTGGCACTGATGGGCACAGGTCGGTGGCACTGCAGGGCACAGGTGGGTGGCACTGATGAGCACAGGTGGGTGGCACTGGAGGGCACAGGTGGGTGACACTGATGGGTACAGGTGGGCAGCACTGATTGGTACAGGTAGGTGGCACTGCTGGGCACTGATCATCAGGGCACCACTGGGGGGCACGCAGAGGGGCATGTTCTGGAATTACATCCATGGACGTCATCACGGAACTAGACATCCACGCTGTAGCCATCCTTCGGCTATAGTGTGTTTGGGAACTGGTTATAAGAGAACTAAAGGCAATTTTTTACAAAATTTGGATAGTTTAAGGGAGGGCTATAAACCCCGTCAGTTTTTGTTATGCAATATGTGTCCTACTGAGGACATTTCCACTGGCTTCCACTAACCCAATGTATAAAATTCAAAATACTAACCACAGCTTACAAAGCCTTCCACAATACTGCCCCTAACTACATCACCAACCTCATCCACAGATACCGCCCAAATCGACCACGCCACTCCTCCCATGATATCCTCCTCTCTAGCTCCCTCATTACCTCCTCCCACGCTCGCCTACAGGACTTCTCCAGAGCCTCTCCCATCCTCTGGAACTCCCTACCACAGCATGCCCGGTCAGCCCCCACCCTGTCTGCCTTTAGGCGATCTTTGAAAACTCACTTCTTGAGGGAAGCCTGCCCCACCTCCGCCTAAGAACTGTACTTGAATCACCTCCGCCAGATCATCCCCCGCAATTATCACCTTTTGTATCACCTCCCCCTTCCTTTAGATTGTAATCTCCACAAGCAGGGCCCTCACATTCCTTCTGTACTGAAATGTATTGTAATTGAACTGTCTCCCTTTTATTGTAAAGCGCTGCGCAAACTGTTGGCGCTATATAAATCCTGTATGATAATAATAATTATTTTCTTCACTTCCTGTCCCATAGACAAAACAGGAAGTGAGAGAAGATTCCTCCAAAGTTGTCACCAGACCTAGTTGTCCCCTTTAGAAGACTTCTCTTCTATATCTGTTCTGGTGACAGCCAAAAATTTGGGATTGTCTTTTTCTTTCAATGATAATAAATAGGACCAATAGGGAGAGCAAATTTCCCTAACGGGGACACAGACACAAATAAAAACCTGACCGGTGTTCTATTCTCTCTCCTTTCTACTCGGAACTTAAAATAAGTATTGGTTTTAGTTCTACAGTTATGTAGTTTAGTTATATTTTAAGCATTGACTTCATAACAATATTTATTTAGGCTGCATATCTGTAACAGCAGGTCTTCAAATTCCACTGCAGAGAGTAATCTGGCTGCTCACTGCACTCTTCATCATCTGTCAGCACATGTGCTCTGCAGCAGATTCTGATTGGCTCAAAGTGCTGACCTAGCCTCTCCATAGGAGAATGCAGTCAAAATTCAGGTACTTATGCTTGTTGTATATAAACATACTTAAAGCAGAACTTCACCCAAAAGAGTTTGTTTTCCTCCCCAACCTCCTCTTTAACCCTTTGGCGTGTCGCCTCCTGGCCCTTAAAGGGGTATGTTATGCCAGGAGGCGGGTGTGGGTTTATGACCATGTGACCACCGTGATTGGCTGTCAAAGCAGTCACGTGATCAAAAAGCTCTCGATCACAAGTAGTGATCAAGACCTTTCCTATAGGCTCTGGTAACTGTGCCGGAAGTGTGTAGGGCGTGTGTTCTCTGCACATGTTTGTTTAAATCTGGTACGCAAATATGCTTCTTCTCATCGTCAAGGCCAATCTGCCAATTGGCCGCATATTTGTGTACTGCCAGGGCCAAGATATTAATAATTGGCACTTTTTTGGGGGGGGGAGAGCGGGTACCTGGTTTCGCCTCCACCCCCCCCCCCCCCCCCGGCAAAGGACATGTCACAGATCCCAGAACACTGCGGGTCCATTCACAAAAGAGCTGCACGGCTTACGCATACGCTTTGGCTATGAAGCCCAAAGGCTTTACACTTGTTTTCCCTTAGCTGAGGTACTGGTGCCTAAACCCGAAGCCCATTGAAGTGAGGACAGCTCAGGACAGCTATACCCAAAACTCTTCATTTTGAGATGTTTGTATAGTGTGGGAGGGTTAGACATTCTGACAGGTTTTTTTGCCATCTGTGCCTCCACAGCTCAGATTCATCCTCCATTATCACTGGTACAAAATGTAGGAATTCAAAGATGTTTACAATTGTCTTTGAAACAGGAAATGAAGGAAAATCTTCCAGAACACTGTTCTGGGGCTAGTTCACCTCATTTTAGGAAGATTAGCTTTCACTTCCTGTCATGTCTTTAGGAAGGAAATGAAATGTGATTTCCCCAATGGGATATTAACCCTTTTTTACCCTATTCAAAACCAAAAAAAGAATAGTTTTGCCTATAGATACAGTCTGATTATTTTTTGGCTAGGTTCACACCTCTGGCAGTCCCTACAGTTTCTGAAAAAAGCCACAATGGATCCCTTTAGATGCTGTTTGCAGGCATTCAGGATGTGATACCGCACTTACTACTTTTTTTTGCAGCTGACTAGGGATTTTACATTGAACTACCACACCACAGCCACAAGCCATACCTTCAGGTTGTCTGTTGTGGATGGTCCCATTGGCTTCAAAGAGCAAGATAGGCCATTGGTACCACTTGCCAAAGTCTGCTGAGTTAAAACTGCCATGACAATATATACTCACCTGAGCAGCCACCATGTTTCTTGGAGGTAGGTGGTTGAAGGGCAGTAAAAATACATCTGAGCCACCTGTTTTACCACTTATGTGAATGGGGCCATAAGGAATACACAACTACATTAAATGGTGTTTTATATGTGCCTGGAGATCAGTTTTAAAGATGAAATTCTGCATCCTCATTAGTGACAGGGTCCCTTTAGAATAGACATAAAATTGTGGGCTTTTTGGGTTAAAAGGAAAGAGTTAAAACACAGGGAAAATCCCATTATATGACAGTAATATAAATGTAGTGAGCTGTTTAAATTGAGGTTATATCGGTTTTATCCAACCTACATGATCATATAGCTGCTGTAATGATTTAGTTATTCAAAGTACATCTCAGCTGTGAAATGTAAAAATCTTGCTGCCAAGCTGCATTTCAGAAGGAGATTATCAATAATTGATTAAAATATTCAGCCCTGGCCTCAATAGCAGAATCCCCCTCTGAACTGAATGCATTCACAAATGGCTTTCAAATACATATAGAGCATGTGTTCTTAATATGATTTCTACTTCATAACACGGGTAATACAATATAGGCACTATCTATACAACAAGCCAGAATCTTATGTTACATATATATTTACTGTATATATATATATATATATAATAAAATAGTGACAAGGGAGGTGGAGTGGTTGTTATGCATACAATTAGGCTGTTTAAAAAGGAGTGAAAATGAATATTCATAGTGATAAGACTGTTAGCGAATCAATATAGTTTGAAATTTAACCACTTGAGCCCCAGGAGCCATTTTAAAACACCACATTTTTGACTATTAGCTTTGCCGTTTTGCAACTTCACATAAAAACGTGTATGTGAAAGTCTTTTAGCCAAAATGATTTGTCGATTTATATTTTGGGGGTACGGATCTGGGGAAAATTACCTAAAAAAATGTTTGGAAATATTACAGGAAAATGCTTTTTTTCTACTTTCTTATCTCTTTCTAATAGAAACATAGGAAATTAAAATTAAATTCATGTAAAAAAAAAAAAAAGCCCACATATATACAGGTGAAACTCGAAAAATTAGAATATCGTGCAAAAGTTCATTTATTTCAGTAATGCAACTTAAAAGGTGAAACTAATATATGAGATAGACTCATTACATGCAAAGCAAGATAGTTCAAGCCGTGATTTGTCATAATTGTGATGATTATGGCTTACAGCTCATGAAAACCCCAAATCCACAATCTCAGAAAATTAGAATATTACATGCAATCAATAAAACAAGGATTGTACATAGAACAATATCGGACCTCTGAAAAGTATAAGCATGCATATGTACTCAGTACTTGGTTTGGGCCCCTTTTGCAGCAATTACTGCCTCAATGCGGCGTGGCATGGAAGCTATCAGCCTGTGGCACTACTGAGGTGTTATGGAAGACCAGGATACTTCAATAGCGGCCTTCAGCTCTTCTGCATTGTTCGGTCTCTCATCTTTCTCTTGGCAATGCCCCATAGATTCTCTATATGGTTCAGGTCAGGCAAGTTTGCTGGCTAATCAAGCACAGTAATCCCACGGTCATTGAACCAGGTTTTGGTGCTTTTGGCAGTGTGGGCAAGTGTCAAGTCCTGCTGGAAAATGAAGTCAGCATCCCCATAAAGCTCGTCTGCGGAAGGAAGCATGAAGTGCTCCAAAATCTCCTGGTAGATGGCTGCGTTGACCCTGGACTTCATGAAGCACAGTGGACCAACACCAGCAGATGACATGGCTCCCCAAATCAACACAAACTGTGGAAACTTCACACTGGACATCAAGCATCTTGCAGTGTGTGCCTCCCCATTCTTCCTCCATACTCTGGGTCCTTGGTTTTCAAATGAGATGCAAAAGTTGCTCTCATCAGAAAAGAGGACTTTGGACCACTGAGCAACAGACCAGGTCTGTTTTTCTTTAGCCCAGGTAAGACGCTTCTAACATTTGTTGTTTAGGAGCAGCTTGACAAGAGGAATACGACATTTGAAGCCCATGTCCAGGATCCTTCTGTGTGTGGTGGCTCTTGATGCACTGACTCCAGCCTCAGTCCACTCCTTGTGAAAGTCCCGAACACTATTGAATGGTAATGAAGTGGTTAAAAAGCAATTCCAGGAAATAAATGAATTAATGAAACTAACCTAAGGTCATTGAGTTCACTCAGTTTACTTTAACATGGTTATGTGAGATGCACAGGAGCAGCGCCAGCCCTGTCAGACCTTTTCATTCTAAGATGTGTGAACACCCGAGGAGCATGCAGTTGCAGAAAAGCAGAGCAGCAGTGGTGCTTGAACCATAAAAGTATATGGAGTCAGGAGAGTGGCTGGAACATTATGGTAATCTGCCAGAGGTCAGTCTATACCTCACAAGCATTGTAATAGCTCCCAGCTACAACCCATCTTCCTATGCCAATAAAAGGAAAAAAAGGCAAACGGTCTAATGGTGAAAGCAGTATTCTCTTGGAATATCTTTGATCCAGTTTAATTAAAATTTCTTCTGTTCTATCTACTACTCTGATATCTTTTCTGATATCTGATACAGTTTTCCGACATTTTCTTCTTTCCTATCATCAACTCTAATATATTTGTCCCAGTTTTCTCACATTTTATTTCTTTCTCCTTCCTAATTTCTTTGTTCCAGTTTACTGAAATTTTCTTCTTACCTTCTGACATTTTCTACCTGCCCATCACAAACTCTGATATCTTTTTGTCCAGGTTACTCACATTTCTCCTAACAAATCTACTCTTGATACCTTTGGTCTAGTTTACTGATGTTTTCTTCTGAAATAATTTTTACTCTGCTGCTATCTCTTGCCCAGTTTACTGTCATTATCTTCCTACCTACCTACCTCCAACTTTGAAATTTTGGACTCAGTTTACTGACATTTTCTCGTGACATATTTCCTACTCTAATATCGCTTGTCTACTTTACTGACATGTTCTTCTGACCTATCTCCTACACTGTTGCTATCTGTTGCTCAGTTTACTGACATTTTCTTCCATCCTATCTCCAACTTTGAAATCTTTTGTCCAGTTTACTAAAATCATCTCCTGACTAATCTGATATGTTTTATCTAGTTTACTGATACTTTTCCTATGTATCTCCAACTCTGATACCTTTGGTCAAATTTACTGACATTTCTACTAACCTCCTACTCTGATTATATCTTTTGCTCAGTTTACTGCTGTTTTCTTTTGACCCAACTTTAACATCTTTGATCCAGTTTACTGACATTATCTCCTGAATTATCTTCTAATCTGATATGTTTGATCTAGTTTACTGACATTTTATTCCTACATATCTCCAACTGATATATTTGGTTAGGTTTATTGCCATTTCCCCCTGAAATATCTCCTATTGTGATTTCTTTGATTTACTTTACTGTCATATCCTTCTGACCTATCCTCTACTTTGATTATATATTTTGTTCAGTTTACTGAAATATCCTACCTATCTGAAACTTTGAAAAGTTTGGTCCAGTTTACTGACATTTCCTCCTGACATATCCTGTACTCTGATATATTTGGTCTACTTTACTGACATCATCTTTTGTTCAGTTTACTGATATTTTTGTTCTGCTTATCTCCAGGACAGTTTGCTGACATCATCTCCTGACATATGTCCTAATCTGATATGTTTTATCTAGTTTACTACTTTATTCTTACCTATCTCCAACTGATATCTTTAATCAAGTGTATCGACATTTTCTCCTGACGTATCTCCTACTCTGATTTCGTAAGTCTACTTTACTGACATTTTCTCCTGACCTATCTTTTTACTCTGATTATATAATTTGCTCAATCTTTGGTCCAGTTTACTGACATATTTTCCTGACATATCTCTAGCTCTGTTATCTTTGGCCTATTGTGTCAACATTTTCTCCTGACCTATCTCCTACACTGATGCTATCTTTTGATCAGTTTCCTGACATTTTCTTCCTACCTGTCTCAAGCTTACTGACATTTCTCCTTACCCTGATCTCCTACTATGATTATATCTTTTGCTCAGTTTACTGACATTTTTTGACCTATCTCCAACTTTAAAATCTTTGGTCCAATTTGCTGACATTTTCTTAAGACCTATCTCATACTCTGATTATATCTTTGGTACAGTGAACAATGCTCATTACAAGAAACCCGCAAAAAATATGGGAGCTAACATTTTTACTTGTTTTTGAAGGAGAATGCTCAAGGTTGTCATCCTTGTCCTGGCTTAAGTACCTAATGTGTAGCTGACCCAGTACTGACATGTTTCGGGAATCCTGACAAGCACGTATTTATTTTATGTCTGTAGAGCGCCTAGTGTTGAAGAAAAGATAAGGATGACAGACTAAGAGTATGCACTTTTAAACACAAGTCAAACATTTCAGCAAATGTATTTCTATCCTAAAAGGTTCCTTTTATCACTTTCAAGAGACCAGTCATTCATGTTTTGATCTGCTCTTGGTGAATCATATACCACACTAGAAATGTTCAAGAATAAACTAGAAGCGTTTTGCAGCACACCCACTGGGATGGGAATCTGGAGGGTGAGAGCTGTGCATGCTAATACTGGGTGCTGTGATTCCATGTCATTATTTACACAGCCTGGAATAGTGAGTATTAAAATTCCAACACCTCCGCTGTCACACCATTTAGTGCTTTAGCAGCAAATAATAAATTAACAGGCTGGAAAATTGTAGTATAGTGTTCATTCCAAAGCAAAAGGCATGGCATGTATAGCAAGCTAATATACCGGTACACAAAATATTACAAAACACCTTTATCCATGTATCCTTTCACTGCAAATTTAGCTTATTCAGTAAAGCTGAGACTGTACAGTCAGATTGTATAATGTATGGTCACTCTCATGGTGGCCATACACACATTGAATAGTGATCAACTTCTTTTCTGATTGATCCCTTTTGAGAGGAATCCTTAATTATTATTATACAGGATTTATATAGCGGCAACAGTTTGCGCAGCGCTTTACAATAAAAAGGAGACAGTGCAATTAAAATACATTTCAGTACAGAAGGAATAGGACGGCCCTGCTCATGGAGCTTACAATCTAAAGGAAGGGGGAGGTGTTACAAAAGGTGATAGCTGCGGGGGATGATCTGGTGGAGGTGAAGTACAGTTCTTAGGTGGAGGTGGGGTAGGCTTCCCTGAATAAGTGAGTTTTCAAAGATCACCTAAAGGCAGACAGGGTGGGGGCTGACCAGACATACTGTGGTAGGGAGTTCCAGAGGATGGGAGAGGCTCTGGAGAAGTCCTGGAGGCGAGCGTGGGAGGAGGTAATGAGGGAGCTAGAGAGGAAGATATCTTGGGAGGAGCGGAGTGGGCGATTTGGGTGATATCTGTGGATGAGGTTGGCGATGTAGCTAGGGGAAGTGATGTGGATGGCTTTGTAAGCTGTGGTTAGTATTTTGAATTTTATACGTTGGGTTAGTGGAAGCCAATGAAGGGATTGACAGAGAGGGGGCAGTAGTCATTGATCGGTTGGTAAGGTGTATGAGTCTAGCAACAGCATTCATAATAGACTGAAGGGGGGATAACCTGTGCAACGGTAGTGAGGAGAGAGTTGCAGTAATCAAGGCAGAATAAAACCAAGTCATGGATAAGTTGTTTTGTAGTGTCACTGGTCAGAAAGGGACAGATTTTGGAAATGTACCGGAGGTTGAGGCAGCAGGAATTGGCCAGTGATTGGATGTGGGGCCCAAAGGAGAGGTCAGAATCTAGCATTACGCCTAGCACCCTGGCATGTGGGGAGGGACCAATGGCTGTGCTGTTGATCTTAATGGTAAAGTCATGAGTGGGGGATCTGAGGGGAGGAAATATTACAAACTCGATTGAGTTTGATTGAGTTTAAGGTAGTGGTGTGACATCCATGTTTATATGTCGCTTAGTAGATTTGTGATACGTGAGAAGATTGAGGGGTGAGCTGGGGAGTGGAGAGATAGATCTGGGTGTCATCAGCATTGAGGTGGTATTGGAAACCATGGGAGGTTATCAATTGGCCCAGGGAGGAGGTGCAGAGAGAGAAAAGGAGGGGCCCAAGGACAGAGCCTTGGGGTACCCCAATGGAAAGAGGGAGAGGAGCGGAGGAGGAGTTGTATGTGACACTGAAAGTGCGCTGAGAAAGGTAAGAGGAGAACCAGGATAGAGCAGAGTCACGGAGGCCGATGGGTTGGAATTTACTGAGGAGGAGAGGGTGGTCAACTGTGTCAAAGGCAGCGGAAAGGTCAAGGAGTATGAGTATGGAGTAATGGCCATTAATCTATAGTCAGAAGTTCATTCAATCAATACCTCACACATGGGGAAGTGGATTTTGATTGATAGTTAAGATAAGATCGTAAGTTATTAATCACATCTGTTTCCACCCTATAATCCCATAGTTTGATCAATCGAAATACAGTTGCACTCTTCAACAAAGTCAGTCGGTGTTGTCAATTGGCGTAAAAGAATCAATCATTTTTCGCTCTGGCCGACTCAGGTTGACTGAATCTATTGGAAACTAAATCATTTGAGCAGAATGGAAATTTATGGCTATTCGATAATTTGTGGATTCAATCATTTTGATAGAATTGCACATCTAGCAATAGGACAGAGAATATTTTGTGGTGGAATGCACTATCCTTTTTCTATAATATACTGAAATTGTATTGGTTATCATGCATTACTGATTTTGTATCGCTTTGTTGATTGAAGTTTATTGTACATTAGAGAATAAATGCAGTATAATGTAAAACATCAGTGCCATGAAAACATATTATAGAGAAAGGAATATTTGTGTAAAACAGAACCTTAATTTTATCATCTTGAACTTTGCAGTTTTATCAGAATGCTGGAGGAGAGGAAGGGCGAATGTGCATACGCAGAGGCGTTAGTCCTTATAGCAGTATCTAAACCCAAAAACAAACAATGACTGCATTCTTTTTTTTTCTTTTATGTTCATCTGGCCAGTAAGTCTGTTATTTTTTAACTTCCTTTAACAGACCAAGCTGTCCTAACAAAAGTGGCAGTTAAGGGGTTTAAATAAATCAGTTACAGTGATTGCAAATGTAACTTTTTTTTTATTAACAAACCTAATAAAGCAGCCCCAATCCTTCTCCTCTGGGGTCCCCCACTTGCTATGGGGCACTTGTGCCGGCTCGATACCAAGTCAGGCTGTGTGTCTATTGACGCACACAGCACGGCTCAGCCCTGTCCCTTGCTCTCTCCTCACAGGCTGTGATTGACAGCAGCAGGAGCTAATGGCTCTTGCCTCCTTGTCCAGTGAGGAGAGAGAGATGCTGCTCCGGGGCACAGGGCTGGATGGAGATCGTGCTCGGTTAGTATTTAAAGGGGGGGTGGGTGATAAACACAGACGGTTTTTTACCTTATGGCAGAGAATGTAAAAATAAGAACTTCTGCCTTTACAAACACTTTATCATAAGCACCCTTAGTGAGAGGCTAAATACTTACCTGACCAATGGGTGTCAAGGGAAAGATTTGCTCTTTTGAACAGGTGTATTGGATAGCATATCCCCTGCTGGGTATTTTGGTTCTTCTTGCCAACCCCTGCATCACTACTCTTTATATCACATACCCAGAAGTGTCAGATAGTATTGGCACCTGTGGCTCTTAAGCCATCCATAGACAGTTTAAAATTCATCCAGTTTAGCAGGAACCAGCTGAATTTCAAACCATGTATAGGCAGGCTGGTTGTACTGATGTCGATCTATAGATGGACTTCAGTGTAACCAGCCTGTCGGGTTTTTTTAATTTGATCACTGCCGGCAGCAATGATCATTGTATTCTGATGGCTGTGTGTTCAAATCACTTTTCAGAGGCAATTGACAGGCAGCCCTCCTCAGGTGATGTGATGCCTCCTCACCCTCTGTTTAAACCTCATATTTGTCGAATTAATGCACCGCAACTGCGGTTGTGAGGCGTTTGCAGCACTTCCCTATTTGCTGGAATGGGTCATGTTTGGCTAGCTTGCTGCCTGCCAATCACAACATGGTGGGTAGTTTTTTGACGAGGTCACAAAGTGAAGCAACGTGACTGTGGCATGTAAACACTCTATCTGCTGCCATTGCAACTTAAGGGGGGCAGTTGGGAGCGCTAAAAATGCAGCTCAACCACATACTTTTAATACCTCCCCAACTTTATGTCTAAACCTAGCCTGACTCTGTCCAAAATTTGAAAAAATGGTCTTGGCTTTAGTTCTGTTCAGCTAAGGGGGTGCAACACGTTGCTTTCACCTTCCATATCACCACTGTCTTTTTTGTCAGTCAGTTGCATTTGGATTTAGTGAGTGCTTCCTCCTGATGTCAGAAACACCTTCATTACATCCAATGTGCTGGGAAGAGTCTAATGGTGACCATACATGCTTCCATAAATGATCAATCAATTTATTTTCTGATTGATCTTATCCAGTTGGAATAATTGATCTATAGTCTATGTATTATCAACAACCCATTCAATATACCATACATGGTGAAGTGGATTTTGATTGATAAGTAAGGTACAATCATAAATTATGATTGTAGATTATTGAACTCTGTTTCCATGTAATCTCATAATCTGATCACTCATAAATCAAGAATCTAAGTGCTACTGATCAATGCAAAGCTATCAATAATTGTTCATCCTACTTAATTGACTCATTTTGATAAAATCTGATGTAGATCAAGTCTAAATCAATCAAAAAGGCAGTTATGACTATTTGAATATTTGCAGAGTCGATCATTTTTATTGAATTGTTTAATAATAAAAAGGAAACGTGGCCACCATAAGTTAGAGGGAAAATAGGTGTAATAGCAAAACTGGAAAAGTGAAGTATTTCTTTGTGTGCCCGGAAAACATTTTTATTTATACTATAGTTAGCTTTCTTTGTAAGCGATTGAGTCTAGTATATTCTCAGCATAGTGTTTCCAAATCGATACCGACATGTATAAAAATGCTTCTCTAATGAAATAAACAAAGGGCTTAAGTAACAGTTGCTGAGCAGCCATAATGCAAAGTAGCTCTGCGGTATAAAGCAGTCTCCAATGTATGCAGAGTTTACTCTGTAATGTAACTGCTCAGTACAGTGTGATTGATCCCCCAAACATCTTGCCTAATTAAAGCTCCCAACTAATCATGAAAAGTGACAGCTGAGGGACTGAGGTGCCCCTACCACAAAACACACAGCAAGCAATGATGGTAAGATTGTTTTGCAGACTTTCCTGAATTTTTAGACGTTCCGCTTTCTTTAACATACTTTAAATTTTAACTTTATTAAATTTAGTTGTGTATTTAATTAAAATGAATTAGATATTTTTGGGAAGGATTAGCAAAAATGTCTGTCTGCATGTGGGGCAGCGCATCTGCGTACGCAAGTACCACTTGGATGCGCAAATATCGGCATTCAGTTGCTCTGTGTATCAGGCGGTCATTTATCTTGACACAGTCCCTACCACTCCACTCAAGCCTTTAATCCCTACACCACCCAACGATGGGTGCTGGCTGTAAGCACTCTGCAATCCACTTACAAATGTAGCTCCAAGCACAAATATAAAGCTCCCCTTCTAAAGACCCAGAATGAGTTTTATTGTCATCCAATACAAGGCTAATCCATCTACTTATTTTATGCATTTCACTCCACTTGAAGCTTAATCATGATTAAACTCCGAGCAGAGTGAAATGCGTAAGTGGAGCAGGTTTATTACCATTGTAAAGGATAACAACAATAACATTTATTTTGCGGCTCTATATTTGTTTTGGACCTATCAAGAAGAAATGTGATTATTAGGGAAAACTACTTGGTATTACATGCCTTGTAACATATTATTATTATTAATATCCAGGATTTATTATTATTAGGGTTGATTTACTAAAATTGGAGAGTGCAGCTCTGCATGGTAGCCAATCAGCTTCTAACTTCAGCTTGTTCAATTAAGCTTTCTCCAAAAAAAAAACGGAAGCGGATTGGTTTCAGTTTTAGCAAATTAACCCCATTGTGAGTTGTTACAGAAAAATAATCGCATACAGGACACCGATGTACTGTGATCAAGACTAAACCAGGTAACATTGCTTCATCTCTGCTCTCCACCTGCAGGAGAGGTTCCTCATATGTGTTTCGCACCTTTAGGGATTTAATTGTTGAGACCTGAACGATAATGCCCACTAAGGGGTAAAATGCATCTGAGGCTGGCCATACATTATACAATTTTCTTCAGAATTTTGCTTTAGATTTACCAAAAAACATATAATATGAGGTCAAACCTAAACAACACTTTCAATTGTATTCAATTAGGCAGGCCCTTGCACTACATAGTTGAAGGTAAATCTAAAGGAAATTGGGCTGAAATTGGATAGAAAATTGTATAGTGTATGGCCAGTCTAAGGAACCACTGCTGTGGGTGGAGCGCAGAGCTGAGCCATCTTATATTACCTGGTTTAGTTTTGGTCTCAGTGAGTCCTGTGTGTGATTGTTTTCCATTTTTCTGTAGCCTATTGTAGCCCTGACAAGCTGTTTTATTCGATCCACACCAATTAATTATTTTATTTATTTATTTCAGGTACCTATATAGCGCCATCAATTTACGCAGCACTTTACACGCACGCACGCACACACACACATATATATTGTACATTCACATCAGTCCCTGCCCTTAAGGGGTGTACAATCTAAGGTCCCTATCTCTCATTCATACATACACATACTAGGACCAATTTAGATAGGATCCAATTACCCTACCAGCATATCTTTAGAGCGTGGGAGGAAACCAGAGTCCTCAAAGGAAACCCACATAGGCACAGAGAGAACATGCAAACTCCAGGCAGGTGGTGCCATGGTTCATTACATGTCATGTTGGCTGATATCAGTTATAGGAGCATTAGAGCTGTACTTTTTTTTGTTTCTCTACATTGTGCAATGTGCTGCATAAAAATGTAGACAAGCTGCATGTTTGCATAATGCACACCAAGACACCTGTATAGTGTGTACAGGGCACATAGAAGCAGCTCAACGTACCTGGTGTGAACAAGCCTCTAGTGTATTGCTTCTTACAGTGCTGTCAGTTACAGTCTGAACACGGTCCTAAAGAGATGAAGGCTCTGCTCCAAATAATTTCATCATCCTCCTTTCTCCTGAAAATCTGATTTTGTCTTTGTTCTGGCATTATCCATCCCACACCATCCCCTATCTCATCTGATCCTGGGTTCATGACCAACAGAGACTCCACACATGCAGTAGAAACCACTGGCATTGTCCAGGGTCAGCATCTACTACTTGGACTGAGATGCTAGCCATGGATGACAAGACTCCATTTACCATGGTGCCTGTGAATATTAGGTTCCTGGCTGTATGTGCACATTGGGGGCTATTTACTAAAGCTTCATAGGGCAAAATCGTGTGCTGCTCTGCAAAGAAACCTATCAACTTCCAGGTTTTATTGTCAAAGCTTAATTGTACAAGTCGAAGTTAGAAACTGATTGGCTACTATACACAGCTGCACCAAATTCTGAGTGCACCAGTTTTAGTAAATCCACCTAATTGTCTCACAGAGATACGTTCCATGCTCCTTATTAGAAAATGCACACAAACCTTTACTATACTTGTACAAGACTACAATTGAGGCACCATAAAATGCCTGCACAGTCTCAATTTCCCAAAAATAGTGCTTCTTGTTGGTTTTTGCACTATATACTACAGCTCATCTAGGTGTTTATTATATATATATAAAAATGCAGCGCTATCTGATATTATTATGCTATATGCAATTAAATGCAAATTAATATATGAAATAAAATAAATTATATAAAATCACAGTCCACAAGAAAAAGTGAAGATGAAGCGCCCTCGTGTGGAGAAGATGAGGTCCAGCAGGTCAGAGAAATCTTTACCAAAATGTAGTCCCCCTTCTCCCAGGAGCTGGTACAGAGATCACTCTGGGGTTCTATCTCCTCTCCTCTCAAGTGTTTCAAAATGGGGGCTTGCACGAGGGCGCTTCATCTTCATATTTTCCAGCTTCTGCCCATGACCAGACCAGAAAAGAGAGGGGAATCTTCAGGATATTTTACACATATCCGTATTACCAATACGCTTCTGGTTAGTGTGCATTCCTACCATCTGCACTGGGAATCAACGAGCACTTTTTCTTGTGGACTGTGATTTGATATAATTTATTTTATTTCATATATCCATTTGCATTTAATTGCATATAGCATAATAACATCAGATAGCGCTGCATTTTTATATATATATTCTTTGGGACTTTTTATATGTTTTTCCTTGAATGCTCAGCTGCTAATTATTGAGAGCGCTCACTGTATTTGTATATCTACTCCCAGGTGTTTATTATAGCTCGGCCAGATGTTTATTGCTGCTGTGATTGTGTTTTATTTTTTATATATCATTTGGATTTAGTGGCTCAGCCATTTTTCATATTAACCGCTTTCCTTATATACTGCTACAGGGCAGCATGGGTGTACAAAATCACATATATATGTGATTTTGCATTTCCGGGTAGGGGGTACGCATGAGCAGCGTGCGTGTGCCTGTCAATCACTGGTTCCTGGCTGGCGATTACCTACCGGCACCCGGTGATTAGCATCTCCAATGGGTAAGAAGACTGGTGTACTCCCTGTCAGCTCAGGCACATTGCTCTGGATGGCTGTGCACAGCACAGCCATCCAGAGCAATGTGATTACAGTGAAGCACACAGACACCGCCCCCCCAGTAAAACACTCCCTGAACACAGTTAACCCTTTGATCGCCCCTTTTGAGTAACCCCTTCCTGCCCAGTGCCATTAGTACAGTCAGTGCTTTTTTTTTTTTTAGCACTGATCACTGTATTGGTGTCACTGGGGATGTCAACGACACCAAGTCAGTTCTTCCCAGTGTCAGAATGTCACAGTTCCACAGTCCCACTATAAGTCGCTGATCGCCACCATTACTAGTAAAGAAAAAATTCCAGTATCTATACCGTCATTTGTAAACACTATAACTTTCACGTAAACCAGTTAATTTACATGTATTGGGACAGACAAAGACATGTAGCAGAATACATTTTTGACTAAATTTATGACGAAATTTGATTTTTTAAATTTTTTTACTGGACGTGTTTAATAGCAAAAAGTAAAATATATTGTTTTTTCTCAAAATTGTCACTTTTTTTTATAGCGCAAAAAATAAAAAACGCACAGGCGATCAAATACCACCAAAAGAAAGCTCAATTTGTGGGGAAAAAAAGGACATAAATTTCATTTAGGTGCAGTGTTGCATGACCGTGCAATTGTCAGTTAAAGTAACGCAGTGCCTTAATGCAAAAAATGGCCTGGTCAGGAAGGGGGGTAAATCCTCTAGAGAGCAAGTGGTTAACTATTTCACAGATCTATTCATTTACAAATTGGGTTTGATGCTCAGGAGGGTGTTTATTTGTTAATAGTTTGCTTTTTGGGTCACTAGGGGCAGCACAGCACTATTCTTGGGGAATTTTATTGACGTGGAAACACGGTTAGGTGCTTATCATTCATTTGTGGCAGCGCCTGAGTATTGTATCCTTATTTTTGTACAATCTCAATGCTGTCCTGCTGTTAGAGCCCTGAGGAATACCCAGTACCTCTGGGTGTGGGGCACTTTTTAAGCTCCTCCTTGGTACCCTCATTTAAAGCTTGGTGCCAGCCAAGGTACTGCCATGTTAGGGTAAAAGTACCATGTAAAAACATATGTAAACTTTGATCTTTATTGTCTTTATTGTTCTGTCACATGTTCTGTCCCCCTTTGTAATGTACAGCGCTGAGCGAACTATTGGCGCTTTATAAATAATGTGTAATAATAATAATCTTTGGAAAAGACAAACGTTCCTTTGAAATCATTTTTTAACTGAAATTTAAAATAATACAAATATGTGTGTTCGTAGCGCACAAAGGAATATTAGCAAAATATTGTTTTCCAGTCAGCAGAATCCGAAAAGGAAAAAGAAGGATCTGAGTTGAAGTCTGGATAGCTGCTCCGGAGAGAGTAGGTCTCAGGAGCAAAAGTAAATCATGCACAAAAAAAGAACAAAACATCCTCTATGGTAGGCTAACAGAGACAGAAAGAACATATAAGGTGCTATAGGAGAAGAAAAGGATAGGAGAAAGTGGGAAAGTAGAACACGTAGCAGGAAAAGAAAGAATAAAGAAGGAAGAGGGAAAAATAAGGGGTTGAGGAGGAGATTGATGCTTGGCTAAGTTTGATTCCAAAATTAAGGTAGAGCAAGAAGTTCAGACCTAGAAAGGCCCATTCTCTATGGCTTAAACGGTTAGTAGAGTATGGTCAAAGTCCGGCATGTAGTGTGAGATCCAGGGCTCCCATATTTTAGGAATCAGGACAGCATCTAATGTGGTTGTCATGCACAGATTAATACAGTCTGAGACTAGTGTCTTCATGTGGCATACAGTAGGAAGGTCAGACGACATCAGTTTGAGAATCCACTTGGAACCCAAGTGGCGGACTTGGAGCTGTGACACTGAAACAAGCACAGTGTCAGCTGTGATCAGGAGTCTAGCTGCAGAAGGCAATCATGCACATACAGACTCGATGGGGAGGGGGGCGCAGCTGAGCATCTTCACCCTGGGCATCGGATAACCCTTTACTGGTACTGCATTCAGGTAGCACATTTCCCTGTGCATTGGGTGATGTTGATTGATCCTTACACTTGCCTTGCCAGTGTTCTGTAGAAATGGTTGGTGCTTGGGATCAATCATTACAAAAATAGAAATGGCAATAACAAATGTAACTTTTCATGTACTGATTGCTTTCAGAGTGTACTTGTTTGTTTCATAATTATTGTGGAGCCTTGGAATCCCTCACCCCAACATGATCAAACAATTGACAGAGCGTCTGCTGTGCTCAGTAGGATATATGACCTTTGTTGGAGGTAGTTTGGTGTGTTTAATTTGTGCTTCTGCTTATTCCTGTTTAAAGCTCTGTGAAAAATGTTTCGGCTTAGCATTACAGTATAATCACATCAGTCTTCTGGATGTGGGTAGAGTTTGGAAAATCTATCGCATAGCAAATATTGACTAATGCTCAGAACATAAATACTAATTAGAAACTGAGTGTAGCTAAATATCTCATTTAGAACGGATGCTCTTGTAAATTAGGGTCATAAGACCTAAATGATATAAATGCTGAAGTTATGTATTTACTATACTAATACAATATTTGTTCCTACTTCCTGTTATACATTAGCTATTTTGAAAATTTCCCAGGATCAGAGTCTAAATTTAGAAAAAAATAACTTGATATTGCTGTTTAATTAATTGTTAATAATTATTGTCAGCTGTAATTAATTGATTGTCAATTAATTGTTGTGGGGTACCAGGATTAGTAATAACAACGGTGAATTATATATTTCTTAGTCCACAATGCACATGATATAATATATATAAAAACCAATAATGGCATTTTTTTAATATAAAATGTATATTGTATTTGAATAATATGGATCCATCGACTGTATTTCAGTAATTTTACACCATCTTTCTGACTACATACGTTCACTATATTTGCAGCCATCGTAGCTGGCACATAATTGTAATTAAAAGCCCTAGCTTCATATTCTACACAAAGAGAAGTGTTAATATTTAAAAAAAATAGTCTTAAAATGTGTAAGGAAAAAGACAAACTGAAGGAAGCACAGTTTAGGCAGCATAACCTAGAAAATGCAGATGATCCACAGTTGCATGGACCACTCCACTGGTCAGCCAAAGGAAACTGTCCACATCTGGCAGTGAAGCGAAAACCCAGAAGGACTCCTCCAGGAAATACACAGTGAGGAGAACAACCTGGTACTGGTTGATCACTTGACCGTAGGTTCAGTGTCTGACATTACATTCCTAAAAAAGTTTCAGTCTTTCATGGCCACAGCTCCTTGGGTCACTGGGCAGACCCTGGGAAGATATTTTTATCTGCTACTCTCCCTCAGAAGCTCAAAGAGGCCACAACTGATGAGACAGAAGTAGCTGAGCAAGTGATCTGCAGATAGCCGGATCGAGGAATGATCTGGTAATGAGATTCCTGGAAGTTGAGATGTATTGTATATAAAATCACTTATGCCAGTCATGAGAGTGGTTGGGATATATTTCCAGTGAGTTTTTTGTTGAAGGGAGAGGGATCACATGAGCACATACAGTGTTTGGTATACAATTTGGGAAGAAACACAGCACCTTATTCTTTGGCCTATTTAAGGACGTTTTATTTAGTTATTGTTAAATTGGGATATATTGGATCACAGTGCTACTTTGGAGTTGAGGTTCACGTTCAGTTTGTGCATCTTTATTTCATATGTTGAAAAAGGTGTTAAGTTGTACGTATCACTGCACACTTGTATCATGTATGCTCGTATCTCCAGCACCTGCCAAAGGTTTGAAAAAGTAACTGGGTTGAACTATTGTTCTTTCTAGAAGCATTTGGCCATGGTGTCAGCTTTAGCCTGAATTCATATGTCCGTAGTGTCTACGGACATACAGTATAGCAATTAATTTTGTAAAGATTAGGTGACAGTTATATGGAAATGAGGAAACTGAATTTATGGTCATTTGTTGGATTGATAGAGGAGATAGTACCAGCAACAGCTAGGACTTGGATCTGTAGTAATGTTGGACACAAAATGTATTTCTGGTTTACAAAAATAGTAGATCACCTTGCATATACACATTATTAGACACCTAAATGTTGGGGAGCAGTATTTAAATCGACTTCCTGAACACCCAGTTGTAGCCCATCAACACAATCTAACATTGTGTTAAAAAACATTTCAACTGCAATTGAACAGTAACCAGTAAAATGCATTATTTAGTTGGGAAGAGTACCAATTGTAGGGTTCAACCAAACACAAACAGGTGGCATTATTTACATGATATTTCACTAATGCAGTTTGTACTGTACCAATAGTTTTCACAAAAACTGCGTTGTTTGTAATATAGTTTCTTCCTGTTAGCCAGCAGGAGGATGTCATTTTCTGTATTTTCAGCAGTTTTGGTTTCTGGTTTCTTGCGTTTTCAAAGGATGGGGTTTTGAAGGAGTATGGCTACTAGATTACAGCTAACAAAATACAAAAAAGTTTAGGGCTGATGTCAAATGGACGATATCGTAGCAGACAATAATTGGAACTACACTTTGCCAGTGCCAGGGATTAGCAGCAAATTGTAGCTAGCTATTTATTGCTATAGATGCTAGTGATTTGTCTCTGCTACAAGTTAAACTAGTGATACAGTATTGGGTTGGTGTGCTTGTCTACAAATCTGTCTCCTTTAGTGACTGGTAGATGAGCCAATCAATTTTTAGCTAAACCCATGGAGGCATGTTTACTGCCACCATGAAATCTTAATAGGTTAGCAACAGAGCAATGAGTTAGCAATTCTATAGAAAATAATTATGAATTTCTTTGCAAGAAAATACTAAAACAAAATAAAAATGATGGGGTCTAAGTAACTGTAATTTTATTTTTCTAATGGACTGGCATGCAAGAATCATAAATGCAGAATACTACTCTACTCAGAATTCTACTGTTGTCTTGCCATATGGAAGAAAAGTCAACAAAAACCCTCCATCATCCACATTATATAGATTGACCTGTAAACAAGGATTGAGCAGATCATTTTGCTCATTCCTTGGGATGAGTTGCTATAAAATTTATACTGGTTCATCTAAGTTTTTATAAAAGATTATGTTCCCCAAATGTTTTCAGGACATGTTTTGGGGAATACCATTCTTTGTTTCCGCTAATTTAAAACATTTAAGTATAAGCCAAAATGTTTATATTATTTTTGAAAGAATAGAGTATGGTGAAAACCCCTATCAGGTACAGTATTTCTGCCATTTGTGTCCCATTGAGGAACATTTCCTCCCATTATGTAGACACCTAAGGAAGTAAAGGGAAATATAATTCAATCTATCCAAAGTGAAAATCAGTGTCCACATACGAAAATATACCGTTCAGCGCTAGTAAACATAATATTGCATGCAAATCCTCATATGGTGCATATAATGAAATTGCATATAGTGAATGGTAAAGTGAACACCACTTAATATTGAAATAGATTTTAGAAATTATCCTAAAAGTCTAGGGATAATAATGATGATGAATAGAAATCTTCAACAAGAGTGTTCTTGCGGTGTATGATGTAAACCAATTTCAAGGTAAAAAGGTGACACAATAAGTGACTTCTGTGACCATATTCCCCCCACAGAAATGAGTGTAGATTGCACTAACCAGAAAGCGCAATGGTAATGCGCATTTGAGTGTTAACCAACTCCTGGTCATCCGGCTAATGGTACTGGAACTGGATCACAGAGAGTGGTCATCTGGCCTGCATCAGCTGGGCAAACATCACAACCTCAGGGTCTCCAAATAGCAGAGGACGTGTAGTCGTTTCACCACCGGGGGGAGTCTAACCAATCCTGATGTGGCCACCAGATCATCCCAATAAGCCTTGAAGGAGGGGGGGCTCGGAAGTAACGAGCCAAGACAACAGGAGATACTAATAGTGTAGTACTTTATTATCCACAAGGGAAAAATAGACAAATAGTTGAAAAATACTACTCACATGTATGGTGAGCAGCTAGTAGCAGGAAATTCCAAAATGGCCACCGGCCGTCCACAGGGGCCATGCAGTGTGACGTCACAGGGTATAGGGCACCTCTCTAACGCGTTTCGTGCGATGGCACGATATCAAAGGGACAAATGTTTGATACATTTTAGTTTGAGGCTCCTGGTGTTTGCCTTTCATGCTAGTCGCTTTTTGGTTGTTTATCCAGCGCTCGTATCTTTTCTGTTTTTATTGAAAATATACCGTTATTTTTTCTGGTGATAACTGCAATTTTTGGATTTTGCCTCAATTTTAATCCCAGTGAAGTATGGGCTTTTGGTATACTTTATGTAATGTATATACACTCTATTGTTAGTAGTCTGTTTTCTATGTTTTTTAGCATATTTTTATCATACTTCCTTTCTCTGTCTAATTCACATGTGTATTGTTAGTAAATAAGTATCTTATTACCTTAGGGACTGGTATAAAGCCAGGGAGCAGAAATGCAGTCATTCTATGTGACATTTTATTTAGTGCCTGCATTCGATGCTGGCTGTATGTACATTCAGAGGTAATAAACAAGAGCGCAGAGTCTGTTTCTTTGTAATATAGAGTTTGTTTTATTGATCTGGATTTCACTATGATTTATTGGTACTCTGTAGGATAGTGGGGCTCAGGAAACATGGACAGACTGAGATAAATGTCCCATGAGGAACATCTTTTAAAACTCAATGAGCAATTAATGTAGCCTTGTGCCAGCAGATTTATACCTTACACACATTCGCAAGTGTGGCTGGAGCAGGTTAATAAACTTTTAAAGGGCCCATTCATCCAGGACTCATAATTCATTTACGTGGGGGGCACTCGTCCTGTTGGATTTACCTTGGGGTATGTTTTCATGTCTCCACATATTGCTTCTTCCTTTGCAGTTTTCAAATTCTTTTAAAAAAAAATTTTTTTAAAGATGATTGAGAACTAATGTGATTTTATGTCAATCCGTTTGCTCATCTCCTGTTAAAGGAAAAATATAATGCTTTTGCATCACTTTTATTTTATGGCCAATTCATCCTTTTGTGTGCAGTAAATGATGCAAATTAAAGCAGAACTACACTGCTTCTGAGCAGCACAAACCAAAAACACTATTCAATTCATTTTTAATATTCAAAGCAAACTCCCCAATCCATTCATGTCTCCATGCTTTATTTTGCTGAGAAATCACTTTGAGAAACACCCCTCTAGCATTTCTGGCAGTGGCCATCTTATGTAAGGGCAGATGAATTTACTTACCGGAATCTGGAATGCCCTTAGCTCAGGCATGCAGGCAGGAGGGTGTTCTTAGCTGAGAAAACCCATCCTCCCCTCCTGAAGACTCCTGGGAGTCAACCAGGAAGTAACTGAAGAAAGGTAACAATTGAAAAACAAAGCTTTTAAAACAAGTAAATATAATATACTTTCCTATCTATTTACTAACTTTAGCAGCATAAGGATTAAAAATAGTCAATGTTGATTGAGAGTGAAGTTCCACTTTACCATTGTGCATTGACGCACTTTGTATTGAGACAGAACGTTCATTTTGTAATAAGCAGTCAACATCTCTAGGCACAAAAAAAATGCATCTGCATTAATTTTCCAAAAAGAGTATTCATATGTATGTGTTGTGCTTCGCTATAGAACACCTTCATTTATTTTTACAGTATATATGCAATGGATGTCATTCACAGTGAATGGTGAGGCACATATTCCAGAACATTAGTATCAAAAAAGGAATGATCCCGCTGACAGCAGATGAGTCATGGATGTTAAGAATGCCAGTGGCTGCCTGCTCCTTAACAACCATGTTCTTTACTGGTTGTTATAGATGCAGGCTGCCACCAGCATTAAAGTACCACTAGCTTCCATTACTAAAATACCACATCACTTAATAAAATAGCTCATGCAGTATTTTATTAGCGATTTTTTTGTGAATTTAAAAAAAAAAATTTTTCAACCTCCCTGGCGGTATTCCCGAGTGTAGCTCGGGGTAAAGTTTCAGTAACTCCGAGCTACACGTGGGCTTACTATGCGGCACTGCTTCGGGATCTGTTCTTCTCTTACCTTGTCCTGCGCTCCCACGATGTTCCTCCTGCAGTGTCCCCTGTAATGTCCTCCGGCGGATGCCGGCATCTGTCTTCTGGGTTCCGTCCCCTGCAACGTCGGGACGTACGGGGGATGGAACAGCGGGAAATTTGAAAATGACAAAAAGTGACATTCACTAAATTCACTAAAATAACATAGTAAAACATTACTGTATCAAACCATTTCACATACATTTTGTCTCTAGTGCCTTGTCCTGTGCCCTGCCTACATTTTTACTGTTCTTTTTGCCTGGAAACTGAGAAATGTCCATGGCATCCAAAAAGCGTCCCTTTAGGTCAAAAGCGGTTTTAGACCAGCTAGAGAACAGTGATAGTAAATTAGAACCACTTGCAGAATTGAGTGATAATGATTCGTGGGGAAATTCATCATCAGACACTGAAAACGATTTTGCGACTTTGCTCAGTGATGTGCGAACTTGGTGCTATATTTCAAATTTCAGTGTTTTTGGTTTGATTATATTATTGAATTAAATTTATTATTATGATATTATTATTTTTTATGATTATTTATTAAATTATAATTTATGATTTCGTGTTTCAAATTTTATCATACCCGGGATGTTTACTAGACTCTTGTTCAGACAGATTTCAGTGAGTTATTCCTAAAAATTACAGGCCTACAATAAAAAAAAAAACATATTTCCATGCAAAAAAATGTACTGCATTGAGCACAGAAATATGGACATAAACAGACCACTAGGGAGGTTAAAAACAATAAGAACTATTGTACTGTAGTTGATAACGCAGCAGATAAGGCTTTGTGAATTGAGCTCATTGTAATTTATTGTTATGAAAAAGTACCTTTCCTTTTCAATTTGCAGATGCTGTCATTTTCTGTAAAATCCAATATGGTTCCTGAAGATCTTCTGTACACAGTTGGTGTACAGAATGTACCCAGAAATGTAATTTCCTGCTTGTGTGATTGGCTCACTCAGCTTGCCAGAAATTTGAACTAAGATATGAGTACAATTTTAAGCACCCCTCATATTAAGAATTATACTTTTGGTGAGATACTCCCAAAGTCTAATTACTTCTAAAGGGATACAGTTACTGCAGCTGTCCTCTGCAGGTACATCAGCAGATTGGATTGAATAAAGACACTCCCATTTAGGAACCAGACTTCCAAGGACATAGTAGAACATACAGCTTTAAGAGCAGTAAATGGTAGGACTCTGCTACAAAGTT
Organism: Staurois parvus; assembly: GCF_062004578.1. Lineage (NCBI taxonomy): Eukaryota > Metazoa > Chordata > Amphibia > Anura > Ranidae > Staurois > Staurois parvus. The sequence continues at coordinate 4,312,045 of NW_028318150.1, read as the reverse complement.
TGCTAAAATCTTTGAAATGTACAAAGATCACTCAGAAGCGATTTTTTTTCCTCAACAAAATTGGAGTTACCCTTTAAGGCTGTTTGCCTTCTAAAGGGAGTTGTTGGGGGAAGGATTCACTGTTTTGACACATTTAGCCTTATGTGTATATTTCAGCTTGAGCTATTTAGGTCTGTAAACAGCAAACTTTTTAAGACAGGGAAGCCAGGGAATGCCTGGGAAAACGTTTACAGGGAAGATCAGAACTTTGTCTGTTAGCTATATATGAAAATACAGAAAATTGGTTTGACGTAGTTTACTTGACTTATTTTACCTGACCAAAGGCTGCCATCCTTACTGTTCCTTTACTGCTAGGTGACCTAAAAAAATCATGTGCATATTAAATGTTTGAACACCTGCTATGTTCATGATTATTCCAGTAGTGATGCTAAGCATTGAGTCACTGTTCGTTCTGTGCTCTGTATCCTGCAGTATTCAAAAAATCAAAGCATGGTTTCTAGGAAGTTTGTGGCTTATCAACCCTCAGGACTTTTGTATTTTTCTCTGTACACAGCTGTTGCTGACACCTGGGAATAAAACCATTGTATTAGTATTCACCTTTGCATGCTAGTAAAGTACGAATTAATAACTAGTATAATAAGCCATGTTCATTCTCCTTGTGAAGGAATACATTCAGCTCTTAGCAGTGATAGATGTTTGTTTCAGATGAACTATTTTTATGGTATCACCCAATCACATAAGAGAAGGTCTACTGAAAAAATAATGATCTTTTATTAATAGATGAGATACATTTAGCTTCCCCTTGACTTTCAGCATCCAGTGGTTTTATTAGAGCACATTCCAGCAGTAAGTGTCTTTTAAAGCACATTGAAAGGCTGGTTGGATCCAAGAGCCCTACATTTAATTAGCACAGATTACTGTAAAACATATGAATTATTTGAATCCAGTATGCATATATCTGACAACTCTAATGATTCAGCTTTTAATTGAATCCTGGGCTCGTAAAATATTTTGCCTGCACAGAAGCTACTAAACACAATATAGATTCAAAATGATCTTTTAATAGAGTATGGAATAAATGTAAGGCTGGATTTTAATAATACACTTCTGTCAATATCTCTTTCTGGTCACCTATTGACCACAGGCTTTTGTGGCTACACAATTCCATGTACTTGGTAATTTAAAAAAGTAAGTAATATGATTAGATAATCCAACAGGGTCAGGTCGTTTAGGCTCAGGCGGTTCTCACTTTTACGCTTCTCCATGTGTGTTTTTTGCCACATAGAAACACAATTCCTTTGTGAATACCATTCAAGTCAAAGGAGCCTGTTCATGTTTTTTTTCTGCAGCATGTTTGTAAAGATTTTGGTATGATGAAGTACTTTTTGTTAGCGGAGGTTAAACAGGCCCATGGAAACCAATAGTGAACACGCAAAAAACACACATCAAGCTTTCTTGAGTATTTTTCTTCTCCACATTACATAACTTTGGTGTCCTTTTATGACACAGAGAATAGCTGCGATTCAACGGATCTCAGCTATTCTCTGGTCATTCACAGTTTATGACACTCAGGAGATCATGTCAGCCCTTCACTGGAGATCTGTGTTCTCCCTCCAGATTCTCCAGCCCAGAGCTGGAGAATCAGAGGGACCGCAAACTAAGCAGAGATAATTTACCTCTGCTTAGTAAACTGATCTTTTACTGTAATCTCGCGAGATTATAGTAAAATCAGCCGTTTTCCAGAGTTTGTAGACCGTTCTCCCTTCGTTCGGAGAACTGCTTCATAAACTGCATTCACAGGAGAACTGTGTTCTCCGAGAATGCCGGAGAACTGAGCAGCGATCTATTACTGCTGGTTCATAAACGGACACCTATAAAACAAAACACACTGAGATACTACAAGTGTCCCAGGTATGTTTGGTTTAAAATACTAATTAGGAAAGAACTTTCCATTTGTAGGGGTATCTTTTTTTGTGGTTTTGTAATAACATAATTAAAGTTATTGTAAATGTTCATTAAAAAAAAAAAAAAAAATAAACATGTCATACTTACCTGCTCCGTGCAAGCAGCCCCAGTCCTCCTCTTCTCAGGCCTCCTGGCTCCCCCCTTTCCGAATTGGGGACCATGGCAAGCCACTTTCTATGGGGGCACTTGTGCGGGCTCACACCCGACCCAGCTCTGTTTGTCTATAGACACAAAGAGTACAGATCAGCCCCACCCCCTGCTCCCTCTTCACTGGCTGTGATTGACAGCAGGGGGAGTCAGTGGCTCCCGCTGCTGTGTCTCAGCCAATGAGGAGAGAGGGAGCCAAAAGAACCTCTGCTCTTATGCACACCGCTGAATTGAGAGCGGGCTCAGGTGAGTATAAGGGGGGGGGGGAGCTGCACTCTGAAGGTTTTTTTACCTTAATGCAGTTAATGCGTTAAAGTAAAAAAACATTCAGCCTTTACAACCACTTTAAGCAATGATAATTGTGTGTAAATTTTTGTTTGAAAAAATGTACACCTAATAAAAAATAATGGAATTCTTGCAGTAGCATAAGATATTACATTACTATCTTACCATATACAAAGGTAATATACTCAGTTTTTCTTAATGTTTATCATAACATACCATCATTGTATTGTCCAGTCCTACCACAGATTATATACAGTCTCAGATTCTGCTAGGTCCACTTGTTAGTTTCTATTTCTTAGGCTGTGTTAGAACACAATGTTACCTAGCATGGCTGGATCAAGGGTGGTGCTGGGGGGGGGCTATGCCCCTCCCCAGATTTTAGTTGTCTCCCCCCAAAGTTAACCCTAACCTGCCACTTTCCTAAATTTACCTGTCACTGTACTGCCCTAACCTGCCACTATGCTACCCTAATCTGACACTATACCACCCTAATCTGATACTTTCCCACCCTAGTTTGCCACTATTCTGACCTAGCCTGACACTATTCTGACCTAGCCTGACACTATTCTGACCTAGCCTGACACTATTCTGACCTAGCGTGACACTATTCTGACCTAGCGTGACACTATTCTGACCTAGCCTGACACTATTCTGACCTAGCCTGACACTATTCTGACCTAGCGTGACACTATTCTGACCTAGCCTGACACTATTCTGACCTAGCCTGACACTATTCTGACCTAGCCTGACACTATACTGTCCTTGACTGGCACTATACTGATCTCAGTTATGCATTGTGTGGGGAGGAGGAGCTCTGCTGCCTGTGCTGCTGTGTGCAGTGCAGAGATGGGAGGAGCTGTGCTTCCCCTGTCCTCTGCCCTGCCAGCAGTGACCCCTGTCTTCTGCCCTGCCAGCATTGACCCTTGCCCTCTGCCCTGCTGACCTCTGATCCTCTGCCCCCCTGACGTTTTTTACTGCATCTCCACATCGGACAGGCTAGATCTGGCCCTGTTACTTAGTATCAGAAATGTCTTATTTTAACATTTGCAATACTTGCATAAAGAAACATCAGCTGCAGTCTCTGCAGGAATCCTATAGTCTAGGATTGTGGACATGCTGCACACTCCCCCACCCAAAAGAAAACTTAATTGAAGTAAACGGAGTGTATATAAAGTGCCCTGTCCTTCTTCCCTGCTGCTGATCCCCTCCCTGAATTTGCCACAAATTACCAGTTGTCAAAATGACAGCCATACACTTTTACAGCAGCTGCTGTCACAAAAGGACCTACTTAGGGTGTTTATAAACATTGTTCAGAGGCCAGATAGATACATTGACAAGTAACATTGATAGTTGTGTATGTACTCTGTTATCTTTATCCATAGATCAAAGAGATGAGCTTCAATCTGTGTATGATGTCAGGGAAAACAACCTGACAAGTAAAATATCTTCCTATTTATCCCCTTATTATCTCTTAGTTTGCTGTAATCAGTCCCTTCCCTTAGCTATTGTTTTCCTGCTAATTTTATTGTACTCATTTTTTTGTACTGACTTTCTAACCATTAGAGGCTGAATGTGTTTTACCTTTATGCATTCTGTGTGTGAAGGTAAAAAATATTCTGTGGACTGCTCCCCCCCCCCACAGCCCCCCTAATACTTACCCGAGTCCCGTCTCAGTCTAGTGATGTGCACAGAAGCCTCGGGTCTCCCTCTCCTCACTGGCTGGAACACAGTAGCAGGAGCCATTGGCTCCCACTGCTGTCAATTACAGCCAATAAGGGGAGGGGGTATGGGGCGGGGCTGAGCCATGGCTCTATGTGTCTTATGGATGCATAGAGCCCGGCCTGGGTGAGCAAGCATGCACCAGTGCACCCATAGCAACAGGCTTGCTTTTGGGGGCAATGGTGAAAGGGGAAGACCCAGGATCGCTGGCGGGGGACACGAGAAGAGGAGAATCAGGGATGCTCTGTGCAAAACCACTGGACAGAGCAGGAAAGTATCACAAACCTTTAGTATCACTTTAATGTTAACTTTTTTCTTTGTGCTTATTTTCTTCATTTATTTTTTTTTTGTGTCGCATTAAAAAAAATTCAACATTTAAAAAAAAGCCTTTCATTTGTAATCAACTTTGCAATTCTTTGTACCAGAATCATAATTTTTGGGGTTTGTTTGTAAAATATTTGCTATGCGAATGTCTCAGCATTCACACAAAAGTCACAAATAATACACAGATTTTTGTTTGTATAATGTGTGAAAAGTCAGTTTCTATTTGTCTTCTTTCACAGCTAACTTTGAATCCTAAAAACACAACCTTAAAAATGTTGCAGCATAAAACTGGAATATTCGACCAATAGGAAAATAGCCTAACACTTGGCTTAGAACATTCAACCAGAAGAGGAAATCATATAAGGGACCTGTGCAGTGTAAACTAAGGGATTGATTTGTAAAGTATTGTCATTTGCTCAGTGATTGTGCAAAAAGGGTAAAAAAAACTAAACAAAACAAATGTAAATAGGCTATTTTGTGTGCTTTTTGAATGTAAACTATTCAAAACAAGATATTTGGACTCTACTTTGAGCTGGGTATTACTGTATGGAGATTCCTGTGCTCATTACAGTGTAATAATCAGAGAGAGAACTGCAATACAGAATTTAAACAATGTTGCAAAACTCCATTATTTGACAAGTTTACTGGACTGAAACCCCTGACAGATGAGCAACAAATCATCTAATGCAGGGGTAGGCAACCCCAACACTAGTGCCAGAGGAGGCATGCAACAGCATGAAGGACGGCACCCAAGGGGAGTCCTGGGAGACCCACCTCCCAAACAATAAAGCTGGCCAGCGGCTGCATACAGAAGTAGCAGCGCGGCTGGTGCCCACCCATCTCTATTGAGTCAAACATCAGGGACATCCCTACTCTCAATTTCTTCGAAAACATTTTTTTGCACACCATGCTCAGAAGGCTGCCTACCCCTGATCTAGTGTATTAAACCCAACTCTGCCCCCTCAACACTGTATCCATTCTGTATAACAGGCCAGTTCACTCTCTGCAGTAACTGATTCATTAAACTGGCAGTAGTGAGCACAGGAATCTCCATACACTTTTTTTTCGCTGCAGAGGTCTCCCTCATTATTTCCTCTTGTGGTCGAATGGTCCTGTTTTAGTCTCGGACTGAAATCGTCCACTGCTTATCTGTTCCTGTCCAAAATTTATGACGCTAGCTTTGAAATGTGCGCACATTGGAAGGGACTCACGCTGACACACAAGTTCAGTCTATGAATACTTCTAGTTTATTATAATGAGAAAGTGAGCTTATATATGCAGAATGATGTGAGAGTCATGTGACAACAGCATAAGCATTATATTAGTCTTTGATTGGTCATTTCCACACGAAAACAATCTCCGTCATGGTATAGGTGTGATCTTCTTCAGTCTTATCTCATAGAGAAGAAAAACATTCCTTTGTTTCCCAAATCACACGGTGGGAGGGGGTCTGTGTGTGTGAGCAGACATTTCTTAAGCAAGGATTTCTTATAGTACCACAAAGCCCAGCAGGCAGAACATATTCACACAACATATGTATTAAAGTATAAAAGTAAATATTTATAAAACTTATAGAAATAGCGTATATATATATATATATATATATATATATATATATATATATATATTCAATAGGAAACGAAATAGGCATTTTACCAAATCCATCACAGTCCCCCCTTAAAATGACTATTTTTACTCTGTCCCTATAAAGCCTAGCTCATCTGTCCTTATGTACCTTGGAACTCTTTTATGCTGCACGTTAGACAAGTGATGACTATTTCATCACCCCCCTTGCCACAGACTTTGTACATAAGGAAGTCAGATGCTATCCCTACAAAATTGTGAAATTACTATTGGCGGGAAGGACCGTAATGGGGTGTAAGGTTTTCCTTCATCTACCATATGGAGATCCTCTTGCTCCTGGTTCAGGAAGGTAGGTGTTCTGTTGTCTACAGCTTTGCTCATCAATTTCCTCACACATGGTATAACACAGCATACAACCAGGGCCAGGAGAATCAGAATTATTAATACAGTTACCCCTATTTGGACAAGTATCTTTTACCACCCACTCATCCAACTGAAATATTGATCCCACAAGTCTGTGATCCCTGAATTCTTTTTCAACTCAACTGACAGATCTTCCAACTTCTTTAAAGACAGAGTAACCTTACCGTTCAAGCCAGTATTGTCAAGAATATATGTACAACATGTTCCGGTTCCTTCTATCATTTTACAGACACCTCCTTTTTCTGCTAAAATCATGTCCAGAGCCATTCTATTCTGGAATGTCATGTAGGATGTAGGGGCTAGCTGGTCAACGATTCCTTGGACGGCATCCCTGGTGCAATTCACAAACCTCTGTTGGTTGTAGTATATGTAATTTATCTAATCTACATTTTTATTAACAGTTATCATGGGAATCAGGGATTCAAAACCTGCTTTACTTGGTCTCTGGCTTTAAATTTATTAGACACCCCCCTTGGGACTCCAATGGCATCTATATACACATGTGGGTCAAAACTACCAGAAGGAGCTTTTCGTTTCCTCCTACGGCCAGGCGTTGGGTCAGGGGTATTTTCTGCTAGGATGTGGAGAGGCATAATGGCCTTTGCAAGGGCATACTCACCAGTCCAAATCCCTTCCAATCTTATTCTAATCTTTTGGTCCCCAGTAATCATCCATGACACATATGTATACCTGGTCACTACTATTGGAACATGCTTGTTGTGTCAAGATCATATAGATTATGGTCATAGCACCACATGGGATCTATACTACAGAAATCAAAGGTGAAAATAGCTACATGAGTGTTGGATGAGTTGTACCAAAATATAGTGGTGTCACCTATTTTGGTGATATCCACCTGTTGAGCCTCTGTCAGACTCATTAGAAGAAGGATATACAACATAGATGTCATGGTGTAGATGACGCCTTTCCCTCAGGGTTCGGGACTTTCTTGGTTTGGGAGGCGTGTATCCAAGTGTTCTTCCTGGCCACCTTGTCAGAAGGGCTGTGGTCAGCAGAACTTGGAATGGACCATCATATCTTGGCTCAAGGGAATGTTTCCTCATAAATGTCTTTACTAATACCCAGTCTCCGGGTAATAGGCTGTGAGTTCCTGTATCTGACTCAGAATCTGGAATGGAGAAAACACTTGGACATGGATACGGGTTAATTCACGTGATAATACAGTCACATAATCAGTTAACACATCAGATTGTAATTGCAACTGTTGTGGAAAATAACAACCAAATCTAGGGGCTGAGCTAAACAAAATCTCATAAGGGGATAGGGAGTGTTCTCTCTTGGTGTGTATCTGACACTAAATAGGGCAATAAACAGACTGTCTGGCCAACTCATGCCAGTCTCTTGGGCTATTTTTAGCATTCTTTCTATTTTCCCACTACTTTGGGGGTGATAGAGGGTATGGAACGCCAGAGTGACTCCTAATGCCGCCCATATTTCTTTGGTTACTGAAGCTGTGAAGGCGGGGCCCTGGTCACTCTCTATCACCTCTGGAAGTCCATATCTGCATACAACCTCAGTGAGGAGTTTCTTCGCAGTTGTTTTAGCAGTCATGTTAATTACAGCAAAGGCCTCTGGCCAACTGGAAAACATGTCCAACACCACTAGGGTGTACTCAACCGCCCACTCTTTGGCATCTGGATATGATCAATTTGTATCCTTCGAAAAGGGTATAGGGGTTTGGCCAAGTGTTTCTGTGGTGTCTTCTCTGTGCGTTCCGTATTGCATTTTTTTGCACAGATGGCACATGTTCTGCAAAAATTGTTCGTCAATGTGGTGATTCCAGGCACTATATAGTATTTGTTGATGAGAGAGTTCATGAGGCTCTTTGACAGATGGGCTGCTCCGTGTGCCCACTGGACTACAGCTGGAAACATATTCTTGGGTAAACAAAGCCTCTTGTTGCACTCAAACAGAGCGTCTTTGAAAATAGCTCCTCTCCGTCTCCAGCTTTCTTTTTCTTCTGGACTTGCTGCTTCTTGGAGTTCCTTGAAGTAGTTTCTGTCCACAGGCAAAGTCTGTAAGGTGAATATTGGTTCCCACTCTCCGGTCACCTCTCCTTCCATTTCTGGTGATCCCATGGCCGCTCGTTTTACCGCCAATTCTGCCAGATTATTGCCTTTGGCTTCTGAGGAGTTTATTTTCCCATGAGCTTTTACCTTCAGAATAGCCACTTGAATGGGTAGAAGGAGTGCTTCCAGCAATCGTCCAATGGCTGCTCCATGTCTTATGGACGTACCTGCCGCAGTCATAAATCCTCTTGCCTTCCATGTGGGTCCAAAGTCATGGGCCATTCCAAAGGCGTATCTGGAGTCTGTGTAGATATTGGCCCTTTTTCCTTCCGCCATCTGGCACGCTGTTGTAAGTGCTTGGAGTTCTGCTCCTTGTGCAGATATTGCTGGTGATAGGGCTCTTGCCTGTAGGACTGTGTCTGCAGTAGTGACCTCAAATCCTGTATAATATTTGCCTCCTTCATCTGCATATCTGGAACCATCAACAAAGAAGGTGAAGTCTGGGTCCTGCAGAGGTGTTTCACTCACTGTGGGAAGATGGAAGGTTTCCATTTTCATCACTTCAAAACAATTATGAGGCTCAGTGGCTCCATTATCCTCTCCACTTTCTTCATTACCTTCATTACCCCCCTCAGCAATTGGGAGGAGAGTGGCCGGATTCAGGGTTTGGCAACGTAGGACAGTGACGTTATCAGGAAGTTGGAGCAAACATTGTAGTCTAAGATGCCTCGCTGTGGACAAATGTTTAGGTTGGACTTGGTTTAAAATGGCAGCAATGTCATGCGGCGCCAGAAGAACAAGTTCATGTCCCAGTACGATATCAGAGGTCTTATCCAACAGAGCTTGAGCAGCGAAAACTGCACGCAGACACAAGGGTGCTCCTCTAGCCACTGGGTCTAAACGGCATGAGTGGTAGCCTACGGATCGTAGGCAGTCTCCGTGGGACTGGGCCAATACTCCTGTGCCATGGCCTTGGCATTCAGACATGAACAGTTTGAAAGGTTTCTCGTAGTCTGGTAGAACCAGGGCTGGGGCTGAAGAAAATAAGCGTTTTAGAGCCAAAAAGTTGGAGGCGGCCTCTTCGGACAGATGGAAGGGCTCAGACTTGAGAGCATCGTAGAGTGGTTGCATAAACCAAGAAACATCAGGAATCCATGACCTACAGTAGGATATGAGGCCAAGAAAGGCATGGAGTGGCTTCTGGCCTAAAGGGAGTGGCAAGTTCTGGATGGCCTTAACTCTTTCCTCCATAAGATGCCTTGTTCCATGTGAGAGGCAATGGCCCAAGAACACAACTGTTGTAGAGCACCATTGCAACTTCGGTTTAGAGGCCTTACAGCCTTGGTGTGCCAAATAACATAGTAAACTCTCTGAGGCTTCTTCAGCCGTGGGCAGGTCATCAGCACAGAGGAGAAAGTCATCCACATATTGAAGAAGGACCACTGCCGAATGTTCCTTTTGCCACGTGCCCAGTATGGTGGTCATGGCTTTGGCAAACTGGCTTAGGAAATTTTGCGCCCCCTTGTGGCATAACTGCCCAGGTGTATTGCTGCCCCTCATGGATAAAAAAAAACAAAGAAATATCTGCAGGGAAGATACAAAGGAACGCTGGAGAATGCATTTGCCAGGTCCACCACAGTGAAATACTTTGCTGTTGGCGGTACCCCTGTGAGTAAAGTGTGGGGATTTGGAATGATAGGTGTCTCTAAGACAGTGGCTTCATTCACTGCTCGGAGGTCCTGTATCATCCTGTACTTCTCTGGTTCTCCTTTGGGTGTCTTCTTTTTTTATCGGGAACAAAAGTGTATTACATGGAGAGGTACAAGGTATGAGTGCACCATTTGCCACAAGGGACTTGACCTGCTTCGAAATGGCCTTGGATTGCGCTGGTTTCAGTGGGTACTGTGGTTTCCTGGGTAGGGGAACTCCAGGCTTCAGTTCCACCATAATTGGGGGTACCTTTTAAACGTCCAATATCTTCGGGTCCTCTGGACCATAGACAACTTGGGATTCTGCTCAGCACATCCGGTGCCACGTAGAATGTACCATTGACTTGTAAGACCGGACACACTGGGTAGAGGCGGCTCACTCGAGGCGTTGGCCTTCCATTTGTCTAATTTGGTGTACCAATATGGCCGCCTCCAGGAAGTGTACTGGGCTGGGCAGGAAGGGACAAAGCAGGAGCAGCAAGATGGCTGCCATCAGGAAGTGTACTGGGCAGGGCAGGAAGTGACAACACAGGTGTAGCAAGATGGCTGCTAGCAGGAAGTGTACTGGGCAGGGCTGGGGTGGTGGGCATAAAGTGGGCGTTAGATGAAGGGCAGGGCTGTCCCTCCCCTCCTCCACCCCACATTCCAACATAGGGGGGTGGGTTTAGCACACTTCCAATTACAATTTTTGTGATACACATACATTATACAATCGCCTTTTTCTTGAATTTCTTCCAACTATCCTTTATGCAACGCTTTTACAGTTCTGTACCAAACTTCTGTCACGTTCAGCAAACCTTTATCACATAACATTCCTCTCTGTTCCTACAATGATGTATGCCAGTCCTGACCTTCAGCTTACAAACTTTCGCTACTTTAGATAACTTTTTAACTGCTTCACTTCCTTCACATCTCTTCTTTACAATATCACATGCCAGTAATCCTTTTCAATATTTAACACATTAATGGTACACATAAACAGTTTTTTTTTTTTCCCTGTAGCAATACCTGTTCTGTCCACTACTCTTTGTGGATAACTTTGGCTACATTATACCAAACTTCTTGCTGTCTTCAGCACATGTTTGTCAACTAAGACATCTTTCTTCTCCTTTTTTTTTTTTTTTTTTTCTTCGCCATACCTCCTTATCTTTAATTCCACATACTTTTCCTCTTCTCTCTCTGCAACCAGGTCACGTGCTAACATTCCTTTCTAGGGGTCTTATCAGCGTCTGACCCATCTCCTCCTGTCTCTGGTCCTTCCTAACAGAAATCTTAAGACACTTCACAGGCTGCTGTCCAGACTTTCCTTAACCCTTAACAAACCCCAACCTTCTGTTATGAATAGCAAACATTAGCTCACAGACACACATTTAGGACATAACATAGCAGTCTATCTTGGTGGGCTATGAGTACAGATCACTGAGTAAATCTTCGCAACCCACACAAACAGTTACGGCAACCCGCTGTCACACTACAGTGACGCGTAACCCGACACCTCCTCTCTTGTGGTCAACACACAAGGTTACCACACACCCAAGAGAAATTATGTGTCAAAACCCTCAGTAGGTCCACTCCTCTTCCACCTCAAGACTGATACATAAAAACACACAACAAAGACCCAGGTAACAGATAAGCACATGCAGGTATATTTAAATAAACTCCGGGCAAGCAAGGTTACCTGCCTTTAGTGACCTTTAGCAGCCATACTAGGCACAGGTATGAATCAACAACAAAGACAGGATAAGCAATGGTAAGATAGCAAAATATATCTTACCATGCACCAGAGGCGATCAATCTCCAGCCTGTCCAGTTTGACTGACACCGAACGCCTTTTTATGGCGGCTGGCTGCAGGTTCATTACTCGGAGTCCCGGGTTTCGGCACCAGCTGTTTTAGTCTCGGACTGAAATCGTCCACTGCTTATCTGTTCCTGTCCAAAATTTATGACGCTAGCTTTGAAATGTGCGCACATTGGAAGGGACTCACGCTGACACACAAGTTCAGTCTATGAATACTTCTTGTTTATTATAATGAGAAAGTGAGCTTATATATGCAGAATGATGCGAGAGTCATGTGACAACAGCATAAGCATTATATTAGTCTTTGATTGGTCATTTCCACACGAAAACAATCTCCGTCATGGTATAGGTGTGATCTTCTTGAGTCTTATCTCATAGAGAAGAAAAACATTCCTTTGTTTCCCAAATCACACGGTGGGAGGGGGTCTGTGTGTGTGAGCAGACATTTCTTAAGCAAGGATTTCTTATAGTACCACGAAGCCCAGCAGGCAGAACATATTCACACAACATATGTATTAAAGTATAAAAGTAAATATTTATAAAACTTATAGAAATAGCGTATATATATATATATATATATTCAATAGGAAACGAAATAGGCATTTTACCAAATCCATCACAGTCCTAGCCTATCGTGTTAAAGCGGTGCTCCACCCAAAAGGGGAAGTTCCGCTTTAAGAACTGTTCCATTAAGTATTGACATCTTTGGGGGGGCGGGGGGGAGCGGGTACCCGAATTTGACAGGTACCCGCTCCCACTTCCTGTCCGATTGCCTAGGCGATCGGAAGCAGAAGGTGTCCTCCCTCCCTACTTCCCTCCCTGTAGTCATTTGGGACACGTAACAGGTCCCAGAAGACTACAGGACCATTCATGAAGCGTATTACTACTCGCGCATGCGCAGTGGGTACCCGGCTGTGAAGCCGCAAGCTGTCACAGCCGGGTGCCCACACTGAAGATGCCGGCCTCCTGGAATACGGCCGGTGAAATGGGCTGCGGGGGACACACCGCGTGACCAAGGGACAGGTAAGTGGCTGTTTTTTAAAAGTCAGCAGCTACAGTTTTTGTAGCTGCTGACTTTTATATTTTGGCAGGATAAATGGAACTCCGCTTTAAGCTATTTTCCCTATTAAAAAAAAACTAAACTTTTTTTTTCACTCTTCTGGTTGAATATTCTTGAGCTATTTTCTCCTAAGGATTGAAAATATAGAGAATGTTACATTCACCCTGCAAAAGCCAACAAATAGTAACTGACATTTCACGAACATATCAAATATTACAGGTGACTTTTGCAGGAATGCTGATGAGACATTTGCACTGTGAATTTTACATTGTACACTATATACATAATGTCATTTTAGACAGGACCGTTTATAGTATAAAATGTAGCCTTTTATCTTCCACAACACTCTTTGATTTTTTAATTTAATGCTCAAAATAGGAGGAAAGTGCATTTTTCTAGATATGTGAATTTTTTTGTATATGGATTGCATAATGAAATAAACTATTTTGCAAGATAATATTACCAAAATAAATAGGCTCTTAGCTGAAATGTCAAAATTGTTATGTTCCATATGGGATATACAGGTGTGAGAGCTGAATTTGTACAAAAATTAAAAGTCAACAGCTACAAAACAAACGTGCACTTATCAGTCCATGGATCCAGCACTTAGTCAATGGACATTGGTGCTACGTAGGGGGAGAGGGGCATTGGTGTTCAGTAAACAGAGGGGGGCATTGGTGCTCAATGGGGGAACATTGATGCTAAGTGGAGGGAGACGTGGACATTGGTGCTCAGTAGGGGGGACATTGGTGATAATTGTGAGGGGGGGCATAGGTGCTCAGTGGGGGGACATTGGTGATAACTGGGGGAGAGGGGGGATTTTGTGCTAAGTAGGGGGAGGGGGCAAATGTGCTTAGCGAGGGGAGATTGGGGCATTGGTGCTCAGTGGTGGGACACTGGGAATAATTGGGGCAAGAGCGGAGCATTGGTGTTCAGTGGGGGAAGAGGGGCATAGGTGAATACCGTGTTTCCCCGAAAATAAGACAGTCTTATATTTTTTTTGGCTCAAAAAAACACACTAGGTCTTATTTTCAGGGGATGTCTTATTTTTCCATGAAGAATACGGTACACATTTATTGTTAAATGAAAATAAAGGAAATTTATTACCTGTATACAGTACGGTAGTACGGTAGTTGTCAACACAAACCAGACAAACTGTGAATCCTACAGTATCAAGAATTAACTCATTTATTCAATGACAATCATGTCATCATCTTCTGGAACATCATCATAACAATCATCATAACAGGCAGTGTCACCAGAGACAGACCAGCACTCACCACCTTCGCCGTGTCCCGTCCGCTCTGATCCTCCTGTTCTTCTACACGTACCTGCATAAGTCTCCTCCTCTCTCCCGCCCCGCGTTCACCGCTCACTCCAACCTCCGCTCCGCCTCCACACAGCAGTGACGTCAGGACTCCGCGTAACGTCACTGGTTGCTAGATGCCAGTCGGGGCGGCCCTAGCAACCAGTTTACGGTAAATTAATTTTCATTCCGAGACAGAGCCTAGGGGTGCCTTATTTTCAGGGGATGCCTTATATTTCACCCAGAAGGAAACCTGTAAGTAGGTCTTATTTTCGGAGGATGTTTTATTTTTGGGGAAACACGGTAGATAGTGGTGGGAGAAGGGGGCATTGGTGATAACTTAAGGAAGAAGAGGGCATAGGTGCTCAGTGGGGGAACATTGGTGATAATTGTGGGTTAGGGGGGCATTGGTGCTCAGTGGGGGGACATTGAGTGATAATTGTGGGGGATAGGGGGCATTGATGCTAAGTTGGGGGAGAGAGAAATAGGTGCTCAGCGTGGCAACATTGGTGATAATTTGGGGGAGATGGGGGCATTTGTTCTCAGTGGGGGAAGATGGCTTAGACTCTTAGTGGGGGGAGAGGAGAACATTGGTGATAATAGGAGGGGAGAGAGGGTCATAGGTGCTTAGGGGGAGAGAGGGGGGCATTGGTGCTCTATAGAGGGAAAGGAACTTAGTACTCTGTGGGGATACAGGGCCACTGATGCTTGGTGTAAATGTGCAGTGTACCCTATTGGAAGCCAGGAAAGTGTGCTTGCACATCTTGGAAAGAGGCACAGCTCTCAGCAGCATTGACCCTGGATATTGGAGGATCACTGGTGCCAGCAGAGTGCAGGGCAGACTCCAGTAAGAATGCATTAAGTACTAAAAATGAAATGTGTAATTGGAGACAGGAACCCTGTGGGTGGTCCATGTGCTTTCAAGCAGAAAGAATTTACAACTGCAGCTGGTAACCTTACCAAAAGTATCACAGTCACTTCTTCTTAACTACACATGCCACTTCTGTCACCAGCTTTAGGTCAGCACATCTCCCCAGCATACATAATTATAGGAAAATATAGGGATGAATCCTCTTTGAGATGCTGCAAGTGACAGATGTGGATCAAGCTCAAATTTAAAACAACATAATTTAATCCCCATGTTGTACAGTGTGTGAGAGCACAATGGGCTCCATCCCTCTTTGGACTGCAGACATGGAGGATGTCCCTCACCCCCGTTCTTTATTTTAAAGCAGGAGTGTTGTCATACCTGTTTGCTGTCCTTCCACCATCCAAACATAAACAGACATTGGTGCCTCTGTGTGGTCTTCTCGTTGCTTAGTGCCATTTTATTGTTTCTTCTATTAGAATCTCATTAAAACTACTTTACTACTTCCGCTGCTCTGGAGACCAGGAGATGTGTGGGGATTATTGCAGCAATTGACTAAATACTGAAAGTAAATTTGTTTTCATTAAACGAAAGTAACCGCCAGTCTGCTAATTATACTATGGAAATTACTTTGGTTTTCTGTGTTCTGGCAAATGATATCACCCCACAGGTGGTGGAGATGACTGTAGGAGAACATACCTAAAGTGTGTTGTTATACTGCCTATTGATGGATCTCCCTGGTGAGCACTAATACAGCAATATTAATGTCTTTTATTGCAAACCCTTCATGTCTAAATGCTGTCACAATATTAGACACTGTGTACGCATCAGCAGATGAATTTCATTGCATAAGACAGTTCTCCACAAGAAATTATTCACTTTAATTTCAGTCATATATTCAGGAATTTTTCTATACTCACATTGCTAGCAGTTTGGATGCACATATGCAGCTGAATGCAGTATGCTCAATGTAATCGAGTATAAAATTAGAAATGTCAGATGCCATGCTGCTTGTGTCATACAAGACACTGGCCCAGGTACAGCCTATATAAAACAAAGCTTTATTTGTAAATTATCTGCTTTTTTGTCTTGATGCCAGCAAGTTATATTTAACTTCCTATGTAAATAGCTTTTAACAATTATGCCATGAAGCTTCAAGGCCACTACCAATCAGAGTTGCTTAGCTTTCTCCATTACAATGCGGTGCAATGGGGGTTATTTACTAAAACTGAAGAGTGCAAAATCTGGTGCAACTCTGCAGAGAAACCAATCAGCCTTCAGGTTTTTGTCAAATCTTAAAGTGGAAATAAACTCTATTTTGCATCTTTTACCAACTGGTAAGCCTCCACTTGCCCTCCAGAGGATTTGCCCCCCTTCCTGACCAGGCCGTTTTTTTGCGTTATGGCGCTACGTTACATTAACTGACAACTGCACGGTCATGCGACGC
Source organism: Staurois parvus (assembly GCF_062004578.1). Classification (NCBI taxonomy): domain Eukaryota; kingdom Metazoa; phylum Chordata; class Amphibia; order Anura; family Ranidae; genus Staurois; species Staurois parvus. The sequence goes on along the minus strand of NW_028318150.1, from coordinate 4,295,380 downwards.
TGCAACCAAATAAAATTTACGTCCTTTTTTCCCACGAATAGTGCTTTCTTGCGGTGGTATTTGATCGCCTGTGTGTTTTTATTTTTTGCGCTATGAAAAAAAAAAGGCCGACAATTTTGAAAAAAAAAACCCAATATTTTTGACTTTTTGCTATTAATTTCATCATAAATTTAGGCCAAAATGTATTCTGCTACATGTCTTTTCTTAAAAAATCCCAATACATATAAATTAATTGGTTTACAGGAATGTTGTAGCGTTTACAAATGGCGGTATATATTCTGGGATTTTGTTTTTTAATTTTTACTAGTATTGGCAGTGATCAGCGACTTATAGCGGGACTGCAGCGGGCAATCTGACACTGGGGGAGAACTGACTTGGTGTTACTGACATCCCCGATGACACCAATACAGTGATCAGTGCTAATAAAAAGCACTGACTTTGTACCAATGGCACTGGGCAGAAAGGGGTTAACATGAGGGCCAATCAAAGGGTTAATTGTGTGCTGTTTTACAGTGGGCTGTGTTAGTGCTTTCAACTGTAAGCACACTGCTTTGAATGGCTCTGCAGGAGCTGACAGGAGAGATCTGTATTGTTTACATACAGTTCTCTCCCTCCATCAGTAATTCTCTGCGATCACCGGGTGCTGGTGAATAATCACCGGCCGGGACCCGGTGATTGACAGCCGAGGCTGCGAATAGCAAAGCAGGTAGGGCACACGCACAGCTCTCATGCGCCCCCTACCTGGAAATGCAAAATCACATATATACAGTATCTCACAGAAGTGAGAACACCCCTCACATTTTTGTAAATATTTTATTATATCTTTCATATGACAACACTGAAGAAATGACACTTTGCTACAATGTAAAGCAGTGAGTGTACAGCTTGTATAACGTAAATTTGCTGTCCCCTCAAAATAACTCAACACACAGCCATTGACGTCTAAACTTCTGGCAACAAAAGTGAGTACACCCCTAAGTGAAAATGTCCAAATTGGGCCCAATTAGCCATTTTCCCTCCCCGGTGTCATGTGACTCGGTGTTACAAGGTCTCAGGTGTGAATGGGGAGTAGGTGTGTTAAATTTGGTGTTATCACTCTCACTCTCTCATACTGGTCACTGGAAATTCAACATGGAACCTCATGGCAAAGAGCTCTCTGAGGATCTGAAAAAAATAATTGTTGCTCTACATAAAGATGGCCTAGGCTATAAGAAGATTGCCAAGACCCTGAAACTGAGCTGCAGCACGGTGGGCAAGACCATACGGCAGTTTAACAGGTTCCACTCAGAACAGGTCTCGCCATGGTCCGCCAAAGAAGTTGAGTGCACGTGCTTAGCGTCATATCCAGAGGTTATCTTTTGGAAATAAACGTATGAGTACTGCCAGCATTGCTTCAGAGGTTGAAGGGGTGGGGGGGGGGGGTCAGCCTGTCGGTGCTCAGACCATAGGCCGCACTCTGCATCAAATTGGTCTGCATGTCTGTCATCCCAGAAGGAAGCCTCTTCTAAAGATGATGCACAAAAAAGCCGTCAAACAGTTTGCTGAAGACAAGCAGACTAAGGACATGGATTACTGGAACCATGTCCTGTGGTCTGATGAGACCAAGATTTACTTATTTGGTTCAGATGGTGTCAAGTGTGTGAGGCGGCAACAAGGTGAGGAGTACAAGGACAAGTGTGTCTTGCCTACAGTCAAGCATGGTAGTGGGAGTGTCATGGTCTGGGGCTGCATGAGTGCTGCCGATACTGGGGAGGTACAGTTTATTGAGGGAACCATGAATGCCAACATGTACTGTGACATACTGAAGCAGAGCATGATCCCCTCCTTTTGCAGACTGGACCACAGGGCAGTATTCCAACATGATAACGACCCCAAACACACCTCCAAGACAACCACTGCATTGTTAAAAAAGCAGAGGGTAAAGGTGATGGACTGGCCAAGCATGTCTTCAGACCTAAACCCTATTGAGCATCTGTGGGGCATCCTCAAATGGAAGGTGAAGGAGTGCAAGGTCTCTAACATCCACCAGCTCCATGATGTTGTCATGGAGGAGTGGAAGACGACTCCAGTGGCAACCTGTGAAGCTCTGATGAACTCCATGCCCAAGAGGGTTAAGGCAGTGCTGGAAAATAATGGTGGCCACACAAAATATTGAAACTTCGGGCCCAATTTGAACATTTTCACTTAGGGGTGTACTCACTTTTGTTGCCAGTGGTTTAGTCATTAATGTGTGTGTTGAGTTATTTTGAGGGGACAGCAAAATTTACACTGTTATACAAGCTCTACACTCACTACATAGTAGCAAAATGTCATTTCTTCAGTGTTGTCACATGAAAAGATATAATAAAATATTTACAAAAATATGAGGGGTGTACTCACTTCTGTGAGATACTGTATACGTGATTTTGCACACCCCTGCCGCCCTGCAGCAGTACATCTGCTATAGGGTGGCGGGAAAGAGGTTAATAAGGCTTACCTGTAGGTAATATAAATATCTTCTAAACGTGCGCCGTTTAGGAGATATTTATTGTACAAGCACCGGTGATGTCACCAGCACATGTGCACTGACAGCCGTGCCGTGGCCGAAACTCCCTTTTCGCATGCGTGCGAGTGATGACATTGCAGCTTGGCCATTCCGATGGCCACAGTTTGCAACCCGGAAGGAAAATCGGGTGAAGATGGAAGCCTGAGGGAGCCGAGACACCACTCCACTGGAGGGCTTCATTTTCAGGTAAGTCTTTCATGTTGTGCTACTATGCATTATGCTCTTAACTTACAGGTTTTTTTTAATTGTATTTTTCTGGATTACTACCGCTTCAACTTAACAAGCTGAAATTAGAAGTTGATTGGCTACCATGCATAGCTGCACCAGATTCTGAGTGCACCTATTTTAAAAAATCTGCCCCATTGTTTTTCAGTGGGTTTTGCCTACTGAAAATTGGTCTACTGGTGCTCAGTGCCAATGAGGACCCAAGAGGCTATCTACTCTAGTCAGTGCAAAAGATCACCAGTTCTTCTCACCATGTTCTGTTCTTGAAAAAGGAAATATTTTACATCCAGTAATATAATCTCTTCACATCTGTGAACTGTGGCAGCAAGAGGGAAGATAGAGCTATCAGTCATAAGGCATGGATGTTCCTAGGCAAGTAGCATTTGCTTGCCAAACACCATTGAAGACATCCACTTAGACAGACATTTAGGGTCACTTTACATGACAGCACAGTTGTCCAATCTCCTAATAAGGACAAGCTCAGGAGGACAGGGCTGGAAAATACTGGCTGCCATCCACCTAGGAAGTGATTTGCTCACTTGCTATTAGGGAACAGGCAGCTTCTGTGGCACACTGTGAGCTTATCACAGTGTTTGTAGATTTTGAAGAGCTTTGTGAATTATGTAAAGCTCTGCTGATTTCCATCATCCAATCATGCTCAAGCAAAAATCTATCTATCTATCTATCTATCTATCTATCTTTATAGTATAACTAAAGGCAAAACATTTTTTAGTTTTGGATGGAGTGCAGAGGGATTAGAATACCTGTCAGTTTTTACTGCTGTTTCTGCCCCCGTTAGGGAGATTCACCCTCTCCATTTGTCCAAATCTTCCTAGACACTAGTTCGGGTGACCTAGGAGTCCTCAAGGAATTCTCCTAATTTGCAGGGATTTCCTCTCACTTTCTGTTAGCTATGGGACAGGAAGTGAAGAGAAATCCCTGAAATGGGACATACAGTAGATGGCAAAAAAAAAAGTCTGGCAGGGGTTATAAACCTCCCTTACTCTATCCAAAATGAAAAACAAAGCGTTTTGCCTACAGTTCTACTTTAAACATTTAATCAGCTTGAGTGTTCATTTGAACCCATAACACATTCATGTTTAAAATTTTAATCTATAGTTACTACCTGGCAGGGATCCGGGTATGACCAGAGATGTGTGGACTGACACAGGGAAACGCAGGCTTCAAGTATGGTATAAAACGATATAATTTATTAAAGACTATACAGTACACCCAAACACACAGTGCAAAAACCAAACCTCCAACAGATCACAATATGTGCGGGAACACAAGCGTAGTCAGGCAGGCCGGGTCGGTAACTATCGGGCAGACAAGGTACAAAGGAGCAGGCAGGAGAGTGGTCAGGAATAGCCGGGGTCGGTGCAGGCAGAGTTCTAGCAGAGTCAAGATCAGGCAGGAATATCAGGCAGGAAGCAGACAGGATGCAGGTACAGGGGCTCATGGGAACAAACACCAAGGCACTGATTGCAGGCCTGGTCCTGCTTAAATACACCTCCTGCAATCAGCCTCATGTGATGGCTTGACTGCAGGAGTGAGATTCTGGCTGCTGAGAGCACCCGCTGGCCAGCACTGGTACTGCAGCCCACAAGGCAGGTGAGCCCCAGCACCACCTGTGGTGAGTCCATTCCTGACACTACCCTCCTGAAAATATTAGCTTCCTGAATGTCCTGGACTCAATATTTTAAGGTGCTGAAAAGAAACATGCAGGCAGAAAGGAAGTCAGAAAAAAGTCAGAACTCTTTTTGTGCATGTTTGTGCCAGATCAGGTGAACTGTACTTATTGAAGCCTTTTAATCAGCAAGGAAGCTGAGCAACCAACATTGTCAGAAGGAGAGGCAGTTGCTGCCTACAGATTTCGAGTAGAGGGTTCCACTATGAGCTGTTGGACATCCCAATTCAGAACCATAGGCATTAATATTGTGTGCCCCTTCCCCTTACTTTGTGGCTATAACTCTATTGGTAAGGCTTTTTACCAGATTTTGGAGTTTGTCTCTGAAAATGTATGCCGATTCAGCCAAAAGAGCTTTTGTAAAGAGCACAAGATCTGAAGTGTGTCTCTGGAAATTCATGCCCATTTAGCCAAAAGAGTTTTTGTAAAGGTCAGGTACTGTAGTTGGAACAAGAAAACCTGAATTTCATTTGGTGTTCCAATTGATGCTTAAGGTGTTTGAAAGGGTTGAGGTCAGGACTGTGTACAGGCCACTCTAGTTACTACATAGTAAAACTTTATGGACCTGTCTTTATGGAGAGGGACACAGTCAATCTGGAACACTTTTGGCCCTTCCTGAAACTGTGCCCCACAAGACTAGAAATTCAAAACTGTCAAAATACCTTTGTATACTTTAGCATTAACAATACCATTAAAGTGTATGTTAGGGCAAAAACTCTTATTCTTATTGTTGTTGAATAGAGAGGAGGATTAGAACCCCTGTTTGTTGGGTTATTACTGTCAACCAGGGCTCTGTTAGAGACATTAATCTCACCAGATATAACTATTAAAATACTTTGTTTGCTCAGTATGTATTTGGCTGAAATGCCAGATGTGTAAAATAGAGTTACAAGAAACTTTTACAATAACGATAAAGCTGACAGTTCAATCCATAGCAAAGTAATAAAGCCCTAATAGCATATTGATTTTCTGAATTATATTTTCTTGATTGTTGAGATCTTGAGCAGCTTGGTGATGGATTTCACCCCATTTAAATCAATTTCTTCTAAAATACTGCACAGAATGCTTTTGAGAAAAATTGGTTTGAGTTAAGAGCAAACTACGTTTTATTTCCATTTGATTTGTTACAGACTCACTTGGAGATGATAGAGAGATAGATCAGCTTCCTACTTGATGGATTTCCTGTGATGTGATTTCAGATGAACTTAATTAAGGGGATACAACATTTAAAATGTTAAGTCTCCTGTCTGCTGGTAGGAATCCTCCTTGCCCCACAGAGCACCTATTAGGTACGTCACCCACCTCTCTTTCTGACACTCTCCACTTTTGAGGGACATTGTATATGTCTATTCTCTCCTGTTTCTCTAAGAATTGCTGTGATCTACCGACCTCCTGGACTGGTATCTACCTTACTTAATGACTTCTCTGCCTGGCTACCCTTCTTTCTCTTTTCTGAAATCCCCACAATCATTCTCGACGACTTCAACATCCTTTTATTGCTAACACTCCTGCAACCTCTAAATTTCTTAACCTAGCCTCCTCTTTTTGCCTGAAGCAATGGATATAGGTTTCTATTCACTCCAATGGCAACACCCTAGACCTTGTATTCTCCTATCTACAGTTGTGTCCAAAATTATTCAACCCCCACTGAAATTGAGTGTTTTGGCCAGTTTGACATTGCTTTTGATCATTCAGTCATCTTGCTTACATTTACATTAAAGAGGCACTTGTAGGTCAGACAAATATAACATAACAGTTATAATGAAATAACCACAAATGTCTTTTCTGTGCTCACAGCATTATCAGTTTTATTCAACCCCCAAGTGACATTCAATCTTAGTACTTAGTACAGCATCCTTTTACAGTTATAACAGCTTTTAAACGTGAAGCATAGCTTGACACAAGTGTCTTGCAGCGATCTACGGGTATCTTCGCCCATTCTTCATGGGCAAAGGCCTCCAGTTCAGTCACATTCTTAGGCTTGCGCACTGCAACTGCTTTCTTTAAGTCCCACCAGAGGTTCTCAATCGGATTTAAGTCTGGTGACTGCGATGGCCACTCCAAAATGTTCCAGCCTTTCCTCTGCAACCATGCTCTAGTGGACTTGGAGGTATGCTTGGGATCATTGTCCTGTTGAAAGGTCCAACGTCTCCCAAGCCTCAGGTGTGTGACGGACTGCATCACGTTTCCATCCAATATCTCCTGGTACTGAAGAGAATTCATGGTACCTTGCACACGCTGAAGCTTCCCTGTACCTGCAGAAGCAAAACAGCCCCAAAGCATGATTGACCCTCCACCATGCTTCACAGTAGGCAAGGTGTTCTTTTCATCATAGGCCTTGTTCTTCCTCCTCCAAACATAGCGTTGATCCATGGGCCCAAACAGTTCTAATTTTGTTTCATCAGTCCACAGAACACTATCCCACAACTTTTGTGGTTTGTCCACATGGCTTTTGGCATACTGCAGTCGACTCTTCTTATTCTTTGGAGACAGCAAGGGGGTACGCCTGGGAGTTCTGGCACGGAGGCCTTCATTACGCAGTGTGCGTCTTATTGTCTGGGCTGAAACTTCTGTACCCACATCTGACAAATCTTTTCTCAGTTCCTCAGCAGTCACACGGGGACTTCTCTCCACTCTACGCTTCAGGTAGCGCACAGCAGTCGAAGTCAGCATCTTCTTTCTGCCACGACCAGGTAGCGTTTCAACAGTGCCCTTTGCCTTGAATTTGCGAATGATGCTTCCTAAGGTGTCTCTTGGTATGTTTAACATCTTTGCAATCTTCTTATAGCCATTGCCCTTCCTGTGAAGAGAAATCACCTCTTCTCTTGTCTTCCTGGACCATTCTCTTGCCTTCACCATGTTTGTAACCACACCAGTAAATGTCTAGAAGGAGCTGAGTATCACAGTCATTTTAAAGCTGCCTAATTGGTGCTTATTATGCTTGATTGCTGCTCGGTGACATCCACAGGTGTTTTCAATACCTGATGGAAAGCACCTGTATGAACCTCTGTTCTTCAGAGTGGTAGTCTTTAAGGGGTTGAATAATTGTGGCAATGAAGAAACCACATAAGAACCATTTACTACTGTATTACATAAACAATTGATGTCATTTTAGTTGCATTTGGGTAGTTACAACGTCCTTGTAGGATTTGATTCTGAATACAATTCCAAATGTACACTATAGTCCCTAAACCCCTTTACAGCATTGGGGGTTGAATAATTTTGGACACAACTGTATGTACTCTGTGCAACCTCTCCAAAAACCCTCTCCCACTCTCTGATCTCCACCTTATTGGCTTCACTCTCTTCCTGTCTCCCACCTCCTATCCCTTTAACCACCTAACAGTTACCTGTAGAAACCTTCACCACCATAATCCTTCCCTTCTGTACTCTGCTGCTGACCACCTCTATAACAAACTATCATCCCTGTCCTGCCCAGATCTAGCCACTTCTGTCTGCAACAGTTCACGGTCATGTGTGAAGACGCTCCAAAACACCCAAAACAAACACATACAGGAATGTGCGTTGTTGCTATGTGGAGATGTGAACAGGCCTGACAACTGAGTGTCTCTGTCCACTCCCTCCTATGTACTTGTATAAAGATGGCCATACACTATGCAATCTGATTGTACAATCTCTGTACAGTTTCCTTTAGATTAACCAGGACTATGGAATAGTCAGCGGCTTCTGGGGAGAGGAAGTAGTATTCGACAACGGCTGGGAATTTCGGCAGCAGTGACATTACTCATAGACTCCTTTGTCCCAGCTGTTGGTGGAATTCTACTGTAGGGACAGAAACTCCAGATTCCTTTCATCTTTGTTTATTTTATAATATCAAGTATAGCCTGTCCAGCTGTGACAGGACAGATGGAAGAAACAGATTATTTTTTTTTTACTTCATACTGTACTTAAAGAACCAAACTAATGTTACTGTATTGAGTGCCAAGACCAGTTATGTTATCTTGCTGACATGTGATTGGTATCAAGATGTGACATAGAGGTTTACTGCGTCTTTTAAGAAGATTATCATCAGAACAAAAACAAAAATCACAGTGTAAGCTAGGATTTGCAAAAAGTCTAAAGATTACAGTTCAGTCAAATATTAGGTCACAGTATGACACGTATTATTGCCGATGTTGTGGAGCTGCTCTGAAAATATGTATTATTGCAGATGTTGTTGAACTTCACTGAAGAGCAAGAAGATCTGAACTTTTTTTGGAACATGACTTTTAATATTTTAAATCTTTAGCTTTTTTTTTTAGGGGGGGCTCAATAAATTACTTGTACTAAAGCTCCTCTGATAAAACACACCTGTGGCTTATTTAAAAAAAAAATAATTAAAGCTACACTGTTGGTATTTGCTGTACATATATTTATTGTCAGTTAGGTGTATTGTCCACTCAAAGCCTAAATGTGACCATATTGTATTAACTCCTTGGCGCTGGCCACACGCATATATCAGGCCTCTCGGCGGGTAGGCCTTAACGCCGCATATATGCATTAAAGTATTGTTGTCTCCACGCTACTCAGTGATAGTGCAACTGATTAACACGAAAAAATGAGAATATATATATATATATATATATATACAGTGAAGGAAATAAGTATTTGATCCCTTGCTGATTTTGAATGTTTGCCCACTCACAAAGAAATGATCAGTCTAAAAATCGAATGGTATGTGTATTGTAACACTGAGAGACAGAATAGCAACAAAAAATTCAAAAGAAATGCATGTCTAACAAATTATGCACTGATTTGCATGTTCATGAGGGAAATAGGTATCTGATTCCCTTCACAAAACATGACTTAGTACTTGGTGGCAATCCCTTGTTGGCAATCACAGAGGTCAGATGTTTCTTGTAAAGCTGACGTACAAAGCTGTCCACCATACTGCCCCGAACTACATCACTGACCTAATATCCAAGTACCGCCCAGCACGCACACTCCGCTCCTCACAAGACCTCCTTCTCTCTAGTTCCCTGGTCTCCTCCTCCCATGCCCGCCTCCAGTACTTCTACAGGGTGTCACCCATCCTCTGGAACTCCCTGCCCCAACCTATCAGATTATCACCTACTCTCCTCTCCTTTAGGCGCACCCTGAAAACCCATTTCTTCAGGGAAGCCTACACCACCCCCTGCTAACTTGCCGACCTCCTCCACTCTTCCTACCACTCCATCCCCCACAGCTATCTCCTCCTGTGCCACCATCCCCTCCCTCCTAGATTGTAAGCTCGAAAGAGCAGGGCCCTCGATCCCCTCATGTTTTGCATTGTATTGTTATTGTTCTGTCACATGTTCTGTCCCCCTCTGTAATGTACAGCGCTGAGCGAACTATTGGCGCTTTATAAATACTGTATAATAATAATAATAATAGTTGGTCGCCAGCTTGGCACACATCTCAGGAGGGATTTTGGCCCACTCCTCTTGGCACATCCTCTCCAAGTCTTTAAGGATTGGTGGCTGATGTTTGGCAACTCCAACTTTCAGCTTCCTCCACAGATTTTCAATCGGATTAAGGTCTGGAGACTGGCTAAGCCATTCCAGGACCTTAATGTGGTTCTTCTTGAGCCACTCCTTTGTTGCCTTGGCCGTGTGTTTTGAGTCATTGTCATGGTGGAACACCCATCCATGACCCATTTTCAATGCCCTGGCTGAGGGAACAAGGTTCTCACCCAAGTTATAAATGGCTTTTTATGTTATTGTTAATGTTTTGAATTTTATATCTTATATCACCAAGTGCAATGCAAAGCTTCGGATGCAGTGGTGTAAAGCACAACACCACTGGAATGTAGAGCAGTGGAGATGTGTTCTCTGAAGTAATGAATCATGCTTCTCTGTCTGGCAATCCTATAGATGTGTCTGAGTTTGGTGGTTGCCCGGAGAACAGTACTTGCCTGACTGTATTGTGTAAAGTTTGGTGGAGGGGGGATTGTGGTGTGGGGTTGTTTTTCAGGGGTTGGACTTGGCCCCTTAGTTCCAGTGAAGGGAACTCTTAAAGCGTCAGCATACCAAGACATTTTGGACAATTTCATGCTCCCAACTTTCTGGGAACAGTTTCAGGATGGGTCCTTCCTATTCCAACATGACTGTGCACCAGTGCACAAAGCAAGGTCCATAAAGACATGGATGAGCAAGTTTGGGGTGGAGGAACTTGACTGGCCTGCACAGAGTTCTGACTTCAACTTGATAGAACAACTTTGCGATGAATTAGAGTGGAGACTGTGAGCCAGGCCTTTTTGTTCGACATCGGTGCCTGAAATCACAAATGCACTTCTGGAAGAATTTTCAAACATTCCCATAGACACACTCCTAAACCTTGTGGACATCCATCCCAGAAGAGTTGAAGCTGTTATAGCTGCAAAGGGTGGGCTAACTCAAAATTGAACCCTACAGACTAACACTGGGATGTTAGTCTGTAGGGTTAAGAGTTCCCTTTACTGGGGCCAAGCCCAACCCCTGAAAAACAACCCCACACCATAATCCCCCCTCCACCAAACTTTACACTTGGCACAATGCAGTCTCAATACTTTTGGCAATATAGTGTATATCAGCCCAGACAATGGCATCTTTCTCATGAAGATGTTTAGTTCTGATACTGAAAGCATAGTAAATACTGTAACCTCCTTACATGTTGTTAACATAATTTTCATATCCAAAGCACAAGCAGTAAAACAAGCACTGCATGCCAGAAATATTATAAATGAGCACATTAATAGGCTATATGAGGTAGCCTGCAGTTTGTTTCCTTTTCTGAATGCATAGTATAGAGCTGTTTGTTTGTTCTATTTATACACTGAGTGCATGTGGGCTTGTTGATAGAGAATTCATCCTACACATGTTACTTGCCATAGTCTACAGCTGATTTTTGCCATTTTATTTTCACAGATCTGTAGAGAACAGGACTGGAGGTTTCTTAAAGAGGCAGAGGCAGTAAAGGTATAACTACAAGTCAGGGAGCCCAACATTTGAAAAAAAAAAAGTAATGGAACCCTGACAAAAAAGGGTTCCCCTCATATAAAGTTTTTCAATGATTCCATTAAAAAACCTTTAGTTGAAGCCTATTGTTTATATCCAGATCTGCCCCTCATAACCTATTTTTTTCTGGAGTGTTAAAAGTTATAAAGGTATAAAAGATAGGGACGCACCGATACTCGTACTTGTGAAAATTCTCCCGATACCCAAAAACGATACTTTGCAGTGTGATTTGCATCAGTACAAAATGAATGGGTGCAAATCGCACTGAAAAGAATGGCATGCAATATGAACAGGAATATGGTGCGATGCCTGTGTGAATCACATGAGGTTTCTCGCACCGCTCCTGTGTGAACCCAGGCTGAAATCACTATGACAAGCCTAGGTTCACACAGGAGCATTGTGGAAACCACATGCGTTTCGGAGTATCGATTGTATCGGTACTCGGTATCAGTGAATACGTGACCAAAAGTATCAGTACTCATACTTGCCGATAAAAAAAGGGTATTGGTGCATCCCTAATAAAAGACAATGCCATTGATAAGCTACTGTTCTATATACAGTAGTTAACACGCCGATAGCTAGCATATGGTTTTGAAGTTGGAGGCTATTTACATTCTCATCAAGCAAGTGGAGGCAGGTGCCCACCAGCCATACACTTTGCCTTTCCTAGTTCCAGATGGCTATCCACTACTTACTAAACAAACAGAAAGTTGTGCAGAAAAAAGACTCCTGCATAAATTGTAACATCTTTTTTTTTTTTTAATTTGAAGTGTATCTATAGTTTATCTTTTTGTTTTGGAAATAGTAGGTTTAGATGGGTTAGCAGCATCTCAATTTAAAAACATTAGTTCAATTTTCTAATCATTAGCTGGGTCAAATCTACGGTCATTCTCAACCACAGTGACAACAAGATTTGAAGGAGCAGGATGGAAAATTTTTCTCAAACAAATTTCTAACAGTAAAAAATACTATATAAGTGAGAGCTTCTGAATAAAAGCTGCTAGTACCAAACAAGTGATACACCAACCAACAGGGGAAGACACAGTCACCAGCCACCGAACGATGTGATCGCAGGTGGCCAGCAGTCGTGGTGTCTTACCCTATCAGCAGATTCTATCGGCTAATACCATACCGATATCTGGAGAGAAAAGGTGGGGGGAACGAGTACACCGATCCTGTACAGCAGGACTTTCTAATGGTGACCAGGGATTGGGACACCCGAGTGACTATGCAGGCTACTTTTTAGCCCTCTGGTGAGTACATATAGGTGGAGGAGTGCACTGTTGATCGTGCGGGAAGAAGATTTTTGGGCCATTTCTTTCTTTTCACACTGTTTTAGACTTTATATGAAGTTGGATACACACTTTATTGATTGGACTTTTTCATTATATTGTGTTATCACTATTTCATTGCATTTTATTTTATTATATTGTGTTATCACTTTTGATTCATTTTTGAGTATTGGTCCGTATGTGACGTGTGGATTGACACTGGGGTTGATTTGATTTGCATATATATCATGTATTGATGATTGTGTATATATAAGGTATTTTATGATTCAGCTCTACACTTACATTACATTCATTCCCAAACTGGATGTTAAAAGCAAACAAAACATTGAAGTACTTTTGGATGACATTTGTCCAGTCATCAACTGTACAAGAGTTTTTTTGTACACATGCTCATATGAATATTGGTACGAATGTTCATTCAAAAATATACTAGTATATAGCCAACTTTTAACTCTCTTTCATGTTTTTTATTTCTGTCTATGTCCCTGAGAGATTAACCCTCTCCAGTGACTAGTGACAATGGGACAAAATGTAATGGAAAATCCAAAATGTTACAGTTTTCACAAGGATATAGAGGGGAAACCAGCCAATGAGGACACCTGTCCCAGTGACAACTGTCTAAGCAAGGAATTCCCCTCACATTGAGAGGGCATTTTCTCTCATTCCTGTTTTGCTTCCAGAAGATAATGTGAAGGGAAATTTCCCCAATGGGATACTGGAAGCAAAATTTGAACCTGTGAATTTGTACCTTCCCCAATCCAAAACTAGAAAGAAACATTTTGGCTATTTTTAGAGTAGTGCGTGGGCACTGTATCCTGACTGATTACTATACGAATTCTTGAAAATGGACTTTAAAGGTGCCAAACACAGTCTCTAGTATAGTTAAAATATCACAGTTTTGTTATTGCAGAGTATATTAAAAATAAAGTGCAAGCATGTTTACATGATACAGAAATGCATATTTAAAAATATATCATGCGCAGAATAATAAAGATCCCCTCAAATTTGAAAAAGATGAACTGGAGTGGAAAATGTCCAACACATCTACACAATCACTGGTTAGAATGTAGAAAATAGGCTTCAAAAGGTAAGCATGGTATGTTCAAGGGAGCTGGAACATAAATGCATTTTGCAGGAAATCCTACTTCTTCAGAAGGATATAGGGAGACCAATAGAGACCAACGGGGTGAGTAGGCATCAAAAATCCTGGGGTTACCCCACACAGCGAGCATAGGGACAAACACAAGGTAGCACAGAATGAATAATAATTGGTGATACTCGTGTTCTCCTATGAAAGGGGCAACGATGTAGAAATCCAGATGAAAATTTGAAGGGAATACACTAAGCTTCCAAAAGTGGAGTCCAAGTGGACAGGCTGGTAGATACAGTAAAAGCTGCTGTTACTGTCATCTTATTAGCATTAATGGCATGTTATTAATCATCTATTCCTGGGCACAACCACCATAATTTGAAGCCCTGCTCTGTACAGCCTTTGCAAAATAAAAAAAAAAGGCTTAGTGGATTCACCTTCAAGGTGAAGTTGTCCTTTCAGGCTGGTTTGAAAAGCCAGCTGTGGGAGGTGAGCAATTAATGGCGGCCAGTTACACATTTGAACTCTGCCACCTCCCTACTCATAGGACTGTGGCTGGGAACATCATCCTCCTTTTGGCCCTTTTAAGCTGCTTAAAGCGCAGCTCCAGGCTTCCCCCCAAAAATTAAAAGTCAGTAGCTACAATTACTGTAGCTGCTGACTTTTAATATAAGGACACTTACAGGTCCAGGTGTCCGGTGATGTCCTCACCCCAGCCAATTCTTCAATCGGCCTCAGGTGCAGGAGCCTACAGGTAGCGGATACCTATCAAAACCAGGTACCCGTCCCCCCAAAAAGTGGCAAATGTGGCAATGGAGGGAGGGAGGATGCAGACAAGCGGAACTTCCCCTTTTGCTTATCCCACGTTGTGCAATATCCCTTAGTATGAAATCTTCTGATCAAGAAACTGATGGATGGTGATGTAAAGCTAAATCTGAGACAGAATTTTAAAATACATTTTTTTTCAGCACATATGTGGAATAAAATGTGTTTTTATATTTACCTGGAGTTCAACTTTATAATTGCTATGCTGCCTTTTGAAAGCAACTCTTCTAAGGATATATAGCAGTCAAGTCAATGATAAACCAGCTTATGGAATAAAATAAGCCTGGGGCATTCACAAGCTAATTAATACACACTCTATGTTAAGAAAGTAAATATACTGCAAACATCAGCGCACTTTGTGGTGATATGCAGCATCAATTACTTTGAGTGGCTCTAATGTTATTTTGAGTTTGTAACAAGATCACCAAATGAAGTTTAATCATAAAAATATTAATACATGGCACATTCCATCCCTTATGTACTTTCATGTTCTTTCTTGATAATTGCAGCTAATTACCACAAGAGATTTTAATTGGATCTTCTAGCTGACAGCTTGGCAGTTGGAGAGCCCACGCTATCTCAGTGAATGAATTTTTGCAATCATGTAAAGATACAGCTAAGTCTTCAGATGCAGCATCTAAGACTGTAAACTCTTAAAGGGGAACTTTATAAGTGTTCATGAATACATACCTGACATGTCAAATTATACAGCAGCAGTGTGATTTAAAAAAAACATTGTATCTTTTCATATTTTTATATTTGTAAAAAATATCCCTGCAGTATCCAGCCCTCCTATCCCCCTGCACTGCAAAAGATAAATGCTTGATAAAGTGATATTAAAGGCAGTTTTTCATTAATAATAAACATGTCTTACTTACCTGTTCTCTGTAATGGTTTTGCACAGAGCAACCCCGATCCTATTCTTCTTGGGTCCCCCGCCAGCACTCCTGGCCCCTCCCTCCTGTCGAGTGGGGGCACCTGAGCCGGCTTGCTCCCGAGCCACTGCATTCACACCCAGAGCGCGGTTCGGCCCCACCCCTGCTCTCTCCTCGTTGGCTCACTGCCTGTGATTGACAATAGCAGGAGCTCCTGCTGCTGTCTCATCCAATGAGGATAGAGAGTCCCAGGAGAGCTGCTGCTCTCATGCACATTGCTGGATCCAGAGGGGGCTCGGGTAAGTATGTAAGTATTGGGGGGGGGGGGGGGGGTTGAGGTGGAGGGAACTGCACACAAAGGTTTTTTAGCTTCATGCATAGAATGCATGAAGATTAAAAATCTTGAGCCTTTACAAACATTTTAAGTCTAAGACATTTTTCTTGCTCCAGCAGGCTTACACAACTCAAAGTATATGTAAAACCCCACCTTGTAAAACAACCTATAAAGTTTAAAATAGAACTTAAAGGCAAAATGTTTGTGTATGGATATAAAGAAAACATAAATACTATTGTTTTTCTTTTTATATAAGTCTCTGTTCTCAGTTGCATAAAGGGCAGGGAGAGGTGGGGTGGAGAAACAACAGAACACTGATCTTCCCTGCGAATGACTGTGCAGGGGGGCATGTCAGCACCTTCTGACCATTGAAGGATAGGCAGGCTGTTCTCCCATCACAGCCAGAAAACTGACCACACTTGAAAGGATGTGCGTCTATGCCTGGCTTGGTCAATTTTCAATAAGAAAGCACAGGACTGGCAAGATCACCTGGAATGTCACACAAAGCAAATAATACAAAGACAACAGTATACTTTATAACACAAGTACATGGTACAACAGACACATCAGGAATAAGAAATGGTGGTGTAACAAAAACTTGTCCCTCTGATGGTTGTGGGCAGACCCTCGCCATCCTCATATGCAAGGCAGGACTGCTGGTCCTGCAATGTACAAGACATTAGAGGACATCAGACTGCGGCCATCAGCTGGAGCACCGAAAAGAAGAGGCTTCAGGGGACTAGTCGTACAGCGTAGTGGAATCCTGCTGGAGCGAGGAATGAGGGCAATGTAAGAGTATTTTTTGTAAAAATTACAAAATCCAAGTTTAGTTGTCTTCTTCTTATCTGAGATGATGTCATCAGTTTGCTGCAGGCAAAATGATGCATTTCCTCAGTCCCTCCTTCCAAGTGATCAGATCTCTACATTGTTAATTTGTATCCCATCACAAGGGGAGAGGCTGCTGCCACAGGTCAAAGCCAGGAATTCCCAGGTACCAGGATTTCTGAGTGTGCATCTTATAACTTCCCATTATAACTACCCATTGCCTAACGCATTACTTTGCATCCATTCCCTTAACATGAAAATATATATCTGGACAATAGGTCCACCTAAATATCTTGAAACATAATATATGAACAGCCATATGGAGATGGATGGGGTTCATTGATCTAAAGACTTACCAGTATAAAATTACACTTTGACAATTTGGCAACACTTTCTTTACCCAGCAGTCTGCTAATATACCTTATATACTTCTAATTTTATTCTGTTTTATAAACATTTTATATAATATATTCATTTCACTTAAAGCAGAACTCCAGCCATGCATAAGATAAAAATTATTAGCCTATTGAAAGATCAACGTACATTGCAGGGATTTTAACAAACTTTGTTGCAGATTCCTACCCGTTTCTGCTCTGAAGAAAAAGATGTTTGTTTTTCTATGTTTCCTGGATACTGAATCAGAATGGAAATGACTTTTACATTCTGAATCAACTGGTGCACTTGCAGTGCTCTGATGAGGAAAGCTGACGAGTCGGCATCCCTTTAGAAGTGAATAACCCAGTAGGAGCATCTCATGAAAAATTACATTTTTGTTGCAGAACATGTAGGAAAGGAAAGCAGGAAATTGCTTTACGGGGAAGTTCTGTACGCCAGCTATGTATAGAACGACTCCAAGTTTTGCCAAATTACATTGAATTTTATAAAACGTTAATGGGCTCAATTTGCATCGCACTGAATCACATGTGAATTGAACAGGAACACACAGCTAATTCCTGTGTGATTCATAGTGTGAACCGAGCCTTAGGGATCAGGTCAAGTGCAGTGACCTGCGTTTTCTGCACTTAAAGTGTTACTAACCCCACAACAATAAAAATCAGTCTATATCTGCAGTAAAGCATGCTTGTTATACTCACTGTGGAACCTAAGTTCGGAAACCACTAAGCAACTCATTCACTCCCTTATTATATCACGCCTTGACTACTGTAACTCCCTCCTCACTGGCCTACCTCATCGCAGGCTATCCCCACTCCAGTCAATCATGAATGCTGCTGCCAAACTCATTCACCTTACTAAACACTCTGTATCTGCCACCCCTCTCTGCCAATCCCTCCACTGGCTCCCAATTACCCAACGGATAAAATTCAAAACACTAACACTGACGTACAAAGCCGTTCATAACACTGCCCCTAATTACATCACCGACCTTGTCTCTAAATACCACCCAAACTGTACTCTGTGCTCCTCACAAGACCTCCTACTCTCTAGCTCCCTTGTCTCCTCCTCCCATGCCCGTCTCCAGAATTTCTCACGGGCTTCACCCATCCTCTGAAACTCCCTATCCCAATGCACCAGGCTATCGCTTACTCTGCTCACTTTTTGGCGCACTCTGAAACCCCTCTCATCAGGGAAGCCTACCCCGACCCCAGCTAATACTGGAATCCTTTACTCCTCCTACCAGTCCATCCCCCACAGCTAGTTACCTCTTGTACCACTATCCCCTCCCTCCTAGATTGTAAGCTCCAAGGAGCAGGGCCCTCTTATCCCTCTTGTATTGAACTGTATTGTTACTGTACTGTCTCCCTCCATAATGTAAAGCGCTGAGCAAACTGTCGTCACTATATACGTCCTGTATGATAACAATAATAATAATAAGGGGTTAATCCTTTGCATTGTGTAAAAAGGCTGTTTGATCCTGTTTTCTCTGCCCCTCCTCTTGTTCAGATGTCCACCTGATAAGACAAGACTCAATCCGTAGCCACATGCACATGCTCAGTTTAGTGTGCTTTGCTAGAGAGTTGTTTTTTTTCTCGGGAGAGTGCATGTGATCAGCACAGGGCCAATCAGGACTGTCCAGACAGAGGTCAGGGGTTTTGCATCCTCCTAGAGCAGAAAGAAAACTCCTCCTACAAGCTTTAACTGAAGCTGAAGTCACAAGACTGCTCTAACTGCTGATGAGAAAAGGTATTTAGCAGTTTATATTTACTCTAAATAATTGCATTTCCAGGTTGTGTGTACTGTGGGAGACCAGATATAGTGAATGCAGGGTCCTGGGTTTAGTAACACTTTAATCAATGCAGGTCACTGCCAGAGTAAAAAAAACTATAGTTTTCTATGTGCCTCTTTCACACTACAATGTTGTGTATATGTCTGTTGCATTAAAAGGCAACCTGTCTGCATTTTATTGCAACACACATGAATGCATTTAAATGCAACATTACTGAAAGTAAATATATCAAAATAAATTGTTCCATTTCATCAGTTAGTTCACAACGGATGAAATGAAAACTCATGCCAACTCTCATGAAAATGCATGTTCAGAGGTGTGGAAATTTTTGAAAAAACTACTTGTCCAGGGACTAAATCGGTGCCCCAATATACTTGTCCTTCATGATAATCTACTTGTCCAGAAAAAAAAAAAATTGAACCAAAACCATATTTAAATCTGAGGTGCTTTTAGGAATGTCTGGGGCTTTTAAAATCAAAAGAGACTTTACGGCGGCTTAAACGTTTAATAATTTTAAGAATGCACTGTTTATCTGCTCCTCCCCTCCCTGCCTCTCTCCAGCAACACATCCGGGGACTAGCAGGGAGGAGAGAGACCTTGCAGTGTAATGAGCACCGATCGGGTGCTCATCAGGAAAGGGGAGTGTCTGGCTTATCCTATATTCCTTTTGCTGCCAGAGCGGTTTTTGCGTTTTTTGCACACGTTTAAATAATCATTTATGGCCTGAAGATTACACAAAACCCCCAAACATTATATATTTTATAAAAACAGAGACCCTACAGAATAAAAAAGTGGTAGTTCCAATTTTTTATGTTGCATGATATTACTGCAAAATTTCAGTAAAATATTTAGGCAAGTTAATTTTAGGGAACAAAAAAAGCAATGAATTACCCTTTTTTTTGTAAAATATAAAAGACGAGGTTGCATCGAGTAAATAGACATCCAACATGTCAAAACTTAAATTTGCGTGCGTTTTTGAAATGGTGACGAACTTCAGTACCCCATATTTTCTATAGGCAACACTTTTAAAGCCCCTTATAGGTCATCAGTTTAGCATTACAAAAGAGGTCTAGTGCTAGAATTATTGCTCTCATGGCATGCATGGCGTAACATGTATATCGCAATGGAAGTTTTCATGTGTAGGCACCTTTTACATTTGTACATGTGTATATGTCGGGGGGGGGGGGCTCAATTTTTTCAGAGTGGAGGGGATGTTATGTGCTTGGGTGTAATTTTGATGTTTTACAATCATTTTTGGTGACAGGTTCTCTTTCTTGAGACATCCAGGGTCTACAACACCCTGCATGCCTCCCCCGAATGTAATTCAGTGCACATCGCACTGCATTACATTCTTTCCTGGCCTGAATGTCCGTGAACTCTTTGACCGTGGACCCAGAAGTGACATCATAACATCACTTCCGGATCAGGACAAGAAGAGGAGGGGAGCAGATGTGCCCTTCTCCTCCCTCCCCTCTAGTCGACAGCGGTGAGCCAGTCCCGGACCCCCAGATGGGCAGGCGGATCCCGGAAGACAGTGGGCAGTTCACGCAGGTGGAGTGGAGGCTGGTACTGTGTTTAAGCAATCAGTGGCAGCGCTGCCACCCGAATGCTTCCACCTGACAGGTAAGCCCTGCTGCTTGCCTGCAGCAGGGCTGAAGGATGAAAAAAACTACCTGCCCAGTGCCTGGAACTACATGTCCCGGTCGTCGGGCGATATAAATTGAACATCCCTGATTGGTTGAATACACATCAGTGCACATGCATTATCAGTGCATTGCAGAGGGTTATGTGCAGTATAGCGTGTAAGGACCCTAAATTATGTATTAAAAATTAGAGAGCTGCATTTGTTTTTGGGGTTTTTTTTGCCTGCCTAGAGATCAGCTTCCCTGTTCTGTTTTAGAATCAGAGTGAAATAAGCTTTGCTGGTTACAACATTGTACTTCTGCTCGTACATACTGCGATTCTGGAATTGCTTTCTCACATAACAACATAAATTAACGGGATTGCTTCAATGGCAATAAGTTATCGATTTTCCTGTACCATTGAGACAAAATGCCTCACTATGTTCCCATTGGAAATGCCAGCTGCTGTAATGAATAATTTGAAGAACAAGCTATAGTGCTAGCCAGGACATTGCCCTTAGCTTTAGCAAGGATCATTAGTGGCAAATATATCGTTTAAATGCAAGAGTTATGTTCCTGACTGCTTCATGAAGTTATGTTCCTGACTGCTGTTTTAATATTCATGTTTTACTTTAGGGCATGGGAATGCCGTGGAAATCAATACGCTTGTTTTATTAAAGAAAAATTAAGAGCTAAGTAGAAAATAATATCCCTATAGTCTTTTATTGTTAACATTAACAGTTAACAGTACGGCCTCATGCACGCAGGGCATTTTTTTTCCTTCCCTGGACGCCTTTACTCCAGGGGAGGAAAATGCACCTTAAAAAAGCACCCAAACTTTCTGCATAAATTTGCAAAAGTCAACACCATAACAGGAGGTTATTTAAATCTTATATTAGACTCCAAGCTAGATTTTACCCCTAGAAATTCAAATATCAGCTTCTCAGAAATATGCAAATTAAAGCTAAAACTCCTACATCTAAAACTATTTTAAAAGCTATTAACCGCTACAGCACCAGAGGTTCAGTGTTGTGAATAGGACTGGGCATTGCTGGAGAGCAGAGATTTCTACAACAACCATCAGCCTACAGGAGGTAAAACATACTTCGTTACAGATAAGTTATGTGACTGCAAACAGCAAAAAAACCCACAAAACTAAATAATAACTATTATTATTATACAGGATTTATATAGTGCCAACAGTTTGCTCAGCACTTTACAATATAAAGGGAGATAATACAGCAACAATACAGTTCCACGCAAGAGGGTTAAAAGGGCCCTGCTCTTTGGTGCTTACAATCTAAGAGGGAGGGGCTGGTGGTACAAAAGGTAATAACTGTGGGGAATGAACTGATAGGAGGATAGGAGAATATTCTGTTATTAGCTGAAGACAGGATAGGCTTCCCTGAAGAGATAGGTTTTCAGAAATCACCTAAAAGTGGGCAGAGTAGGTGATAGTCAGTTATATTGGGGTAGAGAGTTCCATAGGATGGGGGAGGCTCTGGAGAAGTCCTGGAGCAGAGCATGTGAGGAGGAGACAAGGGAGCTAGAGAGCAGGATGTTGTGGGAGGAGCAGAGAGGATGTTTTGGGTGATATTTAGAGACAAGATTGGTGATGTAATTTGGGGCAGAGTTATAAATGGCTTTATATGTTATTATTAATGTTTTTAATTTTATTTGTTGGACAATGAGGAGCCAGTGGAGGGATTGGCTGAGAGGGATAGCAGATATAGAACTATAGAACGGTTAGTAAAATGGATGAGTCTGTTAGCAGCTTTCATGATAGACCGAAGAGGGGATAGCCTGCGATTAGGTAGGCCAATGAGGAGGGAGTTACAATAGTCAAGGCAAGAGATAACACGGGTGTGAATAAGTTGCTTAGTGGTTTCAGAGGTTAACAGGCGTATCTTGGAGATGTTGCGGAGGTGAACTCTACAAGATTTGGACAGTGAATGGATTTGGGGCTGAAAGTGCAGATTGGAGTCCAGGATTACACCTATTACCCTGGCATGAGGAGAGGGACTGATGGTTGTATTATTGATGTTGATAAAGAAGTCAGGTTAGGGGGCATGGGCTGGAGGGAATAGTACGAGTTCCATGCTGATTTTTCACTTAGTAGGTTAGTAATGCAAGAGGCAAGAATATCACTCCAAGGTGTTAATAGTAGTGACGAAATGTCCCAAGATAAACGTGAGGATCCTTTCCAGATCACAATCAGCGTGTATGGGTAACTGATCCAGGGGTGACAGATGAAGTGGCTAAATTAACAAAATGCACACTCACCAGAAGTGCGTTTAAAACACACATTTGAGATTATTCCTGTCTCATCAGGTAAAATCTGGTCATTTGCTCCCAGGTTCAGCCAGGTTGCTATACACCATGAGGTCCTTATGTAGGTGTTACAGCGTCTGGTCACGTCTGTGTCAGGTTTTTCAGGATCCCTTAATGTATATCACCGTGTAGGGTCATCACTCAGATGGGCTCTGCGAATGACGGCACTCACAAGGAGAGCCCAATGAAGGACACCACATAGTGTGATACTGCATAAAGGGATTTTATTCCACAAAAAAGACAGGTGTATAAAATGTATATATAAAAAAACTGACCATGAAAATCAGGATGGCCACCAGCGGTGGCGTGACGTCTCAATGCTGTAGCCCCCCTGACACGTTTCGTGTTAGGCACTTAGCCTGCACCCTATGACTAAGTGCCTACCACTCATTGAGGCCTCAGCACCTCATCTTATCAGTCTGGGTTTTGATGAGTTCCATATAGAGCTGGAAGTTATTTTTCTAAGTTGGTGAAAGAAAATAAGCAAATTATAGGAATTAACCAGGGAACAAAACACAATTTTTCAAGTTTGCTTTAGTTTTCGACAGCAGGGGAAAATAATTTAGGAAGTATAGTCTTTTCAGGCAGCAAGTGATCTTACGTCCAAATATTTTTTGCTGAGGATTGTTATTCAAAAGAAAAAGACACGCCTAATTGGGTCACCTCTGAAGATGGGAGAGATGTGTTCAGCATCTTAGATTTAATTAAGTTGATTTTAATGTTACATACTTTATCAAAAAGAAAAGTAGCAAATATTGACAAAAAGAGTTAGCTTATGTTCATGCTGGCCTATAAGGTTGTTCTGTAAGGTAATGGCTAAGTTTTTTTATATAATGTAAAGAAAAGGGGACAAAAGACAACCTTGCTAGGTGCCGCTGAAGATAGAGAAAGGATTAGAAAGGGAACCATTGATCCTAAACCTTGCAGAAGGGAAGGAGTATAATCCCATTATTGTAGAGTTGAGGTTTTCACCTAAATTTAGCTGTTTTAAAGATCGTCTGAGAAATGGGGAACTAACCCGGTCAAATGCCTTTTTTGGCATCCATGCTTGGATATTTTTTTTGTGCAAAGGAAGCGAGATTCATTGCTTTGCAGGTGTTATCCCTGGCTTCGCTACAAATGACAAAGCCTGTAAGCCTTATGTATTATGATCAGAATGCACGTTCTATATTTTAGTTTTTTATGCTCCTATTAAAATACAATAGAAATGGAAAGGGAAAAGTGCAGTAACACACAGCAACCAATCAAAAGTTACTTTTTATTGTTTCGTGACCAAAGGCACGTCAAATCAAGTCAAGGAGTACTGTTTTGTTTACTTTTATTATCAGCACATAATCTTTGCTTTTGTACTGCATAAATAAATCATCCCATTTAAAATACTTTATTTCATGTCCAAACATTTATATTATGTTTCGTATGACTTATGAAGCTAGTATATTCTGTTCATACTAGTGTCTAGGTTGTTATTTGTACAAATACTATTAATCAATCGCACAAGGGCGTGCACTCATGAAAAAAAAGAGCAAGCTTCTTAAGGATCAGTAGAATTATTTGAGGGGGCAAGTTTATGAGTATGATTAGAGGTGTGCACATTAACATGTATTCCACAGTTATTGCTATAATTATAATTATATATAATTATATATAATATAATAATAATATAATTATCCCCGTCTATCACTGAAATCACAGGCAATCGGGGGTAAGCAAAAGCATCAAATCATTGGCCAATTTATATGTGATCCATGGGGTAAGTTTGCTAACTGCATATAAAAGATGCATCTAAAACAGGATAAAATAAAAATTCACGTTCACTTTAAACAGTTGCAGAGGATATTTATGAATATTAGAATGTAGCACTTACCCCCATAGGGGTTCTGTAAACCACTCCATCCCCTCTGATGTACCTGGTTATATAATTTGAAGGCTACACACACTTGTATAACTTAAGTATTAGTATGTGACCACACTATATTGGCACATAGGGAATAAGCCACAGGCTGTTTGATGGTAAATGCAATAAACAAGTAAATGAGTATGGTTAAAGTGGAGTTCCACCCAAAAGGGGAAGTTCCACTTTAGAGATTGGTCCCCCGCTCCCTATTAAGGATTGGCACCTTTGGGGAGCGTGGGGAAGGGGGGGAACGGGTACCCGAATTTGACAGGTACCCACTGCCACTTCCGCTGCGATTGATTAGGCGATCGGAAACGGAAGTTGTCCTCCTACCCTCCCTCCCAGAAGTCTTGTGGGACACGTGACAGGTCCCAGAAGATGACAGGCCATTCAGGAAGTGCAGCTCTACTCGCACATGCGCAGTGGGCACCTGGCTGTGAAGCCGCTAGCTGTCACAGCCGGGTGCCCACTCTGAAGATGCCGATGCCTGGAATACAGGACGGCTGGTGAAACAGGCTGCGGCAGGACAGAGTGAGTGGAACTCTGCTTTAAATATGTTAGATTAACTGATGGTAATACTAGCCTCAACTATGGCAATTGAGCTAAACTGTAATAAGCCTAAACCATTTTTAACTGGTGTAAGCAGCATTGATAAGAATAACATCAAGAAAACAAAAAAACATGAATGGCACAAAAAAAAGTTTCACTGAACCACTCGGCAATAACTATTCAAACAGGGTTCCCAAGTGCACCCCCTAAGAGTGGAAGGGTGTACATATTCCTGAGCAGGGTATCCCTGGGAATGGCTACAAAGTACCTAGTGCCTGATTAACAAATTTTAATCCAGCTAATGTTGGAGCCCGCCCATACTGTAGTGAACGTTACTGTCTCTTTAAACTGTAAGCAGTGGATGACTGTTGGTTTGCTAAGTAATGGCCATTCTCTATTGCTATTAACTGTGGGCAGTAAGGAGATAAACACAGTTGGTTCCGCTCACCCAGCAGGTCTGGTCCAGAGAGCTTGCCAGTCTGTTTTCCCCGATGACTCGGTCCTCACAATCAGGTCCTCACAAGGCTCTATTCTCTCTGGTGTATGCACTCACACAGCAACAGGTCTCCCCAGGTCTAGCCCCAGCACAGTGAAAGACCTTTCTGTGGCTCAGTCCTTAGGCTCTCCCAGGTTCTCTCTCTGAATGTGGGCACAGACAGGTAGAAGCAGCAGGTCTGTACCCCACAATCCACAGCACAAGAGGCTCTCAGTGGCTGTCTCCCTGGTGCAACACTGGCAGGACCAAATAGCAGATCTGCACCACTCTGCTTCTGCTTGGCACAGACCCCAACCTCCACAGAATTGCCTGGGAAAATTCCTGTGCTCTCCTTCTCTTGCTGCAGGGTAACCTGGTTAGTCAAGGTTACTGTCCTATCCATTTGCAATGTGCTGTGTTGCTTGAGGACTACATGTCCCAGAGTCCTCAGCAGCTGCATCCTCATCCCCCTTGCCACTGATTAGCTCACTGCTGTTGCTGGGGGCAGAGGATCTTAACACATACAGCCCACTTTGTCCTCTGTGCAACAGCAGGGGAGGGGAAAAAGCCCAAACTGCAAGAACACATAGTAGTCCCTTCAATCCTGCCGAGTACGCAGCTATACACTGATGAAGGGAGAAAGGAGGAGAGCAGGCACAGAAGAGCACAGCTCATTCCTCTGGATGGCTAAAAGAATAAGCATTAAAGTGTTACTAAACCCACAACAGTAAAATCAGTCTGTATATGCAGTAAAGCATGCTTGTTATACTCACTGTGGAACCTAAGGGGTTAATCCTCCGCATTGTGTAAAGAGGATGTTTGATCCTGTCTTTTCTGATCCTCCTCCTACTGTCTGCAATATAACTACAGATAGAACAGAGGTTTGGGGGCAAGCTGCACATGCTCAGTTTCTACAAGCTTTAACATGTGCTCTGCTGGACACTGATAGAAGTCACAAGACTGCTCTAACTGCTGATGAGAAAAGGTATTTAGCAGTTTATATGTACTAAAATAATTGTATTTCCATGTTCTGTGTACTGTGAGGCATAGTGAATGCAAAGTCCTGGGTTTAGTAACACTTTAAATATAAACCTATCTGTTGTAACTGGGAGCCCCTGTGGCATGCTATTTCCAGGTCATGTGATCAAATACGGTGGTACCTGCAGACAGAGGTGTTGATAGCATGAGGGACAAAGTGAATGTAACGATATAAAACTCTAAATATTGGTCCCCTGCAACTGTGATAAATATTAGCTGATCTGACCGCAGCAAACTGAAATCTCATTGGTTGCTTAGGAATGCTGCACTAAGCATACCTTTTCCTGCTTTTTGACTTCCATATTAAATACAGATTATTTGAAATCAGACTCTGGTCCCTATGGTTTGTATTTTTTGTATTACATTTATTATATTTATAAATGGTGGTGTAACAACTCACGCATCCTTCTTAAATGTGTTCTGGCACATCTTTATCATATGATGCAAACTACGTTTTCTTAATACCCTTTTAGATTATTGGTCGGCTTGGGGAGCATCCGCAATATGTATTACAGTATGTTACTCTGTTTTGTCATGACCTTTTCAAATCTTTAAAATACATCTAAAATCAAAGTGAAAACTTCTTGTGTTTTTGTCAGCTTTTCATTTTGCTCTGTGTCCCGTTGCAGATATTTCCCTTAGTCAGGTGTCACTGCAACACGGGTCCCCACTGGAAGATTTCCTCTCTCCTCCTAACAATTGTAACATTTTGGATTTCTTATTTACTGTCCTAGTAATGATAGTCACCAGCACCAATAAGGGGGCAAAACTCTCCAGGGGTGTCATATACACTAATAAAAAGCTGACAGAGCTAAACATACCTGGGTTCTGTGGCATATTAATTTGTGATCTATATGATGTACATGCCATTTAACCACTTGCCCGCCAGATGATTTACCCCGTTTCCTGACCAAGCCATTTTTTGCGATACAGCGCTGCGTTACTTTAAGTGACAACTGCACGGTCATACAACTCTGTACATAAATTACATTTTTTTTTTCATTTTTCCACAAATAGAGCTTTCTTTTGGTTGAATTTGATCACCTCTGCGTTTTTATTTTTTGCGCTATAAACAAAAAAGAGCGACTATTTTGGAAAAAAACTATTTTTGACTTTTTGCTATAAAACATATCAATAACAACATTTTAAAAATCAAATTTCATAAAAATTTAGGCCAAAATGTATTCTGCTACAGGTCTTTGCTAAAAAAAATCCCAATACGTGTAAATTAATTGGTTTTCATGAAAGTTATAATGTCTACAAATGGCGGTATATATACTGAAATTTTTATTTTTTTATACTAGTAATGGCGGTGATCAGCGAAACTGCAGCGGGCATTCTGACACGGGGGGGGGGGGGGGGGGACTGACTAACTGCCACTCACATCCCCAGTGACACTAATACAGTGATCAGTGCTAATAAAAAGCACTGACACTGTACTAATGACACTGGGCAGGAAGGGGTTAACATCTGAGGCAATCAAAAGGGTTAACTGTGTGCTGTTTTACATAATGTGCTGTGTGTATTTTATAGTGTGCTGTGTGTGTGTTTTACCTTGGAGACATGCTGTTTTGTGTCTCCCTGCTGTGCAGAGAGACACAAAACAGAATGTCCATGCTGACAGGCAAGAGACCTGTGTTGTTTACACACAGGTCTCTCCCCTGACAGCTTTCTCCGATGATCCACGGGTGCCAGTGGGGAATCGCTAGCCGGGACCCGGTGATTGACATCCCTAGCCGCGAACAGCAGCGCGGTTAGGGGGGCACACATGTGGGCCCCCCTACCAAGAAATGCAAATCACGTATGTGTGTATATATATGTATATATATATATGTGATTTTGCGCAGCCCTGCCGTCCTGTAGCAGTATTTCTGCTATAGGGCGGCAGTCAAGCTGTTTTAAAGGGATATTATTTATTTGGAGAATATTTACAGCACTGAGGGTGTGGTAACAATACTTTACTAACTGGTGTATATCAATTTAAGGGTCCATACTCGTTCCTTATAATTATCTATTCATTTATAATATTGGAATTGTGGTATTTATACACGCTGCTGTTGGTTATCTTTTCGGATTGCACTGCACTAATATTTACATATTTATTTATTGGGGGTGTTACACAGTGAGGTGCTGGCGGCAATATCTTTTTTGTTTTCTTTACCATTTGTTTTATTTTTTTATGTTTTATTTACCATTTTGGTTTGCTTATTAGACTAATATTATTCACTAACATTCATCATCACATTAATAGGTAGTGCACAATTGTTAATTAAAATGTGACAGCGCTGAAAGCTGAAAATTGGCCTAGGCAGGAAGGGGGTGAAAGTGTGCATTATTGAAGTGTTTAAAAATGAAGCTTGGCTGCCGCTGAACAGGTAAATGCTCAGGCTTTCATCCTAATGGCCAAACAGCCAAGGTTCGGAAAAAAACCTTTAGCTAATCTGTAGTTTTAACACACTAATGCCAAAAGAAAAAATTGCTACACTTTTTAAGGCAAAACATACAAATCATTGGACACTTGGCTCCCTCTTTTGTGTTTTGATTTTTGTTTATAGTGTCTGATATTGATCCCTGTGGTTGCTGAGTGAAGTCCTGTACACTTGCTGTATAATTTAATGTAGTGTCCTGTGCTTAGGATCTGCAGAAGGTAGTTATTGTCAGTGACACAGAAAATAACTCCTGCTTGTGATTCTTGTTGCTTGTGTTAAATTGCACATTTCAGGGAGCCAGACTGCTTTCACTGGAGGATTTGCAGTATTTTTAAATGATAATAATTTTTATGTAGCTTGTGGCACACAGAAAGAAAGAACATTTTGATAGAAGTGACAAACATATAGCCGTATACAGGTGAAACTCGAAAAATTAGAATATCGTGCAAAAGTTCATTTATTTCAGTAATGCAACTTAAAAGGTGAAACTAATATATGAGATAGACTCATTACATGCAAAGCAAGATAGTTCAAGCCGTGATTTGTCATAATTGGGATAATTGTGGTTTACAGCTCATGAAAATCCCAAATCCACAATCTCAGAAAATTTGAATATTACATGCAATCAATAAAACAAGGATTGTACATAGAACAATATCGGACCTCTGAAAAGTATAAGCATGCATATGTACTCAGTACTTGGTTTGGGCCCCTTTTGCAGCAATTACTGCACCAATGCGGCATGGCATGAAAGCTATCAGCCTGTGGCACTGCTGAGGTGTTATGGAAGACCAGGATGCTTCAATAGCGGCCTTCAGCTCTTCTGCATTGTTCGGTCTCATGTCTCTCATCTTTCTCTTGGCAATGCCCCATAGATTCTCTATGGGGTTCAGGTCAGGCGAGTTTGCTCGCCAATCAAGCACAGTAATCCCATGGTCATTGAACCAGGTTTTGTTGCTTTTGGCAGTGTGGCAGGTGCCAAGTCCTGCTGGAAAATGAAGTCAGCATCCCCATAAAGCTCGTCTGCAGAAGGAAACATGAAGTGCTCCAAAATCTCCTGGTAGACGGCTGCGTTGACCCTGGACTTAATGAAGCACAATGGACCAACACCAGCAGATGACATGGCTCCCCAAATCAACACAGACTGTGGAAACTTCACACTGGACTTCAAGAATCTTGCAGTGTGTGCCTCTCCATTCTTCCTCCATACTCTGGGTCCTTGGTTTCCAAATGAGATGCAAAAGTTGCTCTCATCAGAAAAGAGGACTTTGGACCACTGAGCAACAGACCAGGTCTGTTTTTCTTTAGCCCTGGTAAGACGCTTCTGACATTGTTTGTTGTTCAGGAGCGGCTTGACAAGAGGAATACGACATTTGAAGCGCATGTCCAGGATCCTTCTGTGTGTGGTGGCTCTTGATGCACTGACTCCAGCCTCAGTCCACTCCTTGTGAAAGTCCCCAACACTTTTGAATGGCCTTTTCCTGACAATCCTCTCCAGGCTGCAGTCATCCCTGCTGCTTGTGCACCTTTTTCTTCCACACTCTTCCCTTCCACATAACTTTCTATTAATGTGCTTTGATACAGCACTTTGGGAACATCCAACTTCTTTTGCAATTACCTTTTGAGGCTTTCCCTCCTTATGGAGGGTGTCAATGATGGTTTTCTGCACAACTGTCAGGTCAGCAGTCTTTCCCATGATTGTGATTCCTACTGAACCAGACTGAGAGACCATTTAAAGGCTCAGGAACCCTTTGCAGGTGCTATGGCTTAATTAGCTGATTAGAGTGGGACACTTTGAGCCTAGAATATTGCACCTTTTCACAATATTCAAATTTTCTGAGATTGTGGATTTGGGGTTTTCATGAGCTGTAAGCCATAATCATCACAATTATGACAAATCACGGCTTGAACTATCTTGCTTTGCATGTAATGAGTCTATCTCATATATTAGTTTCACCTTTTAAGTTGCATTACTGAAATAAATGAACTTTTGCATGATATTCTAATTTTTAGAGTTTCACCTGTACACAGAAACAACCAGTTTCATATGCTAGACCCTGCTAGAAAAAAAATAGATAATTAATCAGATAGACAACTAAACAGTCAATAGTTTTGCCTTCAGTCCTCATGCACACTGGACATTTTTACAGCGGCTGTTTTTGGCTTTTGAGGTTTCTTTCTACAGCCAGTAAACCCCCCAGCATGTTATCCTCTGTGTCCATGCACACATAGACTGTATTCAACGTTTTGTGGCTGGAAAAAAGACCAGGACTCGTGAGTTTATAGAGAAGTTTTTCAGCTGTAAAAATGCTCTAACGCTGAAAAACGTAGCAAAAGGCGGTAAATTGCTTCAAACCAGCGTTTTTGGACTTTTTTGACCCCCCAAATTTTTTTGAGGTCAAAAAAATGCAAAAGTGAAAAGACACGGCAAAACACCGGTAGACGCTAATGCAAAAACGGTAAATAAACACTGCAAAACTCAAGTTTTTAACGTGACTTTACACAGCTAACGTTACCAGAGTTATTAAAACACCCAGTGTGCATGGAACCTAACTCTTTTATAATAGCAGATGTGCAATGTGCCTGACAGCAGGGTCCAATAGCATTAGAGTCTGACCATGCTGCCCAGTGCACTTTGCAATGTAGCAGACCTGGTCAGACACACCCTTTCTCTTTCTCATTCATTCCAAGTATGTCTGGAGATGCTTGTGATGAGAGGTGCCAGCATATAGCACTGGAGTGGAAGGGCAACAAGCACATTTAAAGACACTTCCATTTGGGAACTCTGGCACTGCCCGAGGGCCCGGGGTCAGTAGGGGGCCCCATGAGATGCCCCTAGTACCTTTCCTAGACTTTTTTGGGTGTGGTTTGAGTGTGGGAGAGGACACAGGGGCCCTATGATCCCTTACTGCCCAGGGGCCCCATGAGTTGTCAGTCCACCCCTGTTTCCGAGTAGGACAGTCTGTTAATTTTAATTGGCTGCTCTACATGCAACAAATGCAGCAAAAAAGTTCATGTGGGCAGCACAGTGGCTAAATGGTTAGCACTTCCACCTGGCAGTACTAGGGTCGTTGGTTCAAATCCCAGCCACGGCACCTCCTGCCTGGAGTTTGCATGTTCCCCCTCTGCCTGCATGGGTTTCCTCCGGGTACTCCGGTTTCCTCCCACACTCCAAAGACATGCTGGTAGGTTAATTGGATCCTGCCTAAATTGGCCCTAGTATGTGTATGTATGAATGTGAGTTAGGGACCTTAGATTGTACGCCGCTTGAGGGTTATGGACTGATATGAATGTATAATATATATATGTAAAGCGCTGCGTAAATTGACGGCGCTATATAAATACCTGGAATAAATAAATAAATGAGCTGTGCCTGTTTTGCACTTTTAGTGGTATCCATTCTTGCATGGTTCGTTTTGGATGTCATTTTTTTCACAATTTGTGCATTTGCAGAAAACTGTGAGAAAAAGAGTTGTTGCACTACACTAGTGTTCATGGAGCCAAAAAGAAAAATGTATGCACTGTCAACTAATTTTCAAATATGTTAATATACACTGCTCAAAGAAATTAAAGGAACACTTTTTAATCAAAGTATAGCATCAAGTCAATTAAACTTCTGGGATATAGATCTGGTCAGTTAAGTATTATTATTATTATACAGTATTTATATAGCACCAAAAGGTTTGCTCAGCGCTGTACATTATAGTGGGGGACAGAACATGAGACAATACAGTAACAAAACAATACACGAGGGGTTCGAGGGCCCTTACAATCTAGGAGGGAGGGGAGAGTGATACAGGAGGAAGTGGCTGTGGGGGATGGAGTGGTAGGAGGAGAGGAGGAGATCGGCTGTTAGATGAGGGTGGGGTAGGCTTCCCTGAAAAGATGGGTTTTCAGGGTGCGCCTAAAGGTGAGGGTAGGTGACAGTCTGATGGATTGGGGTAGTGAGTTCCAGAGGATGGGGGAAGTCCTGGAGAAGTCCTGCAGTCAGGTGTGGGAGGAGGAGACCAGGGAGCTAGAAAGTAGGAGGTCTTGTGAAGAGCGAAGACTATGGGTTGGGTGGTATTTGGGTATCAGCTCGGTGAGGTAGTTTGGGGCAGCGTTATGAATGGCTTTGTATGTCAGTGTTAGTATTTTGAATTTAATATGTTGGGTAATCAGAAGCCAGTGGAGGGAATGACAGAGGGGGGTGGCAGAGGTGGAGCGGTTGGTAAGGTGGATGAGTCTGGCCGCTGAGTTCAGGATAGTCTGAAGCGGGGATAGCCTGTGTTGGGGTAGGCCGGTGAGAAGGGAGTTGCAGTAGTCCAGACGTGAGATAATAAGGGAGTGAGTGAGTTGTTTAGTAGTGTCTGGGGTTAGGAACGTGCGTATTTTGGAGATGTTGCGGAGGTGGAGCCTGCATGAGTTTGCCAACGATTGGACATGGGGTTGGAAGGACAGGTTTGAGTCTAGAGTGACACCTAGGACTTTGGCTTGCAGGGTGGGACTGATGGTGGCATTGTTGGTCGTGATGGAGAGGATGGGGGGGGGGGGGCGCAGGCTGGGGGAAGATTAGGAGCTCGGTTTTGGAAAGGTTCAATTTGAGGAAATGGAGCGACATCCAGTCTGATATGTCGTTCAGTAGGTGGGCGATACAGGCGGAGACTGAAGGGGTGAGGTGAGGGGTGGAGAGGTAAATTTGCGTGTCATCGGCGTAGAGGTGATAGTTGAAACCGTGGGAGTGTATCAGTTTGCCGAGGGAGGAGGTGTAGATGGAGAAGAGAAGGGGTCCAAGGACAGAGCCTTGGGGGACCCTAACAGAGAGGGGGAGAGAGGGGGAGGTGTTAGCGTTATAGGTAACGCTGAAAGAGCGTTGGGATAGATAGGAGGAGATCCAGGAGAGAGTGGAGTCTCTGATGCCAAGGAAGTGTAGTTTATTTAGAGGGAGGGGGTGGTCAACTATGTCGAAGGCCGCGGAAAGGTCGAGGAGTAGGAGGACTGAGTAGTGGCCATTAGCTTTGGCGGTTAGCAGGTCATTAGTGATTTTGAGTAAGGCGGTTTCGGTGGAGTGTAGGGGACGGAAGCCAGACTGTAGTGGATCGAGGAGGTTGTTGTCAGTGAAGTGGGAGCTTAGGCGATTGTAGACTAAGCGCTCAAGGAGCTTGGATGTAAATGGCAGCAGGGAGATGGGTCTAAGGTCGTTCAGGTCGGTGGGGTCCAGGGAGGGTTTTTTGAGTATGGGGGTGATGTGCGCGTGCTTTAGGGGGGAGGGGAATGCACCAGTAGAGAGGGAGAGATTGAAGATGTTGGTGAGGGAGCGTAGGATGGAGGAGGAGGGTGACCGGAGGAGTTATGTGGGGACAGGGTCAAGGGGGCAAGTGGTGAGGTGGGCTTCTGAGAAGACCTTAGTGACCTCAGTGGTAGCAAGGCTGAAGGAGCGGAGTGTTGGGGAGGTTATAGTGTGCGGGTGTTAGGTGTGGTGGGGGGCAGGGCAGTTGCGAGGTCAGAGGAGGGGGGAGTTGATGGGGTTATAGTGGGAGGGAGGCTAGGAGGGGAGGTAGATTGAGCATTGGCGATGTCCTTACAGATTGCGTCGATCTTATTTTGGAAGTGATTGGCAATCTCGTGGGCGATGAGTGAGGTACTGGGTGGAGGTGGGGGGGGGGAGAGTAGGGAGTTGAAAGTGGAGAAGAGCCGGCGAGGACAGGTGGAGAGGGTGTTGATAAGGGTTACGAAGTAGGCTTGTTTGGCAGCGTGGAGGGAGGAGGTGTAGGTGAGGAAGGCGGATTTGTAGAGGGAGAACGCTCGAGGGGATCTGGTCTTGCACCATAATCGCTCCAGCGCGCGACTGCATCATTTAAGATTTTTTGTGTGGTCATTCTGCCAGGGTTGAAGCGGTCGGGGTCTAATGCTACGTGTGGTTAGGGGTGCTAAGGAGTCTAAGGCAGCTGACAGCGAGTCGTTATACGCAGTAGTGGCCAGGTCAGGGCATGACAGTGGAAGGATACTGTCGTACAGACGGTCAGCTGCAGAGTGGAGAGGGGCTGGGTTCAGGTTGCGGAGGTTACCGCTGATGATGGTTTGAGATGTTAGGGGGGGGGAGGTGTTAAAGGACGGGGAGACGGAGAATGTAATGAGGTTGTGGTCAGAGAGAGGGAAAGGGGTGTTTGTGAGGTTGTGGAGGGTGCAGAGATGGGAGAAAACGAGGTCTAGGGTGTTCCCGTCGGTGTGGGTGGAGGACTGTGTGCACTGTGTGAGTGCAAAAGAAGAGGTTAAGTGGAGGAGTTGGGATGTTGCCGGGTTGTTGACATTGATAGGGATATTGAAGTCTCCAAGGATGATGGTGGATAGCTCAGAAGAGAGGAAGAAGGGTAGCCAGGCGGAAAAGTCTTCAAGGAAGCGGGACACGGGTTCAGGAGGCTGAAAGATTACTGCAATCCTCAGAGGGGTGGGAGAGAAGAGCCAGATGCAGTGGGCCTCGAAGGAGGAGAAGGATAGAGAGGGGGGGTTTGGGAGGACCTGGAAGGTGCTCAGCAGTGACAAGAGCATGCCGACCTCACCGCCTCTACGACCGCTCAGTCTGGGTGAATGGGACCAGACAAGACCTCCATAGGAGAGTGCCGCAGGGTAGGTGGAGTCAGTGGCTTGGATCCAGGTTTCGGTGACCGCTAGCAAGTTGAGGGAGTGGGAGATAAAGAGGTCATGGATGGTGGTGAGCTTGTTGCAAACCGATCGGGCGTTCAGGAGTGCAACCGAGAGTGGAGGGGTGGATGCGGGGAGGAGGGGGACAGGTATAAGGTTGAGGGGGTTGCGGCGGTTTGTGGGGGTAGGAGGGTGCCTAGTGGGTGAGTGAGGTGGTGAGGGGCCAGGGTTCGGGGAGATATCTCCAGCGGTTAGAAGAAGGAGAAGGGTGAGAAAGGTGGCATGGGAGCTGGATGTGCAAGAGCGTGTGGGTCTGTTAGTGGTGGCGCGTGGGTCGGTGGGAGAGTGGAGTATCAGGAGGAGGTGGTGAGATGGAAGTAGTGAGGGTCCGATGTAAAGTTGTTTTGGGGGAGTAGGGGGGTAGAGGGAGGAGATTTTGGGAATGGAGGAGAGAAGTACGAGGAGCAGGAGTACAGGTGGCATATTAAGAGGGTGAGCGGAGTGCTGGCCAATTGAGGGAGGTGAAAGGTTTCACATCAGGGCGTATAGATGCGGAGAGTTTGTTGCGCAGTGGCGGAGGCAGAGTCGGGTCTCATAGGCCGGGTTCATCTGTGGGAGGAGAGGGAGAGTGGTGGGCAGCTGGGTCTACTGCTGGCTAGTCGTGGCGGTCTGTGGGTGCTGTGGGACAGCATCTGGAGGTGCTGCGGGGCATGGTGTCTGGAGGTGCTGTAGGGTACGGCGTCTGGAGGTGCTGTAGGGCACGGTGTCTGGAGGTGCTGTAGGGCACGGCGTCTGGAGTTGTTGTAGGGCACGGCGTCTGGAGGTGCTGTAGGGCACGGAGTCTGGAGGTGCTGTAGGGCCCGGCGTCTGTAGGTTAGACGTCGGTATGTGCAGTAGGGCCCGGTGTTCGTGGGTGTTGTGGGCCGAGAGAAGTAGCAGAGAGGGTTGCTAATCAGTTTCAGCTACTATAGTGTTATTTAAATTATTAGGTGCACTAGATGGGCAACAATGAGATGACCCCCAAAACAGGAATGGTCTCACAGGTGGAGGCCACTGTAATTTTTGCATTTGACTAGGGTCAATGTCACTACTGGTAGCAAGAGGCAATACCTGGACCCTACAGAGGTTGCACAGGCAGTCCAACTCCTGCAGGATGGCTTGTCAATACATGCCATTGCCAGAAGGTTTGCTGTGTCTCCCAGCAAAGTATCAAGAACATGGAGGGGATTCCAGGAGACAGGCAGTTAATCTAGGAGAGCTGCACAGCTCTGTAGAAGGTCCTTAACCCACCAGCAGGAAACGTATCTGCTCCTTTGTGCAAGGAGGAACAGGATGAGCACTGCCAGAGCCCTACAAAATGACCTCCAGCAGGTCACTGGTGCGAATGTCTCTGACCAAACAATCAGAAACAGACTTCATGAGGGTGGCCTGAGGGCCCGATGTCCCCTAGTGGGCCCTGTGCTCACTGCCCTGCACCATGGAGCTCAATTGGCATTTGCCATTGAACACCAGAATTAGCAGGTTCGCCACTGGCACCCTATGCTTTTCACAGATGAGAGCAGGTTCACCCTGAGCACATGTGACAGACATGAAAAGGTCCGGAGAAGCTATGGAGAATGTTATGCTGCCTGTAACATTGTTCACCATGACCATTTTGGTGGTGGGTCAGTGATGGTCTGGGGAGGCATATCCATGCAGGGACACACAGACCTCTACAGGCTAGACAATGGCACCCTGACTGCCATTATGTATCAGGATGAAATCCTTGGACCCATTTTTAGGACCCACAGCACCAGCGGAAGGTCTGGGTTCCTCCTGGTGCACGACAATGCCCAACCTCATGTGGCAAAAGTATGCAGGCAGTTACTGGAGTATGAAAGAATTGATACCATTGAATGGCCCCCATGCTTGCTTGACCTAAATCCAGTAAAACACCTCTGGGATATGATGTTTCTGTCCATCCAATGCCACCAGGTTGCACCTCAGACTATCCAGGAGCTCAGAGATGTCCTGGTCCAGATCTGGGAGGAAATACCCTAGGACACCATCCTTCGTCTCATTAGGAGCATGTCCCGACGTTGTCAGGCATGCATACAAGCACATGGGGGCCATACAAACTACTGTGTACCATTTTGAGTTGCTGCAATGAAATTTCAGCAAAATGGACTAGCCTGCTGCATCATTTTTTCACTTTGATTTTTGGGATGTCTTTGAATTCAGTCCTCTGTAGGTTGATAATTTTTATTTCCAAACAATGGGGCATCCTTTTGTTTCTAACACATTAGCCAGTCCATGTCCATATCAGTATAGATATCCAGCATGATATTTCTCCCCATTGAGATGTGATGTGTTTTCAAAGTGTTCCTTTAATTTTTTTGAGCAGTGTATTAGTGACAGCAGCAGTTTCTGCTGTTTGTTATAAGAGGGTTGTGATAGGTGGGACCTTTTACACTTTTTAAACACCACATTTCTTTTCTTAGAAGAAACCAATAAGCCTCCAAATAATATTTGGTTTGATGCCCAATAACAATGCACTGTTACCAACTCTGCAGACATCCAGTTTCTGCATAGCCATGTACCTAACATCTGAATACTACCGCAGAAGGCAAGAGTATGGATAATCACTTATTGGTGGTCTTGTGTTCAGTGTGGTCAGCTAGTTATTTTTTGGAATTCTTTTGTAAATAGATATGAATAGTGTGCTTAGAGAATCTACTGTTAAGTTCCCTGCATGAATAATCAGGGCATAGCTGTAATATTGGTAGGTAAATGAAATGTAATTGAGTCCCAGCGGTATAGGATTTGCATGTCGTTGCCCTAATTTTGCACTGGCCTAGCTTCAATGTTGTTCCAAGTGGGATGTCCTATTCATGGTTGACATTAGTTAGAATGAGGGCTGTAATGAGAGCTGAAAGTGCTGCAGCCTGGCTTTTCAACAGTGTCATGTAATTCTGAGCTCTCTGTGTATTGAGATACTCACTGTCCCATCTTGACCAACAATTTTGGAATTCCCAAAGGAATTCCAAAGGATGTCTTTTACACCCTTTATAAATTACCCCCTAAATTTTCAGTTAGGGTTTAGATGTACATGAAGATTGCATGTTGTCATATATAACCCTGCAAATAGAATGCATATAGAAAGGAATGAATGAGTGAATAATTGACTCTGATGTTCAAATACAGACGCATTTATAACAAGCTAACTAAAAAGCATTTACATAGGAACAATTCATCTGTAAATCCCAACAAGTTGGATTCACAGTTATGCAAATTCATAATGAAGCAGCTGGATCATTATTTTCAACATGACAGATCTGTTTGGTAAGTGTGATACTTTAACTGAGAAATAGCTAAATATATAATGTGATAGATTACACTTTGAGTTTTGTTTAATAAAACGTGTAATTACATTTGTTTGATTCAGAATAAAGGCTTATGACAGTTGACATTTCACAATGTAGCTATCTATATCTCAGAGTAATATGTAGGGATGCACCTTGAGCCACTGACTGAGTGAAGGCCAATCTGTGGCCCAGGAGTAGTTGTAGTAACTTGCCCCCTATCACCACACCATCTAAACACACAAAAACCAGAACGACTTAAACCTTTTTTTTGTTTAACATTTACATAATACTAACTGTAACAAATTCCTACATCATTTTTATGATTTTAATTACTAAGTATATCTAAAGCCAATTCTTTTTTCTGATTCCCATTGGAGCAATTTCTCTTCACTTCCTGTCATGGAGAAACAAATGGGATAAAGGAGGATTTGTTCTAAAGTGGGGAATTATTTCCTATTAGACAGTTGTCACCAAAATAGGTGTCTGCTATGGAATTTTTCCTCTTTCCTCCTATTTCAGTGAAAACTGTAAAAATGTTAAATTTGCCCAACAAGAACAGGTGATGTGAAATCCACAAACATCCAAAACTAACCAAAATTTTGGGCTTTAGAAATACTTTATTATTAAATCAGTCTTAAAGCATTTGTAAGCAAAACTGTCAAAGGGAAACTTTGGAGCTGCCTTTGTTGGCCTACTTTTCTAAATATTAGTCTTCTAGGTGTGTCTAGCCAAAATGGTTGAAATCATTTTCCTGCTTGCTGTTCTCCCAGGGAGATAGTTACCCATCTGTTACCACCAAAATGTATAGCTCAGTTCTTGGGGAGATATCTGCCCATCTATGGTCACCATAATGTACATATCAGTGCTCAGGCAAATATCTGCCCATCTATAGCCACCATCATTTATAGGTTAGACCTCACGGGAATATCTGTCCCATCCATGGCCACTATAATTTATAGATTAGTGTTCAAGGAGATATCTGCTGCCACCATAATATATAGATAGATAGATAGATAGATAGATAGATAGATAAATATAGGAAAATATATGCTCATCTATGCTCACCATAATGAATAGGCCAGGTCAACAAAATTGACCAGAATGAATGTAATAGCTGGGTGTACTCAACTAGGAATAGCAAACCTGCCCTTGTTCACAAAACATCCTTAACATTCAAAATCTGAACTTCTTCTGAACCGCACTAAAACTACTTTTAAAAAAAAAACAAAAAACAAAAGATGTATAGGAAGCAAAACTATCGTGGGACAAGTACCAATGCCTCAATAAAAAATAAATAAATGACCATATAGCATAGAGAGGGAGTTTTCATGTGTCTTCGAGGACTAAATTGAAGATACATAAATCCCTTAAATCACAGCTTTGGGGGTATGTCAGAGGTGTATGTGGTCTTATGGAACAGCACAGTCCACAGAACATCAGAGACAGTATACTGTAAAGTGGGGTACATACTATGAGAAAATCGGAAGAAAAATTCCGTACAAGGACTGATCGTTCGATTTTCATATAGTGTATACACAACTTTCGACATCTGATTCAGACTTTCTGAAGGGACAAATTCCAAAATTTTTCTTTTATATGAACAGAACTAATGATTTTCATTTAATGTGTACTGTTTTTGGACGGCTCTGGTAGAAGAAAAATCAGATACGAAAGACTGCGCATGATCATAAACAACAAAAAATAAGCCTTTGTCGTTCAAGAATTCTTGTACAATTAGTATTATTTTTGTTTTGCTTTTAGAAGCAGTTTACATACTAAAGGTCCCTAATCTTATTTATTACAGTTAAAAAGAGACTTTTAAACTTGACTTCAGCCAAAGAGCTAACTACACAGTATGTATATATATATATATATATATATATATATATACACACACACACACTCACCGGACACTTTATTAGGTACACCTTTTCAATTGCTTGGTAACAGAAATTGCTAATCAGCAAACCACATGGCAGCAACTCAAGGTATTTAGGCATCTAGACGTGGTGAAGATGACTTGCTGAAGTTCAAACCAAGCATCAGAATAGGGAAGAAAGGGGATTTAAGTGACTTTGAATGTGGCATGGTTGTTGGTGCCAGATGGCTGGTCTGAGTATTTAAAAGAGTGCTGATCTACTGGGATTTTCAAGCACAACCATCTCTAGGGTTTACAGAGAATGGGTCAAAAAAGAGAATATATCCATTGACCAGCAGTTGTGTGGACAAAAATGCCTTGTTGATGATAGAGGTCAGAGGAGAATGGGCAGACTGGTTTGAGATGATAGAAAGGCAATAGTAACTCGTTACAACCAAGGTATGTAGAATACCATTTTAATTGCAAAACACATCGAACCTTGAAGCAGATGGGCTACAGTAGCAGAAGACCACACCGGGTGCCACTCCTGTCAGTTAAGAACAGGAAATGAAGGCTACTGTTCACACATGCTCACCAAAATTGGACAATAGAAGATTGGAAAAACGTTGCCTGGTCTGATGAGTTTCAATTTCAGCTGTGACATTCAGGTGGTGGGGTAAGAATTTGGTGTAAACAACATGAAAACATGGATCCATCCTGCCTTGTATCAACAGTTCAGGCTGCTGGTGGTGTAATAATGTGGGGGACATTTTCTTGGCACTAGCAAGGTGTACCTAATAAAGTGGCCAAGTGGCTATGAATGCCCATATGTGCCCCATGCCAGAACTACATTTCTTTTAACAAACCAAACTGGGCAATGGGGAGTGCAATAAAAGTAGAAGCTGATATTTAATGCCTATATTTGAACAAATATATATAGCTGGAACATATTATATTTACCTAGAATTCCAATAAACATAACACAAAGGTAATATGTATAATGCTTCTAGGACTTGGAGGTGCCAGAAAAGAGTGTGTGGGCCATTTTAAATTTGTAAATCAACAGGGGATGGACTTTGTTATTTGTCTTTGATCTGTTCTTCCTAAAAACCTCTTGAGAGTATTGTATGAAAATTGTTAACGGGAAAATGTTTGTTTTTTTTACATTATACTTATAGTCAAATAAATTCATTTTCCAGTGTTTCACTTCTCTCCGCCACAATGAAAATAGATCCTATAACAAGGAGAGGGAAACACATTTGTTGAATGCAGACATAGTAGGATTTATTTATGTTTCAACATTTGCATACAATTTATACAAAATTATAGATGAAGGCATAGACCAGGGGTCTCCAAACTTTCTACACAAAGGGACAGTTTACTGTCCTTCAGATTATAGAGGAGCCAGATTGTGCCAAGTGGGAGTATAAATTGTCCTGGCATCAGTGGGAGCAAAAAATGCATCTTTGGTGACTGTGGGAGGAATACTGCCCATCATTGGTATCAGTGGAAGAAATATAGTGTCCCATCATTGGTGTCAGTGGCCCTTTGTTGGTGTCAGTGGGAGAAATAGTGCCCTGTTGTTAATGTCAGTAGCAGGAATTATACCCCATTGTTGGTGTCAGTAGGAGGAATAATGCCTTGTATCAGATGAAAGAAGTGCTCCAAGGGCCAGAAAATGGTAAGCAAAGGGCCACATCTGGCCCATGGGCTGCAGTTTGGGGACCACTGTCATAGACTCATCTTCAGATTGTACATCTTCCTCTCCATTTATTCTTCAAACTTAATTCTAAGGAAAACATTTTTTAAAAATGTTTAGTTGTGTTTTCACAGCAGTGGATACAACATATTTGCTAGGCAATATCAGGTATCTCTACTAGAAGCTTAGTATAACCACAGTGTATGACATCATAATAGGCAAGTATTGTAGTACACGTAAGCTATTGATAGGTACCGTATATGGGGCGATAGACAGAGGGCAAGTAATACATTTAATATGTTGGATTTTATAATACTTTATTGCTAAAACAAATACTCAACAACTTTAGTACCAGCTGCTGTTTTTTTTTGTCTTGACAGATTTTTGATGCTGCTGATTATATGTAATTCTCTTCACTTCCTCCTCTGGGAGAGTTATTGAATTGGTAACAATAACCGTTTTTGCAACTCAAATCACATGGCAGAATAAAGCAGTGCTGTCAAAAGTATACAATCCCATACGGAGAGAGAAATTTATGGCACTTACCGAGTGTGGGTACAGGTTTGACTGCTATGACAGCATGTCTGAATGAATGGGAGGCAACTTCTGAAAGGGAGAAAAAGTGCTAATTGGAGTGGCATATTTCTAAAGCAGCTACTGTATGTTTCTACAATAATTTTGCAAATGTTGTCATCTCGTTACACCCCATTTCCAGAACAGTGGTTAAATCTAGGAAAAAGAGAAGACTTGTTCTCTCCTGAGAGTGGGAGGAAGATGTAATGAGATCTGCCCTTAGTCTTTGTAATTTGTCTCTCAGATGTAGCATGATGTTTAGTAAGAACTCCACAAAACACTAATTTCCGTAGCAAATATGCAACGTGAAAAGCTTATTTTTCTGTATCTGCTCTTTTGAATGCTCTACTTGGAGAAAGTAGTGAGTAGGCGAAACTGTAATCAGTGCTGCCAGCATTCCCCTTCCTTTGTTAAAGTTAACCGCTTGTTTCAGAAACTTTTATATTCTATAAAAACTGAAAAAAATGTGTGATAATGTTCCAGGTTCTGAGATATGTTATTTGGTTCTCCAATGCAGGACAGCAGCTTCCTTCACCAACCATGATGTAGTAAAAGAAGCAGAGCTGGGTGGGAAGAGAGCAGGCCTTCATATCAGTACAATATAGTCGCTGGTTGTCTACCATACACAGCAGCACTAGATTCTGAGTGCATCAGTTTTAGTAAATCTCCCCCAAAGTGTCATACAGCATTTGGAAGTTTGGGTACAGTCATATATTAGGTTGATTGTGTGAGTAGAAGAATGGGTATCTTCTCTTCTTAGAACAAAAGTAAACCTAAAATTTTAAGGGTTAAGGCAAACTACTGCAAATAATGCATAGAGTGGGGCAAAAAAGTATTTAGTCAGCCACCAATTGTGCAAGTTCTCCCACTTAAAAAGATGAGAGAGGCCTGTAATTGGCATCATAGGTAGACCTCAACTATGAGAGACAAAATGAGAAAAAAAATCCAGGCAATCACATTGGCTGATTTGGAAAGAATTTATTTGCAAATTATGGTGGAAAATATGTATTTGGTCACCTACAAACAAGCAAGATTTCTGGCTCTCACAGACCTGTACCTTCTTCTTTAAGAGGTTCCTCTGTCCTGCACTCATTACCTGTATCAATGGCACCTGTTTGAACTTGTTATCAGTATAAGACACCTGTCCACAACCTCAAACAGTCACACTCCAAACTCCACTATGGTGAAGACCAAAGAGCTGTCAAAGGACACCAGAAACAAAATTGTAGACCTGCACCAGGCTGGAAAGACTGAATCTGCAATAGGCAAGCAGCTTGGTGTGAACAAATCAACTGTGGGAGCAATAATTAGAAAATGGAAGACATACAAGACCACTGATAATCTCCCTCGATCTGGGGCTCCACACAAGATCTCATCCTGTGGGGTCAAAATGATCACAAGAACAGTGAGCAAAAATCCCAGGACCACACGGGGGGACCTAGTGAATGACCTGCAGAGAGCTGGGACCAACGTAACAAAGGCTACCATCAGTAACACACTTCGCCGCCAGGGACTCAGATCCTGCAGTGCCAGATATG
Source organism: Staurois parvus (assembly GCF_062004578.1). Lineage (NCBI taxonomy): Eukaryota > Metazoa > Chordata > Amphibia > Anura > Ranidae > Staurois > Staurois parvus. The sequence continues at coordinate 4,250,549 of NW_028318150.1, read as the reverse complement.
TTCCCCCTGCTTAAGCCAGTACATGTCCGGGCCCGTCTGAAGGTTGCTAGAGAGCATTTGGATATTGACCAAATACTTATTTTCCACCATAATTTGCAAATAAATTCTTTCCAAATCAGCCAATGTGATTGTCTGGATTTTTTTTCTCATTTTGTCTCTCATAGTTGAGGTCTACCTATGATGCCAATTACAGGCCTCTCTCATCTTTTTAAGTGGGAGAACGTGCACAATTGGTGGCTGACTAAATACTTTTTGCCCCACTGTAAGTGTAGGAATTCCACTCATGCTGCATAAAACATGTATGTAGCATCCTTAGCCCATACTGTGTGTGGTACACTAAGTTCTAGGTATTCATATTGTGTGTGGTACACTAAGTTCTAGGTATTCATATTGTGTGTGCTACACTAAGTTCTAGGTATTCATATTGTGTGTGGTACACTAAGCTCTAGGTATTCATATTGTGTGTGGTACACTAAGTTCTAGGTATTCATATTGTGTGTGGTACACTAAGCTCTAGGTATTCATATTGTGTGTGGTACACTAAGCCCTAGGCTTTCATGCTGTGTGTATAGTACACTAAGCTCTTAGTAACCATGCTGTGTTCACCATGTTTATCTTTTAGAAATAAGTGCAGCATTCTTAGCCTTTAGTAAACATATTGTGTGTGGTATGCTTAGCCATTAGTAATGTTGTGTGTTGTATCTCTAGCCCTTAGTTACTGTGTTGCTTGTTGAATCCTTAGCTCTACGTAACCATGCTGTGTATGCTATTCTTACCCTCCAATAACCAGACTATATGTGGTATCTCTAGTCCTTCACTAACCATGCTGTATATGGTATTCTGAACCCTTCATTAACCATACTATATGTGGTATCCAGAGGTCTTCAGTAACTATGATAGATGTGGTATCCAGAGCCCTCCAGTAACCATGTTGCCTATGGTATCCCGAACCCTTTAGTAACCATGCTAGATGTGGTATCTAGAGCCCTTCAGTAGCCATGCTAGATGTGGTTTTTAGAGCCCTTCAGTAACCATGTCGTGTATGGTATCCTTAACCCTTCTGTATCCATGCAAGATATGGTATCCAGAGCCCTCCAGTAATCATACTATATGTGGTATCCTGAACCCTTCAGTAAACATGTGTATGGCATCCTGAGCCCTTCAGTAAGCATGCTAGATGTGGCATCCAGAGCCCTTTATTAACCATGCTAGATGTGGTATGTAGAGCCCTTCAGTAGCCATGCTAGATGTGGTATCCAGAGCCCTTCAGTAGAAATGCTAAATGTGGTATCCAGAGCCCTTCAGTAACCATGCTAGATGTGCTATCTAGAACCCTTCAGTAACCATGATAGATGTGGTATCTAGAGCCTTTCAGTAACCATGCTAGATGTAGTATCATGTGCCCTTCAGTAAACATGTTATGTGTGGCAGCCTGAACCCATCAGTAACTATGATAGATGTGGTATCCTGAGCTTTTTAGTAAGCATGCGGTGTATGCTATCCTGAGTCCCTCAATAAACATACTAGATGGGTATTCTTAGCCTTTCATTAACCGTGATGTATATGGTATCTAGAGCCCTTCAGTAACCATGCTAGGTGTGGTATCCAAAGCCGTTCAGTAACCATGTTATGTATGGCATCCTGAGCCCTTCAGTATCCATGCTATATATGGTATCCAGAGCCTTTCAGTAACCATGCTAGATGTAGTATCATGTGCCCTTCAGTAAACATGTTATGTGTGGCAGCCTGAACCCATCAGTAACTATGATAGATGTGGTATCCTGAGCTTTTTAGTAAGCATGCGGTGTATGCTATCCTGAGCCCCTCAATAAACATACTAGATGGGTATCCTTAGCCTTTCATTAACCGTGATGTATATGGTATCTAGAGCCCTTCAGTAACCATGCTAGGTGTGGTATCCAGAGCCGTTCAGTAACCATGTTATGTATGGCATCCTGAGCCCTTCAGTATCCATGCTATATATGGTATCCAGAGCCCTTCATTAACCATTCTGCATGTGGTATCCTGAGCCCTTCAGTAAACATATTGTGCTTGGCATCCTGAGCCCTTCAGTAACCATGCTGAGTATGGAAACCTGAGTCTTTAATATCTATGCTATTCGTGATACCCTGAGCCGTACTAGCCTGCTGTTTATATTTTCTGATTTGACATGTGGATTTCACTGAAGATAACCTTTTTTTATCATATTCTCAGCTTTGAATTTCCCAGGTTTGTGACAGGGTTATGCAAAAACAAAACAAAGGGAAAAAAAGTAAGCAGTCTTACGGAAATATTTATTAATGCAACAGTTATAATAAACACCCTTTATAATATCAGTAACATGTCAGCACTCACTTCTGCAAACGTTTGGAAAATATGTTAATTTGTGGCAGATAAGTCATAAGACATTGAAGACCCATCGTTTTCAGTGATGTCATACCGAACACTACTATATGCAAAATTTATATTACTAAATACGGCACTATCCAAGTAAACAAATGAAACGAATGCAGCCATTACGTTTTGCAACCGTAATATATTACAGAAGCTGCAATATATTACTTTTTTGTTTTATTGGTTTAATACTGCTTTAAATCCATTTTTATCAGTTTACTTTTCATTTCTTACAAAATAAATTGACCAAAATTCAAGTACTTGTACTTCTTGTACAATGCAGATTAATGCATTGCACAGTCTTATGTGCTGCTCCATGGCGTGTTGACAGCAAAAAATATCCTTAGCCTACAAAGCCAAGTATATTTTAGGGTGAAAGTAAAAGTGGCCCATCTTTATCTTTCAAGTGAAATGAATGTATTCAGTCTTCAAGGTAGAAATTTGCTAAATGTCATAGAGGAAATGACTTTAGTATTGTTAAGTAAATGGTTCAATTAGTGACAAAAACGAGATGAATGTGTGCATCTAAGGCACAGAGGACCTTTATAAAATGCACCTCCACACTGAAAGAGCTCTTAAGATGTTTTTTTTTAGAGTGTATTTGACTTGAATAAAAAACATCCCCTCTTGTCGGTGTCAGATGACTGTATTTCCTAGGTTCAACAAAAAACAACTGGTAAAATTTACTTTAGGATAGTGAATCTTCAGTATTTTTAAGTTTAAAGGGAACCATTGGAACTTATTCCTGATTAGTAATGTTCCTCTGCACGTATATTAGTTTATTAAACTTCTTATACTGTAATATGGACCAATGTAAAGGGTTAGTTCATCTTTACCAAAAAACTGCCTATGCAGATAAGGGGTGTCTGTAGATGAAAACAAGCTGTGCAGCTTTGCCTAAAACGAATGCCCATGATAATAGGTGTAGGCCATTTACGTTCCTCATGAAGCCTGCCCTGAAAACTCCCTGGACATTGCTAGGATATTGCTAAGCGAGGCCCAGCTATTACTGTTCACCATTACAGAAGCAAACTCTTTTTCTGATTCAAACCCCCTTACATTCACTTTCTTCTCCGTGAGTCAGTAGCTTTCAGCTCAAAGTTTGAGAGCTCGCTCCTGTGATGGTGTAGGTGAACAGTAACAGCTGGGTCTCTCTTAGCAACGTCCTTCATGCAGTACATAAATGGTTTACACCTATAGTAAGGGCAATATTCAACTTTATTCAAAGCTGCACTGTTCGTTTTTACATACAGATTCCCCACATGGAAGGAAAATATATTTGAAATATATTTAAAAAATATTCTTCCCAAATATATTGACATATATTTGAAATGCTACAGATTTGGCCATATTCAATATATTCCAATATATATTATATATATATATATATATATATATATATAATTTTATATATTACAAAATATCATTAAAAATATATATTTTTTAAATATATTTTTCAGATTTTTTTTTACATATAAAAAAGTCATTTTAACATATATTTTTACATATATTTGTAAATGCATTCCAAAAATGTAGATTTGTATTTTTAAAGACATACAGTATATTTGAAATGTATTTTTAAAAATATTTTTCATATATTTTGTAATAGAAACGCATTTCAACCTGCAGTATATATATATACAGTTGCAAGAAAAAGTATGTGAACCCCTCGGGATTATGTAGAGTTTTTGTCAGGGCTCCCAGGTATGACCAGAGATGTGTGACTGAAGCAGGGAAACGCAGACCTCAGATATGTTATAAACAATGTAATTTATAAATACACTAACAATACAAACATAAACGCAGTGCAATACTAAACATAATACAGTGCAAACAAACCCAACCAACCACCCACAGATAACAGTACAAACAAGCAAGCGTCGTCAGGCAGGCCGAGTCAATATCAATTGGGCAGGTAGGTACAGGGGGAGCAAGCGGAGAATGGTCGGGGTCACAGGCCAGGTTCAGCAGGTAGCAAGCAGCGTAGTACAGAGGGTCAGGCAGAGGGATGGTCAGGGTCACAAGCCAGGGATCAGAACAGGTAGCAAAGGAACAGAAACAGGATGCAGGACAGATACAGGGCCCAGGACAAACACAACACCAAGGCAGAGTCTGCAAGTCTGGCCATCCCTTAAATACACCAGTATCATCAGTTCCAGGTGTTAGCTGGCTGAAAGGTTGAGTCTCTGATTGCTGGGAGCACCCGCTGGCCAGCCCTGGTACTGCAGATTAAAAGGCAGGTGAGTCCCACCATTGCTGGCCAGTCCATTCCTGACAGTTTTGCATGAATTGGGCATAAAATGTGCTCTGAACGTCATCTAAGTCACAACAATAGAAGAACACAGTCTGCTGAACATAATACTACACAGACATTAGATGTTGCCATGGTTTAATTGCACATAACATGTAAACATTCACAGTGCAGGGAGGAAAAAGTATGTGAACCTTTGCACTTAATAACTGGTTGACCCTCCTTTGGCAGCAATAACCTCAACCAAACGTTTCCTGTAGTTGCAGATCAGACCTGCACAACGATCTGGAGTCATTTTGGACCACTCCTCTTCACAAAACTGTTTCAGTGTAGCAATATTCTTGGGATGTCTGGTGTGAATCGCTCTCTTAAGGTCATGCCACAGCATTTCAATGGGGTTGAGGTCAGGACTCTGACTGGGCCACTCCAGAAGGCAAATTCTGTGCTGTTGCAGCCATTGTTTTGTTGAATTACTTGTATGCTTTGGGTCATTGTCCTGTTGCATCACCCATCCTCTGCAGAGCTTCAGTTGGCGGACAGATGGTCATACGTTTTCCTGCAAAATGTCTTGATAAACTCTGGAATTCATTTTCCCATCAATGACAACAATCCATCCAGGCCCTGAGGCAGCAAAGCAGCCCCAAACCATGATGCTCCCTCCGCCATGTTTCACAGTGGGGATGAGGTTTTGATGTTGGTGTGCTGTGCCTTTTTTTCTCCACACATAGTGTTGTGTGTTCTTCCCAAACAACTCAATCTTGGTTTCATCTGTCCACAGTATATTTTGCCAGTAGTACTGTGGAACATCCAGGTGCTCTTTTGCAAACTTCAAACGTGCTGCAATATTCTTTTTGGACAGCAATGGCTTCCTCAGTGGTGTCCTCCCATGTACTCCATTCTTGTTTAATGTTTTCCTTATTGTAGATGTGTCAACAAAAATGTTAGCATGTGCCAGAGATTTCTGTAGGTCTTTAGCTGACACTCTGGGATTCTTCTTTACCTCATGCAGCATTCTGCGCTGTGCTCTTGCAGTCATTTTTACAGGACGACCACGCCTAGGGAGAGTAGCAACAGTGCTAAACTTTCTCCATTTGTAGACAGTCTGTCTTACCATGGACACATGAACATCAAGGCTTTAGGAAATACTTTTGTAACCCTTTCCAGCTTCATGCAAGTCAACAATTCTTGATCGTAGGTCTTCTGAGAGCTCTTTTCTGCGAGGCATGGTTCACATCAGACAGTGCTTCTTGAAACCAGTAAACCCAAAACAGGTGTGTGTTTTTTAAGGGCAGGACAGCTGTCAGCAACACATCCAATATCATCACACTGATTGGAGTCAAGGTTGGCTCACTCCTGGCTCCAATTAGCTCTGGGAGAAGTCATTAAGCTAGGGCCTCACATACTTTTTCCTCCCTGCACTGTGAATGTTTACATGTTATGTGCAATTAAACCATGGCAACATCTAATGTTTGTGTAGCATTATGTTCAGCAGACTGTGTTCTTCTATTCTTGTGACTTAGATGACGTTCATAGCACATTTTATGCCCAATTCATGCAAAACTCCACGTAATCCCAAGGGGTTCACATACTTTTTCTTGCAACTGTATATATATATATATATATATATACACACACTGAAATGCATTTTTGTATATTTGACATTTATTTTTAAAAATATTTTTCACATATTTTGTAATAAAAACGCATTTCAACATGCAATATATATATATCCCTTTAGATTGTAAGCTCCACGAGCAGGGCCCTCCTATTCCTTCTGTACTGAAATGTATTGTAATTGTACTGTCTCCCTTATATTGTAAAGCGCTGCGCAAACTGTTGGCGCTATATACATCCTGCATAATAATAATAATATTAATTATATATATATATATATATATATATATTTTTTTTTTTAAATATAGTTTGAAATATCTTGAATACAGCCAAAATTGTAGCATTTCAAATATTTGTCAATATATTTGGGAAGAGTATTTTAAAAATATATTTCAAATATATTTTTCTTCCATATGGGTCCCCTTATCTGCATAGGCAGTTTTTTGGTAAATGTGAACTAACCCAACCCTTTAAACACAATATCCTTTAGAATAGATCATTATGGTCATATGCATCTTGAATTTTGACCAATAAACTGGAGAGACAAATAGAAAATCACTCACTACTAAACAGCATAGATGGGGGACTCTCCATTGGATTCAGGCACCTATGGCTTCTAATGTTCCTTGCACTGCCAAACAATGACTGCATCTGATGGGAAATGTTAATATTGTCCCAAGGTGCCTTTTTTTCCCACTGTAAAAAAGTACAGTAGGCCTTTGATAATAATTCTTTACATTTCTTTACTGTAATAAGTTGATCCATGTTACATTGATGTCAGTCATGTTGCTGCATAAACTGAAATGATTGCTACTGTTTCATAATTGTAGACATTGCAATATTTGAATATCACCTGCTACACAGGCTATTGGGCTTACAATTAGCTGTGACAGTTGCGCGGTAACTACAACTGCTAACGAATAAAGGTGGTTCCGTGTGTCCTATGCAGCACTTTACTTCTACCAGCACTATGCATACAGTAGCTGGTGAGGTTCACTGTAAGTCCTACACTGTGTCCACCTAAACCTTAATAAAAATAACAGTATCATGCTATTAAAATGTTCTTTCATTGAAATGTTGTGTTTCCATATACATAATACGACAACATTCAACAATAACAGTTGACAACTTTCTCTTCTAGGGGAGCAACCTCTGTTGTATACAGATGCAGGCAAAAAGGAACCCAAAAGCCTTATGCTGTCAAAATGTTGAAGAAAACTGTAAGTTGACAATTTCTTTATATGGATGAATACTCTAAAATATTTTATAAAATGAATGAAGTACACTCTTAAATATTTTTTTGTGTTGTACATATACTAACCACTCTTAATTTTCACAAATATAACATTACCCTTGCGAGCAGGGGTGTTGCTAGACCGTGACACCGAGGGCACATGCCCTGCTTTTACTTAGTGCCCCAGGTCTCCTTTGCAGTAATTGTTGTTGTCAGCCCAAGAATGATCCTCTAGACAAATCAATCAATCTTTGCTGACCTGTGCTTTTACACACTTTTAGGAGTCAATTTATAAATGTTTCATCAGAAGATTCACATAACTTTCACCAAGGAGTAACACAATTTTCAAACTGAATCCAAAAATCCAAAAAGTTGTGTGAAAAATAGGCCCCTTATTCCTTTAAGCAGTTATAACACATTTAATTTTTTATCAGTCCCGTCATCAAATTTATGAAATAGCTGTTAGGGATGTGTCACACCTATTCAATTTTTCAGTAAAAAAAATAATATTAAACCTGAGGATTTTTTTAACCAATAAATGGCATTCCGAAGTAGCTGCTTACCTCTGCTGCAGATTATAAGATCTGATGAAAGCTATGGCTTTGCACAGAACTTTTTTGGCTACACATCCATGTCAACAAGAGGTCAGGGAACTTTCGGCAGTGCATGAGGAAATAGATTGAAAAAAAGACAGGCAGATGTAACAACATTTCACTTTCATTTAATTTTTATTAAAGTATTTCAAAATACAGATCATAACACGAGGGAAAGTTAGATATGAGCAATGCAATTATGAGTACTACAATTAACTTGTGAGATCTTTGTTAGTGAATATGGTGGGAAGCCAGTGTTTTATTTACAGGAAGCGTAAATGTTCAGAAGATGGAACATTCATTTTATCTCTAATTTCCACCCATATATAAGCAGTGCGACCATTATGGGCTGAGTGGGCGTATTGCAAGTTCCCAAAAGTAGCAGGAGAGGTAAATGCTGAAATATTAGGTGATGTCCCATATATCGAGTATGCTGCATTACTTATGGACTTATGGAAGCTGGTCTGGACTTAGATAGGATCCAGGGAAGTGAGCAAGGGGAAACAGGGAGGCAACAGAACATCTCCAGACAAACCCATAAAGGGGCCTGTTGCACAGCTTACAAGAAGATTAATGGGCTGATTTGTGCGACTGTGAAGTATTTAACAAAGTTGGGGCCTCCAAGTCCACCCTGTCTCTTGTGCATAAACATTGTGTATTTTGAGATCAGTGTTCTTTGTTTTTTTTTGTTTTTTTTTGCGGACCAAATAAATCGTAAAACATGGTCCTGGAAAGATTTCAGTGCGCGTGATGGAACTGGGATTGAGTACGGAACAGGCAAGGGAGCTTTGGTAGAACTGTCATTTTGATGGTGCGGATTTTCCCTATCCATGAAAGGTGGTATCGAGTCCAGAAGCAGATCAGAGCTGCTGCATCCAAATTGACATCAATGGGACTGCTTGCACAGGAATGCACAAAACACCTGTGCAAACTTGTGCATGTAAACACAGCTCACCATGGGTGTACAGTTATGCACGCTGTGTGTGAATGACACCTTACACATGAGGGTGCTACTTGGTCTTAGCTGGAGGTGGAACCTAAACATAGTTTTCAAGTGATTTGCGGTTGCTGCTTATGGATATTTATCATGTGGAATATCATTTATTTGACAGCAGCCTATATTTTGTTACTTCTGTCAATTCTGATGTTTTTATAAATACTTTATTCACTATATGATTGTATGTGAGCAATCAGGGTTGTTTCCGCCCACAGTTGGCGGTTTCTTTTATATTGAGTTCTGTGTCTTTTGTAACTTAGCTATAATTAAGGCCCTCTGAGGCAGAAACAAATTAGCAAATTGCTTTTTATGCTGTTACAATAAAGGAAACATTTGGAGGATTATTCTTTGTTGGATATTTGCTTTGCATGCAAAGCAAAGGGTTCTCTTAACTGTCAACCCCTCAGCTGCTTACATTTACCTTCTATTCGCACCTCTGCCTCTTTATTCACCCATAGACTGAAGAGAAGAAACTCTGCATAAGCTCCAACTCTGTCTGGTCAGAACCTACACCAAGGACTCCCCCGCCATCCCATGTAATGGTGCTGGTGACAGATCTCTTAGGCACTCTGCACAGTCAGTTAGGAAGAAAGGGAGCACGTGTACTATGTACCCAGAGGAACGGGGGATTTTATTGCTGTCTATGTCCCCACTGTTGCTGCATAGATTTATCTTCTCTTTCTGTCCACTGGGACTAGTTGTGGTGAAAATACAAAACTCTTAAGTTTCACTAGAATGGGAATAAAGGGTAAATCTTCAAATGGGAGCACTTGTTTCAGTGACAACTCTCTGTCTGAGGAAATTTACCTAATTTTGTAAACATTTCCTTTTCCTTCCTGTTGTGCTACCAGAATAGGAATTGAAGGGAAATCTCACTAATTGGACACAGACAGAAAGCGAGGGACACTGTGACCAATGGGGTCACAGACAGATAAAAAAAAACCTGACAAAAATGTAAATTTACTGATGGTACCTAATATTAGAAAAAAAATATCTGGAGTTAGACTTTAACCATTTTGTGTTTTTTAAAGATTCTTTTAACATAATATGATTTCCAGTTATCCAATTTATCTTCCTTAGGTATTCAACCTGAACAATTTCTATGGCTCTTTGTTTCATGCCAATTTTCCAGCACTGTTAATTGCATTTAAATGTTCTGCTGAACTTAAAAGTGTTTTTGTTTTACAGGGGGCACTGATTTTCCTTTATGCTTATCAATCTTGAGATTTTTTTGGTTTGATTGTTGGTTAAATGCTTTTCTTTGAAAGAGTTGTCTGCCATAAAACCTTTGAACTACATTATGTGATTATGAACAGCATCTAAAGCTTTACTAGGTTATAGAAATTGGTCTGTATATATCTGTAAATCAAATAAATTACATAGGAGCAGCTTGTCTCTGTTTAGATTGCCTTTATTATCTCAACTACTGAAAAACTGAAGATCTGTTCTGGTTCTAAGGCTGCAAAATAATGGCATGAAATGCAAAACGAAAAGCAGCTGGAGGCGTGATGGTAATAGAAACGCTAAACATTGTACCTTAGGAAAAATTGTACTTTTGTTCTCAAATCATTCTTGCTTGCTCTGGTTTGTAAGCTGTCCAGTGCAATTGTAATTCTGATCTCACAGCAAGCTGGAAACAGCATGAGGACTGTATTATTCACCTCCTTGGGCTGCACTAATCAGGAACCACAACGGCTGTTTTCATTATAAAGGAAAGTATTCACCTATTTTCATTGAGATTGCTCATTTAACTAGACATTACCCTTTTTACAGTTTATTCAATTATATGGAAGCTTGTTTTTTTTTATATACCTGGAGTGAGATATTTTAAATATATGTGAAAATATTCAGAAGACATCACAGATGTCGAGCTTAACATATTATGTAACACATGCTTCATCATATTACTCAGTGTTATTCTTGGGAATTTTTAAAATCTTACGAGCCTGAGATTTAGTTTGGGGGAAGGAAAGGAGAGGTATGCACAGTGCACTGCAAAAACAAAAGTTGTGTACATGGTACACTGCTGAAATAAACATAATGCTGAAATGGAAGTGTGGTCAATATATTGATATTTCAAGGGACATGTTTTTATAGTGACAGGCCTTTAAGAGAGGTTTATCAACGTATTTCTGAAGAGTGGTACGCTAAACAAGCACCTGCTGTGTCCTGTTTTACTCTCAGAGCAGCCATTATACATCCCTGAAATAAAAGCATGGTTTTGACTAGCACTATGACACGTACAGACCAGAGGCAGTACAACATTCATTTGTGGCAATACTCATGTAGCCCATTGGAAACCCATAGACAGCCCAGTAGTAATGTTCAGGCAATTGAGCACTAGCAGCATACACAGACAACTCTGCCCACTCACCCAAGCTCCATTACCAGGTATCAGATTAAAAACCAGTGCAGGATCATAAGGAGCACCTCCTTCCTCCTCCAAACATGGATATCTTTCTGTTCCCGATTACCAAAGGAAGGAGAAGAGGGCACAAGTCTAGCCATGTCCCAGCTTCCTCCTCATATTGCTGGATCCATCCATTGCAGTCAGTGGTCACATGACACACTCATTATGTACTCCAGTCCTTGTTTAATGTAGTTATGTAAGAGCAAGGGAAGGTCCTGTAGCACTACCTCAAATGAGCCGTTTGGTACATTGGATTTTCTCTTCTTCTGCGTTGACTCTGAGAACAATCTCAGCCCCACTGGCATACCAGGTTAAGCAAGTGGATGAGGAAAGAACAAACAGAGGGCGCACAGGCCTTGTGCATTACCATAAAAAATGTTTAATAAGAAATAAAGTAATGCAGAATGCATGTAGCATTGATGAAACTACAAATTAACTAGTTCCAGTCTTTGGACGTACTGCAGATTGCCCAAAAACACTTCATCATTGTACACAGGACATGTGTAGCATGTCCAGTCTCTCTGCCCTGCTTCTGGGACTCCAGTATACAGTAATTGTCAGCTTTAATTAAGCAAAGCCGGGATCACTGTGTACTCAGAGAAGGTGTCAGCAACTTCATTGGCCAAAAAAGCAGTCTGAATCAGTGTTTATAAATAACACTTGCTCAGATGTGAATATAGAAAGGAACAATATAACATAGTGTTACTTTTGTATCTTTCTTTTCATTCATCTGCAGATCAAATAAATGAACTTTTTTAATAAAATGTTCTTCTGTTTAACCTCTTATTAATCCTTAGTGTACTCTGATCAGCCCTAATTAACTCCTTATTCTCCATCTCCCTTCAACTTTTATTTTCCTGATTAATTTTTTGTTTCTATTGCATTAACTATTAGTATTTAAAAAATTGTAAAAACACTTTATCTTATTTGTAAATAACTTTGTAATGCTTTGTACTAGAATCGTAATTTTAGTGTCATTTTAAACAGGAAAAGTTACAGAATAAAATGTGTACTTATTGCAAGATAATATAATAAAAAGAAATCTTTGTTTGTTTTTAAAAAGAATATATGTATTACCATGACAAAGTTATGGTAAACAGGTCCTTAGCAGAAAAGTAAAAATTGCTCTGGTCCATAGGGGGTGAACAGGTGTGAGAAGCAAAGTGACAAAAGTTCAACTTGGGCTGCATTTGTACTTAAGTGTTCCAGGGAACGTTGGCAGAAAAGCGCTAAAAATGTGGCTGAGTAAGAAACACATTTGCAGTGCAATTATTTCATAATGAAACCCCAAATGTGGGACAAAATGTGGAACACAAAACATGCTTGGCTTAGCCATAAAAAAAAAGGACATGAGCTATTTTGGCACATTTGTTGTGTGTGTGAATGGGCTGCCCTATACTATCACATGATAAATGCAACAAAAATGCGCTTAACAAAAAAGACGCATTGCATAGGTTTGAATGTGGCCTTTAATGGCAAAACCTTTTTTTTATATATTTAAATAGTGATAGAACATTATGTTAGGGATATTTGCTATCCCTGATTGTCTTGATCATGAATGTCACCAGGAATAAAAGTAGGGAGATCCTAAATCCAAAATTTCTAGTTGCCACCAGCATAGAGGGAAAATCTTACAATGGGACACTTGTTCCCATGACAGCTATCTAAGAGTGGATCTCCCTTACATTGGCAAGATATACCCTCACTTTAGTCTACAGTCTCTAGTCTCTGATTAGTCTACAGAACAAGTGAAGGGAAATCACTCTAATGAGACACAGATAGCAAATAAAACCAAACTTACAGCGGGTTTTAACCCCCCCCCCCTCAAAAAAAAGTTTTGTCTTTAGATATATTTGGATGAACATTGCGTGAATCTTAAATGAAAACATTGTTAAACACAGTAGACCCCTTTTATTAGTCTACTCATCTTTATCTTTTGCATTTTTACAGACATTCTGTTTTAGGTTGTAGACTTGGATGCTCAGATTGTTTGCTACTGTTGGAATAATGGGATTCTGTTTTATGTATTTTTAATGGGTATCACCAGTTGGCTGTCAAGTAGTTATCACTGTCACTGATTCACTGATTATAGGAGTTTTTGCTTACATCTTTCTTTATTCCTTTAGGTAGACAAGAAAATAGTACGAACAGAAATCGGTGTACTGTTACGCCTTTCACATCCAAATATTGTAAGTGTTTTTTATTAATAACAAGAAATGCTATAAAACAATTTTGACAGTCTTGTTCAGTGCAGGGGAAGTTGTTTTTAATATATAACAGGGCACAGTTTTGCCTTTAACTATTGATGTGTGTATATAGCCTTAGATGGCCACAGATAGCAATCTGATTTTGCTGTCTCTGTACCATCACCTTTAGGTCAACCAACAACAACAGCACAAACAGATTGTAAAGTGTCCCCGGGTTTTTATAGGTTTTATGGTAAATTAGATGTACCAAGTGCTTTAGGACTTTATTCAGCCACAAATGAGTGTTTGTAGTTTAAACGTGAATTCCAAACAAACAGGTAAATATATAGATTAACTATAGATTAACCACTTGCCCTCCAGAGGATTTAACCCCCTTCCTGACCAGGCCATTTTTTTGTGATACAGCGCTGCGTTACTTTAACTGACAATTACGCAATCATGCAATGCTGTACCAAATGAAATTTATAGTCCTTTTTTCCCACAAATAGAGCTTTCTTTTGGTGGTATTTGATCATCTGTGCACTATAAACAAAAAAAGAATGGCAATTTTGAAAAAAAATATATATATATTTTTGACTTTTTGCTATACAACACATCCAGTAAAAAATGTAAAAAAATGAAATTTCTTCATACATTTAGGCCAAACTGTATTCTGCTACATGTCTTTGCTAAAAAAAAATCCCAATACGTGTAAATTAATTGGTTTACGTGAATGTTATAGCATCTACAAATGGAGGTATATATAGTGGAATTTTTACTTTTTTTATAATAGTAATGGCGGCGATCTGTGACTTATAGCATGACTGCGGCGAGCATTCTGACACTGGGTGGGAACTGACTAACTGCCATTGACATCCCAATGACACTAATACAGTGATCAGTGCTAATAAAAAACACTGACACTGTACTAATGACACGGGGCAGGAAGGGGTTAACATCTGGGGCGATCAAAGGGTTAAATGTGTGCTGTTTTACATAATGTGCTGTGTGTGTTTTACTATGGAAATATGCTGCTGGGTATCTCTCTGCTATACATGTTCTTGCTTGCAGGAGAGAGACTTGCGTTGTTTACACACAGGTCTCTCCCTTGTCAGTGTTACTTGGCGATCGACGGGTGCTGGCTGGGAATCTCCGACCGGGACCCGGTGATTGATCCGTAGCCGCCAGTGGTGGGGCACATGCCCCCCCCACCCAGAAATGCAAATCACATATATATACATGACTTTGCGCAGCCCTGCCGCCCTATAGCAGTATTTCTGCTATAGGGCAGGGGGAAAGATGTTAAATACATATAAGGAGCTGTTTTACCTGCAGGATAATCTGTATTTCTATCCTTCTAGCCCTGATATTTAACCAACTCTTCCAAACAGCACAGTCCTGTCTGACAGGGCAATAGCCTGATTTTTTTTCTCCTGGAGTAAAAGTGCTACTAAAACCACAACAATAAAATCAGTCTGTCTATGCAGCAAAGCATGCTTGTTATACTTACTGTGGAACTTAAGGGGTTAATCCTCTGCATTGTTTAAAATGTGTGTTTAATCCTGTCTTCTCTGACCCCCCCTTCTTCTACTGTCACCCAATCTATCTCCCGAAAGAACAGAGCCTTGGGGGCAAGCTGCACATGCTTAGTTTAGTATGTATTGCTAGAGAGTTTTTTTTCTTGGGAGAGTGCATGTGATCAGCACAGGGCTAATCAGCACTGTCCGGACAGAGGGTTAGGGGTCCTGCAGTCTCATAGGACAGTGAGAGGAGAATGAAAACTCCTTCAAACTGTAACCAGTGCTCTGTTGGACACTGATAGAAGTCACAAGACTGCTCTAACTGCTGATGAGAAAAGGTATTTAGCAGTTTACGTTTATTGCATTTCCATGCTCTGTGTACCGTGGGATATAATAAATGCAGGGTCCTGGGTTTAGAAACACTTTAAGTAACACTTGCAAATCTTGTGCTTCCCCAGTATGTGATAGTATGTGATTGAATAGTGAAAAAAAGCAGCACACTGATGAGCTCATCTCTCTGTCATCCTACTTTCTCTTCCTATCAGCATATTCTTATTAGCACATGAACTTTGCAGCACAGCTAACTGGCTCATTTTGCATCTTCTCCCTCCCTCAACCTGAGCTCTGCTGTACAGGGACTGCAAACAGCTGATACCAAATCAAATTCAGATACTTCTGATCAAAGATCACTGGGATTCAGCGTTTTTTTTTTTTTTGCTTTTTTTAAGGCATTAACTAGCAAGGCCTAACTAAATCATAAGGAAAACTCAGAAAAAATGTAATAAAGCAGATGTCACTGTAAAAATATAAACTTAGCCTAGCTTAAAAGTGGACAGTGGCAGTCAATGGAGCAGTGGACAGTCTCAGGTAGGCAGTGGACGGTATGTGGACAGGGTCAGTAGTACAGCGGATCGTGTCAGTAGGGCAGTGAACAGTGCCAGCGGAGCAGTGGACAGTGTCAGCAGGGCAGAGGTTGGTGTCAGTAGGGCAGAGGATGTTGTCCGTAGTTTTCTATGTTTATTATTTTATTTTGATGAAACAGAAAAAAATTGTGCGCTGCCAATGTGCTGAATAAATACTGAATAATAAGCTGCTGCAGACATGTGTTATGTGTGTAATCATAAAAAAACAAATAGCAGCACAACACTTTTA
This sequence comes from Staurois parvus, assembly GCF_062004578.1. Lineage (NCBI taxonomy): Eukaryota > Metazoa > Chordata > Amphibia > Anura > Ranidae > Staurois > Staurois parvus. Next base: position 4,234,198 of record NW_028318150.1, on the reverse strand, counting down.
TTTATTTAGTATTTTATTTTGTTATTATTTGTTTTACTTTTTAACAGCCCTGTTGGGGGGGCATTGTCTCACTCTTGAGACACAGTCCTCAGTTTCCATCTCTGCAGCTTCAACTGCACAGAATGAATGAACAGGAAGAGCTCTGAACAGTCTCATTGTTTATTCACAAACTGAAGCATAGTGAACACAGTTTACTAGGTTTCAGTTATGAATGAACACGGTGAGTGATCAGTACCAATCACTCACTGTGTTTATTCAGAAAAGAAATTACATATTTACAGGCCCCTTCCCCTTCTTTCCATCCTGAATGGATCCCCTGCAGCAGCCAGCAGGAGAGGAGAGCAAGGGAAGCCGGCAGTGGTGGGGGAAAAATGGGGACCAGGGGAGCACACAGGGGGCCCAAGGAGCAGAAGGAAGGGTAACCTGGACAGAGTGGGTGGCGGGGGAGGCATTTACTGGAACCAGTCACCTATATTTTCCTCCTGCAGCAGCTGAAAGCCAGTGGGAGAGTAGAAAAATGGGGGATCGGTTCCAGTAAATGCAGTATCTACTCCTTTCCAGGTTTTGGGAATTGACAAGAAAGGAACCCGATTTAGCCATCACCTGCCTGCAATTGTCAAGTAGATAGCAATAAACAGAGTCCTAAACTATAGTTATGTTAAAGTTGAACTCCAGCCAAACCTGTTTTTGACAGTGTGCGCAATGGATAAAACTTATAACTGGCTTATATTTGCAGTCTGTGTGCCCATTGAAGAGATTTATCATCACTTTCCTTGTAACAGGAAGTGAGGGAAAATAATTATATGGGGCAGATACTGCAACAAAATACTTATTGCTGACTATGGGGGTTATTTACTAAAACTTTAGAATGCAAAATCTGGAAGAACTCTGCCTAGAAACCAATCAGCTTCCAGATTTTATTGCCAAAGCTTAACTGTACAAGCTGAAGTTAGAAGCTGACTGGCTACCATGGACAGCTGCACCAGATTCTGAGTGCACCAGTTTTAGACAATACTCATGTCTTTCTGACAAACACTTTAATTTCTTGTCCTGCTTTCATAGGGACAGATAGAGAGGGTCATGAACGACAATCGACAACTTTACAGTATTAACTATTCCCAAGTCTATCCCAGATTATGCAAAAATAATTTGGGCTAGAGTTGGTTTTTAACAAACAAGAGTAATATATGAATATATAGATATATGAGTCTAAAATACAAAAGAAAAGAAAATCAATCAATATTTGAGAAAATATTGGCTTACTGACATCTGTTTAAACTGTCCCAAAAAAGAGCTGAAAGCGACAGTTTTAGAGACATTATATTATAGGCTATTGCACAGGCAAAGAATATGAGTGCTGTTTTGTTCTCTGCAAAGTATTGTACACTCCATTAATTACATAAATAGAATCAATAAATACATCTTAGCACCAATCAAGTCCACCAGTTCTATCCAGGGCTGAAAGAGCAGGGAAGTCCCTCAGCTGTCATTCACTATGAAAAAGAGTCTGTCCCTGGCCAGACATCTGCAGGGAAATGGTAGATGTGTACCTTTCAGTGGAGGAAGCTGTAATAAATGTCCACTCACTAGCTAATCAAATTCAGCTGGACTTGTTCTGTAATGCTGAAGGTCAGGAACTTTCCTCAACATTTACAGAGCTTGTCCAGTTATATATGACTTACTGCTACTAGCTATATCATGACCTGGATAAATGAAAACCTTCACAGACCTATCGGTATCTGTCTGTTGCTAGTATAATAGAAGATATGTCTTGTTTGGGGTAGTGGTTTTTTTAGATTATAGTGCACTTTAATATATATCTGAAGCCAAAACCTTTTTTGGTTTGAATAGGGTATGGAATGGATAGAATCTCATGTCCAAGCAATTCCTACTCCAGTGAACAGCTGAACAGTGTTGTTTCAAAGAGCAATAAGCATTAAATGAACTATAGTTCCATTGCACCAAATTTATATGTAAACCAGAGTTCCTTTCAAAAGTGGAAGCTCCATTTATTTGCCTCCTCCCACCCTCCACTGCCATATTTAGCATCTTTGGGGGGGGGGAAGGACCGTGCGGGTGAGAACATCACTGGACTCCGGGACAGGTAAGTGTGTATTGATTAAAAGTCAGCAGCTACAGTTTTTGTAGCTGCTAACACAAAAATGGCTGGAACTCTACTTTAAAGTAATTGTAAGACTTTACAGTTACAGGGGGGTTACAATAAAGCAGCTCCTCCTGTGGTTAAGCAAATTTATTCCACATTCACAGCTAGGCAAGGGGAACATTTTGCCCTCTAGGTCTTTTATCGGGGCTTATCATTCCTTGAAACAGACATACTACCCCCAATGCACACGTTCCTGCAAAGTAGCTGTAGGTGTTAAGAGGTGCTGCAGTGATGATCGGCTGAAACCGAAGGTAATCAGAGTAAGAGAATGTCACCAGCACACCATGGATCTCAGGAGCAGGTCCAAAGCTTTTGTTCAGCAATCACATCATTAAAACAAGCAACGACCCCTTCATCAGGCTATTGACGTCACATGCCTGATGAAGGGGGCCTTCGAGGCTCCGAAAAGTCGCTTCTGTTTTAATGATGTGATTGCTGAATAAAAGCTTTGGACATGCTCTTGATATCCATATTGTGCTGGTATCCTTCCTTAAAGACTTTTTTTATGGTTAGTGAATCACAGGAGCAGGGAAGAAAGGGGAGATATGTTAATAGCCACTTATAATGGGAATTATAATGGGGGAAAAAAATCTCAACAGCATTAGGTAGTGTGTTACCATCTGTCCATGTTTCATGAGAGCTCTTGCAGCATGCTTACTGATGGTGTTGAAATTTGCAGCCTGTAGACATATTTCCCTCTCAACACTTGTCAAGGGTCTGTTTTCTGCGTTTTCTGTCCTGTTTTAGAGGCCGTTGGCCTCTCACTGTTTGATAAGGACCTTTGTGCAGGGAGTCGCCTCTGTAGCTCCACCTTTCTGTTTCCCTGTGACTCCATGGGAGTGAATTTGGTGCTTACTGCTTCAGAGATTGCTGTTTGAACCCACATGAGATATTCCTCTCTCCACTCCCACCCACAAAATGGTGTTTTTTGTAGCTATCATCTAAGCTGGTGGTCTTATATTGCAAGGAACACTTTATGGTTTTGCATAGGGACAAGGTGATGTTGAAGCCAAGCACTTTCTTCTTGCCTGCTGTAGTTTCTACCTTTCACCTTAGCCAGGACTTTTGGCCTTATGTCTCTCTGGTTCCAGTTCACCAAAAGGAGATTTCTCTTCATTGTCTGGATGTGGTTCAGACTGTGGGAATCTATCTCTCAACCAATTAATCTTTTATAAAGACTGATTCTTCCTTTGTCATTCTGGAGGACCCCAAAAGGGTACACCAGCTATCATTCCACCATCTCGGGCTAGACAGAGGCAGACCATCATCATTATGGTGTCCAGGATTGGGTTCCACCCATTCCTATCAAGATCTGACCACCAGGTCTGTTAGTTATTCTTCAGGCATCAGGCACCTGTTACTCAGATATGTAAAACTACCACCTATTCTTCTGTTCACATATTCTGTAAGTTCTATCAGGTGGATGTTTTGGGCTTCTTCTGATGCCTGCTTCAGGCATAAGGTTCTTCAGTCCCCAGTTCTGTTTTGGTTTTCTTTTGCGCATGTTAGCTTTTGTCTACTATGTTGTCCACCCCTCAGTTGGACCACTTTTAAAAATCCTGAAGTGTAAAAGCTTCCTGTGTTTCTTAATGGAGGAGATATAAACTGGGAATTTGTACTCACTGTAAAATCCTTTTCTTGGCGTCCATTTAGGGACACAGGCCCAACCCCTCTATGTTTATGATTATGCTGTTAATATTGCTTTGCTACAAAACTGTAGCTTACTCGTAGTCGGTGTTGTTTGTCCTGGATAGTTTTTTTTTTTGCCAGCATTCAATACTCCTGTAGGCAGCAGTTTAACCCAAAGATTAAAAACTTCATATGTCCCTTACTGGACTCCAAGAAAAAAAAAGATTTTATGGTACATACAAAGATTGTATTGTAAAAGTTTCAACCTCTGTTAATACAACTGAATTTGTTTGCTACTCTCTTGCCTTTTAAAAGGTAAGAGCCATTTGTAGTGTGATATGGAAGAATGAGTGTCTGCTCTTTATCCAGTACTGCAGTCAGATTAGTTACTTTTGACATTGAGAAGTTTATTTATCAGATATTTTTCTAAAAATGTTCTTTTATTGTTAACTATCCCTTTCTTGAACAAGTTCTATCAATTTAAATACTTGGCTTTTAAGGCTTACATTTTGTGCAGATACATATCAGTGTGTGATACAATCATATCTCGTATTAATATTTAATATAATTCGCCTACAGATCAAATTGAAGGAGATTTTTGAAACCCCTACAGAAATCAGTCTTGTTCTTGAACTGGTGACAGGAGGAGAACTGTTTGACAGGTGAGGATTGAAATTGTAGAGCAGAATTTGATGGCTTTATATAATGGTGGTAAATGAAAATGCAAGGAAATGTCCACTTTATAGACATGTTAGGCTATACAATACAAGGAAATACATGTAATTACCATAAGACTGAGGCCCAGACACCTACGTTACCATCCTTATTCCTGTGTCCAAAAAGTCCACAGTCCACAGTACTTCCTGGCTGCTCTGGCTGTAGGTCTCGTAGACCCCAGTGCAGTGGTCCTGTCTCCACCCACTTTTTCAGTAAAAAGAAGAAAGGTGGTCACTCTCCAAGATGGCAAAAAGGAAACTTCTTTGTTCTATATTAGTAGTAAAAAGACAAAAACACAGCTGCACAAGACAGCCAGTTAATGAGTTGCACACATCAGTGCTTCTTCACAACAATTATGACAAAGCACAGATGTGTGAAACTGGCTGTCTTGTGGAGCTGTGGGTTTTTTTACTACTGTACTTCTTTTGACATGTAAACTAACTAATTTTTAGGACATAGATGTTGACCTTCTGGCAACCTGTGAAGTTAATTCTACCAAAAGTTTGGCTTTAAGTCCACTATATTTGTTACAATCTGACTATACACTTTATGTACAATCACCTTTAGTTTTACCAAAAACTATGAATATAAGGGCCATAAACTGTTTCTAAAATTTAAATTCACAACATACAGTAGCTGTTGGTAGATCTAAAGGATTCTGTAAAGTTAGATTGTAATTGCAAAGTGAGCTTTACAAAGTGGTTCTACCCGCCCTCAGTTCAAGTATATATAAAGGATTCTCTGTGTGGCTACTGTTGCAGTATTGCTGGAAATAAATTATGCAGCATACCAATTTACTCACCTACATATGCTGGTTAGTGAGTCTCATTATTGCACGCCGAGACTCGCTATCCTTGGCAGGCACATGCAGTAGGTAAATCATGTTTTATGCCTGTTCTCTACTACATTACAAAGTTTTAGGGGTTTGTTAAGACTAATTTAATATTTTTTTTATACAGCTATTAGAGTCCTTAGCAGAGTTTAGGATTTATGACGCATTATCATACTATTAAAATAAACATTTGATATGTTATATTATCTAAAAACATTTCTATACAGAGCAATAGCTATGTAATCAGGAGTGCTTTAGTGGAAGTACACTGCCTTTAATCAATATGCTTTTTATCTTTTCTTGAGTGACTGATTGCCATAAAATGTACATTATCAGCCTCATACTGAGTAGTCAAAGTGCTCCACTAAGCAATTTAATTGAAATGTATCTAGCTCTAACCACTTGAATGTCCCAGAGGAACACCAAAGTATGCTTATTTTTGGCCAATTTATATAAACTATTGTTTATGCCCATATTCTCTTTTTTAAAATATCCATCTTTTTATATAGGGCCTCTTGTTTATTAAATATAGGTACAGTAAATGAAATAGTTGGTAACTAATTTATTATAACAAAGTACTGTAGAAAATATCACTGGGATTTCTTCTAGTAAATGTTAAGAGAATCTGTTGTTCTGCCCATTCAATACTAATTTCCCAAACTTTCACAAGCACCATTGCCATCTTAACCCTACTGTATGTAAGCTTTGTATTGGATGGAGCTTACGCAGGGTTGATGATGTCATCCTTTCCCTTATATCACAATGTTTGGGACAGACTATTGGCCCAGAACAATGCTTCATATGAGGAGATCCCATGCTCCCCACACATGGTATTATTGTGTATTTCACTGTGGCTTCAATAGATCAAAGGAGCTGCAGGGAAACACTGTGAAAGTGAATTTCTAACAATATCAGCAATTATTTGCTTTTATCAAATATATATAACAAAATGCTTCTAATAGTATATTTAAAAGACCTAAATGGAACAAGTAAGATAAGTTCATTGCTTGGGTTTACATACACTTTAAGTCCGCCACTCTCCTTTTGCTAATAGATTAGGACAGCACACTTGAATTTTCATGTGTTATTCTAAGGTATTTAATCCTGTTCAAAAGAATTAACCTTTAATAATCAAATTTGTTCAGTACTGAGTATTTTACATCTTGCAGTTACTTGCTTATTTCAAATTCCCTAATTTTTATTTAAATTATCATTATCATTGTTAATTGTGTATTTGTATCTCAGATTTGAAATCTAAAAAACCTAGCACTGCAGATGAACACTGAAGGGGTCAGTGTTCACCTGCAGGCTGAAAATGTTGTCGCTTTTGTCAATGAAACCTCCAGCATCCATGTGATCACTATGTAAGAGTTGGCATGGGGCCAATGAGCAGGAATCACTTTGATTGGGTCATGATGGTCAGTGGGGAACCCACCTGTCAGTGAGCATTCTATAAAAGTGTCAGATACTTTCTTGTAAGGATGTGGATGCTTATTATTGTAACTGCAGCATTGGGCATCATGGTAAGGAACATTAATAAAAAATGCGTGGGGTGGGGGAGTTAATAAAATCTGCAGTTTGACAGTTGTCCACAGAACAGGAATTAGAGGGGACTCTCCCCACGGATACATGTTTTGTTGAACTAAAATATATAGAGTAAGCTGCACATGAAAGGGCTATGCACACAGTAAACAAAACACAGGGTGGATTTACTAAAGACAAATAGACTGTGTTGCACTAATTTTCATCAGGTGCAGGAAAAAAAACAGATTTTCTGGTAACTTTAGAGAGATTTTCTACAATTCCCTCTTTGCCTATGGGACAGGAAATAACTAATAAAATGTGTTCTAAATCCTCCTCCCCCCAACTTCAACCAAAAATATTTTGTTATGAATTTCCACTTTAAGTGCCATACAAAATAACTGTAAAATTTAGTTTTCCTGTAAAGTATTGATATGTTGGCACATTCATGACAGCAGACGGCCCTGTCACTGGAACTGCAGGAGGTGCAGCTGCTCTGCCGTATAAGGGTCAGTTTAGGCCAATATAGTCCAAGCATTTCAATCGCCTGCCATTGCCACTGAAGGAAGCTGGTTCCTGGTCAAGCTATTATTGTGTACCCATTGTTGAACTAGCCAAGCTATGGTACATATAACCTTCACTTACTAGTTATACTTTATGTAAGACATGTCTCTTGTGTTTTTTACAGGATTGTGGAAAAGGGATATTACAGCGAGCGAGATGCTGCTGATGCTGTGAAACAGATTTTAGAAGCTGTTGCAGTAAGTATTTTGTTTTTTTATAAAAATCATAAAAATATATTTCCACTTTTGAAAGTATTGGTTAAGAGAGGAGAAAAAAAGAAGGGAAAGCTGTTGCCTATGTTAATCAGTTTCCATCAATGTATTTTATTTAAACGGCCATCCACCAAAAACTAATATTCCAATTATGGTAGATTTTGGATGTTTAAAGTTGAATTCTGGGGAAGGTGAAAAAAACTGGTGCTGCACACACTGGCAGGTTAAATGCTTGTTTATGCCTAGGATACCAGTAAAACAGACTTCTACTTACCCCATCCCTCGCTCCCTCAGGTTTGCTCCATGCCATGTAATCGGCCGCTGCTGTCTGTTCTCCAAGGCACTCCAGCAGTCGCAGGCCCTCTGACATCTTCAAGTACAATGCAGGACCGGTAGTTCTGCATTGTATAAAATGATACCAAGGGCCTGCCCACAAGCACAATCACCAGGGCGAAGAGTTGAGCACCAGCAGCTGGGGTAGTGGGGGATCAGGTAAGTAAAAATCATTTTTACTGGTGCCCTAGGCATAAACAAGCATTTATACCTTGCAGTGCAGGGGGAGATCCAGTGCAAGAGATGTTTTTTGTTTTCTGCGGAGTTCAGCTGCAAACCACATGACAATTTCTCATACCTCTCAGGGACACAATTGGTGAGATATCTCTGCTTCAGTTCTCAGGTCTGTACACTTCAACAGGAGGAGCTGCAAAATGCAAAGCTGGGCAACACACCCCACAGTATCAGACAAAGGGTCCCTGTGCAAGTACATTTTTTCCCCTTCCTTTTGTTAAACAGTACGGGACAACAGTTGAGACACCATGAACAGTGTATACTGCTTGTTACCAGTCCAGATTGGCAAGCAGGAGGGGGAATCATTTGCCTGAACTACAACTTGCATAAGCACACACATCGCTGGAACTACACAAGCTGGATTTTCAGGGATTTACACCTGTGCATGAGTTTATGCAAGAAAAGCCATTCTTTACTATAGACAGCAGTATGCTGCAGCTGTATCTCCTGGGTGCACAAATGTGCCCGCGGTTTATGTTGTATAGCCTAGTGCAGTGGTGGGCAACCTTTTTTTTCAACTGAGCCAAATCTCGCCAAAACCACAATTGAAATTTATTTTGAGAGCCACATTTTTAAAACTGAAAATACATAGGATGGTACACTGTTTTTAGTTTCAATAAGTTGTTATAGTAATTCATCCCCCATAGTAATTCATCCCCCATATAGTAATTCATCCCCCATATAGTAATTCATCCCCCATAGTAATTCATCCCCCATATAGTAATTCATCCCCCATATAGTAATTCATCCCCCATAGTAATTCATCCCCCATATAGTAATTCATCCCCCATAGTAATTCATCCCCCATATAGTAATTCATCCCCCATATAGTAATTCATCCCCCATAGTAATTCATCCCCCATATAGTAATTCATCCCCCATATAGTAATTCATCCCCCATAGTAATTCATCCCTTATATACTAATTCATCCCCCATAGTAATTCATCCCCCCTATAGTAATTCATCCCCCATATAGTAATTCATCCCCCATAGTAATTCATCCCCCATATAGTAATTCATCCCCCATATAGTAATTCATCCCCCATAGTAATTCATCCCCCATATAGTAATTCATCCCCCATAGTAATTCATCCCCCATAGTAATTCATACCCCATATAGTAATTCATCCCCCATAGTAATTCATCCCCCATATAGTAATTCATCCCCCATATAGTAATTCATCCCCCATATAGTAATTAATCCCCCATATAGTAATTCATCCCCCATAGTAATTCATCCTCCATATAGTAATTCATCCCCCATATAGTAATTCATCCCCCATAGTAATTCATCCCCCCTATAGTAATTCATCCCCCATAGTAATTCATCCCCCATAGTAATTCATCCCCCATAGTAATTCATCCCCCATATTAATTCATCCCTCATATTAATTCATCCCCCCTATAGTAATTCATCCCCCATATAGTAATTCATCCCCCATAGTAATTCATCCCCCATATTAATTCATCCCTCATATAGTAGTAGTAAGTAAGTAGCAAGTAGTAAGCCAAGTCCCCCCTGTGTCAATTCACTTACCTTTGCTCCGTGCGTTCCTCTCGTCGTGTTCCCGCACCGTTCTGGTCTTCAGGGCGGACTGTGAGAGGAGCCTAGCTCCTCTCACGTTCGTCACGCTGCCCCGCCTACACACATCCTGACAGCCAATCACTGGCTATCAGGATGTGAGTGGCAGCGAGACTGGCCAATCATTGCATTTGAGCGCGCTGCCCTGGCTGTTTTTTTTTTGGATCACGCTGCAGAGTCCCTGCCGCCCGAGAGGAGGGAGGGGAGCGGGCGCCCGGCACACAAGAGCCGCATTAAAGCGTGTAAAGAGCCGCATGTGGCTCGCGAGCCGCGGCTTGCCGACCACTGGCCTAGTGGTTCCATGCCTGGAGGTGATGTGTTTGCCATAGATTCTAATTACTTTGCATATTTTATACAGTTTATCATTTACCTTTATTCTAGTCAGTATTGATACCATTTGCCTACTTTACAATCACTTGCTGCTAGAACCTAGCTTTTCCCTGTAAGCAAAATAAAAGTCTAGAAGAACATCACTTAGATGAGATCACCACTCCCCCAAGAGAGAGACCAGTTTTATTGCATTTCATCCAGAAACCAATTTATTTATTGGTTCATATTCTACACAGCTGCAGAGCACAGAGCAAACAACCCCTGTCAAATTCTTATTGTGTAAATACTCTCCAGACAGCTAAATCATCAATTTATATCTAGCAAAAAAAAAATAACCTTATGTTTTACTGCTGTTGTATTACGTTTGTTTCAGTGTTATAGAAATTGGTAGAAATGCTGAAATCTATGCATATATTACAAAAACACAAATGCTACAATTATGTGTTAAAAATCTGTAAATTTATTTTAATTTAATCTAGCATAAATACCTGAATCTTACTTGATTTTTAGCTTTTTGTTATCAGGAGAATGCAGTGGGATGAAAGCATCAGTTTTTTGTTGCTCTTTCACTTTTCAAGAGCAGGCTGGGAATGGAACAGGGAGCTGATCAGGCTATATTGCTTATACGGATTGTTCACCTTTTCAGAAAAAAAATTACAGGCGACCTAACACTGTACACCCTCACCCCCACCCCCCTCCCTCTTCTTTGCTATATTTACCTCTGTGATTGGTGAGCTGTCAGTGCCCACGCAGCCAGTGTAATGGTCCAGGGATTCACTCTTCACCCTTTTCTCTGTGCAGCTCTTCCAGGATTGATCAGTGTGATTCCCTGTGCTGGCGCTAACCATTCAGAATCACTCTGATCTGTCCTGGAAGTTCTGCAAAAAATGAGGAAGAAGATCACGGATTTTAAATCCCTGAACAGCTGCACTGGATGCATGGGCATTGACAGCTCATAACTCATGAAGGTAATTACAGCAGGGACTGGAGGTAGAGGGGAATGTACAATGTTAGTCCACCTTTTTTCTTAAAAAGGAACTTACACTTTAACATAGCAAAGTTATGTCGCCACTGTACTGTGTAGTAAGGCTTTGTAAATCACAGGGCAGGAATAGAAATATAAATCCTTTGGCGTGTAATAAAGCTCCTGTATATGTATTTTAACTGGAGTTGAAGATAATTACTTCACTACCATTGTACATCACTTGAAGACCGGCATGTTAAACCCCTTTCCTGTCACAGCCGGGTGCCCATACTAAAGGGAGGACAGCTCTGCGGAAGTGGGAGCGGGTACCTGTCAAATACAGGTACCCACTCCCCCTCCCTCCCCAAAGGTCCACAGTCTCTGGTCATCTCCTGTACTGTCTGCAGTCTCTGGTCATCTCCTGTACTGTCTGCAGTCTCTGGTCATCTCCTGTACTGTCTGCAGTCTCTTGGTCATCCACTGTACTGTCTGCAGTCTCTTGGTCATCTCCTGTACTGTGTCCGCAGTCTCTGGTCATCCCCTGTACTGTCTGCAGTCTCTTGGTCATCCCCTGTACTGTCTGCAGTCTCTGGTCATCCCCTGTACTGTCTGCAGTCTCTGGTCATCACCTCTACTATGTCCGCAGTCTCTGGTCATCTCCTGTACTATGTCTGCAGTCTCTGGTCATCCCCTGTACTTTGTCCGCAGTCTCTGGTCTTCTCCTGTACTGTGTCCGCAGTCTCTGGTCTTCTCCTGTACTGTGTCCGCAGTCTCTGGTCATCTCCTGTACTGTGTCCGCAGTCTCTGGTCATCTCCTGTACTGTGCCCGCAGTCTCTGGCCATCCCCTGTACTGTCTGCAGTCTCTGGTCATCTCCTGTACTATGTCTACAGTCTCTGGCCATCCCCTGTACTGTGTCCACAGTCTCTGGTCATCTCCTGTACTGTGTCCGCAGCCTCTGGTCATCCCCTGTACTTTGTCCGCAGTCTCTGGTCATTCCCTGTACTGTGTCCGCAGTCTCTGGTCTTCTCCTGTACTGTGTCTGCAGTCTCTGGTCATCTCCTGTACTGTGTCTGCAGTCTCTGGTCATCCCCTGTACTGTCTGCAGTCTCTGGTCATCTCCTGTACTATGTCCGCAGTCTCTGGTCATCTCCTGTACTATGTCTACAGTCTCTGGCCATCCCCTTTACTTTGTCCGCAGTCTCTGGTCATCTCCTGTACTGTGTCCGCAGTCTCTGGTCATCTCCTGTACTATTTCTGCAGTCCATTGGTTCAGAATATTTTTTTTCTTGTTTTTCTCCTCTAAAACCTAGGCGCATCTTATGGTCAGGTGCGTCTTATGGAGCGAAAAATACAGTATATTCTTCATTTAAATGATGATAGCATTCCTTCATTTTTATATTTTTTTATATTCTTTTAAATGCTCTTTTTCTTATTATTTATAGCTATTTTAACTTTGGATAAGAGTTAATTAGGTTTTACTTTTAGCCTTTTAAAATTCTTGCCCTTGGGAATATGTTTAGCAGTCGGTTTGCAGACAGTTGACTTGAAGCATTGCCTTTTCTGTTCTGTGTTCTTTAATGACAACAATTCTTCCCAGTCTAAATCTTGGAGAGCAGCCCCTAGCTTTTGAAACTTGACTGTCTTAAAATTAATTTTTTTTTATTTTTCCTGTATGTGCTTGTTGCTTACAGCTAATGGTCACCACTGTTCAGATGAATTACATTAGTAATAAGCTCCACCATGTTTGATATTACTAGGTCCAGCAGAGCATAATTTCTTGTTGGGGCTTCTATGAACTGTACCACAAAATTGTCTTGTAACAGATTTATAGATTTATGCCCTGTTACTGTTTCAGCACTCCAGTCAATTTCAGGAAAGTTAAAATCCCCCATTATTATTACTGTCCCAGCCCTTGTAGCCCTTTCTATCTGTGCAAGCAGCTGAGTCTCTGTCTCCTCACTAACACTCGGTGGCCTGAAACAAACTCCAGTAATTAACTTTGAAGTACACATACACAGATGCAACTCCATGCTTCAGCATCATCACACTATCCCAAAACAAGGTCCTCTTTCCTACTCACTTTGAGGTCACTTCTCACATAGAGACAAACACTACCACCTTTTCAGTTTACCCTGTCTCTCTGAAAGAGACCATAGCCAGGAATATTAATCACTGAGAGTCTTACAAAAAGCATACATTTCTCAACTGATTTCCTGCCTACCTATCCTATTTTTGGAGGCCCTGGAGTAGCAGGACAGGGGAAACAGCCACAAAATGACCACATTTTGCAAAGTAGACTGTCCAGGGAATTTACTAAGAGGTATAGTGAATCTTTAAAAAAAACATTTGCCACAAGTTTTTAAAAAATGTGGAAAGAGAATGAAAATGTATTTTTCTTTACAAAGTTGTCAGGTTAATAAGATATTTCCACCCACAGCAGGGGTATACTTAGATTTACACCCCATAGCATATTCTACAACTTCTCTCTAGTATGGGAATACCACACTTGTGAGACTTTTTCAATGTTTGGACTGATTATATACCACACATTGCATCTTGTCTGTCACAAATGTCAACAAATATTGTATCATTGTCAGTGTAGAGTAATGCTTGCCTCTGAGTGGTCAGAGAATATAGCTTAGTGTAACTTCACCTATAGCAGTTCCTATAAGCCAGTCAGACCTAGCCTGCTGGTACATGGTGGCCTTCAAGAATTATACACAATACTATGTTTATTGACCAGGAATTACAGGAGGCTGAAAAAAGGGTGAACAAAGGAGCACCTGAGATTCTAGGAGTGCAGTTGTCCTTTAATTATAGCTGTCATGGGCTTGGAGCAATAATCAAGCAAGGGCCTCCACTTCATACATTACTTGTGTCTGGTCATCAGATGAAACAATCATATTTACCCAAAAATATTCTCATGAATGTTGTCAGGAGAATGTAGGTGAGTAATTCAGCCTATTTGAATCTTCCAATGTACCTGTGTTACCAATTCCTTTATACTGCTTAATTAAAGAATTCTATATTTAGCTATGTTTTCATGATAGAAAAGAGGGATTCAGCTTGAGTTTGTAGAATGTTACCTTTCAATCTTTTATACAAAAGCATTAATGCCATGTGGAATTTATCATGAAGTTGTTCTACTAAATCAGCACATTGCTAAAATATCCTTTAGGGAATTTAGTTAGCTACAAATGGGCCACAATGACATATTAGCCCAGAATGGCTTTTCATTGCTATTTTTCCTATCTCTCTAATAGTTGTTTCAGATGCCCATTAATCACAGAATTCTTTACTTATCACAAATAAAAGGCCTAGGTAATGACAAACAACATATGTTTATTGCTGCATCACAACTTTAGCTTCATCCATCTCAGGAGCAAACAAGAGAGGGTGGCTACATTCCTACATACAGTGGGGCCCCTGAACATAGTAACCCTCTAATTGGAAGTCAGATCAAAGCAGTACTTTTTGAGTTAAGAATACATACTTGAATAACATCTTCTTTAAACCAGAGTTTAGTCAATTTAATATACCGTATTTTCTATAAAGCCCAATTGAGGTCTTACACCTTTGCATGTCATGTCATTACAGTTCAGCAATCCCATGTTATCATTTATCACTGCTGAAAATATAAAAAATGACTTACATTAACATGTTAATGCTTAATTTAAATTTTAATGATTATACTTTAAAGCTATGTTTGATGTCAATGCTAGATACGTTAGATACACTATATTGCCAAAGGTATTGGGACTTGCACATAATGGCATCCCAGTCTTAGTCTGTAGGGTCAATATTGAGTTGAATCACCCTTTGCAGCTATAACAGCTTCAACTCTTCTGGGAAGGCTGTCCACAAGATTTAGGAGTGTGTCTATGGGAATGTCTGACCAGAAGCGCATTTGTGAGGTCTCCGCTCTAATTCATCAAGGGGTTCTATTGGGTCAGGTCAGGACTCTGTGCAGGCCAGTCAAGTTCCTGCACTCCAAACTCAATCATCCATGTCATTTTGGGCCTTGCTTTGTGCACTGGTGTGCAGTCATGTTGGAACAGGAAAGGGCCATCCCCAAACTGTTCCCACAAAGTTGGGAGCATGAAATTGTCCAAAATGTCTTGGTATACTGATGCCTTAAAAGTTCCGTTCACTGGAACTAAGAGGCCAAGCCCAACCCCTGAAAAACAACCTCACACCATAATCCCCCCTTCACCAAACTTTAGACATAGCAAAATGCAGTCAAGCAAGTACCGTTGTCATGGTAACCGCCACACCCAAACATATCCATCAGATTGCCAGACGGAGAGGCATGATTCGTCACTCCAGAGAACATGTCTCCACTGCTCCGGACTCCAGTGGTGATGTGCTTAACACCACTGCACCTGACGCTTTGCATTGCACTTGGTGATGTAAGGCTTGGATGCAGCTGCTCGGCCATGGAAACCGATGCCATGAAGCTCTCTACGCACTGTTGTTGTGCTTATCTGAAGGCCATATGAAGTTTGGAGGTCTTTAGCTATTGACTCTGCAGATGGTTGGTGACTTCTTCGCACTGTGCGCTTCAGCATACGCTGACCCCGCTCTGTCATTTTACGTGGCCTACTACTTCATGGCTGAGTTGCTGTTGTTCCCAGTTGCTTCCACTTTGTTATAATACCACTAACAGTTGACCATGGAACATTTAATAGCAAGGAAATTTCAGGATGGACTTACACAGGTAAGCAACTTATCATGGTACCACACTTGAATTCACATAGCTCCTTTCTTTCACAAATGTTTGTAGAAGCAGTCTGCATGCTTCGGTGCTTGATTTTATACCTGTGGCCATGGAGGTGATTGGAACACCTGAATTCAATGATTTAGAGGGGTGTCTCAATAGTTTTGGCAATATAGTGTATATAAATAAAAAAAAAAGAGGATGAAATTCCATTACTGTAGAAAATCCTGGGTTGTCCTCTTGGATGTCTTGTGACCAAAAGTCAAGGCATATCTACAGGGGACAATTAGGGTCCACGCTGGTTCATCCTCCTCTACAACAGATTACCAAATGGTTTGGACCAAAGTAGAAACTAAATGGGGTGATTGCCAGTCCTCTGACAACGTCCCACTCAGGATGGTTATTAAAAGAACTAGTGGCCTCTGACTTGCAAGCAACCATTAACACCCAGCCATTCAGCTATGAATTATTGGATTATTGGCTGACATCCGAATTTAAAAAAAGTAGTGCAGATGGTAGATGATATTACTGACAATGACCATGGACATATTAGGTTAATCACATGGCCATATTTAGGCATGGACATTATATCAGGTCAATGAAATCAGCTACCATCTCACCCTTTTGTTTACAAACCAGCTGTCAGCCGAGAAGCATTTGATGAGAAATAGCAACTGAAGCAGACATGTTGGCAGGTCACCTTTTTTGTTTCAGCAGCATCATTTATTGTGATTGACAAGGATCTGCATCACTGACTGACATGATTGACAATGAATTTACATTATAGGACTCCACCTACAGACCCCAAGATCCACTGGCCAGGATTGTGGGGAAGAAGTGGTTGTCCACATCAAGGTGTTTTGCCAAGGACGTTCCTCCCTTGTAAGGCCCCTCATTCTGAGGGCATTTGGCTTGATATGGTTCAAGGGGGGTGGGAAGTCCTCGCCTTCCCCCCTTTCTTTCCTGGCTAGCCAGGCTGTATGCTCAGGTGATGGTTTGGTATGGAATTTTTTTTTGTGGATGGGGCTCACTTTTATTTATTTAGTGACATTCTAGAATGAAAACAAACATTTGCCAGTACATCTGTATTGTGTAATTAAAAAAAAGTTATAATCCTACACCCACAGTTGATCCAGAGGAAGGCAAAAAATCCAGCAAAGCATGATCCAATTTGCTCCTGCAGGGGAAAAAATTCCTTCCTGCTCCCCTGAGAAGCAATCGGATATTCCCTGGATCTATTTTACCTATAAATAGTAACCAGTTATATTCTGTGTATCCAAGAAATAATCCAGTCCTTTTTTAAAGCAATTCACTGAGCTGACCAGAACCAACTCTTGTGGGAGTCTATTCCGCATCTTCACAGCTCTTACTGTGAAGAAACCTTTCCATGTTTGGAGATTACATTTCTTTTAATCCAGACGTGAATAACTCTACACCGCGTTCACTATAAATGTCACTTTTGCTGTAGTACATGGTATACATAATAATGGGTTAACCACTTCATATGCAGGTTTAGAGTATCCCCAAAGCATGTTATTAAAGGATAAGTTCACCTTTCAAACCATGTTACATGGTTTAACATGTAACATGCTATGAAAGCACCAGCCCCCACTCCCCACTGATCCCCCACTTCGACAGCTAGCGGTGATCTTCTCCCTGCCTTGGCGGCTGTCGGCTGTCAGTGTTCTGTGAATGAATGCACTTCAAGTCCTGACAGCCTTAGCTGCTACGGCTTGTAGTTCTCATTGTGGAGCACCATGGTAGTTCATTCAGTCTTCCTGTCAGTATATCTGCTTGCTCGTACATCCCATATGGGCAAGAAAATATACTGACAGATCCGCAGGAGACCTGCATGGCACCAGTGATCTGTTGATCGCTGCTGTAATGCCTTCCAGGCTCCTGCAGCAACAACTAATACATGCAAAAAATGTGCATTTAATATTTTATATACAGTGGGGATCGAAAGTTTGGGCACCCCAGCTAAAAATTTGTATTAATGTGCATAAAGAAGCCAAGGAAAGATGGAAAAATCTCCAAAAAGCATCAAATTACAGATTAGACATTCTTATAATATGTCAACAAAAGTTAGATTTTATTTCCATCATTTACACTTTCAAAATAACAGAAAACAAAAAAATGGCGTCTGCAAAAGTTTGGGCACCCTGCAGAGTTATTATCTTGTACTGCCCCCTTTGGCAAGTATCACAGCTTGTAAACGCTTTTTGTAGCCAGCCAAGAGTCTTTCAATTCTTGTTTGAGATATCTTTGCCCATTCTTCCTTACAAAAGTCTTCCAGTTCTTTGAGATTTCTGGGCTGTCTGTCACGCACTGCTCTTTTAAGGTCTATCCATAGATTTTCAATTATGTTGAGGTCAGGAGATTGTGAAGGCCATGGCAAAACCTTCAGTTTACGCCTCTTGATGTAATCCCCCGTGGATTTCGAGGTGTGTTTAGGATCATTATCCATTTGTAGAAGCCATCCTCTCTTTAACTTCAGCTTTTTCACAGATAGCATCAAGTTACCATCCAAAATTTGCTGAAGTTTTATTGAATCTATTTTTCCTTCTACTCGTGAGATGTTCCCTGTGCCACTAGCTGCAAGACAACCCCAAAGCATGATTGATCCAACCCCATGCTTAACAGTTGGACAGAGGTTCTTTTCATTAAATTCTGTGCCCCTTCTTCTCCAAACGTACCTTTGCTCATTCCGGCCAAAAAGTTCAATTTTAACCTCATCGGTCCACAGAACTTGTTTCCAAAATGCATCAGGCTTGTCTATATGTTCATTTGCAAAGTTCAAACGATGATTTTTGTGGTGAGGACGTAGAAGAGGTTTTCTTCTGATGACTCTTCCATGAAGACCATATTTGTACAAGTATCTCTTTATAGTGGAATAGTGTACCACAACTCCAGTGTCTGCCAGATCTTTCTGGAGGGATCGTGCAGTCAAACGTGGGTTTTGAATTGTTTTTCTCACAATCCTGTGAGCTGTTCTGTCTGATATTTTTCTTGGTCTTCCAGATCTTGCTTTAACTTCCACTGTTCCTGATGACTGCCATTTCTTAATTACATTCCGAACAGAGGATATTGACATCTGAAAACGCTTTGCTATCTTCTTATAGCCTTCTCCATCTTTGTGAGCGTCAACTATTTTCAGTTTCAGTTTTCTAGACAACTGCTTAGAAGAACCCATGGTGCTGATTGTTGGGGCAAGGTCAGATGAGTCTGGGCATTTAAAACCTTTGAGATTGACATAGCCTGGTCTTCCCAGACGATGATTGAGAACAATCCATGACACTGGTAGGTCTCAGCTTTGCAAAGGGGGCAGTGCATGCTATAAATTCTGCAGGGTGCCCAAACTTTTGCAGACGCCATTTTTTTGTTTTCTGTTATTTTGAAAGTAAATGATGGAAATAAAATCTAACTTTTGTTGACATATTATAAGAATGTCTAATCTGTCATTTGATGCCCTTTGGAGATTTTTCTATCTTTCCTTGGCTTCTTTATGCACATTAATACAAATTTTTAGCTGGGGTGCCCAAACTTTCGATCCCCACTGTATATATTTTCATATAGTGAACTTATCCTTGGGCATTTTCATTTTTCATTGTAGAACTTATTACGTTTTCTGCACTCTGCCAAACAGTATTTTTTGCATAATCTTTTCTTTTAAAGCATTTAAACATTCTAGATGGGTACATTGAAAAAAGGAACACAGTTTCCCTAGAAAACCAATAAACACAGGGTATGCAGATTACAACAATGGTACACAAAATCCATTTTCACCTGTATGGCAAGTAATGAAAACTGCTTTATCTTTGAAATCCCAGTGTCGTTGGCTCCTACGCTCTTCTTGCTAATGTACCAAAACTCTCTCAATGCATCTACTCTGGAACCAAAATAATCAAGGGAAGGGAAAGTGAAAAGGGAGGGGGTAATGGTGTTGGGACCATGCATTAACATATGGGCTAAATACAGGTTTGTTGAGGAACAAACTAAAATACTGTTTCAACAAGTTGGAGGCAAATGGTGGGATGCTTGTAAACCATAGTTGCATTAAGCAAATTGCCTAACTGGCCCCAATAAATCAAGGATTATGGCAGGTGGTTGTTAAGTGTATTGAGGTTGCCCAAATATAAAATGTCTCCAGGGCAGTTACAGTGGGGCAAAAAAGTATTTAGTCAGCCACCAATTGTGCAAGTTCTCCTACTTAAAAAGATGAGAGAGGCCTGTAATTGGCATCATAGGTAGACCTCAACTATGAGAGACAAAATGAGAAAAAAAATCTAGACAATCACATTGGCTGATTTGGAAAGAATTTATTTGCAAATTATGGTGGAAAATAAGTATTTGGTCAATATGAAAAGTTCATCTCAATACTTTGTTATATATCCTTTGTTGGCAATGACAGAGGTCAAACGTTTCCTCTAAGTCTTCACAAGGTTGGCACACACTGTTGCTGGTATGTTGGCCCATTCCTCCATGCAGATCTCCTCTAGAGCAGTGATGTTTTTGGGCTGTCGCTGGGCAATGTGGACTTTCAACTCCCTCCAAAGGTTTTCTATGGGGTTGAGATCTGGAAACTGGCTAGGCCACTCCAGGTCCTTGAAATGCTGCTTACAAAGGCACTCCTTCATTGTCCGGGTGGTATGTTTGGGATCATTGTCATGTTGGAAGACCCAGCCACGTTTCATCTTCAATGCCCTTGCTGATGGAAGGAGGTTTGCACTCAAAATCTCACGATACATGGCCCCATTCATTCTGTCCTGTACATCGATCAGTCGTCCTGGTCCCTTTGCGGAGAAACAGCCCCAAAGCATGATGTTGCCACCCCCATACTTCACAGTAGGTATGGTGTTCTTTGGATGCAACTCAGCATTCTCTCTCCTCCAAACACGACGAGTTGTGTTTCTACCAAACAGTTCTATTTTGGTTTCATCTGACCATATGACATTCTCCCATCCTCTTCTGGATCATCCAAATGCTCTCTAGCAAACTTCAGACGGGCCTGGACATGTACTGGCTTAAGCAGGGGGACACGTCTGGCACTGCAGGATCTGAGTCCCTGGTGGCGTAGTGTGTTACTGATGGTAGCCTTTGTTACGTTGGTCCCAGCTCTCTGCAGGTCATTCACTAGGTCCCCCTGTGTGGTCCTGGTATTTTTGATCACCGTTCTTGTGATCATTTTGACCCCACGGGGTGAGATCTTGTGTGGAGCCCCAGATCGAGGAAGATTATCAGAGGTCTTATATGTCTTCCATTTTTTAATTATTGCTCCCACAGTTGATTTGTTCAGACCAAGCTGCTTGCCTATTGCAAATTCAGTCTTCCCAGCCTGGTGCAGGTCTTCAATTTTGTTTCTGGTGTCTTTCAACAGCTCTTTGGTCTTCACCATAGTGGAGTTTGGAGTGTGACTGTTTGAGGTTGTGGACAGGTTTCTTTTATACTGATAACAAGTTCAAACAGGTGCCATTGATGCAGGTAATGAGTGCAGGACAGAGGAGCCTCTTAAAGAAGAAGGTACAGGTCTGTGAGAGCCAGAAATCTTGCTTGTTTGTAGGTGACCAAATACTTATTTTCCACCATAATTTGCAAATAAATTCTTTCCAAATTAGCCAATGTGATTGTCTGGATTTGTTTTCTTATTTTGTCTCTTATAGTTGAGGTCTACCTAGGATGCCAATTACAGGCCTCTCTCATCTTTTTAAGTGGGAAAACTTGCACAATTGGTGGCTGACTAAATACTTTTTTGCCCCACTTTATCAGCCCCCTTATGCCATTTATTTGACAATCCACTGCCATTAGTTTTGCCAGATGCCGAAATTGATTTTAAGAATTTGTTTCTTATGGACTTCCATGAGGTTAAGATTAATGTTCAAACTTTTGAGCTGTTTGGTGATCGTCTGATGTTTGGTTTTTAAATGTTTGGTTCATCCATAATGAGAAGGGAGCCTGGAATTATATGTATTTTCTTTAGGAGAGTTACATATTTAAGGTTTTTGTAACTCTTTATTAATCAGCCCTACAAGACAGTTACCATTTGAGTGTTTCCCCACTTTAATCAGGTCACCAACTTCCATGATATGATATGTAAATTTGAACATTTTTTAATTTAACCCTAAAAAGAACACTATGAACATTAGCTAGGGCTTAAAAAGACCTGTGTTTTACAAAGTGTGGCAAGTTTTAAATAAATTCCCCATTTTCTGCTCTGAACTATTCTCTCATGAATCATCCATGATTTCCATTTTGAAATGTAATGTTCAGAAAACATTTGTAAGGTTTAGTATTTTGTTTAATTATATAGATACTCCATAAAAAAGCATTAGCCGAGGCACTCAAAAGGTTGAGCATTTCTTTTCATTAGCCTTAAAGCAGTGACATTTGTATGGCGTAGGGTATTTCAAATCATCTCCAATTACTAGACATCTAAATCATTCTTATCTAACATGCTTTTTTGCTGGCCTGCTTGAAATGGTGCCATCAGTGAGTATGCATTACTCACCAGAGAAGTGGTGTCTGAGGCAAAGGCTGAAAGATTTTCTTTTTTTAAAAAATACATTTTCTAATAAGGTGCTTGAATTTGATATATACCTGGGTCTTATTGTGCATTAAAGACAGTGACAGCAAATAAATGGCTTGTGTGAAAAGGAACAAAACAGTTGGCGGTTGATGCCATAGCACCTTCAAGGCTTAGTTAGTTAGGTGCCATTACATCTTCAGGGCTCAATCCTAAGGCTACGTTCACACTAGCCTTGTTAGCAAGTGGCAGACAGTCATTTGGGAAGCTTTTTTACTGTTTCCCAAACGCCTGGGAAAATTCTGCACATGGCAGCACATAGTACTGTTCAAACGGGAGCATTAGCGTCGCATTGCGTCGCAGCAAAACGGACGCCTCTGGTCGAGTCAGGAGGAGTTGAAGCCTCCTATTCAAGTCTATGGTGCCGCTCTGCAAGTGCGGCAGTGTGGTTTGCAACGCGTTTGCGAGGCGTTTGCGGAGTGGTAACATCATTCAAACTTCATTATAGGCATTTGTGGGGTGTTTTTAACGCTTGGCAAACGCCTAGCAACGGCCACTAAACCGTGCATGCAGCGTTTTCGGAGTGTTAAAAACGCTCCGCAAACACTGGACCAATGCTTGTCAAACGCTATAGGGGCGTTTGGCAAGAGTTGGAAAAACAGTCAAGTGTGAACGAGCCCTAAAGGTCACAATACATGTTACAAACTTTGTACAATCAAATTTAACTTTGCCAAAACTATGTAACATAAGGACATACAGTTGTGTTCAAAATAATAGCAGTGTGTTGAAAAAAGTGAATAAAGCTCAAAATCCTTCTAATAGCTTTTATTTCCATACACACAAATGCATTGGGAACACTACACATTCTATTCCAAATCAAAACATGAAGAAAAATATATCAAATTTGTGTTGTTCCTCTAAAAAAATTGAAGAAAAGTGAATATTAGACTGTTCAAAAAAATAGCAGTGTTTGTATTTTTCTTTACAAACTCAAACATTCATTATATAAACTGAAAAATGTTTGAAGATTTTGCTTTCCTGAATTCAGTGTTTGGGGGTCGTCTGACAAACTGTCTCCGGCCACTAGACCCAAAAAGAACAATCTTACTTTCATCAGTCCACAAAATGTTGTGCCATTTCTCTTTAGGCCAGTCAATGTGCTCTTTGGCAAATTGTAACCTCTTCAGCACGTCTTTTTTTCAACAGTGGGACTTTGCGGGGGCTTCTTGCAGATAGCTTGGCTTCACATAGGCGTCTTCTAATTGTAACAGTACTCACAGGTAACTTTAGACCTTCTTTGATCTTCCTGGAGCTGATTGTTGGCTGAGTCCGTGCTATTTTGGCTATTCTTCTATCCATTCGGATGGTAGTTTTTCACTTTCTTCCACATCTTTCAGGTTTTGGTTGCCATTTTAAAGCATTTGCGATCTTTTTAGCTGAGCAGCCTATCATTTTCTGCACTTCTTTATATGTTTTCCCCTCTCCAATCAACTTTTTAATCAAGGTACGCTGTTCTGAACAATGTCTGGAACGACCCATTTTCCTCAGAATTTCAGAGAGAAATGCACTGTAACCAGCATGTACAACATTTGCTGCCTTCCTTCCTTAAATAAGGGCAATAATTGCCACCTGTTTTTCAAAGAATGAATGACCTCACTAATAGAACTCCACACTGCTATTATTTTGAACATGCCCCTTTCAATTAGTGATTCAATTACACAGAATCAGCACCATGCATGTCATGACTGTTGGGTCTGTTGGATTTCTATTACTCTACTACACCTGCTAGTAAATT
Source organism: Staurois parvus (assembly GCF_062004578.1). NCBI lineage: Eukaryota > Metazoa > Chordata > Amphibia > Anura > Ranidae > Staurois > Staurois parvus. The sequence goes on along the minus strand of NW_028318150.1, from coordinate 4,210,081 downwards.
ATTTGCCATGTAGAAATATCATTTCTACCAAAAACAGTGATTGATCAGGTTAGTGATGTCTTACTGCTATTATATTGAACACAACTGTACCTAAACTATCAAGTCAATCTGAATCCAATCAGATAAGCCCTTGCACTACGTATTTGTTGGCAGAGCTAAAGGAGATTGTGCAATGAGATTGTAATGTGTGTGGTAAGCTTAAAGTGGTATTAGACCCCCCCCCAAAAAAAAAAAAATAGTATATTGCCGCTTACCAGTTCTTCGATGCGGTCACTGTATTTTTTTTTTTACTGTATTTTTTTTTTACATTTATTGTCATTTTTAGAATATTTGTTCCCTTATTTTCACCTGTTGAGTAAAACCATTTACCACTGACAGGGGTGCTTACGATGATCAATTTTTATTTATTTATTTATATAAAAGCTTTATCCCAAAAAGGAATAAAAAACTGTATGCTGTACAAAGTGTGTTAGCTGGAGTTCAGCTTTATTCTGTTAATCAAGTCCATTTAAAGCTGGTCATACACTGTTAGTTTTGTTTTGCTAAGAGATCCCTCCACCAACATAAATGAGGAGGATGGAGGATTCTGACTCCCCTCCCCAACTGCTGTCAGAATATGCTGATTAATGACTACAGCCAATGAAAATTTTCCAACATGTCCCTTCAACAGAAGTCGATTAAACAATCAATTTCTTGCAAGTGAAGGAGCCCACACTGATCAAAATTACAACAGGGACCAGACAAATTTTGTTCAGTGTATGGCCAGCTTTAATCTGCTAGTGGATCTAACACTACCCTCTCAGCAAGGTGAATTTGCTGATGTCCAAAGGCATTCTTCATTGCTTCTCCATCCAGAAAGGAGACACCTTAAGACAGGAAGTTCATTACTGGCCAGATCACCAAGTAAAAATAACAGAAAAAAAGCCTATAAAAGAAAACCAATGCAGGTACTAAGGATTGGTATATTACATTTCTGTTTTGAGTTTAATATCGCTGTGAGTACTGGGGGTACTTGCCTGTCACCTGTCAGTTCAAAACCAAAGAATGGAAATACTCTGCAAATACTTTTGTTGTTGTTTTTTTTTTTTTATTATTATGATTTTTTTTTGTAAATAGGAGTAATATCAATGCAATTTCCTGTCCTTGTAATTTACATTTTCCTTACAAAAGAAGGGCAGAAAGAGAAAAAAAAATAAACATTCTTACTTACCTTTGTGGCTGCAGCAGTTCCATGCTGCAACTATCCCCAGTTGGCTCTAAGACATCACATGACCGTTGATCACTAAGTTCTCGGTCTTCACTGAGCAGACTGTCAGGCACTGCTCTCTGCTCTGCCGCTCCAATTCTCACTGGAGCGCTGGGCTGTGGAGGCAGCAGATCTTGACATTATTATTGGAATCTCTTCAGAGCCTGGACTGACTCTGATGTTAGCTGGCAGCAGGATTAAGCCCGTTGCTGGCTGAATCTGGGTCACAGGAGAGCAGAACTAAATGCACTCATGTGACCCACATGAGAAGTATGGCCAAAATAACTTTAAGGGAACAATCCTGCTACATCAATAAAAGCACCAAAATCATTTATGCATTTTACTCATATACAGTAAGTATATCAGGGCTGTCTTGCAGAATATGGGTCACCTGGCAACTATGTAAGGAGAGAGTCAGGTGTTTAGAAAATGAGAGGAATCAGGTGACATTTGAACACCATCAAGACATGGGATAGCAATGAAAACCTGTCAACGTTTGCGATTTTTGGGATAACAGAGAAGTGTGGGTTTAAAAAAATCACTCAGTTTTCAGTCTTCAGTAAGCAGAGACTCGGTGGCTGTTAGTCACCGCTCTCTGCTCTGCCCATCCAGTTCTTACTGGAGCAGTGGGCTGTGGAGAGGGTGGGAGTGGCTGGCTCAGTCTCTTAGTAGTGCACTTAGAGGTGGAACCAGCTGCCAGTCAGGCATCTGGATGGATCCCAAGGTTATTGTCGGGATCCCTGCAGAGCCTGGATGCCTCTGTGACCTCAGGCAACAGGGAGCTTTAGCCTGCTGTCAGCTGAATCTGGGTCACAAGAGTGCAGAAATAAGTGCAAATGAGCTTTGGCCATACTACTTAAACATAGCAGCTGTCCCTCAGCTCCCATTATTTAATGCATTTACAGTTTGTTGCATACACATCCCATTATACATGAGCCCACACATTCATCTAGGTGATTGAATGAATGAATGAATGAATGAAGTGACTCCCTATATAACTACCATTGGGTTTTTGTTTTAATTTTCTTAACCTGTAATAGAAAATAAAGAGAACACTACAGATAAGGGTCTACGGAGAATATTGGCACTATTTCAGACTGACCCTAGTTCTTTGCCTATACTGCTGTGTGATATAACATTATGATGTCCTTTTGTTGACATTTCTGCTGCCAAAATGTCCCATCTTACTTGTGTCCTTCTTGTATAACTGCTGCAAGGAAAAGGCCATGAGTATGATAAATAGGACTTGATCACTGGACAAAATGGGGCAAACTTCTATCCATCTGAGCCTGCACATTTGTGTGTGGGGGGGGCAATACATCAGGACAACCTCTCCATCGTGCCTGGGATGTTTGTTAAGGTGACAAATTCCAGTTGAGTGTCTACTAAGCAGAGATGAATTTTAGCTCAGTTAAGATCCTGACAACAGCCTGGTTATATGACATGGGAAATGAAATATGTATTATCTGCATGGTTTTCTAGGTTTTTAGGACACATGAATTCCTGGAATGTACAATATTTATACGAAAGGCTGCTGACACTTCTAAGCCATTTTATGTGTGCATTGTTATAAAAAATAAAATTCAGTTTACGTTTTAGATGTGTAGAAATCAAGGGCTTTACATTTTGCACAGACATATACAGCTACATTTAAATTAAAAATAACTGCTTTTTAGGTTAAAGGGTATGACTGTGTATATTGCCCAGCATATGTGAATATGGTTATAAACCTCTGAAGTGCAAAATGAACAAAGCATATCCTTCTATAGTGTGTACTTGCTTCTGTTGAATGCACATAGTGTTGTTCCTATCTCCTCCCTCTGCTATCTGCATGAATCACTTCTGAAAGTCTATGCTGACACCAGAAAATCTTGTAAGATGACCATGCTCCCCTCTAGCACCTAGCCGGAGATTGCCATCCTCAGCTGTGCATGTTTCCCTAAAAGACTGTGTAGAGAGGGGTGTGTCATTTCCGTAAACTTAGGTCTCAATTTACACTGAAGCTCTGTGCTCTAGCTATGTAGTGTGTGATGTCAGATCCTCATCCCCAGCCTTCTACTACTGAGATATAATGCTTAACAGGGGGAGAAAATAATCTTCCCTTGCAATGGAGTTGCCCCCTGCACTGCTAAGATTAAATGTTCGTTTAGATCTATGGTGCTGGAAAAAGAACTTTTACTTACCTGATCCCCTGCTTCTGCAGGCTTCCTCCAGACTGTAGGACCAGTCCCTGCAGCCTCTTCTTTGAATGTGAGGATGACGAGGGACAGTCCATAAGCTGGAGTGTAGGGGAGAAGAGGAGAGCATCAACTGCTGGGGAGGGACCAGGTAAGTAAAAGTACTTTTTCTGGTACCCTAGACCTAAACAACTTTTAACCCTTGCAATATGGAGGCAGACCCCCTGGAGACCAGTTTTAAAGTGTAAAACTCAATGATATTCACTTATTTGTTCCATTTTGTTTTGTCTGTTAGCTTTAGCATTGAAAATCTTTGTTGCATCTGGTTTATCAGTGGTAAAAAACCCTGTTGATCCTGCAATGTTACTAGTTCGTCTCTGTAAACTAAAGAACACCTCTCTCCTATGTTATCAAGCTAGGGGTAGGGGTGTTCTGAAGTTCACAAAGATAAACTGGGAACTTTGCTGACACCAAAAAAAAGGGAGAGAGAATGTCATTAACTGAGTATAATGTTTATCAAAACTAGTGTGTTGTATAAAATTGAAAAGTATATATTGCAGTCATATGTAAAATCGATATCTGCACATCTGTCAAGTCTCCAGTAGGTGGCAGTATACCAGGTGGTCAGTGGTGTTACAGCAGATCCCTCTAGGTCAGTGGTCGGCAAGCCGCGGCTCACGAGCCACATGCGGCTTTTTACACGATTTAATGCAGCTCTTGTGTGCCGGGCGCCCGCTCCCCTCCCTCCTCTCGGGCGGCAGCGTGATCCAAAAAAAAAACAGCCAGGGCAGCGCGCTCAAATGCAATGATTGGCCAGTCTCGCTGCCACTCACATCCTGATAGCCAGTGATTGGCTGTCAGGATGTGTGTAGGCGGGGCAGCGTGACGAACGTGAGAGGAGCTAGGCTCCTCTCACAGTCCGCCCTGAAGACCGGAATGGCGTGGGAACACGGCGAGAGGAACGCGCGGAGCAAAGGTAAGTGAATTGACACAGGGGGGACTTGGCTTACTACTTGGGGGAGAATAGTACTGTGGGGGATGAAATACTATATGAGGGATGAATTAATATGGGGGATGAATTAATATGGGGAATGAATTAATATGGGGGATGAATTAATATGGGGAATGAATTACTATAGGGGGGATGAATTACTATGGGGGATGAATTACTATGGGGGATGAATTACTATAGGGGGGATGAATTACTATAGGGGGGATGAATTACTATATGGGGGATGAATTACTATATGGGGGGATGAATTACTATGGGGGATGAATTACTATGGGGGATGAATTACTATAAGGGGGATTAATTACTAGGGATGAATTACTATGGGGGATGAATTACTATGGGGGATGAATTACTATGAGGGATGAATTACTATATGGGGGATGAATTACTATATGGGGGATGAATTACTATATGGGGGGATGAATTACTATAAGGGGGATTAATTACTATAGGGGGGATGAATTACTAGGGATGAATTACTATGGGGGATGAATTACTATGGGGGATGAATTACTATGAGGGGGATGAATTACTATATGGGGGATGAATTACTATATGGGGGATGAATTACTATATGGGAGATGAATTACTATGGGGGATGAATTACTATAAAAACTTATTGAAACTAAAAACAGTGTACCATCCTATGTATTTTCAGTTTTAAAAATGTGGCTCTCAGAATAAATTTCAATCATGGTTTTGGCGAGATTTGGTTCAGTTAAAAAAAAATGTTGCCCACCACTGCTCTAGGTGGATATGATGTCAGATACGAGGATCCTGGTAACCACTTGGGGTGTGATAACATCATACGAGAAGGCATGGCAACATTTTTCAGAGTGGGGAGTCCCTGTCTTAAGCCTGCCCATTCAAAAAAAGCACCTGCTTTTAAAGAGGAAAGGAGTTGACTACTTCTAAACAAGCAGTATATAGTGAGTGCTAAGAAAACTGAGAGCAGCTAGCGCATGTGATGAACTCACTCCATAACACAATAAAATATATCATAAAAAAAATTACAAAAGTATCCACCTTATACTAAAATACCAAATAAAAAGTGAAAATAATATAATACAGTAGCTCATAAATGTTATCAACATTCATAAGTGACTACCACACTACATATCTAAGAGATAAAAGTGAAAGCAAGTATACAAGGAAATTGTTATTAATGATGCCTACATAAACAATCCATATAAATGAGTCCTTGATGCAATGATGCAACGCACAAATCAAAGACTTACAAAATCAGTGCGCATAAATGAAGTGAATGCTCAGTGGGATGAGTGACTGCACACATAGTCTGTATGAACCGCAGTCCTCGATAAAGTGAAGTGACATCCACATGTGGAAAAAAAAGGAGGAGGCGGGTCTCTTTGAGAAAAAAAAAATCTGCGAGATCTTTCACCAATATGCACTCACCAGAACTAAGATCAAATGAGCTTGCAACAAATGATACTCCAAGGCAAACATATCTCTGCCTCTCAGGCTGGTTCTGAGCCATGAGTAATGTGTCCTGAAAAAAGAGCTCACCACATGGAGCTCAAATTGGAGGTACATAGTGTAGTAATTTATTTAAAATCAAAACATACACATACAGTCCACGTGGAATAAAAAACTGTCGCAGCACTTGGCGGCGTGACATCAGCACATAGGCTCCTCCCTGATGTCTTTCGTGCACACATACGTTCTCAAAGGGACCCGTCTCCTCCTTTTTTTCCCCACATTTGGATGTTACTTAACTTTATCGAGGACTGCGGTTCATATGAACTATGTGTGCAGTCACTCATCCCACTGAGCACTCACTTCATTTATGCGCACTGATTTTGTAAGTCTTTGATTTGTGCATTGCATCATTGCATCAAGGACTTTCATTTATATGGATTGTTTGTGTAGTCATCATTATTAACAATTTTTTGTATACTTGCTTTCACTTTTATCTCTTTGATATGTAGTGTGGCGGTCACTTATGAACGTTGATAACATTTATGGTCTACTGTATTATATTATTTTCACTTTTCATTTTCACCATTTGGTATTTTAGTATAAGGTGAATACTTTTGTAATATTTTTTATAGCGCAGCACTTTTGTTTTGATATATATTGTTGGCTACAAAAAAATGGCTGCAAGGGAATAGACTGATATGGCTGACTATGGGCTACAAGGAAATTGCCACAGCTTTACCACATACAGATAAAGGAATACATGCAAAGAAGTAGACATACTGTATATTTAAAGCAGTAGTAAACTTCTCTTTTGAACTTGTACCTACAGGTAAGCCTATAATAAGGCTTATCTGTAGGTACAGTGAATATCTCCTAAACTTGTTTAGGAAATATTCACACGAAATGCAGCCAGTGAAGTCACCAGCATATGCACTCCGAAGGGCTCTGTGCCGTGGCACCTGCACGTACGACGTCATCGGGGCTTTGCCATTCAAGCAGCCGCAGGTCGCGGGCCCCGGAAGGCAGACCGGGTGAAGGTGGAAGCCCTGTCAGGGGTGACAGTGCTCTGCTGGAGGGCTTCGTTTTTAGGTAAGTATGACATAAAGTCATACTGGAATTTGCATACTAGCAAATTATGGCTTAAACTACCCAGGTCCATTTTTTTTTCTTAAAGAAAGTTTACTAACACTTTAAGCCGAAGGGAGCTTGTATTCACAGATTTGCCAAATGTATGAAATAGGAGGCTTGCATTACTGTATATGCTCAGGGTCTCCTAAGGTGGGAAAAACATGTTCATTAAGAAACTATATATTCTAACAGTGTGACACCAGGGATTTATCTAAAAGATAAAAGACAACTATTGCAACGAGATTAAGATTCTTTTATATACAAAGGGGAATATACACAAATAAACAAATAGTATTTTAGACAATATGAATTCATATGGAGGAATTTGTAACCATTAATAATCACCTACTACTAAACAAAAATCACATAAAAGAGGATACAGCATTAATCATCATAAATTGGTACACAGTTAAAGGGAAATATACATAAATCAGCAAAGGATTTAGTAACACGGGCTTGGAGTTTGCTAAGGGAGCCTAATAAAACATATTCCAAATGATATAACACAATATAGCAATAAAAGAGGTTCTGCAAATATAAAATGTGTGTTAAATCAAATAAGCACTACTGAAAAACCAAAGTGACAAAGCGTATGACAAATAAAGATTATCCCATCTTGCCGTAGTTTGAAATAAACTCAAAAGGTTAGTCTTCCCACCATGAATAAAAAGTTCTCAAACACTGAAGCACTGATTAGTGGCTAAGGTGTTGGGTGAATGATAAATAGCATGATCAACTGTCACAGGTACCTTATTAGATGATTCTTCCCTAGGGCATTCTCTGTTAAAAGGTTCCACCAGAAGGAGGTTTTTTGGTGGTACAGTAATAGTGGCATCAGTGACTTGACTCAGAGGTCCAAGTATAGGTGATATCTTCATTAGTATTCTTTTTTGAGGAGGCTAGGCCAGGCATAGTGTTGGTAGTTTCTTCATTAAATTAGTTTTTATTGGAGGTGGGGCCAGGTGTAGTGGGATTACTAGAATTTTTTAGGGAACTTCCTCTCAAGGCGCTTTTTTCTGTCCTCTTTTAACCTGTCCATGTAATTTCCGACCACAGAATTGTTAACTCTGTCATGTGTTATTGCAGTACTTAGTAAAGATAGACATGTTTGTATTTTGTCATGAGTCTATTAATAAAGTTAGGCTTAGGTTTAGGGCTCATTATGGAGGATATTTTAATTTTTGTCCCAGAGATGCATGTGGATTTTCTTTCTACTTTTTTTTATTGTTATTCCATGTAAAAACTTTCTGTTTCTGGTGATCCTCGACATGTAATTTGCCCAGTTTAGTTCTGACTATACTCTCTTCAATAACTGGTCCTATTTTGAAGATAGATCTGCCATAAAGTAAAAGGGCCACATTATTATTTATTTCAGGTACTTATATTGCGCTGTCAATTTACGCAGAGCTTTACACATATATATTGAACATTCACATCAGTCCCTAACCCTCAAGGAGTGTACAATCTAAGGTCCCTAACTCACATTCATACATACACATACTAGGGACAATTTATACAGGAGTCAATTAACCTACCAGCATGTCTTTGGAATGTGGGAGGAAACCGGAGCACCCGAAGGAAACCCACACAAGCACAGGGAGAACATGCAAACTCCATGCAGGAGGCGCCATGGTCGGGAATTTAACCCATGACCCATTTACTGCAAGGCAGACATGCTAACCACTAAGCCACTGTGCCGCCCCACATGCACATTGTTCACTTAATCCTTTGATACCATTGGCCACTGCGTCAAGATAAATAGCAAGTTTCCTTTCCCTTTGATCACCAGTTTAACCCATTTGGTGGTGCAAAGTTCTGATATTTTTTCCCATTGTTTGTTTAGGTTAGCTGTGGCCATTTTATTGTAGCCCATGGTTAGCAGAAGTAGTCCACCCCTTCCTCTTTAATTACAGGAGCTTTTTTAGAATGGGTAGGCTTGAGAAAGAGGCGCCCTGCTCTGAAACATGTTGCCAACCTGGCTTCATTTTCAGGATACTGTGCAAGAAGCAAGACGGTGGCACCCAATGAGGAAATAATTGGGCTTCTTTCTGTTACCTGATTAAGCACTTTTGAATTCTTTGTGAGCTAATACTTGGCATTAATATCTGTAAACACTGATGAAGGAAAGGGTTGAATTAATTGTGAATTGTAGACAGGAAATCAGCATAAATTTTTTAGGTTGTTATTGTCCCTGTCAGCACTCCAGATCAGAGCATAAATAATTGATGAGGAACCGCAACAGCAATTAATATTTTTCAGGTGAAGTGGGGCTAATGGAATACTTTCATTTTCCAGTATTTGCATGAAAATGGCATTGTTCACCGAGATCTCAAGCCAGAAAATCTCCTCTATGCTACTCCAGCACCAGATGCTCCTTTGAAAATTGGTAAGCATTTTCATTATTTTATTCATATTGTGATTGGTACTGTACCAAAAAGACAGCAGTGATAAAAATACCACAATTCATTCATGCAAGTGCATAAACATATATCATTCATTACATCAATATATACCATTATGTTGTTTGATTGAATCTGTAGCATGTGTGAATATGTTCCTTTAGTCAGTATATGCAGACTTGGAAATGTACACTTTTTGCATTGGAGAATATTTCATTGCATCCTGACAAACAGAACCTCTAAGATCCTTTTGATTGGTTGAAGATTTAGGCTATCCAGCCTGTTTCTTCCCAGTCCATAGGAGCAACAGATACCCAAAGTTTATTGCTTAGGTACAGGTAAGTAAAATCATTCCTATTATAACATATTTCAACAGGATGTCTTAAAGGATAAGTTCACCTTTGGTAACCTATCACATGTTACCCCCAGCCCATCCCTGTGACTGCGGCGTGGGGGTTCTTCACTTTTTGAGATAAGCGTGACATACTTATAGTTTGAATGGGCTGTGAGTGCACTGATGAGCATATTCCTAGCTCATTCATTCTTCCTCTAGCTTTGTGACAGAAAGCCTGTAAAGTGATACAGGCAAAAAGCTAGAGGAAGATTTTGCAGGAGCCTGAAATTGCACCCGTGATCTGCGGATCGGAAAAAAAAAATTCCACCTGTAAAATTATGTGCATTTATTATTTTTTTTAAGGTGAACTTAGCCTTTAAAACTGTTTATATCATCGTATTCCAACTGTTCTTTGTACTTTCTACCACAGGTACTTCCAGCACCAGTATTAGCCTTTTCAAAATAACTGATGCAAGAGGTAACTGCTCATTTATTCTAGGGGGAGAAAAATCACATTTACTTACCTGATTCTCTGCTCCCCTGGCAGATGGAGCTCCCCCATGCTCTAGTGGTGGACTGTTTCGTGGCGTTATCACATCCAGTGCAGAGCTATGGACTCTGCATCCATATTGATGACGTCAGGCCCTTAGACCACTGGAGCATGGGGTAGAGAACATCGTGGGGACCAGTCTAGCAGCGTGGAGGATCAGGTAAGTAAATCTTCTTTTCTGTGCTCCCTAGATCTAAACAAGCAGTTAACTCTTGCAGTGCGGATTTGCTGAAGTTCAGCTTTAAAGTAAATATAGAGAAGCTGTTGGATAATTGGCAGTTGCCAACATCATTCATAAATTATTCTCAATAACATCTTTTAAAGGATTCTTCAATTGCCAATATTGTTAATAGATTAATCGGAATAACATAGGGATACAGTCTGTGCCAGCGGATTAATTACACGTGTGAGCCATGAAGCCTTAGACCTGTATGTGGGCAAACTACATACAAAATATGCTGAATAATGAAAAAATATTCTATCCTTTGCACATTACACCCTATTAAAGTATAACCCACCTAAAAAAGTGATTTATATATGTATAGATATAGGGGTAATTGTATTCACTGAAATCTTCTTTTCAAGCTTTACTCTAATTTTATGAAAAACAGCTTGTTTTTAACTGTTTAGCCACTTTTTTTTTTTTAATGGTTGAACTGGATGGACTTTTGTCTTTTTTCAGCCAGCCTATGTAACTATGGAAAGTGTGCTCCCATTAACCCTTATACCTATGCATAAATCACATTAAATTTGGTTGGTCAGTTGAAATGAACTTTTTGAACTCTAAAACCACAGAAGGATTTTTTTCATTTATTCTGTTTATAACCTCCACATGTTTTCAGATTTGGAAAGAGTGGGGAAGAATTAGCACCTCTTTCAATTTCTCTGTTATCATCAGAGAGAATTCCTTGCACCTCCTGTCCCCGAAAACACAAAAAGGAAGTAGGTGAAAATTTCCTCAAAATAAAGGCTCACAATGCCACCTTTGACAGTTGTCACCAAAGCACGTTTTTCATTTGGAGAATACACGTCTAATCCTATTCTAATGACGACCGTCAAATTTTGGATTCTCCATCATTTTCTTCTGCTGGTGACAATGGTCCCCAGTATCAGGTGTGAGGGTAGAATTATGTATTTGTGAATAAAAATAAATTGTCCATGATTGGGCTTATTTAAAGTATGTGTAAAACCAAAACTTTTTTTAAGTTTTGAATAGAGTGTGAGAGAAGGTTGGATGCTCTGTCAGGACTTTGCTGTCTGTGCCACCACTAGTTAGATTCACTCTTTATGTTGGCTTGGGTGACCATTGTCTCCAATATAAGTGATGGCAAATCCAAAATTATTGAGTTGCCACAGAAACAACAGGATGAGAGGAAATGCTTTAATGGGAGCACCTGTTCTGGAGGGGATAGAGCGGATATTTCCTTACTTTGGAGAGATCTTTTGATTCATCCCTGGGACAGGAAGTGAAGAGAATTTCTTTAACTGGACACAGAGAGCTAAAAAAAAAAAAATCCTGACCATTGCATTGTATTTATTTTTTTCATGTGTATGCAGAGTACAAGAAATACTCTTTCAGTGTTCTAATTTAAGTAGCTGCTGTGCGTTACTTTCTTCAGCTTTATTTATTGCTCTGCGTTAATAAAACTATCTTTTATATGTAGTATTGTTAAAGTGATATGCTTAACTTCAGTTGTGGACACTGGTCATACTACACACATCCAAAAAAATGTAATAAACGTTCACAGCACATGTGGAGTACTTGCTGTCCTTCTGCTCTTATTCCTCTTCCGTCTTATACTTGTTGGCAGTTTCTGACTGGCTGGCAAGTTAGAGCTGGGAATTTTTCTTTTTTTGTTTGACATGCATCACCCTTCCATGTGCTCCTTGCTGTGAAGGCCAGTTATAGACTGGGGCGGTGGACATTTTTTGTACTGTTGAATTGTTGGTCAAGGGGGTGCACTGGACACCTTAGCTGCCATTGTGCTACATGCTTGCTGTCTAGTGCGCTCCTGTACCTTTAAGATGGGGTGGGCTCCCTCAGGTCCATCTGCCCTTGGTCTATCCATTAAATACATGTGCCTCTACTATGGGGGCTCTTAAAATTGGAGAGTTAGGAACTACAGAATACTGGGGTGCCGTGACTAGGCTCTGTAGAGTATGCATGTATTTGCAAATGTGTACTAACTAAACCCCTGTTTTTAACACATACGGTTAGACAGGTTAATTCAGTTTGTTTGCAGGCTGACTGGCAAGTTAGAGCTGGGAATGTTTCTTTTTTGTTGTTTGACATGCGTTGCCCTTCCATGTGCTCCTTGCTGTGAAGGCCAGTTATAGACTGGGACAGTGGCCATTTTTTGCTCTGACTTTTGATTTACATTGTGTTCATGTCTGTGTCATATCTCAACCCTCTGAAAAGTGATCTGCAGTGGAGGTAATATATCACCTCCTTGATGCCTGTTACAAGCGTGTAAAGCTTGGTGGTTGCAGCGTAGCCCCATTCACTTGAATAGGCTGCGATGAGTGGCTGTATTGCCCTCCGATAACAGATTGTAAAGCTTCTGTTGTGTGTGTATCCCCGTTTGGCAGTCTTTGCAGTTTAAGGGGGGCAATTGAGAAGGGGGAAAGTTTGGTCGGGTGCAGATTAAAACGGCTGAGCAACCCCCTATTTTTACTGCCCCTGACCATAATTGTAAAGAAACCCATACTTTTCTATCCACTGTTTAGACTCGAGACAGAGAGATATAAAGTAACATTGTCGCTTTTGTATCTACACTGTTCAAAGGGATGAGCTTCCATCTGCATATGATGTCAGTTGAAGCAACATAACAAGTAAAAAAACCTTTTTTTAATTAAAATGTATTTATCCCCTTATTAACCCTTAGTTTATCCTGATCAGTCCTAATTAACTCGCTTTCTCTCTAACTTTGCAGTGCCTTGTATCTGAATCATAATTATAGTGTCATTTTTTATTGATTTGCTTAAAAAAATAAAATAATTTTTTGCAAGACAATATCAATAAAAGAGAGCCTTTTGTTACATTGCTGAATCAGTAGGCCCATAGAAGAAATGTAAAAAATGCTCTGGTGCCTAGGGGGGTTTACAGGTGTGAGAGCTGAACTGGGTAATACATTACAGTGTATCTGCTGCCAAATTACTTTGTTTTTAGTTTTTGGCAGGGTAACACTTTATAGTTGTCCAAGGCCTTTAGGAGATTTCCTCCCACTTCCTGGCCAAATTACAACATTGTCACCAACAGAGGAAGTAAAGAAAATCTCCCATGGGGGCCACAGAGAGCAGTAAAATGTGTAGATATTTTTAATCCTTCCTCACTTTATTCAGACTTGTTAACGCAATCTGGCATTAGAGAATGTGGAAACTGTCATTACTTATCTCCTGAACTTGCTACTTGCCAAGCTGTTATTCTGGCCACTGGCCTCAATAATTTGAGTTAATAATTTGGAACAAGTTTGCAGATAACTATTTCTGATTTTCCTGATCTGCATGCTTCTGGGGAAGTTATATAGTGTTTGCAATGAAGCAGTCAATTCAGATAGCTAGTCGTGATTGAATCAAATATCTGTGCTTTAGGATGACTTCTCATTGTTCTCTAATAGTTGTCAAGGGCAGAACAAAGAGCATTCACTACATGCACCAAAACGTTCAATGTAAAACATGTTATAAGAGGGGATCTGATCATCCCAAAAACATGAGACCTATTGTATGGATAATCTTACTTTACACATTTCTGCCAGTATAAGATTATGCATATGGTACACCTATGTCATTCTAAAGCTCTAACATATACAACATGGTTGATTTACTAAAACTGGAGAGATCAAAATCTGGTGCAGCTGTGCTTAGAAACCAATCAGCTTTTAGGTTTTATTGTCAAAGCTTAATTGAACAAAGTTAGAAGCTGATTGGCTACCATGCAGAGCTGCACCAGATTTTGCACTCTCCAGTTTTAGTAAATCAACCCCAAAGGTTCAGAACACTGAAATCATCAGTCAAGTATTGCAGTATGTTCTCCATCCACAATAAATTCCCTTCTGTCAGATTGTAGTGCACAATCACTCGATGTACTGGCAGACGTAATGGGCTGTAATCGGGTTATCCACTCGCAATTACTATTCACATTCAGGCTCATTTAACAAGGCAGTGAATATAACTGTGTGCCAAAGCAGTAACCCATACCAGCCAATCATTTTTTGCCTAGCGCAGTCTGCAGTAAACTGAAATCTGGTTTGTTGCTATAGATTACTACACTTTACCCCCTTAGATTTTGCACTAACCAAAGCTATTTTGATTATACTTCTCTGGTAGGAGTTCATGGAAAATTAACTGCACTCATGTGACTTGTTTTCAGCTAACAGCGGGTTAAAGTCAGCTGTTGGATGACATCACTTGGCCGATCAAGGCTCTGAAAAGATCCCATCCATATGGTCAGGATCGTGTGCCAGATACTCCTGCCCCCTCGACAACCCAGCACTCCAGTGAGTGCTGGAGGGGCAGAGCTGAGAGTCACAGCTCTCTGCTCAGAGCAGAGGGGAGAATTGAGTGATCAGCAGTGTTTGATTGCTCAGCTCTCAGTACAGAACCGGCACCTAAGTGAGTATAATGTTTTTTTACGTCCATAACTCATTTCTTTTAAAGGTGTTTATTTATTTTGCATTTATAAAACACAAACAATAACAGAAAAAAGAGACAAATGAAAAATAATAACAGGAACCCAAAACTAAAACCTAAGAGCAATGGTACACAGAAAGGGATCCATACTTCTTTTTTAAATAAACTCTGCTCTAAGCACCAGTAACTAGTAATGGAGGAATGAGGATGAACAAGGTTGGAAGAGGATGACGGGGGTGGGTAGCAGATTTATTGGTATAAAATATAAAGCGGTATAAACTCAAAACCAACAATGTATTATATTGTAGCTTACCAATAATTAGATGTGGTGGCTGCATGTGTTTTCTTTATTTTAAGGCTTTTTTCCTCTGTTTTTACCTGCTCTTTTAGCAAGTAACATACCTACTGTATTAGAGTGCACCCACTCTGGATGAAGGAGCACAGGGGCACCTTTGGACAGCAGAATTGTAAGTCTGGGGGGTGGGAGTATTAGATGTTCTAGCAGACTGAGATACATTAAACAAACTGAAGCCAAACTCCAGCTAATACTTTTTAAGCAGTTACAGCTACACTTCTGTTCCTTTTGAAATAAAGGTTTTACATAAATAAAAGCTGATTATTGTAAACCTCCTTGTCTGTGTTAAATGGTTTGCCTCAAACCTCCAACTGCTACATCTGCAGGACACCTTGTTCTGTTAAGAAACAACAGACTTACTGGCTGGATCACCAGGCAAAAATAAAAGTAAATATAAAAAAGAAATTACAGTCAATCACATCTAAGAACTGGTAAGCTGCAATATAATAAATGTTTGCTTTTGGGTTTAATACTGCTTTAGGATTAAGCAAGTGCTGTCTAATTGGAGGTAAGATTTCTAATTGTCACTTTTACACCTATGTTGCATTAATTTTCCATTGCGAAAGTTGAGTCTTGTCATCCCTAAGCTCCATTTGAGTGCTCTACCTGGATTGCTTTCATTGAACTCACCTTTGGCCTTGTCAGGCCTGGACAAGGGGTGAGTGGGAGGGGCAGCTGCCCTGGGTGCAATGATTTACTGTATGAATGGGGGGGGGGTGCCTTAATTCTCTTTCAAGGCTGACAGGAGTAGTGACAGAGGCATCACTACTCCTTTCAGCCCAGCGCTGGGAGCTGCAAGGAGAGAAGGAGAGAGCCAGGAGGCTATGTAGGTTGTGTTCTCTCTCCCCTGCCTTCTCCCTCAAGTGCAATGATCCTGTATTCAGAAACCCTTTTGTCAGTTTGGCATCTTTGCCCTGGGTGCTAGATGACCTGGTCCCGGCGTTGGGCCTTGCTATCATGTTGATCCAATGGCTTCAATACTTACTAACTTTCTGACCCAATATAAACATGCAGATTGAGAGTTCTGATTTATTTTGCTGCATCCTTGTTCTGTCTCAGTGACTCAAAGCAGTAAAGCATGGCAGTCAAGCAATTAGGTCATATAACAAGGCGGTAGCTGAAAGCAGAAACACTCAGGGCACATGTAATATTTACCGAATGCACACTTAAATTAATATGCTGAAAGGCATGTTACCCATTCCAAGATCCAGAAAGGAGTCATTTTTTACCTTACCTTTATCGTTACACATGGAGGAATACATTGTACTTTTCACTTTGCCAGACTGTACTAAAAATAAAATTGCTTTTGATGATGGTAAAAAAATATAAGAAGAGAGAATTCCCATTTTCTTTTGTACTTTTTAGTAAAATGCAATTTTATAGAAGATTTTACTCAATAGCAAAGTGCCCTAAGGATATAGAAATAGAGCGTCCTGTCACTTGATTAGTAAATGCACAAAGAGTTTAAGAAAATGATGCTGACCTCAATATTCGTATTCTATAGCTGCTTTATAAAATCATCTTCAAGGTGCTTTCAAATTCCTCTTGCAAGCTAAAGACTACTGTGTCTGAAAGGTCTCTATTATGAAGCATATAAAAGATAAATCCATTAAAATAAATAAAATTGCAGTTGCTAATCTGGAATACTGTTGGCATTTAATACCGACAGAACATTTCACAATTTAACAATGTGAACTATTCATAGTGATTGCTGCACAGTTATTCGCTTTTTGTTATTTCCTCTAAGACTGAAAGTGCTTAGGCTGGAGGGACAGCCGAAATTACATTTAATTTATACATGCCTGCTCAATTATGTTGAAAGTAAATTCAAATAAACTATTCTTGTTAAATAGTTTGGAGGGTATTCAGGGCTTTTGAAAATGCCTTTTCACAATTTGGTCTGTTTTTTAAAGCTGGGAATGCTATTGCAAAATGTACAACATATACACATTACCCAGACTGCAATTCTTCAGCCAGAAGGCTGCCATGAAAGTCCTGGCCTTTAGCATAGGTTCGGCACCTTGTTAGTATGGTAACATCACTGTGTTTAATGTGCCATTATATTTGAACTATCAGAGAGTTCAGTAAACTAACTGAGGTTGTTTACTAGAAGAGCATGTTCGCTTTGCAAGGGATATTTCACTTTCTTTATTGAATGTGGAGAAGCTATTCTGACTTCAGTCATCCAATCTGTAGGCAAGCAAAATTTCAGGTTTTTTTTTTTTCTTTGAATGTGATTAGGTATTCTTTGCAAAGTGATTTTTCACTACATTCATGTACAAGTCACTTGCTAAGGGGGATACTCGTTTGGGCTCATTCACAAGCCTCACTGCCTGTGTTCATTCACACAGGTGGTGGGGCTTTGCCCGCCCCCTACTCCCTCATCATAGGATTTGTTTGACAGCAGCAGAAGCCAATGGCTCCCTCTGCTTTTAATCTGCCCAAGGAGGAGGGAGAGAACGGAGGGAAATGCTGCTTTCATGCACAGCTCTGGATCGAGATTGGGCTCAGTTAAGTATAAGGTTTTTTTTTTACCTCATTGCTGAGAATGCAATTATGTAAAAAAACCTTAAGGCTTTAGGACCACTTTAAGTCCCAATTCCAGGCACAATGATTTTTATTCTAAGTGTTTTTTTTATTATGATGAGTGGCCCCACTAACGAATAGTTAGACTCAGCAGGTCAGTGGAGGTAGGACCAGGTTACAATTTTGTAGGTAATTTAGGTTTCGTGAAAAATGTAAAGAAACTCTGTCACAGGTTGCTAGCAGGTATAAGGTATAGGCACCTGGAGGTTCCTACACATAACTGCAGCAGTGCTCCTTGCCCTCTGCTATGCCCAAATATTGGGCAAATCTGAAACACTTGTGGGTAGTGTCAGAGATTACTCATTTTCTATCACATCTCCCATTCGTATTGGCTCTTCACTGGGATGGACTTCACGTGCTGACCAATAGAAATGTGTGCGAGACAGTAGAAGTTGGATAAGAGTCCTAATTGAGGACAAATTAAAGTGAAATAATTGGTAAATTGAAAAGTTTATAGAAGGTTTGTTAGCTACATGCCTACTAGGAAGTGCCAGAGCTTTTCCCTGATCAGAACAGCCAAGACAAAGTTATAACAGAAAGGAAAGAAACAGATACAAGCATGTGCAGACACCTCTAGGTGCCTATATTTTGTACCTGTTCACAGGTTTCTTTTAATTTAAAGTGATTTTTAGTAAAGGCCACCTTGTTTACTTGTACCTACAGGTAAGGTACCTACAACCTAAGGCTTACCTGTAGGTACAATAAATATCTCCTAAATGTGTACCGTTTAGGAGATATTTACAATAGTGGTAGCCGGTGATGTCTGCACTCTCAATGAACAGTGTGCTATCCATTGAGAGAGCCGTGCTGTGGTCATGACTCCCGTGTGTGCAGGATTGACATCATTGTGGCTTGGCCATTCAAGCAATCAAAGCCCATGAACCCTGAAGAAAGATCGGGTAAAGATGGAAGCACCTACAGCAGTGACAGCACGCCACTGGAGGGCTTCATTTTAAGGTGCAATGCATATTAACATATTATGCTATTAACCTGCAGTGGACCATTTTTTGGGAGCTTTTTTTTTTGTGGTTTACTGCCGCTTTAAAGCCCAAATCTAAAAGAAATGGAAATTAAATAGTGCATTGTGCATCAATTACATTACTCCTCACTCTGGATTCCAAACATCTCTTCCTACGCCATCCTGCATTGTAATGAATCTAAGTCACAGTTTCTCTATGAGCAAAGTTAATATCCTGGTCTGGGGACATTTTTTCCTGCTCGTTATCTTCTTGGGCACTGGTTTCCTTACCACCCCAGTGAGTACTTCTGTTTCTGAGAGAAGACCCGGTCACTGGAAGTGTTGCCTCCACCGATAGGTGGAGTGATGTGGACACCTGAGCAAGGACCCCAGGAAGTAAAGTGAAGAAGAGAGAGGAATCATCATGTGCATGTGAAATATGAATTGGAACTCCAGGGGTTAATTTACTAAAGACAAATAACCTGTTCACTTTGCAAGGATATCTTCCCTTAGCTTAGTGAATGTGGTGAAAATTTGCATTGCAAAGAATACACAATAATGTGCAAGGAAAATAAAAAAGCGGTATTTTTGCTTGCATGTGATTGGATGCTGAACATCAGCACAGCTTCAACTCATCCATGAGAAAAAATATAAATGAAAATAGTGCCAAAAGTATTCACATGTAATCAATTAACATAAGCTGCTAAGCCTTACCCTTAAATAAAGGTGGCAATCATAAAACAAAAAAAGGTAGCGCTATGAAATTAAATGTCCAAATCAAACAGTGATAAATCAAACAGTGAAAAATGAAATGACCAAAAAAAGTCTCTAAGAATTTTCTCTTTCCATCAACAGTGAAAAATGTCCATCACCATAAGAACAGATTTGTGCAAATCCACCACCAACAAAAATGAATAAACTCACCAGAGCAAATTGCCAGTTAAATTATAAACCAGCAATTGCACTTGTTTGCTCTGGGAGCAATACTCTGCAGGTAGACTCAGCGATGACCAGCTTTTCAAATTATTCCTCTCTCAGCTTGTTGATGTAGTATATTGCAAATCAGGGAGACTAAGACATCCAGAGACTTATTTATCCTCTCTGGGAGCAATATTCTGCAGATCTATAAACTCAGCAGCAAAAACTTCCAGACCGAATTCCAAGAACTTCATACACAGGCTCAGAAAAGAAAAGAAAAACAAAGCAAAGGATCGTGTGATACCGTACGACACGTTTATTTGTAAAAACTCATCATAATCCACTCACATGGAACAGTGTCATAGTCGACACTAGCAACAAACACATTTAGTTTAAAATCCCAGAAAGCCGAGACGACAGCCTCTTACAGAGCATAGTGACGTTAGTCCAAAGCTCCAGGTGAGTTTATTCATTTCTGTTGGTGGTGGATTTGCACAAATCTGTTCTTATGGTGATGGACATTTTTCACTGTTGAAAAAAAGAGAAAATTCTTAGAGACTTTTTTTGGTCATTTAAATTTCACTGTTTGATTTGGACATTTAATTTGATAGCGCTACCTTTTTTTGTTTTATGAACTCATCCATTATGCTAAGGGTACATTTCGTTGCAAAGTGATCAGCATATCTTCCTTTAGCAAATCCACCCCATTATGTTTCAAAGCTTGCTCAGTGACACCGAGAGAAAAGCAGGGTAGTTGTCAAAGTGGACATTTAGATTTGCTGGGTAGTGCTTTTATTACAGTTCATTAACAGGAGTTCCAAGTGGAAAAATCTTCTTCAATCAGCATTAAAGTAGATGGTGCTTGTACATAGATTTCCTAGTTTCCTCCTGAATCAGCAAAACCCCCTTAAATGTTTTTCCTTGCTTAAATGATATTTTCAAAGTTTAAAAGTTTAAAACCTCAAGCCAAACATCACTTTTTTAAGAGTACATTTTGGATACTTTAGTTAAGTTAAAGTAGATCTCCACCTTTTTAACTGAGAAAGGTTCTGAATTGTTGTGAACAGGCATATGAGCCACTGGGATATGGAATAAGACGTATATTATGAACCACCGGGATCTGAGAACAACATGTGTGCTATGAGCCACTGTGATCTGAGAATGACATGTATAGTATGTTATACACCATTGGTATTTGAGAACGACATTTGTGGTATGAGCCACTGTGATCTGAGAATGACATGTATAGTATGTTATACACCATTGGTATTTGAGAACGACATTTGTGGTATGAGCCACTGTGATCTGAGAATGACATATACAGTTTGTTATAAACCATTGGGATCTGAGAACGACATGTGTACTATGAGCCACTGAGATCTGAGAATGGCACGTATGTTATAAACTACTGGGATCTAAGAACGATGTGTGCTATGAGCCACTTGCATCTGAGAATGACGTGTGTTGTAAACCACAGCAAGCTGAGAGTCACATATGTATTATAAGCCACTGGGAGCTGAAAGCTACATGTATGTTATGAGCCACAGGATGATGATACCCAAATGTATTCCATGAGCTGCTGGACAGTGAAAGCTTCATGTATGTTATGAGCCACAGGATGCTGAGAGCCACATATGTGTTATAAGCCACAATATGTTGAGAGCCATAGGTGTGTTCTCATGATTATTTCTACACATACAATGGAAAATGCTAAGTTAACCAGAAACTTCCAAAGAGCATGTTCAGCTTTCCCTTTTCATTTGATTTCTCAGGATATACTGTATGTAGCTGTTTGGTGTTCATTTACAGTGAGATTATTGAATGAAAGTGTAGAAATTCCCAAGTGCTGAACAAGGCTGATCTGATATTTATGGGTACTCGTAGAATTTGTTCCTTGTCAGAATGGCCTGAAATACAGCAAAGCTGCCTAGGGTAACTGTCATCTTCTCATCTCTCATTACCTGTGGAAGGTGAATCATTGCTGTGCTCTCAATGCTGAATTTTTGTGCATTATACGTTCATAAATGGGTATACAGCTTTATGTATGAGCTGATTTCATAAATTCTTTTTGGAAGCATTTAGGGGGAAATCAGTGTATTTCATGTTCATATAATGGTTTTCTCTCACTGGAATGGAAGTCTTTTTTAAGAACAGTTATAAAAGAAATACATGGACTCCAATACTGACTTCCTTCTGAAAATTCTCATTATTTGGCAGCCCCTGATTTCAGAGTCACAGAACTGGAAGCCAGTGATGTCAGTTTTAATGTGCATGCTAGTTCTGGGTTAATGATTTAGAAGGCATTGAAAACTTTGATTAGCATAACAGTCAGGCAGCTAGAATTTTTAAGTCAACCATGGCAGCCTATGTATTTTCTCATGATGCATGTAGCACCCTCTTACACCTGCATGGTTGAGGTAGCTCCCCCGGGTGGCTCATTTCACTAGCATTTCAACTCTTAGTGTAGATTCCATGACTTCCTATGAGGTAAAAGGAAATTGGGCAGCAGTCATTTTTGTACATTTTTATATTTTTTTTGTACAAGATTCGTTTAGCTTCAGTAAATTTAGAAGAGAGGGTTAGTGCACAGGATACACAAAGACAGGCTCCAGAATTCTCCTCTAGGAAAGTATGTATTTGTCCCAGCCTAGCAGAACCCAGGCCCTATGCAATTAATCACAAATACTTTAGTGGTTGAACAGTGAGAACTTCTTGCAATGTCCTCCACCAGCAGCATATACCCAGTTCTCCAGGACACTTCAACACAGAAGCTTCCTCCTAAGATGCTCCGCACAGGCAGTCATCTTCATCTAGGATGCAAGCCAACTTCTGTTTCCTAGGTTCAGCCCTTCTTTCTACAACACCATCCAGGGAGCAGGCTTGGGAGGCAAGGACCATTCCTAATGGCAGAAGCCCAGAAACCAAGGCCTGACTTACGCTGGCCTCTCCAGGATAAAACCTGGGAGGAAAACCCCAACTGGAAGGTCACCCCAATTAGGTATCTCCTTCCCCAGCCTTCATAACTGGCAATAAACCTCCTGGTGATTGACCAAAAAGAGAAACACATTTGAATAACTCCATTGATTTCAATGGTGATGCCACACCTCAGCAACACCTATAGCATTTATGGTGTGTTAGTGCAGCATTCATAAAGTGTTAGCTGAGCATTAGGGGATAGACAGTGTAGGCTCTGGTATCCCAGAATACGCTGGCAAATAATAGAGAACTATGACAAAGCAGCTCCAGTCACTTCTGGTTGTACAGAGCAGCCATGTGGTTACACCTTTTACTTCTGTGTGCAGGCAAAAGCATCAACCAGCCAACAATACTGACAGTGGCAAGCCGGAAATGTCAAAATTATGTGTCACTGTATAGCCAAAAAAGTGGTAAAATGATATACTGTATACATAGCAGCTGAACACAAAATAATTAGTCCACAAAAAATCCTAACACCAAATAGATATAAAGATAACTATGCAGCGCTAAAAGTGAGACTCCCTAAACCTAAAAGTATTAATTCTGTGAAGACCTGCCCAGGACATAACATGTAAGGTGGAGACTATCATAACCAAGCGGGTATTATGCTTAGACTGGGAAAAACTGTTTTCCAGGGAGCAGGAGAGCAATAATGAGTATGATTACATGGCTGCTTTTCATTTTATATACATTTTGTAATATATCCTAAATCAACATATCAAATTAGATCATTTTATCTACATCACCACATCCTCTCCATCACTACATAATCAACACATGTGAATGATAAATTCCTCTGGCTGATTTGGATTATCATTAAGCCCTGGAATTATCTGATGTGCCACCTTCCCTTCAGAGGGAGGATAACCCACCACCTGGTCCATCTTGAGGACATCTGGATATATATTTACATGTGCATTTTAATTGCGCGTCTGGTGAGTGCGACATTTTTCTACAACCATTTGCACAAGCACCGGATTACCATTGAAGCAGGCACCTTCAGAGCACTATAGTCACCTTTGAACTTTTTATTATTTATTTATCAATTGTTTATTCATGAACTTCATTCATTGGCTTTGATAAGTTGCTTCCATATAAGATTATTTATAAAGATTATTTATTTCCATTTTTTAGCGCTGCACCAGTATTTACCATTTTTATTGAGGTTTTATTTTGGTTACCTTTTGTGCATAGCTGCTCCCTTTTAGCGCGCTCACATATTTTTTATACCTTTTTAACATGTGTGAATGAGCCCTTAGAGCTTAGGCAGACTACAGCCTAGTTGTCCTCTAAATTTGGACTAGGGACACTGCAGCTTATAGAAGCATCTCTATGTGCATTTTGGCTCCCTTTAATGAGAAATCTACTAGGCACTAATATACAACTCGGGCTTGTTTCACACCGCTTATATTGATGGAGCAGTGGTCTGCTTCCAATCCATTCATTGTTCCAACAGCTGTACAGGATCTGCCAGCAGTAGTGATGTAGCAAATAGACGGTCACAGCCCAAATATTACAGATAACAGTGAGGGACCACACCACCCTGGTCACGTGTACTGAGCCATTGAGTACAATACACTGAATCAGCTCACTTGCTAAAGGTCTAAAATAGCCTGCTTTTTGCCTCTTTTTCCTGTTTGTGTGAAAACAGCCTTACAATTTAGCACACACTTTTGTTAAAGGAGTTTACCTATTATGGTACAAATTATGGTAAGGTGGTAACAAGTCTGATACAGGAAAAAAAAACCTCATCTGCCTTGATTCAGTCATTTCTCCCTCCCTCTTCCCTTTCTGAGTTGCTGTCACTATGAAGCAATGCACAGTGTGAGCGCACGTATTACATGCATCCTCAATGCAGAGAAAGTGGGTCAAAATGGAAAAGCAGAACTCCAGGGAAAGAAAAAAACGTATATATGTGTTTTTAAAATGCATTAAAGACATTTAAAAATCCTGGTAATTTAAATTACAAAATTCTGTAGTGTACAGAGAAGACTTCTGACAAAAGGCAAAAGGGTACTGAGCACCAGACCCCTCTTGCCTCTAGGTTCTATACCATTTGCATGAGTTGTATGATGTCAAACATCAGAACATTTGAAAATTGTATGTAATTACCGATGTAATGATTGTGACAAGCTTGTGGGGGTTTTTGGAATATTTGTGATCTGTTTGTGGAGCTCAGTACTAGTTTCCATCTTTATGCTATGACTTTCAGCTGACTTCGGGCTGTCAAAAATTGTGGATGATCAAGTGACAATGAAGACTGTGTGTGGGACTCCAGGATATTGTGGTAAGAGAAATTAAATATTCCCATTTACTGAACTTTTTTTTTAAGCAAAAGCATGACACAAATGCAAACATTGTTCAATAATCAATGAGAGAATTGCTTGAAATTAACAAAAAGAATAATGTGGTCTCATTCCATAATACAGGTGATGTGAGATGTATTTTCACCACATCTCATAGGCCATTACAACTTTTTTCTTATTTATTCCTCAGAAGTGTTCACTACTGACCAACATCTCAGAAATGTTAAACTAGCCATAAAACTGAATAATAAAAGGAAACTTTATTAAACAGTGTTAAGAAAAAAAAAAAAAAGAAATAGTTCACTCTACAACAGGTGTGTTAAACTCAGTTTCATCATGGGCCCCATCAGCATTATGGTTGCCCTCAAAAGGCATCAGATGTCAAGATCCCCCGCCGTCAAAAGTCCCCCACCCTCTCTTACATCGCAGTGCACCCCCCTTACCTTGTGCTACTGCCAGTAAAAAAGCTGGGGGCAGAGCTGAGAAGCAGAAAGTGCAGGACCTGGAGGAGGACCAGAGAAGGGTTGGTGTCGGCTGGTGGAGTCTGCTGAATGCTAAGACCAGAGGAAGCAGAGAAAAAAGGGTGCTGCAACTGCACAGAGAGGCGCAGGATCTGGCAGAGTCCTGTCCTCCTGTCTGCTATTGACTGCTGAGACAGGGGGGCAGAGACAAGCCTCTCTGTGGCTGCACAGAGAAGTGCAGGATCTGGAGGAAGAGTTCTGTCCTCCTGTCTTCTGCCAAACGCTGAGATATGGTGGAGGCAGAGACGAGTGGTGTCCTGCAGCTGCATAAAAGTTGCAAGGGCCACATGAAATGGCCTGGCAGGCCAGATTCAAATTAATGTTTTAATGCATCTTGTAAATACAACTGATGCAGAAATAAAATTGCATTACTCATTCATCTGATGTGTACAGGCCCATGTATATTTGTTAGGGGGCTTACGCATAATCAGTGTTGGTGGTACAGAGTGCCTCTGAGCTTTTGTTCAGTTTAGGAGCTACAGTGTACATGAGCCCTTAGATGTATTATACGTGTCAGGTAGGGCAATAGAGAGACAACATTTGTAAGCTGGTTTATTGTTTAGCCAGCCTTTCCTTCTACATTAAGTCATGCTCCTATTTCTGAAGTGAAAAGCAAAAATGTCTTAATTGCGCAAGATGAGAAAAGGGAACCACCAGTAAAAATAAAAGAATCTCTAGTGTCTTTGTAGAAATCCAGGATTAAAAAGTCCCACCATGCAATGACTGCAGCTCTTCTGACAGAGTAGTGGATGTTCTGTGCACTGTAAGACAACTGAGGAAGGCACCAACATCTAAGTGTAGTGTTTTATTAAAAACAGTAGAAAAGATTTAAAATATACGCACAAAGGTAGAATCAAAGGGGCATATCACACAGTCCTGCGGACATTCGCAGAGTTTGGCAGGAAGGTGGCCAGGTGTTGCAGAGTTGCTCCTGGAAGTGCCTGTAGCGATTCTGCAGAGTTCATCTTGGAAGCAAAGCTGGGCATAGGGCAGGATGGAACCCAGGGAGCAGCCGAGAGCTGTAACCAGTGTGGAACGCATATAGTGGCAGGGACTTGGAACAGAAGTGACATAGGACAAGATGATGTCAGGGCAAGGGGTGGGGTAGCAAGTTTTGGGGCATGCTGACTGCTCTTTTGTCAAACTATATGGCCATCTGATTTGGCAAAGGAGTGGTCCCGATGCTCCAAAGGGCATTTTAAACCTTTTATACTATTTTTAAGAAAACACTACACTTAGATGGTGGTGACTTCTGTTCCTTAATTGTTTTACAATGCTCCTATTCCGTTCAATGATTTGTATTACTTTCATTATTTTCATAAAGTTGCATACAACAGTCAAGAACAAGCTGCATAACGTGTTAGTTAGGCATGCAGGCCAATGACATATTAAAGTAAAAAAAAAAACCAGTTGAAGATGGACCAATACTGGTAGATTTAGCCAGTTTTAGCCTTTGTGGCCCAAGCTTAATGGTGACTGGCATGCATTTAATACATGGAAACCGAGGTATACTCCTATTTAAGCTGAACTCCAGGTGCGGATTTTATTGTGTTGTTACATTGGGAAACTAGAGACCACTGTCCTGCTGCATAGTAACCAGATGGGGTCAAGGTCCACTTACACTGTCTGGACTCCCTCCTTTAAAAAGCAGGTGTAAAATATACCCATTTAGAAGAAAGTTAGCTTTATACTTATCTTATTCCCTTTTCTGTCTGCAGTGTTTCCAGCTAGATCCTGGGGAATATAGAGCAGCTAAAATCTCAGGAGAAAAAGCTCTTTCAACAGACTTGAGTGTCTTCTTGCTAGATTTTACCTGCTCTGCATTTCCCAGTACAAGTTGGGTTGTGGAAGTAGGACTTTAATTATACCTCAGGGGTTCACAAGTGGACCTATATGTAATACACACAGACACAAATATGCATACAAATTACATTGTTTATTAAGTTGACATATAAAAATAACCATCTCTAGGTACAAACATCTCTCTGGATATAAAATGAATCCAATATTGTAGGTTATTCCAACTTCTTCAGGACCCACAAATCATTTACTTGAAAATATACATACTCAAATCTGAAATATCTCTAAAATACAAAAAACTAAATACCAATGAAAAAAAGGGAAAACAGAGAAAATATTTTTTAAAAAAGTAAACATTAAACAAACAAATCATATACATACATAAAGAAAAAGATCCCAGTAATTTTTCCGTGACAACAGTGATGCCATTCACAGCAAACAGGGGTAAGGTAAATATAAATCTAACATAGGTATATTTTTTGTATACAAACATCAGATGATGATTAAAGAGAGAGGGGGCCTGGACAGTGTATATGCTGACCTGGCATTGTATTGCAGGTTTTGAACAGAGGACAGAATGATTACATTTTGGCTTTAGATACACTTCAAGCAAAATGTATCACAAGTCAAATGTTTTATTAATTTACTGCCTAGCTTATGCATCCATTTTCTTTCATGACCACAGTAAATGTTATGCTTCATTTCTCGTTTCTTCATGCTTTCTCAAAATAAAATACTGGAATTTATTTGATGGCATATTAACATTTTGTAAAATACAAACATTTTCTTATTTTTAAAAATAAAAATCAGTCCATTAATGGAGTGTTATAAACATTTCATAACACAATGTCCACATGTTATCTCTATTTACCTTGCTTGTCTATCACTACCATAAAGATCCCTTGCAGTGTTGGTGAGAGAACAGATATTTAAAGCTGAACACCTGGAATTATCTGTATTGCATACTTAAGCTGGCAATACACTAGCCAATTGGTGATCAAACGTTCATAGAAACATTTGCACATAAATTTGTATGAATATTCTCAGTACATTTGATGACGAATGTCATTCGAAAGTGCTTCAAAATTGTGTTTGTTTTTAAAATTGAATTTTGGAATAAATTAGCTTTCCTAAACAAAAAACACATACGCTCTTAGAAATGTATTTGTTGGAGAAAAATCTTTTTATCATGCTTCTTCAAATGTTGATTTGACCCCACTTAAGATTAGAAAATCAAACTAACATACTTAAAACCAAAATTCTACTACTGTATGGCCTGCTTTACATTGGTCTAAATTAAATGTTGTAACTGACCCTATTTGGGTTCTGTGTGAGCAGCTTCCCATCTGCACACTAAACACAGGGGGTAACAAAACTGCCATTCATAGAACACTTTGTATTTTTTCAATGAATATAAGGTATTCTCTGATTGGACAAGATGGAGATCATGACATCACCATCCCTCCTCTCCACCCGATCCATTCAGAGAACAGCTTGCATTTACTGAACAAAATACAAGTTTTGGTAACGGTGGCAGTGCCAAGCTAGTGACCTCCTGTAGTCAGTATTATAAATTTATTTTGCCAAGTTTGAATGTATTTTTACCAAAACAATACTAAATCACATTTCTGAGATCTTTTCTTTACAGTAATAATATTGTATTGTACAATGTATCTTTAAGTGTGATAGTTGCAATGTTTAGCTATAGGTAGCTGGGCAACATCCACAACTCTTACAACTATTTGGAAGCACATCAGATTTCATGGATACCTTAAAGAAAAAGAAAAACAATATTAACATGTTATTTTTTAATAGTACACAATTACATTCCCTTTATCTAATGACAATTTGCATCACCTTTAAGTTAAAGTGGTTCTAAAGTTACAATGTTTTTATACATTAATGCATTAAGGTAAAAAAAACCTTTTGGGAATTGTTTGCTCCCCCCACCTCCTAAATACTTTCCTGAGTCCTTTCTCAATCCTCCGCTGTGCCTATCTGCAGCAGCGCTGCTCTTTCTCCCTGATCTCACAGGGCAGATTGATAGCAGTGGGAGTCATTGGCTCATGCAGCTGTGAACCACATCCATTGAGGTGGGAGCCAGGGGCGGGGCTAGGCTGCACTGTGTGTGTCCATGGACACATACACAGCCCCTCTCAGGAGCAAGTCTGCACATCTGCCCCCTTAGCAAGTGGCTTACTATGGGGGTACACACAGAAAAGGAGTAGTCGAGAGCACCTGTGGCGGACCCCAGAAGAAGAGGTTCGGAGCTGCTCTGTGTAATACAGTGCACAGTGCAGGTATAAAGTATGAAGCTGCTTTAAATTTTAGGTTAAAAAATGAGGCTTTAGAATAACTGGGCAGAGGGATGGGTACCAGTCATGGCAATGATCAGAGTAAACCTGTCATGAGAGACACATGTGAACAATTATACTCCTTTAAATTTTAGTTGCCTGGCTGTTTACTAGTGGGCTTCAATAGTTTCTTAGTCACTGACCTGGAACAATTATGCAGATCCGGATAGCAGGGGAAAATTCTAAATGATTTGCATATTTGTAGCAAGCAGATTAATATAACAGCTTGGCAAAAAGCAATTTCAGAATAGAGGGCAGCCTTCTTGTTTCTCTTATAATAGGTTTCCTTTAAGGATAGATTTGTTTTCTCACTCTTTAGTGCATGTTCACACTAGTGCGGTCTCATTTTGATCCGATTTATAGTGCGACAATGTAGGCTGCAACTTGGTTGTGCTTTGGATTGTTCACATATTCTTTGGGGCTAAAATCACACTGGATTCGC
Organism: Staurois parvus; assembly: GCF_062004578.1. Taxonomy (NCBI): domain Eukaryota; kingdom Metazoa; phylum Chordata; class Amphibia; order Anura; family Ranidae; genus Staurois; species Staurois parvus. The sequence goes on along the minus strand of NW_028318150.1, from coordinate 4,179,950 downwards.
ACCAGGTTAGTACAGGACCCTTTTCCAAAATTGTGCCTTGCTGAGTTGCATTCATGTAAACTGGCACCATTGAAAATGTGATTTCCATTGTCATGCGATTCTGTGCGACTGAAATCTCACTAGTGTGAACCAGACCTAAAAAGTAGAAAGGCCCACCATTCGGTTCCCCTCTCCTTCCTTTATAATAATTTCAAGTTTAAATACCTTGAAAATTAGATTATATTTACAGTCTTGTGATAACCACTGCCTCCTCTTCTTCCTGCCGCCAGCGCTGCAGCAGTTTACTATCAGAATGTTCTCAAGTAAACTGCTGTCCTGGACTACATTTATGAGCATGCAGTATGTCTCCATGCTAGTAAATTCCATTCAGCTGATCACTGCTAACATGAACACCTACAGTTGTGTTCAAAATAATAACAGTGTGTTGAAAAAAGTGAATAAAGCTCAAAATCCTTCTAATAGCTTTTATTTCCATACACACAAATGCATTGGGAACACTACACATTCTATTCCAAATCAAAACATGAAGAAAAATATATCAAATTTGTGTTGTTCCTCTAAAAAAAATTGAAGAAAAGTGAATATTAGACTGTTCAAAAAATAGCAGTGTTTGTATTCTTCTTTACAAACTCAAACATTCACTATATAAACTGAAAAATGTTTGAAGATTTTGTTTTCCTTTGAATCATTTAATTAATATTTAGTTGTATAAGCACTGTTTCTGAGAACTGCTGTACATCTGTGTTGCATGGAGTCAACCAACTTCTGGCACCTGTAAACAGGTATTCCAGCCCAGGATGATTGGACTACATTCCACAGTTCTTCTCTATTTCTTGGTTTTGCCTCAGAAACTGCATTTTTGATGTCACCCCACAAGTTTTCTATTGGATTAAGATCCGGGGATTGGGCTGGCCACTCCATAACGTTAATCTTGTTGGTCTGGAACCAAGATGTTGCACGTTTACTGGTGTGTTTGGGGTCGTTGTCTTGTTGGAACACCCATTTCAAGGGCATTTCCTCTTCAGCATAAGGCAGCATGACTTCAAGTATTCTGATGTATTCAAACTGATACATGATCCCTAGTATGCAATAAATAGGCCCAACACCGTAGTATGAGAAAGACCCCCATATCATGATGCTTGTGCAACCATGCTTCACTGTCTTCACAGTGCACTGTGGCTTGAATTCAGTATTTGGGGGTCGTCTGACAAACTGTTTCCGGCTACTAGACCCAAAAAGAACAATCTTACTTTCATCAGTCCACAAAATGTTGTGCCATTTCTCTTTAGGCCAGTCAGTGTGCTCTTTGGCAAATTGTAACCTCTTCAGCACGTCTTTTTTTTAACAGTGGGACTTTGTGGGGGCTTCTTGCAGATAGCTTGGCTTCACATAGGCGTCTTCTAATTGTAACAGTACTCACAGGTAACTTTAGACCTTCTTTGATCTTCCTGGAGCTGATTGTTGGCTGAGTCCTTGCCATTTTGGCTATTCTTCTATCCATGCAAATGGTAGTTTTTCGCTTTCTTCCACGTCTTTCAGTTTTTGGTTGCCATTTTAAAGCATTTGCGATCATTTTAACTGAGCAGCCTATCATTTTCTGCACTTCTTTATATGTTTTCCCCTCTCCAATCAACTTTTTAATCAAGGTACGCTGTTCTTCTAAACAATGTCTGGAATGACCCATTTTCCTCAGAATTTCAGAGAGAAATGCACTGTAACCAGCATGTACAACATTTGCTGCCTTCCTTCCTTAAATAAGGACAATAATTGCCACCTGTTTTTCAAAGAATGAATGACCTCACTAATAGAACTCCACACTGCTATTATTTTGAACATGCCCCTTTCAATTAGTGATTCAATTACACAGAATCAGCAGCATGCATGTCATGACTGTTGGGTCTGTTGGATTTCTATTACTCTACTACACCTGCTAGTAAAGTATTTGTCATGTAGAAATATCATTTCTACCAAAAACAGTGATTGATCAGGTTAGTGATGTCTGACTGCTATTATTTTGAACACAACTGTATTTTGAATATAGACAGTACTACAAGGGGTGTGTCCATGACATTCTGGGCCCACAGGAAAAGTCTGGATGGTGCTGGATGTAATTCAGTCAGGAAAGTGGGGTGTCGACTAATGAATAAGTAAGATGATGTAGGGCTGGAACCAGGGGCAGATTGACTATTTGGAAACTCGGGCCCTGCCCGAGGGCCTGGGGTCAGTAGGGGGCCCCATGAGATGCCCCTGGTACCTTTTTCATAGGCTTTTTTGAGTTTGGGCAAGGACACAGGGTCCCCATGATCCCCTATTGCCTGGGGGCCCCATGAGTTGTCAGTCCACCCCTGGCTGGAACTAACCTGTCTGATGTGGGTGTGCAGTAAAAAATGTCAGTGGGGCAGAGGATGGGAGGTCAACAGGACAGTGTACAGGGGGTCAGCAGGGAAAAGCATAGGGATTGGCAGAGCAGAGGACAGGAGTCAGCAGATTGTAGGGTAGTTTACAGCATTCATTATTTTGTAGAGCAGTGTACAGTGGGTACAGGGCAATGTACAAGGGGTCAGCAGGGCAGAGGATGGGAGGTCAGCAGGTGAGTGTATACCATTTATTAGGGTAATGGATAGGGGCCAAAAGGGCAGAGGACAGGAGTGAGCAGAGCAGATGGCAGGGATTAGTAGAGCAGAGAACAGGGGTTAGCAGGGCAGAGGACAGGGGTCAGTAGGGTAAAAAACAGGGGATGCAGGGCAGTGTAGAAAGGTTAGCATAGCTGGGGATAGGGATCAACAGGATGGAGGACAGGGGTCAGCAGAACAGAGGACAAGATTTAGCAGGGAATTGTACAAGGGTCAACAAAGCCAAGGGAAGGGTCAGCAAGGGAGTGTACAGGGATCAGCACAGTAGAGTACAGGGGATGGTAGAGCAGTGTACAGTGGTTAGCAGTGCAGAGAATAGGGTCACAAGGGCCGATGACAGGGGTCAGCAGTGCAGAGGATAGGGGTCAGAAATGCAGAGGACTGGAGTCAGAAGGGCAGTGTACAAGTGTACAGGGGTCAACAGAGCAGCGTACAGGAAGGCAGAGGACAGGGGTCAGTAGGGCAGTGTATAGGGAGTCACCAAAGCAGAAGGCAGGGGTCAGCAGGACAGAGGACAAGGGTCACTGCTGGCAGTGCACTTAGCAGAGCTCTGCCTCTATACACAGCACTGAAATCAGATTCTCTTACAGACACAGCCTCATACAAAGTGTGTAGCCAGCTGCTATGTTGCAGTTATGATCCATGATATTTTCAGATCAGAATAGCAGTGCAGCTGCTTTAGCCCCCTACGCATTGTGCACAAGGTTGTGTCTGTAAGAGTATTCAGTCTCAGCTATGTGCTTTGTGGGGAGGAGGAGCTCTGCTGAGTGCCATATGGCCAGGCTGTGTGTGGTACAGGGATGGATGGGAGAAGGAGCTCAGTGTCGTCCATTGGGGGAAAGGGGGAACATCTGAGATCTGGGGGGGGGGGGTGCAGCTCACCCCAGCACCTCCCTAGCTCTGGCCATGACATGCAAAGCAACACAGTGACATAAAAGTTGTCATTATTGTATACATCAGCGATAAACGATGGTAAAGAATTAAAACAAAAAAATGAAATTGGAGTTGGGCTTTAAGACCAAGATGACGTTGCTAAATTAAGTGTGCTGTAATATAAGCTTACGGGTATTCCACAAAAGGGTATTGAAATGTTAGATGAGGGGTCAGGATTTTATTCCATCATACCAGGGGAGGTCAGGACTCTGCTGGGTGTTTGCACCAACATACTTCTGGCAGCTTGTGTACGAGCAAATTAATATAATTGCACTTCAACTACCAAGGAACTGCAAGAAATGTGCTGTTTTCACATCGACTTTGAACTTGCTTTGTGCCATGCAAGAAGGAACGAATGTGAGAGAGCTTACACTGTGAGATACCTGGTATTACTGTTTACATGTTGTTTGCACAAGAACACTTTTAATTTCTTTGCTGTTTTGTTCAGCACCATGGAGAGGTCCCTTTCCCAAGTTTTTTTTTTTTAAACACCGAGTATAATAGATTTCAGATACAGCAACAACATTGTAATAGTACTGCTTGGACCTTGAAGAAGGGGACATACCCCGAAAGCTTGTCCTCAAAATTGTATGTTAGTGCAAATAAAAAAAGTATCACGGACAGTACTCAATTGTTTCTGTCTCAAGTGCATTAATACGGCTACAATCACCACATATAGCAACACAAATTTCAGCCTGTTGAGCCTGGGTTCCCCAGTTTAAAAGAGAAGGAAGTGTATTTCCGTTATTTGCACTATTGTATTAAATATAAAAAAACAATGTATTTCTGTATTAGCACAATTTTATTAAATATAGAAATAACAACACATTTGTGTTTGGAATATATGAATATATACATTTTTAATTATGCCTTGTAAACATTTGAACTTTTTTTCATAAGATTTGCCCTTCCATTGTGCTACAAGATATTCAATGTTTATATTCAGCAGACAATTAATTTCCCATCTGCTTTTTGGTTTAGACCAGTGCCCATATTATGGTAAGATAAAGCACACCAACATAATTCTAAATAAATTGTATCCAAATGAGTTTTTTTTTAATAAAGCAGCTTCATAATGACCGTGGTAAATCAGAAATAATTTCATATCACTGAGTGATTACATAATTGTAAGTTTCTGAGAGTTATAAATCTTAATTATAAAATACCCCAAAGCAATGTCTGATATTACATCTCATTATTTAAGAATACTTTATTCACATGAAAAAAGAAGGTAAGGGGAGTAACAGTAACCCCTGCAGTTAGGCATAAAGATTGTTCTTTCTTTTCAGTCCTGTAATACAGTGACTTATATTTCTAAGTCAATACAAAATGGATATTTCAGTTTTAGGTGAATGCAGCTCTTTTGCTTTATTGGCATACTGGAATAGTGTTACCATGGTGGAACAGAAAAAAAAAATATAATAATAATTATTATATAATAATATTTTATTTTCTGTATATTCTGAAACATCCTATCCTCTCTTGGTGATCTAGTTCCTTAGGAGGAAAAGTGGGAAGAAGGCAAAATAATATATATAATTTAATCCTGTCCTCTTCAGCCTACGTTATGAAAAAGGCAGTGATGTCTCCAATTTTATTGGGTGTCTTGGCTATGACAATTGTCCTAGGCTGAGAAACTGGGGTTTATTTACTAAAGCTGGAGAGTGCAAAATCAGGCTCACTTCTGCATGGAAACCGGCTTCTAACCTCAGCTTGTTCAATTAAGCTTTGGCAATACAACCTGGAGGCTGATTGGTTTCTATGCAAAAGTGAGCCTGATTTTGCACTCTCCAGCTTTAGTCAATAAACCCCACTGAGCATCTAAATCACTTTATATCAGCAAGTTAATAACTCCTATCTGTTCTGTTCTGCACTAACAAGCCTGTGCCAGCAAAATCTAGAGATCAAAATAATGGTATGTTTAGCTACTGCACAGTATAGTAAAATCTGTGATGTACTAACAGAGGAACAGAAGCACTAATTTATTATCAGAGAAGTTGTAAAACAAGTGTTCTCTGTGAATAATCTGCATATTTGCCTCCTAAGACTCAAGCTTCTCACCAGCATTGCCAACTGTTCAGACATTTACATATATTTTATTTTTAAAAAATGGGAACAAATTAAATGGGCTGTGGTTTCATCCCATTCAAATGAATGGGATGAAAACTGCACTGTACCGAGTTGCACAGGAATCGCCCAGAAACACCCAGAAACACAGGTGTGAACAGGCCCTAATTAATTAATTAAATATTGGGGGATGGTAATACGTACAGAGAAAACAGTGAACCTATCCATACACGTAGCTTGGTCTAATTGGACCCACAACTGCAATTCCTGTTAGATCATTTTCTATTTGACCAACCTTTTTACACTATCCAAACAGCTTCATTTTCAGTTTAACAGAGGGAGCCCAGATACTTACTGAAACTCACCAAAAATTGCAGCTAACCATTTCTTCCAGATGGTAGGTAAAAATTACAGTTTACCATAAAAAATCTTGAAAAAGGCCATAGCGACACAGTCAAACAACAAATTTAAAACAAAAAATAAGATTTACCCCAAACCCCTATTTTCCCTCTTTCACTCTCCCTTTCATCCTTAAAATAATGTAAGCAGTTTTTATTTCGCTTCTTTCCTCTACACACTGCTCACATGCAGACATTTGGTTTTTATGCACAAAGCAAGGCCATGGCTTGTTATTGTGCATCTGTTTCCTGGTTCCTATTATTTATCCTGTCAAACCAAATACCCATATAATTTTGTTAAGTCCATACTAATTCAATATTTCATCCTCTTTGGTAAATAAAACAGAGCATATGATACTGTGCAGAAAAGTGGATTTTCTAATGAGAAAAAATGCTCATAATTATGATGCTTACAGCATATTTAGTGGGTTCAATTAGAATGTTATTCAAGGCTGAGCTGAATGTTGGAAGCAGCTTTACTGCTGTATAGTAGACATTACGGGGTTTATTTACTAAAGCTGGAGAGTCCAAAATCAGACTCCCTTCTGCATAGAAACCAATCAGCTTCTAACCTCAGCTTGTTCAATGAAGCTTTGGCAATGAAACCTGGAAGCTGATTGGTTTCTATGCAGAAGGGAGTCTGATTTTGGACTCTCCAGCTTTAGTAAATAAACCCCTACATGTCTGTAAGGCTAAAATACAGGCATCATTGTGGTGGTCCCATACGAGATAATGATGAGTGGGATCAATGGTCTGGCTTTTTGCATTACAGCAAATGGTCATTGGATATCTCCTGTGTGGAAATTAAAAAAAAAAAAACTTTAATAGAAGATATGGCTTTAATAAAATAAGAATCTATGTAATACATGTTAATAAATAATAAATATAATCAAAAATAAAAACCGAATACTAATGAAATGAATTCCTACTTAAGCCATTGTATCACTTACAGATCTTGAGGGCTGATTCCTATGTGCAATAACTCATAAACGAGCCATGCTCTAAAGCCAACTTCTTTTTTAATTTTTTGAAGTAGCCCACTGGGTTGAACGAAAAAAAAAAACTTATAGTGTGTACACAGCATTAGCCTAGGCTCCCATTTGGCTCTGGAGACCTACCAGTGACAGCTAGGTAGGCAAACACAATGACCTGATTTACTTTACAAAGTGAATTTTCACTTATCTTACTGAATAAGGTAAAAAAAAAAATTAAATTCAAGTTGCAAAAATGACCCAATCATGTGCAAGGAAAGCTGCAAGTCAGCACATTTTCACATCATTATAGGAAATCTATGATCACAGCATACACTTTCACTTTTTTGAACATCGGTCTTGTAATAGCAATACCAGCAATAGTTATTTGTTACCAGGGGCAGACTGACCATTTGGAAACTCGGGCACTGCCCGAGGGCCCGGGGTCAGTAGAGGGCCCCATGAGATGCCCCTGGTACATTTTTCATAGGCTTTTTTGAGTTTGGGCAAGGACACAGGGGCCCCATGATCCCCTATTGCCGGGGGCCCCATGAGTTGTCAGTCCGCCCCTGTTTGTTACTATCTAATATACGCTGTCTTGAAAAATCTTCTTTCCTGTTGTGATTGCTGTCTGTTTGCTGGTCATCTTTTTCTACAACTTCCTGGATTCCCTGCATGCGTTGCAGCTTCTCCTGCTGTTTACTTTCAATTTCTAAGGATTGCATGTCTCATGGTATCTTGCTGCCTGCAAGCAGTAATTTCTGTACTATCTCTGTGAGCGGGGCCTCCTTGCTGGGTGTGGGGACCCCCCATGAACGTGTTTGCTAATTGCCTGGAAATAGGTGGGGCCGTGGTCATGCAAATATCACCCCAAACTTAGAAGCAAGCTGTTCATCTGGCACAGAGACACTTTACATCTGCAGCACTTTACTATAAGGCACTCTTACTGTGACACTGTACACATTCTCTTTCTGAATGCAACATTTTGAGGGACATCAGCTCAGCTATGATTGCTACCTCACTCAGTGACAATATGCAGATCCCACCATGCACAAAACAGACGTTTGTTAAAAACGTTAACTCTTTAGTTATTCTCTACTTCCTTCCTGTACCTTCAACTAGGTCCATAGGTTCCCTGTTCCTCAAGTTTGGTCCCGGGCACTAAAGGGCACCATTCGCTAGGGAGGGGATCAGACCACCAACCCCCTCACTACCAGGGGACACCATTACCCATGCCTAGTACTACCTTCCCACTGGCTGGCTGTTATACCATTCCACCAGTCTTGGTTACTCATAGCAATTGCATGTTAAACATATCTTCTGCCCACTGCACTGTACGATTTACCCAACCATGGTGGCTCTCTATCTTCTCCTCACTGTCCAATTTTTGTTTTACATGCCCTGTTCATTTGGATACGCCATATACCTTAATGCACTCCTTTAAAGAACTTCAGACCAGGCACTTTACAGGTAACTTGGAACCTTTACTAAGCATTCAGTTGGTACAGAACACAGTTTCTGTACTGTTAATTCTTCCTCTCTCGCTATCTCTATTCCCCATTCAGGCTGCTTCCTAATTGGGCTGCCATCCCGTAAGTAGTGGAAGTCCATAGAGTTCTTCCTTCTCTTCAGCACCCCAACTGGGTACCCTTTCAAGGGGGAAAGACACCCCTAAGTTGAGCTCACAATATGCAGCATCTCTCCTGCTAGTTCCCATGTGGAGGAAAGCCAGAAGCGAAAGACCCAAAAGCCAAGGACCGAGGAGACCAGCTCAGGAACAAGGACTCTTAATTGTTACCCCTCATTGTATTTAAGCATCCGGGCAAAAAGGCAGGACCATGAACACCTGGGAGTTGGTAACCGTAACCCCTTCCTAACTTTTTGGCAACATGCTAAAGCACTACCACATGTAGCCTACACAATACTATACACAGTGATACTGATTAACACATAATATACAAATTTAACAAGAATTGTATTTTGTACAACAACCGCTGTAAGCACCTGCTTACAACTCCACCTCCTGAAAATCCTCTTTTCAACACCACTGTAGTTCAGAAGGCAGGCTCTGTGAAATATGTCAGGGCATAATGAATACATATCATGATGGATAGGAACTACATGTGTGGGATCTTCACAAAGTAAGTGTGCAATCTCCAAAATTGTTCAGAGTAATAGAAGCAGGCTAGAATTAAAATACAATGTGGAAATTAATATATGCTTTTACATTTTGACCATAGATAAACTTTAAGCTAAGTGAATTTTCTTTTTTCAAATTTATTTGCTCTTTGCAAAGTTAATTTTCACTTACCTTAATGAATGGGGGGAAATTGTGTTGACTTCAGTCATCCAATCATGTATGAGCAAAAATCCTGTTTTGTTGTTTTTTTTTATTAAATTTTCATTGCATTTGTTTGAGTATTCTTGACAAAGTGAATTTTCACTTTGTTTCACTAAGACAGGGGTGGCGAACAAGTTAGACACAAAGAGCCAAAATTTTAAACTGTGAAAGTCAGAGAGCCACACCACGCAGTGACCTGCCAAAACAGACAAACACTCACACAAAAACACATAATTAAAACCATGTTATTCACCATAACACTTTCTTCCCCTTACAAAACACAGGGATGACCAGAGACTGCGGACAGCACAGGGATGACCAGAGACTGCGGACAGCACAGGGATGACCAGAGACTGCGGACAGCACAGGGATGACCAGAGACTGCGGACAGCACAGGGATGACCAGAGACTGCGGACAGCACAGGGATGACCAGAGACTGCGGACAGCACAGGGATGACCAGAGACTGCGGACAGCACAGGGATGACCAGAGACTGCGGACAGTACAGATGACTGCTGACCTTTGAGGAGGTGGGGAGCGGGTACCTGAATTTGACAGGTACCCGCTCTTACTTCCGCAGAGTTTTTGTTTGATCTTACCTGTTCCTCGATCCAGCCACGCGCTGTCTTCCCGGCTTCTGTAATGGCGCTCGGCATGACAGCCGGGTGCCCAGTGCGCATGAGCGAGAAGCACTTGCGCTTTGTGATTGGTCCGGCGGCTTCTGGGATCTGTCATGTGTCCCAGGTACCGCCTTACCATTCACAAAAAGCACCGCTTCTTGCGCATGCGCACTTGGCACCCGGCTGTCATGCCCAGTGCCCACACTACAGAAGCTGGAAGACAGTGCGCCGCTGGATAGAGGAACAGGTAAGATCAAAGAAGTAAGAGCAAAGAGCCGCATTCATTTTGGCCGGGAGCCGCATGCGGCTCGAGAGCCGCATGTTCGCCACCCCTGCACTAAGATAAGTGAAAATTAATTTTGCAAAGTGCTAATTCACTTTGAAATAAATATGCGCTACTCCTTTACTAAAGCAACCCAACACTGTAGTTGTTGTACATCTAAAAGAAATGGAATAGAGATTATACAAATTGTGTGTGGCCTGCTTTAAAGTGATTGTAAAGGTTTTTTTCCCTTAAAAAAATAAAAATGTTATACTTGCCTATTCTCTGTAGTGGTTTTGCCCAGAGCGGCCTAGTTTGGCGTTCTCCCTTCCGAGTGCTGCCATAGCAAGTCACTTGCTATGGGGTCACTCGCGCATGATCGATCCCGAGCCAAACTGTGTGCATCTATTGACACACAGTGTAGCTCGTCCCCGCTCTCCACCCCCTCCTCATGGGTTTGATTATCAGCAGTAGGAGCCAATGAATCCTGTTGCTGCTGTCCTGTGAGGAGAGAGAGCAGCACTGCTGCTTTTGGGCACAGCGCTGGATTGAGATCAGGCTCAGGTACATATTTACGGGGGAAGGTTTTTTTATCTTATGCAGAGAATGCATTGAGGTAAAAAACCTTTAGCCTTTATGATCATTTTAAGTAAATAAACTGTAATTTTATAAGGATCTAATATCAAGCAATTCAAGCACTTTTACCAGCTGTATGTAAAAATATACTTAAAGGAGAAGTATAGCCAAAGCTTTTTGGCTGCACTTCTCCTATCAATCACAGGAGTGCAGTTAGTGCTACACTCCTGTGACCTGTTTTTAGCCAACAGCTGGCTTCAACCCACTGCCGGCAGACATCACAGAGCCAGTGCAGGCTCTGTAAAAAAGCCTGGACTGGCAGCTGGCTCAACCACTCAGCAAGCCACTAAGAGTCTAAGCCAGCCACTCCCGCCCCCTTCACAGCCCGGTGTTCCAGTGAGAGCTGGAGGGGCAGAGCTGAGAGTCGGTCATTGACAGTCATGGCTCTATGCTCAGAGTGGAGGGGGAGAACTGAGCAATCAGTGGGTTTGCTCAGTGGGAACAGATGCAGCATCAGATTGAAGCTGCATCCACCTAGGTTAATCTAATTTTTTTTCTTCAAGCCCATACTTCTCTATTAATATATTTTAATAGATCAATAACTGGATTAAATGGTCATTTTCCTACATCTGCCTAAAGTTCAGTTTTAAAGTGTAACTAGACCTAGAATTACACGGCACAGTTTTCTCGATTTTATATATAGTATGCAGGTCCAATAAACCACATTACATTTCTGGTACATGCAAACAAAGACAGATGTTGTCATGCATGTTGCTTAATTTAAATCTGTAAAATGTGTATAATTTGGTATTAAAATAGGTGGTGTGATATATAACAGCCCTACTGTGTCTCACATATGCAGATGATATAGAATGTGTTAGTAGAAAACAGTGCTTCTTATAGAAGCTTTCCTTAAATTAGGAGTCAAAGATTGGGTTTAAAGTTAGTGACAAGAATACAAAATATATCATTACACTACGCACTTTAGAAAACAAATATAAGAAAATATTAAAATAGGATATTATAAATATCAAAATATTTATTAATTTAAAGGGTAACTCCACCTTCCTGGGAAAAAAATATAGCAAATAAAAAAATATAGCACAGCAAGCCATATTGTAATTTATTTTTATTAAACATTACCTTTCTTTTTTAATCTGCAGAGCTGTAATTTTCTGTAACATTCAATGCAATATGGCAGCCTGGAGGCATTCTGTACACAGCTGGTATACAGTCCGTCCCCAGAGATGTCATTTCCTGCTTGTGTGATTGACTCATTGATTTTCCCAGAAGTCTGCACCAAGATACAAGTCAGATTTTAGGCATCCTCTGCAACAAAAATGTCATTTTTGGTGATATGCTCATAAAGAGTTAATCACTGTTAAAGGTATGGCCCGTCAACTGTCCTCATTAAAGAAAGTGCATCAGCTGATATCAATAAGGTAAATGTCATTGCCATTCAGAATCAGTATCCAAAAGACATAGAAGAGCAAGCAGCTTTTTCTTCAAAGCAGAAATAGGTAGGAATCTACAGCAAAGTTTGCTTTTGTTTTTTTCTTTTTCTTTATGATCTACACTCACCGGTATGTATTCGGTAGACCTTGCTAGTGGCAAAAAATATCCCCCACACCATTACATCACCACCAGACTGAAACGTTGATACAAGGCAGGATGGATCCATGCTTTCATGTTGTTTACACCAAATTCTGAAACTACCATCTGAATGTCGCAGCAATCAGTCTGAATGGTTATTTGAGTTACTGTTGCCTTTCTGTCATCTCAAATCCGTCTGCCCATTCTCCACTGACCTCTGACATCAACAAGCCATTTTCAGCCACACAACTGCCACTCACTGGACATTTTCTCTTTATTGGACCATTATCTGTAAACCCTAGAGATGGTTGTGCATGAAAATCCCAGTACATAAGCAGTTTTTGAAATACTCAGACCAGTCAGTCTGGTACCAATACCCATGCCACGTTCAAAATCACTTAAATCCCCTTTCTTTGTCATCTGATGCTCGGTTTGAACTTCAGCAAGTCGTCTTCACCACATCTAGATGCCTAAAATGCATTGAGTTGCTACCATGTGATTGGCTGATTAGCAGTTTGTGTTACCAAGCAATTGTACAGGTGTACCTAATAAAGTGGCCGGTGAATATATTTTTATAGAGAAAAACAAAGATACCAGAGAAATTGAAGCTAAAATAAAAGCAGGAATCAATTTTTTTGCAGTACATTAAAGAAATGCCTAGAAAATAATAATTTATAAAGCTGTACTTGGACCATCTGTAACATATGCATCTGAAATATGGTATGAACATAAGCAGATAAGAAAATGCTTTGTATGAGAATGGGAACAGAAGGTGTTCAGGAAAATCTATGGAACAGTGTGAGAATGAATTAGGAAGATTACAGTAGAACTGAAGGCAAAACCTTTTTTTTTTTCCCGATTTGGATAGAATAAGGGAAGGTTCCATTTTTGCCATCTGTGTGCCATTGGGGAGATTTCCATTCACTTCCTGTCCCCTAGCCAAATCAGGAAGTGAGAGAAAATCCCTCTATTTTTATTCTGGCCAATGAAATTAAATAATGCCCAATCACTTGACATTCCTAAATGCGCCTAAATGCATTTTACAAGTGTCAAGTATTTCTTTTCTGTCAAAACGCTGCTGTCAGGAAGAAAGGCTTCTAGGAGAGTTGGCATGACATCCTGTGTGCATGAGACCTAACAAGGTAAGTAAGCAAATCATTTCCATCTGTCTCTATAGATTAAGAAATTAAAATGTATTGGCTAGAATTACTAAATATCATAATATGAATGTAAAATTAGAAAAAAGGTGGTTGTGGCCTTCATTTTCTTTTATAAAATGGTTTTCTATTATGGGTTTATCTGTAAAAGTGACACTAGAACAATAGGGGTTTGTAATAAGTCATTGCAATCACGAAAGGCAGTGTGCAGTACCAGATTTTATCATCCTCGGGTAATAGCCACAAGAACAATGACAGATTAGTGTTGGTTTGCTGCTGTGCTACCACGCTTCACACGTCGCTCTTCGTAATATTAAATTACAACAAAAGTACTCATTGTTTGTTCGCCCTAAACCTTCTCCTTACTCTGTACATGAGTGTTTTATTCAATATGCACCTCTGTAGAGATAAGGGAAAGCTGATGGTGATGTCATAGAGTCCACAGGAAGGTAGAACAGCTCTAAAACAATCAGGAAGTGAAAGATACTCTGCCCAGATGAATTCCCCATGGAGGCGGACTGACGGTGCGCCTGCTTAAAGTGTCTTCCCAACACTGAAGCAACTTGAAAGTAAGGAGTGAAGAACCGGCAGTTCGTCTTTTCGAAGAATTCCTTTATTACGTTGAGTAGAGTATGCAGGTAAAACTACTGACGCGTTTCAGCAATACAAAAACATACATAAAACTTTGCTCTAGCAACTTTCCTCCTGTCCATCCTGCTCCCCCTCTGCTGCATAGCTATACTTTTTTTTTTTCAAAGTTTTGCTTCTTTACCTTTTTGAAAAAAAGGTATTTCTTCCTGATTCAAAAACAAAAAAGGGAAGAAAAAAGGCTGCACACCTAATTGGCTAATCTCAAATGAATATAATTATGCACCAAAAAACGTAATCCATCAGAGACATGACTATCCTGCAAAACAGAGGACCCCCCCCAGAGAATTCAAGAGGGGGACCATCAAGAACAGACCAAAAATTCTTGAAGGTCCCCCTCTGGAATTCTCGGGGGGGGGGGGGGTGTCCTCTGTTATGCAGGATTGTCATGTCTCCAATGGATTACGGTTTTTGGTGCATAATTAAATTCATTTGAGGTTAGCCAATTAGGCATGCAACCTTTTTTCTTCCCTTTTTTTGTTTTTGATAGTTGATTAGGTAGCACCCTTCCAGATATTCTGGTGGCACCTCATTCTTTGGATGTTGTGTGTGGACTCCCCAGCATTTTCCATTCCTCTTTTCCCTGTTTTGTGATTTCTTCCTGATTCGCCTAGGCCAGGGGTGGGCAACCTGTGGCTGTCCAGCTGTTGCAGGACTACAAGTTCCATCATGCTTCTGCATGTCATAGCTGTAACTGTCAGTTTTGCAATGTCTCATGTGACCTGTAGTCATGCTAGTAACTTCCGGTCCTTGCAATACCTCATGGGAAATGTAGCTCCACAACAGCTGGAGAGCCGTATATTGTCCACCCCTGACCTAGGCGAATGATGTCAGTGCCCCTTAGTTCTTTTCCAGATATGTGATGTAGATATCTCAAGAGGCGCCGGGAGTATCTATTCACTAAAGCAGGAGGAGGAGGACCTAGTGGCGCATCATCAGGAGGAGTGCCTGTGCCTCCTGATGACATCCTAGAAGATGGCGGCACAGCTACAGAGAAGGGGATCAGAGTGGGGCAATGCTGGATCCACTGGGTGGGTGACTATTCTTTCTGAGCAGAACACTTCTACAGGTAGGCGGGGGATTTGGGTGGATAGATTAAAGTTCTACTTTAATCATAGGCTATGAATAAGGCTTATTGTAGAAACTGGTAAGCCAATTTACCTGTACACTCCACCTAATATAAACAGGTGGTGCACACATCTAGTGCATTATCCAAGGTTTATTCAAAGGTATAAAGGATAAAGACATACTCACAGATGAAGCATGTATCTAAAAAGCATATGCATTATGAGGATGGCCACAACGGCAAGCAAAGTGTTCCAACTGTGTTCCAACGCGTTTCGGGGACGAGTCCCTTTCCTCAGAGCTACTGACCAGCCTGTATGAAGATCAAGCAGTAAATAACCATGGCTAAATGCCTTGGGAGCAGAGCTCCACCTCCTCTACTTGTTATAGGACGAGGAGTTGGAGGGGGTTATTTAAAGTGCAATATTTGGTAATTTATATAAACATATACATATACACATATATATATATATATATATATATATATATATATATACATACATACACTAAAAGTAAAAGCGAATAAAGAAATAAATGAATGCATAATTTGTAAATATAAATTAATAAAAATAATAGTAATAATACTGTCAACAATGATAAAAATAGAGGTAAAAATTATATATATAATGATATATTTTAATTGATATCATAAAATTAAAAATAAATATAAAAAAAATAATAAAGAATATAATAAAATATAATAACTTTTTTTATGTTTATGTTTAATTTAATTTTATGATATAAATTAAAATATATATAGTCTACAGCCACACACGATATATTTTGAACTGCAAATCATCTACAATCCACTACGTCTTATGATTTTCTCTTTTATTATCTCTATTAATATTATTTTTACCTCTATTTTTATCATTGTTGACAGTATTATTACTACTATTATTTTTATTCATTTATATTTAGAAATGATGCATTAATTTATTTCTTTATTCGCTTTTACTTTTAGTATATGTATATATATATATATATATATATATATATATATATATATACACACACAGTTGCAAGAAAAAATATGTGAACCCCTTGGGATTACGTGGAGTTTTGCATGAATTGGGCATAAAATGTGCTCTGAACGTCATCTAAGTCACAACAATAGAAGAACACAGTCTGCTGAACATAATACTACACAAACATTGGATGTTGCCATGGTTTAATTGCACATAACATGTAAACATTCACAATGCAGGGAGGAAAAAGTATGTGAACCTTTGGACTTAATAACTGGTTGACCCTCCTTTGGCAGCAATAAGCTCAACCAAACGTTTCCTGTAGTTGCAGATCAGACCTGCACAACGATCTGGAGTAATTTTGGACCACTCCTCTTCACAAAACTGTTTCAGTGTAGCAATATTCTTGGGATGTCTGGTGTGAATCGCTCTCTTAAGGTCATGCCACAGCATTTCAATGGGGTTGAGGTCAGGACTCTGACTGGGTCACTTCAGAAGGCGTATTCTGTGCTGTTGCAGCCATTGTTTTGTTGAATTACTTGTATGCTTTGGGTCATTGTCCTGTTGCGTCACCCATCCTCTGCGGAGCTTCAGTTGGCGGACAGATGGTTGTACGTTTTCCTGCAAAATGTCTTGATAAGCTCTGGAATTAATTTTCCCATCAATGACAACAATCCGTCCAGGCCCTGAGGCAGCAAAGCAGCCCCAAACCATGATGCTCCCTCTGCCATGTTTTACAGTGGGGATGAGGTTTTGATGTTGGTGTGCTGTGCCTTTTTTTCTCCACACATAGTGTTGTGTGTTCTTCCCAAACAACTCAATCTTGGTTTCATCTGTCCACAGTATATTTTGCCAGTAGTGCTGTGGAACATCCAGGTGCTCTTTTGCAAACTTCAAACGTGCTGCAATATTCTTTTTGGACAGCAATGGCTTCCTCCGTGGTGTCCTCCCATGTACTCCATTCTTGTTTAATGTTTTCCTTATTGTAGATGTGTCAACAAAAATGTTAGCATGTGCCAGAGATTTCTGTAGGTCTTTAGCTGACACTCTGGGATTCTTCTTTACCTCATGCAGCATTCTGCGCTGTGCTCTTGCAGTCATTTTTACAGGACGACCACGCCTAGGGAGAGTAGCAACAGTGCTAAACTTTCTCCATTTGTAGACAGTCTGTCTTACCGTGGACACATGAACATCAAGGCTTTTGGAGATACTTTTGTAACCCTTTCCAGCTTCATGCAAGTCAACAATTCTTGATCGTAGGTCTTCTGAGAGCTCTTTTCTGCGAGGCATGGTTCACATCAGACAGTGCTTCTTGAAACCAGTAAACCCAAAACAGGTGTGTGTTTTTTAAGGGCAGGACAGCTGTCAGCAACACATCCAATATCATCACACTGATTGGAGTCAAGGTTGGCTCACTCCTGGCTCCAATTGGCTCTGGGAGAAGTCATTAAGCTAGGGCCTCAAATACTTTTTCCTCCCTGCACTGTGAATGTTTACATGTTATGTGCAATTAAACCATGGCAACATCTAATGTTTGTGTAGTATTATGTTCAGCAGACTGTGTTCTTCTATTGTTGTGACTTAGATGACGTTCAGAGCACATTTTATGCCCAATTCATGCAAAACTCCACGTAATCCCAAGGGGTTCACATACTTTTTCTTGCAACTCTATATATATATGTGTATGTATTTGTTTATATAAAATACAAAATATTGCACTTTAAATAACCCCTTCCAACTCCTCACCCTATAACAAGAAGAGGAGGTGGAGCTCTGCTCCCAAGGCATTTAGGTATGGCTATTTACCACTTGACCTTCATACAGGCTGGTCAGTAGCCCTGAGGAAAGGGACTCGTCCCCGAAACGCTTCAGCCATTTGACCGCACTGACAGTTGGAACACCTTGCTTGCCGTTGTGACCATCCTCATAATGCAAATGCTTTTTAGATACATGCTTTGTCTGTGAGTATGTTTTCATCCTTTATACCTTTGAATAAACCTTGGATAATGCACTAGGTGTGTGCGCCACCTGTTTATTCTTTATCCAGTGGCTGATCTCCTCATCTGCGGAGGGCTGCACCCCTGAAGCATTTCCTTTGATTGTCGCTGTCCTGGTTCCCTTGGGTTCCCTTTGGCTGTGGATTTCCTGAGGTGCTGGAGAGTACATACGAACTCCACCTAAGTAAAGGAATACTTCAGAAGGACAAGTTCACTCCTTACTTTCAAGCTCTAAAACAATCTTTAACTAATAACATCAATGCCTTGTAATACAATGAAATGTTCAAAATAGAGAGAATATAATATTTCATGATTTGTTTTAATTGACTTTGTTTTCTTACATTTCAGCTCCAGAAATTCTGAGAGGATGTGCTTATGGACCTGAGGTGGACATGTGGTCTGTGGGTATAATTACCTATATACTGTAAGTACTAAAATATGTATTGTTATTATTATTATACAGGATTTATATAGCACCAACAGTTTGCTCAGCTCTTTACAGTATAAAGGGAGACAATACAGCAACGATACAGTTCAATACAAGAGGGTTAGGAGGGCCCTGCTCCTTGGAGCTTACAATCTAGGAGGGAGGGGCTGGTGGTACAAAAGGTAATAACTGGGGGGGATGGACTGGTTGGAAGAGTAGAAGATTCTGCTATTAGCTGAGGGCAGGATAGGCTTCCCTGAAGAGATAGGTTTTCAGAGATCAACTTATAGGGGGCAGAGTAGGCGATAGTTGGATATATTGGAGTAGAGAGTTCTAGAGGATGGGGGAGGCTCTGGAGAAGTCCTGGAGGAGGACAAGGGAGCTAGAGAGCAGGAGGTTGTGCAAGGAGTGGAGAGTACGGTTTGGGTGGTATTTGGAGACAAGATCGGTGATGTAATTTGGGGCAGAGTTATAAATGGCTTTATATGTTATTGTTAATGTTTTGAATTTTATCCGTTGGGCAATGGGAAGCCAGTGGAGGGATTGGCAGAGAGGGGTGGCAGATAGAGAACGGTTAGTAAGGTGGAGTCTGGCAGCAGCATTCATGATAGAATGAAGAGGGGATAGCCTGTGATTCGGTAGGCCAATGAGGAGGGAGTTACAATAGTCAAGGTGAGATATAACAAGGGAGTGAATAAGTTGCTTAGTAGTTTCTGAGGTTAGGAACGGGTGTATCTTGGAGATGTTGCGGAGGTGAAGTCTACAAGATTTGGACAGTGATTGGATTTGGGGCTGAAAGGACAGATGGGAGTCTAGGATTACACCTAGTACCCTGGCATGAGGGGAGAGACTCATGGTTGTATTATCGATCTTGATGGAGAAGTCAGGGGAGGGGGCACGGGCTGGGGGGAATCTTATTATATTGTTATTATCATATTGTGTAGTTTTTACATATTTAAAGTGGTATTAAACCTAAAACCACAAATGTAATATATTGCTGCTTACCAATTCTTAAATGTGGTGGTTGTATTTGTTTTATTATTTAGGTTTTTTTCCCTCTGTTTTCACCCGACGATCTGGCCAGTAACACACCTCCTGTATCTGAATGACTAATACGCGTTAATAGCATGAGAGGGGAGAGTTAGATGCATCAGCAGATTTAGATACGCAAACTCAAGATCACACTGCACTTACAGCAACAATTTGTTTTACCTTTTAGGATAAAGGTTTTATATGAATAAATAAAAGCTGATTGTAAACACCCCTGTCAGTGGTTTGTCTCAACGCTGTAAATGCTACATTTGCAGGACAACTTGTTCTGTTGAAAAATGACTTACTGGCAGGAAAATAAAGGAAAGAAAGCCTAAAAAAGAAAACTAATGTAGCCACCACATTTAAGAATCGGTAGGCTGCAATATAATAAATGTTTGCTTTTGAGTTTAATACTACTTTACTGGCTGAAATTGTGAACTGTTAACATATAAAATATGGTAGTGGTTGGTGCTCACCAATCTTGTTTTAGGTAATCATGTGCTTTGCAACTTCACCTTCAGCTCTTCCCAGCTGTGTATACTTACCTCCCTTTTCTTTAATGGGATCAAAGAAAGTTTTAATGCAAGCCTATGCTTTGGCCATTCAAGACAAAGCAACAGGCTTACTCTAAACCCGTGCTTGACATCATATGCTTACTTTGCCTTTGCCCTCTTGCTGCTCTGTTCAGTTTAGAGAGATGAAAGAAAATTAAACATGTCCAGAACTAAAAAATGTGTTCAGTTTCGGATGGCTTCATTAAGTTACTAATTTCTTTGCATTTGTAATGAAATTCAGTTTGTTTAGTTTAGCCTAGTTTATTTGTTTTCAACTGGAGTAAAACACTTTCAAGGGGTTTGAAGTATTTGACTCAAATTTTAATCACAAATATCCAATTTGAGTTCATTGTGAAGAATAGCTGGTTCTATTCTATTCGAAATTTGAATTTTGAAAGATGGCTATATTATTTCTATTGTATTTGTTTCTATTCTATTCTTTTATTTTCTATTATATTCTGTTTTACCTCATACTTTTCTATTCTGTTTTATTCTATTCTAATCTTTTCGAAATTTGAATTTCAGAAGACGGCTATATACTTTCTATTTTATTCTATTCTTCTTGAAAGTCAAAATTCGTATTTCGGAGGATGGCTATATTCTTTCTATTGTATTGTATTCTATGTTTTAAAATTCTATTTTATTCTATTTTTTTATTTTCTATTCTAACCTATTCTGTTTTCTTCTATTCCTTTATTTTCTATTCTTTTATTTTATTTTCTATTCTATTCTGTTTTATTCTATTTTTTTTAATTAAAATTTTGGACAATGGCTATATTCTTTTTATTGTTTCTATTCTATTCTACTCTATTTTGTAATTCTATTCTATTTTACTCTATTCTTTTCTATTCTATTCTTTTCAAAATTTGAATTTCGGAAGACGGCTATATTCTTTTTATTCTGTTGTAATATATTCTATTTTTTCTATTCTATTCTTTTACTTTCTATTCTTTTCTATTCTATTCCTTTATTTTGCTTTATTATGTTCTATTCTTTTCTATGAATTTCTATTCTTTTCTATTCTATTCTTTTCAAAATTCGAATTTCAGAAGATGACTATATGCTAATACACACGGTCTTTGAAGGAAATCACACAATAGTCAGCAATATGTTTACATTTCAAATTTGTTTTCGAATTCGATTTCATTTTTAAATTCGTTTCAAATTTGATTTGAATTTCATTCCCTTATTTCGGATTCAAATAAATTCAAAAATTAAATTTAAATTTGGATACATCCAAATCTACGAATAATGAAAATTTCAATTGAATTTCGATTTGCAGCAAAATGAACTGCACATGTCTAAAGGAAATACCTGGTCTATTCTGACAACTGAGGGGATCATTTTGGCCACACCATGATGAAAAGTATTGCACCCACAACCTGTGTATACCCACCTGCCTGTGGGGGAAAAGGGGGGAGTAAAACATAGCTGATCTATCTGTTTTTACACCTCTCCCCCAACCATGAGTGTAAAGTCAGCCTTATATCTCTACCATAGTAATCACAATTCACATCTACGGCCATTTAACTCATAGAATTATCACCTGTCCCAGAGATAATGGCACCCTGGTGATTAGAATATATATAATTAAAACAGGATGATTACACAAACTTTTTTTTACCTCCCTTCACGATATTAAACAATCAACATCTGCCTTGAAAACCCCCATGGTGATTAGAATAAGGTGACTGAGTTAATTGTGTGGCTATTTGTAGTGAGATCATGACACTCATTACAAATGAAGATTGGATAAGCAGTGATATGCCTTAAGCATTGCAGAACAGGTCCTGATCATTGTTACTAACCACTACTAGATATACATGGCTCAATTCACTAAACAATATCTCATTGTATCATGTGACACATTTTCTCTAGTTATCTCATGAGATGCTGAAAATGGCAATTCACTATCACCTTATGAGTTGTTCACCTCGCAAACTAAAAGCACAAGGTAAAAAACTCATAACACGACGTAAAGTCAGTTCACTAAAGGAAATAAGTAAATAAATGCATGAGTTAAATAAGTAGTCGTCCAACATTAACCACTTGCCCTCCAGAGGATTTACCACCCCTTCCTGACAAGGCCATTTTTTTCAATTTGGAACTGCGTTATTTTAACTGATGATTACGTGGTCGTGCAAGGCTGTACATAAATTACATTTTTCCTCACAAATAAAGCTTTTTTTTGGTGGTATTAGATCACCTCTGCAGCTTTTATTTTTTGCACTATAAACAATAAAAGACCGACAATTTTGAAAAAACAAACAATATTTTTGATGCTTTGCTATAAAACATATCCAATAAAAAGATTTTAAAAAATCAAATTTCTTCAAAATGTAGGTCAAAATGTATCCTGCTGCATCTTTGCTAAAAACAAAATCCCAATGAGTGTACATTGTTGGTTTACGTGAAAGTTATAGCGTCTACAAATGGCAGTATATATACTGGAATTTTTATTTTTATTTTTTTTTATACTAGTAATAGCAGCAATCAGCGATTTATAGCTGGACTGCGGCAGGCATTCTGACACTGGGTGGGAACTGACTAACTGCCACTGACTTCTTCAGTGATCGGTGCTAATAAAAAGCACTGACACTGAACTAATGACACTTGGCAGGAAGGGGTTAACATGTGGGATGATCAAACGGTTAGCAGTGTGCTGTGTGAGTTTTACTTGGTAGACATGCTGCTGTGTATGTTGTTTACACACAGATCTCTCCCTTCTCAGCCCTGCCAACGATCACAACATCCCCTCTCTGCAGTGTTGGACATCTGTCAATCAATCTCTGTCTTGTCTTACTTGGTGCAGAGTTTGCAAAGAAACCTTGAGCATCTGGAGAACCAACTACCAACCAAGTATAATGTCTCCACTCCCATGGGTCCCTCTGCAGTCTTAGATATAATTACTCAGACAGAGCTCAATACAATTCATGGAACTCCTCCTCTGCTGGAACCCCGGGTGCCTATGCCTGAGCATTTCACAGGAGACCGCAGGAAGTTCCAAACCTTTCGTAACTCCTGCAAGCTATATTTTTCTCTGCTCCCAAGAACCTTTGCATCACAAAGCACCAATGTGGGATTCATTATTTCACTCCTTCAGAATGAACCCCAATCCTGGGCACACTGCCTTCGTGAGCAACATGATCTGGCTCTGACTTCAATGGACTCTTTTTTCCCAGCGATGTCACAACTTTACGCTGATCCCTTCCATCGTCAGACTGCAGAATCTATGCTTAGCAAGCTACAGCAGGGCCCAAGGCTTATAGAGGAAAATGTCACTGAGTTCCGTATATAGAGTTCTGACACTCAATGGAATGAGTCTGCTCTCCGCTATCAGTTTCGTCTTGGCCTCTCTAACACCCTGAAAGATGAGCTTGCCCAAGTTGGGGTACCAACCAGGCTAGAGGACCTGATAAACCTTGCCATTCACATTGACCGACGGATCCGGGAAAGGTGAGATGAAAAAACTAACAGGGGTGTCTTGATATGCTCAGTGATGGAGACTCCTGTTCCCTCAACTACTGCTGTCACATCAGACATAGTCCCCAGTAAAAGAAGGCATCATAATTCTCCTAGAAGGAGCTTCTGGAGACCACGGTTATCCTCTGCTGAACGTCTTTGACGACAAAACTCCAACCTCTGTCTCTACTGTGGTGATGCAGGTCACTATGTACTGACGTGTCCAGTGAGACCTCATAAGTCTTCTCCTAGCTGCTTCCATATGATGCACCCCCAAGGAACAAGTCAAACGCACCTCTCCTTCCACCTTCACTTACAACTTGCTGAAAGAACTATTACTGTTCTAGCAATTATAGACTCTGGTGCCTGTAGCTGGTTCATGGATTCGACCTTCGCTAACCAAAATAAGATCCCCCTCCATACTAAGACTTTCAGTCCATCTGGCTGATGGCTCTGGTATCAGTTCTGGTCCTGTGACACAAGAGACTATACCAATTTTCTGCCATTCCTCCTTGGGACATCAGGAATTTCTATGTCTGGATGTCATAACTTCACCTATATTTCCGGTCATCCTTGGCATGCCCTGGCTAAGAGCGCACAACCCATCCATCAATTGGTTTTCTGGGGTGATCCTTTTCCCTTCCGAATATTGTCAGAACTATTGCATTCCAAAGGAACCATGCACAGTAACTCCTCTTCTTAGTATCCATCCTGATTCTGAGATGGTGAAACTCGTTCCTGTCGCTTACCATGATTACCTGGATGTATTCAACAAAAAGAGTGCCAATGCTCTTCCTCCGCACCGCCCTTATGATTGTCCTATTGAACTTCTGCCCGGTGCTGATATTCCTTTTGGGCGAATTTACCCCCTCTCCGAATTGGAATTAGAGGTCATCCGGAGTTATATAGATGAAAGCTTGGAAAAGGGGTTTATTCGGCCCTCTACATCACCAGCGGGAGCTGGCATCTTCTTTGTCGAGAAGAAGGATCATACCCTCAGACCATGTGTACACTACCGTGATCTGAATAAAATAACAGTCAAGAATCTCTATCCTCTTCCGCTGATTCCCAAATTGTTCCAAAGGCTACGAGGGGCATGTGTCTTTTCAAAGCTGGATCTGAGAGGCGCTTACAATTTAGTCAGAATTCACGAAGGGGATGAATGGAAGATGGCCTTTCGAACACGCTTTAGGAATTTTGAATACCTGGTGATGCCATTTGGCCTCTGTAATGCCCCAGAAACATTCCAACACTTTGTGAACGGTATATTTCGGGACAATCTTGATTTATTTATTATCGTTTACTTGGATGACATCCTAGTATTTTCCAGCTCAATTGAATGACACTGGGATCATGTAAAGAAGATTCTGGATAGATTACACCAACGTCACCTCTATGCCAAAGCTGAAAAGTGTGAGTTTGAGAAACAGACTATTCAGTTCCTCAGACTTGTAATCACCCCCCGATGGCATTGCTATGGATCCCCAGAAGGTGACCTCCGCATTAAAATGGCCCGTTCCAAGAGACAGGAAAGCAATACAACGTTTTGTGGGAATTGCCAATTTTTACAAAAAATTCATTAAGAACTTTTCAGGAATCATTGCACCAGTAACACAGTTAACCAGGCAACGTTACTTTCAAGTGGACTCCTGAGGCTCAAGCAGCCTTTGAACAATTAAAAACCTTGTTCACCTCTGCTCCTATCCTGAAGCACTCAGATCCTGCCTTAGCTTATGTCCTTGAATTAGATGCTTCTGAAAATGCTGTTGGAGCTATATTGTCACAACGACAATGTTGCTTTCTTCTCTAGAAAGTTAAGCTCCTCCGAAAGGAATTATGACATGGGAGACAGAGAGCTGTTAGCCATCAAGGCAGCTACTTGCTGGAGGGAGCTTCCCATCCTATCCTCATTTTAATGGATCACAAGAACCTAGAGTACTTGAGAAACGCCTAAGGCCATGACAGGCAAGATGGGCACTGTTCTTCTCCCGCTTTGTGTTTCACTTGACATACCGTCCAGGATCAAAGAACGGTAAGCCTGATGCACTCTCACGTATGTTTCATGACCCAATTGTACCATCCGAACCTGAAACGATTGTGCCAGCTAAGAACTTTTTACTCTTGCAAACAGACCTTGTAGCACAAATAAGAGAAGTGGTTGATGATCATCCACCCCCCTTGGAGATGTATCTTCAGCTAAGAGACGGTCTGTACCTTCACAAGGAACACATTTACATACCAGAACAACTCAGGACTCTCATCCTTAAAAGATGTCATGATCATCCTTTATCGGGGCACTTCGGGATCCACAAGACCTCAAATTTGGTCTCCCGGTCCTTCTGGTGGCCAAACTTAATGAAGGATTGTAAGAACTATGTTAGATCTTGCTCAGTATGTCTTCGAAACAAGTCTGATAAAGCCAAAGCCTGTTGGAATCTCTGTCAGTACCTGAAAAGCCATGGAGTATGATTTCTCTGGATTTTATTGTAGAGCTTCCCCCATCTGAAGGATTCACCACTATTTTTGTCGTGATTGATTGTCTGTCAAAGATGGCTCACTTAATTCCCTTTAAAGGGACTCCTGCCACTGAGACTGCTTCTGCTTTTATCAGAGAAATAGTAAGATTACATGGTGTTCCTAACAATATCATGTCCGATCGGGGAGTACAGTTCACTTCTAAGTTCTGGAAAGCTCTGTGTGAGGCACTAGAGATCGAATTTCGCTTCTCTTCTGCATATCATCCGCAAACAAATGGACAAATGGAGAGGACAAACCAGACTCTGGAACAATACCTATGATGTTTCTCATCTTATACACAGGATGACTGGGTGTCTCTCCTTCCATTAGCTGAATTTGCATACAACAACTCCATCCACTCTGCTACCAAACAGTCCCCTTTTTACTCCAACTATGGATATCACCCTTCCTTCCTTCCTGAAATACCGGTGGAACTCGCTGTCCCGGCAGTACAAGAAAGGATGAATTTCCTCAGTAGGAATGGCCAAATACTACAAAAAACTATTTTAGAGGCTCAAGCAAGTAACAAAACATTTTTTGACAGAAAAAGAAGGGGCATCCTAAATCTGAAACCAGGAGATAAAGTCTGGTTATCTACTACAAACCTAAAATTGAACTGTCCTAGAAAGAAGCTTGGTCCAAGATACCTCAGACCACTTACTATTAAGAGAAAAATTAACCCTGTGGCTTTTGAATTAATACTACCAAACAATATGAAGATTCATCCGGTATGCCATATCTCCCTGTTAAAACCAACTATACCAAGTTTATTTCCGGATCGAGATCTGGAGACTCCTGCTCCACTGCTGGTCGAAGGTAATGAAGAATACGAGGTGGAGGCTTTCCTGGATTGTAGAAAGAGGGGTGGTCAGACCCAGTTCCTCATCAAATGGAAAGCCTACGGTCCAGAGGATAATTACTGGGCACCATCCGCTAATGTCCATGCTCCACGGTTAGTGCAGGCTTACCTTCATCTTCATCCTGAAAAACAAGCTTTAGTAGGCATTCGGAGGCTGCCCCTAAGGGGGGGGGAGGCAATGTAAGGGAATTCCCGTGAGATGGCTGGCGAATAGACGTGCGCATACGCACAGAAATGCGCGATCACGCACACGCACGGCAAAGATTGGCGCCAGACAGACTATTTAAAAGGTGCCTCTGCCTGTGCTAAGTGCTGACTGGTCTTCAGCTGTTCCACGTTTCCTGCTCGTTCCTGTAAGATTTCCTTGTTGCTGACCCGGCTTGTTCCTGACCTGACTGTGATTACTCTCCTGCTTGATACTGGTTCCTGACTTCGGCTCTGCTCCTGATTTTGGCTTGCTTATGATTTGGTACCTCGCTGTCCGCCGGTTGATGACCCTGGCTATTCCTTTGACACTGCTGCTGTCTCCCATCCCAGGTTCCTGCCTTGCTCTGGTGCACACCTGGCGATCTACCATACCAGCTCTGCATATTACTACTGTGCCTGAATCGGAGGTTCATCAGTCTTCCAAGGTCACCAACCGCAAGAGCTGCAAACAACATCTACTGGCGCTCTTGTCCTCTTGGTCCCTAGACACCCTCTGTTCCACCTCCAGTGGGGTCAGGGCTAGTGACACAAGTGAGGCCGACCTCGTCATTTCAGTCTCCTATCAGGTACGTGACAACAATGAATGGCATGAAAGGAAGCCATCCATTGTTTACAACTGTCATGTGACCTGCTGTGATTGGTCAATCATAATGATAACAGAAATCACGCAAATGGTTCTGATCAAAAGTTTACATAACCTAGAATGTTTGGCCTTGGTACAGACGCACAAGGCGACACACACAGGTTAAAATTGCAATTAAAAGTTAATTTCCCACATCTGTGACTTTTTAAGTTGCAATTTGTGTCTTTGTATAAGAAATCAGTGAGTTTGTTAGCTGATACGTGGATGCATTGAACAGGCTAGATACTGAGCAATGGGAAGCAGAAAAGAACTGTCAAAATACCTGCGAAACAAGGTAATGGAACTTTAAAACATGGAAAAGGATATAAAAAGATGTCCAAAGCCTTGAATATGCCAGTCAGTATTGTTAAATCACTTATTAAGAAGTGAAAAGTTCTCTTGATACCAAGCCAAGGTCAGGACCAAAGAAAGAATACAACTGCCAGAAATATTGCTCAGGATACAAAGAAAAACTTACAGGTAACCTCAGGAGGAAAATCCAGATAATGTATAAGAGATCCTCCAAATTATATATCTTTTAGATGGCAGATGTCTCTCCACACACTGAATACCCAAGAGGGAAAAAGTAACCGCTCATTGTGTAATATGTCAAGAATGCATTCATTTATTAACCACCTCCTGCGTGCCATATAGTAATATGACGGACGCAAGGTGGTTCTCTCGTTCTGGGAGGACGTCATATGACATCCTCCCATTCTAACCGCGCATGCGCGGCTCCCGGAGCGTGCAGCGCGGCGATCGGCGGTGCGCTGTGTCCCTCAGACACAGCGGATCACCGATCCACGGAAAGAGCCGAAGATGTCGGCTCGATCATGTGATCAGCTGTGTCCAATCACAGCTGATCACATGTAAACAGGGAAATGTCGGTTATCTGCATTTCTCTCCTCCCGAGCTGTCACGCTGACAGCTCGAGAGGAGAGGAGAGCTGTTAAGCGGCATTCCGCGGAGGGGACATGTACACTGATCATCAGAGCACTGATGATCAGTGTGCCCTGATGATCAGTGTAGCCCCAGCAGTGCCACCTGTCAGTGTCCATCAGTGCCAGTTGTCAGTGCTCATCAGTGCTACGTGCCAGTGCCCATCGTGCCACATCAATGCCACATATCAGTGCCTACCAGTGCACATCAATGCCACATATCAGTGCCCATCTGAGCTGCCTTTCAGTGTCACCCATCAGTGCCAGTCAGTGCCACCTATCAATGCCAATCAGTGCCACCTATCAGTGCTGCCAATCAGTGCCGCCTATCAGTGCCCGTCAGTGCCGCCTATTAGTACCTCCTAACAGTGCCAGTCAGTGCCACCTATCAGTGCCAGTCAGTGGCGCCTATCAGTGCTGCCTATCAGTGCCATATATCAGTGCTGCCTTTCAGTGCCCATCAGTGATGCCTGTCAATGCCCATCAGTGCCACCTACCAGTGCCTCCTCATCAGTGCCCATCAATGCCACCTATCTGTGTCCATCAGTGCAGCCTATCAGTGCCCATCACTGCAGCCTCATTAGCGCACATCAGTGAAGGAGAAAAATAATTTATTTACAAAATTTTATAACAAAAACTAAGGGCTCGTTCACACTAGGCTGTTTTGCCAACTCTTGCCAAACGCCCCTATAGCTTTTGGCAAGCGTTGGTCCGGCGTTTGCGGAGCGTTATTAACGCTCGTCAAACGCTCCGCAAACGCCGCATGCGCGGTTTAGCGGCGGTTGCTAGGCGTTTGCCGAGCGTTAATAACGCCCCACAAACGCCTATAATGCAGTTTGAGTGGTGTTACCGCTCCGCAAACGCCCCGCAACCGCACTGCAACCGCACCGCAAACGCCGGCCGGGCGTTTGCGGAGCGGCACCATAGACGAGAATAGGAGGCTTCAAAGCCTCCTGACTCGTCCAGAGGCGTCCGTTTTGCCACGACTCAACGCGACGCGACGCAAACGCTCCCGTTAGAACAGCACCATGTGCTGTAATGTGCAGAATTGGCAGAGGCGTTTGGGAAGCGGTAAAAACGCTTACCAAACGCCTCTCTGCCGCCTGCACACAAGGCTAGTGTGAACGTAGCCTTAGAAAAAACTTTTTTTTTCCAAAATTTTCAGTGTTTTTTGGTTTGTTTAAGAAAAAATAAAAAACCCAGAGTTGATTAAATACCACCAAAATAAAGCTCTATCTGTCACAAAAAATTGATAAACATTTCATATGGGTACAGTGCTGCATGACCGCGCAATTGTCATTCAAAGTGCAACAGCGCTGAAAGCTGGAAATTGGCCTGGTAAGCAAGTGGTTAAAAGTATTGCACTTACAATCAGCAAGATAAACATCAGCATGTCTGTATGAAAGTTTCCATAAATCAAAATGGCCACGGTGCGTAGTGACGTCACTCATCGAGGCTCTACCCTATGTATTTCGTAACTCATAGGATGTTGTCAGGGGCGTGGTCAGCACGCGACGTCGCACCCAATAAATAGGGAGAGGGGAGAGGGGAGAGGCCCTCCTTCCTTATTAATTGTGCTCCATTAACCTGAAAAGTCCCAACGTACCGGAAATAAGATTAGCCAACCGGGGCCCACGATGTTAGCATTGGAAGTAGGCCTCCGCATGGAACAACCCCAAAAATATTTTAAACTAAATAAAAAATAGATTATAAATAATAAGCTGCCAAAAAAAGATAAATGTGGAACTTTCAAAATTACCTACAGGTCAATTAAACAATCAACCTTCCCGAAAATGGGTGTATAACAAACGAAATAATAAATATAGCACCTATGGACGCCGCCATCTTGTGGAGGAAACAGAATACACACTATATAAGAAAAACTTTAAGACAAACTGTCAATCAGGGGCGGACTGACCATTTGGAAACTTGGGCACTGCCCGAGGGCCTGGGGTCAGTAGGGGGCCCCATGAGATGCCCCTGGTACCTTTTTCATAGGCTTTTTTGAGTTTGGGCAAGGACACAGGGGCCCCATGATCCCCTATTGCCTGGGGGGGGGCCCATGAGTTGTCAGTCCACCCCTGCTGTCAATAATTAAAATTACAAAAATCTTTATACATAATAATAAAAAAATATATAGGCAAAAATTCTCTTAGTGGTTCTGCTGTCCATACACAGTATGCGCTGTAAATAGGTTGTGACCTATTACTATTAAAATGTTAAACCTGAATGACAATTGCCCTTTTGTCTTCTGTGCTATGTTCATCATTCTATTAACATTAAATTCAAACTCTCTGCAGGAGTTCCTCATGAACATTATTCCTCTTTCACTAACCTTTACTACAGTAGTATAGCCTGTAATTACACAGTACCACCCTGTGATCTCTCATCATGACACCACATCCTGAGGGACATTCCTTGCTGCCTTTCCTCAATCATATGTTTCATACCTCGCCCATACACTATCAAGCATTCATACAGATTACCGTGCTGCAGCATTTGCACCAATCGCTGTATATATTTAGAAGTGTAAATTAAGTGTCTGGTGTTATCAGCATTGCAGAATGTCTTCAGTTCATTGTTAGGACGCTAAAAAGCATGTGAAAGTGAAATTATAAAAGCAGTCAGGCACATATAAAAAGCATAAAACAAGCAGGATTAAAAGCTGTGCTTCCATGATCCAGTCGGAACTTCCTATGTACCCCTTCATGTCAGTCTTTATGGTGTGGTGTAGGCAGTGGGCACTGGTCCTGGACTGTATTTTAGCTGCCTTTCCACTGCAAGCAAAGGTAAGAAAAAGCATTAAAGGATAGGTTCACTCTTCAAAACATATTATACTCGTATATAGCGTGTAACATGTTCCTAAGCACCCACCCCCAGAGCCCCCCTACCTGTAACAGCACATAGTTACATAGTTAGTCAGGCTGAAAAAAGACAAAAGTACATCCAGGTCATAGAAAGAAAAAAAAAAGTTATAATCCTATACCCACAGTTGATCCAGAGGAAGGCAAAAAAGGCAAAGCACAATCCAGTTTGCTCCTGCTGGGAAACAAAATTCCTTTCTGATCCCCCGAGAGGCAATCGGATATTCCCTGGATCAACTTTACCTATAAATGTTCGTATCCAGTTATATTCTGTGTATCTAAGAAACAATCCAGGCCTTTTTTAAAGCAATCCACTGAGCTGGCCAGAACCAACTCTTGAGGGAATCTATTCCACATTTTCACAGCTCTCACTGTGAAGAAACATTTCTGTGTTTGGAGATTACATTTCTTTTCCTCCAGATGTAAAGAGTGTCCCCATGTCCTCTGTGATGACCTCAGGGTGAATAGCTCTACACCGAGTTCACTATATGAACCACTGATGTATTTATACATGTTGATCATATCCCCCCTTAATCTCCTCTTCTCAAGAGAGAATACATTCAGTTCCTCTAATCTTTCCTCATAGCTGATCTCCTCGATGATAGGGGTTCTTTTCCCCTGCAGGTGCTGTCACATTTAAAATCAACTCTCACAGCTGCATCATTCATTCAAAGAGATCTGTGAATGAATAAACTACAAGTCCTGTCCCCCATCATTGCAGACGGACTTTTAGTTCTGAGTGGACCGTGAGTGCACTAATCAGCACACTTGTCATCCATTGACATTTCCTACCAGGGGCGGACTGGCAACTCATGGGGCCCCCGGGCAATAGGGGATCATGGGGCCCCTGTGTCCTTGCCCAAACTCAAAAAAGCCTATGAAAAAGGTACCAGGGGCATCTCATGGGGCTCCCTACTGACTCCGGGCCCTCGGGCAGTGCCCGAGTTTCCAAATGGTCAGTCCGCCCCTGCTTCCTACAGATTTGTAACTAAAAGCCTGTAAGAAGGTACAGGCAGAGAGTTGTAAGAAGTGCCCGTAGTAACTTGACATTATAACCACATTCTGCTAATCGCAGGTGCAATACTTTGCTGTGGAAAAAAATTCACTTTTTTTTTCCTGAAAAAATATGTGCAATAATTATTTTTTTCATAATTTAAATATAAATTATAATAAGTAAAGTGGTACTTTAGTCAGAGCATTAAGCCTGGGTTCACACTGATGCAGGGCGGATTTTGCACCGGGTTCTGTCCAATTTCCACACAGCATCTTAATTGCACCCTGTTTATGCGAACCGCTGCAGGTGTGTATATTAAGTTAACAACACCCCAAAATTGGTTTGCAAAAGGCAGTGCGATGTGCAGAATCAGATGGCACGGGTGTAAATACCCATGCGATCCGATTCTGGTATGGACAAAAAAAGGTTCCTGCACTTTTTTGGTGCGGATGCAGTGCGATCTGAGCCATACAAAATGTATGGCTCAAATTGCACTGTCCAGAAATCGCATGTGATATGCACAGGAATGCGGTGCGCTTCCTGTGCAAATCACATGCGATGTGCCATACCGCAGCAATGTGAACCCAGGCTAAGTGCTGACAGATCACTTCAGGCTGGCTCTTTTACAGATACAGCTTTGTAAAACATTAACCACCTCCTGTCCGGCCGTTGTATATAAACAGCCGGGCGGTGGCAGTGCAGGAGTGGGTGGTCATTTATAAATGTGCTCCCCACCCCCTGCTTGTGCGAGCTCCCTGGGAGCGCGCAGCACCGCAATCTGTTGCCCGCTGTGTCCTCCAGACACAGTGGAATACCGATCGTCTTACGGGACCTCTGTGCGAGGTCCCAATCATGTGATCACTGATTGGCCAATCAGTGATCACATGCAGAGTAGTAAGCAAGATGTCACTTCTGACATCATTGCTTACTACGTGTGAAATCTGTGAATGATCATAGAGGTCACATGGTACAAGGCTATTCACAACAGCCTTGTACCATGTGACAAGCTGAGACCAATCACAGCTCACAGAGTAGTTCTCAATGGCTGCAAGAATGCAGCCAGAGAAGGAGAAATGATTGCTTTTACAGCAATGGGTGTAAAAGCAATCTGTGTTAAAAAAAAAAAAAAAACCTTCATCACCCCCCACAAGTAGTACAGTGTCACCATGGTGACACTGTACTGCTAGGGTGACAGTATGTAAGAAAAAAAAACAAATAGTATAAAAAAATAAAAAAAAAAAAATAAAAAAAATTATAATTTTTGGTTATAAACTAATGTGGGTTATTTTATTTTTTACTAAAAAGATAACTGAATAAATTTTGATGATTTATGATGAAATATTATTTAATTGCAAAATTTTATAAGAAAAACATTTGTTTCAAAATTTTTGGACTTTTTCATTTATATAGCAAAAAAAAAAATCCACTGGCGAATAAATACCACCAAAATAAAGCTTTATCTGTCTCAAAAAAATGCTAAAAAGTTCATATGGGTACAGTGTTGCATGACCGCGCAATTGTCATTCAAAGTGTGATAGCGCTGAAAGCTGAAAATTGGCCTGGACAGGAAGGGGGTGAAAGTGTCCGGACATGAAGTGGTTAAAAATAAGTGTCTATACTTTTTAAAATCCAGCAATGCCCTGTCTCACCCTGCTCTGCACATGCTCTGTTGTCCTGTATTCTCGGCACAGTGCCTAAAATTAGTGAGTCACTAGAGGCAGATCTGCTGACAGCCTAAAGACTTGAGAACAGGAATGACGCAGACTGCACTGTGGGAGGACAGATTAGGGAGAGAGAAAATAAAAGCAGGAGAGGTGACAGGACAAACTCTGCTGCCAGGGAGACACAAAAGACTTAAACTTACAAGTATAGTGTTTTGTCTCCCCAATATTGTTTCTTTTCTCTCTCAGTAGTGGCAGTGTTAGAAACTTTAGAAAGGTAAATCTTCTGCAGCCTTTCCCTATAACTGAGCCAAGACATAAAATCAAGGCTGGAAATGCACACATTTAAATTACAGAAAGTGATATATAATTTTTGTGACTAAAAGAGGGGGAGAGTACTCATTAACAAAGTGACTGCTCTGAGCTCCAAAAAAATTTTGGCTTCTGGCAAGAAGATACAGGAGCAATGCTGGAGATTAATTACAGCACACACTAATTTTGAAAGTATAATTAATGTGGAATGTATGTTCTTTGTTAAAAAAAACAGTAATTGTTATTAAACGGTTAAAGGGGCACCTGCATTCACAGTTTTGTCTTTTTTTCTAAGCATAGTTGCCCATCTCTTGTAGGCTGTGCCTGCTTGCACTACAGTGTTAGGGGCAGGGGCATCCCTAGGCAGGTGCGAGGGGTGTGTGCCGCACTGGGTGACACCTTTTCCATGGGGTGACACCGGACCCGCTCCACCAGAGGCAGACTGACCATTCGAGCACTGCCCGAGGGCCCGGGTCACTACAGGGCCCCATGAGAGGCTCAGTCCGTCCTTATATGTGCCGCTTCTGAAATAAGCTAGCATTGAGGGGACGGACAGTGAGGCAGGCACTTCGGACACCTCTCCTCCTCAGAGTTTCAGCAGAGGGGCAGGTCCACATCCCTGCCACGGATGCTGAAGTCGGAGAGCTGGAGGGGCGGACAGAGTATGCAGCAGGTCAGTGTGTAATCCCCGGACCCTGGTGACAGCACTGTAACTTCATGTAGTAGGTAGGGGGGAGAGAGCAGGGGCGGACTGACCATTCGAGCACTCGAGCACTGCCCGAGGGCCCGGGGTCAGTAGGGGGCCCCATGAGATGCCCCTAGTACCTTTTATTGGCTTTTTCATAGGCTTTTTTGGGTGTGGGCGAGGACACAGGGGCCCCATGATCCCCTATTGCCCAGGGGCCCGATGAGTTGTCAGTCCACCCCTGGGAGAAAGAGAGGGAGGAGAGAAAGAGGGCAGAGAGAGAGAAGAGAGAGAGAGGGGGAGAGTGGGGGGCTTGCTTTAAAACTTACCTTTTTGTGGAGCTGGTGGAGAGATCAGTTAGGTTGCAAGCCGACGATCCCCGCAGGATGAATCAGATCTGTGGATTAGGGAGGATAATGGATTGGACTCCAATCCATTATGCTCAATCCGCAGATCCGATCCATCCTGCGGGGATCATCGGAGGGGGTGTCACCAAGTGTTACCGCACCGGGTGACACCAACCCTAGGGACCCCTCTGGTTAGGGGGTGTGACTTTCAATATTTCATCCATAATTTATAAGCCTGTAGCTTAAAGTGGCTGTAGAGGTAGGTTTTTTTTTTACCTTAATACATTCTCTGCATTAAGGTAAAAAGCTTTCTATGTGCAGCCCCCCCCCCCCCCCCACAGCCCCCTTATACTTACCTGAGCCCAATCTTGATCCAGTGTTGTGCCCAAGAGCAGCAGCTCTCTCCTTTCTCTCTTTCCTCACTAGACATGGAAGCAGCAGCAGGAGCTTTTGACTCCTGCAGCTGTCAATCACAGCCAGTGAGCAGAGAGTCGGGGGGTTGAACCTGAGCTGTTCTGTGTGTTTCTATGGGCACACACTGCACAGCTTGAGATTGAGTAGCATGAGTGCACTTGCTATGGGGGCACTAGGCAGGGGGAAGGAGCAAGGAGGGGTGGTAGGGAACCCCAAAAATGGAGGATTGGGGCTGCTCTGTGCAAAACCATTGCACAGAGCAAATATGACATATTTCTTATAAAAGAAAATGTTTACAATCACTTAAAATCATATACAATGGTTCACCCCATGGAGAAACTATCCACTTGTCTTCTCAGTGCTCCCCTACTGCTTCTTCCTCCATAACAAACTACACACTGCTCCCAGGTATTGGAGAGCATATAACCTCCACCCCTGATGCAATGTTTGTGTCTCTACAGACAGTGATATTGTCAAGCTTCTAAATTTGTGACATCTGAGTGAAGCTTTTTTTGTAATAGCTGTAATGAAGGAAGGAACTGTAGGGGAGTCCTTAGAAGGTCAGAGGGAAGAGGGGGGCTAGCAAGAATCACTTTGCCCTAAGTGTAGTAGAATGAAAGAGAGTAGGCTGTAGCAGGAAAGGAGGCTACGTTGTAGCAAACTATAGCTCTGCACAACAGCCTGTCTTATCCACTTAGAAATAGTGAGCCTGGAATTAGGTACTTCTGCAATAAAAAAAAGGGGTTCCATGTTCCTAAAAGAAGCAGTGGCTGAGAGGTAAAGCCTGACAGCCCTCGTAACATCCAGACAATGGAGAGAGATCTCCTGAAGATTTGAAAATCGATCATTCTGTCGATCAAAAACCAAAAATGGTGCATACAATTGGGCCATCATTTGTTTTGTTTTTCTAATGAAGAAAAAAATACAGCATGTTGGACCAGGCACTTTTGATTGCATCACAAAAATCACTTGTTGCAGCTGGCACACTAATGATGCGAAAAACAAACGATCTGACATTGACAAGAATTTTCATTTGGTTTTCGACTCGTCTATGGCTTGCTTTAGAGTTAACTGGTGCTGGACACAACAAGATTAACACAATATCCTCATTAAGGTGAAAAACAGAGACCACCTTAAGCAAAAGAGTCCTTGGTCTCAAACAACCTTTTCTTTGTGAAAAATCAAGCATTGATTGCTTATAAACCCTGCTGGCTGAAGTTATAGCCACAAGAAATGATACCTTGCTGGATTGTAACATCAAGGAAATGTCACAAAAAAGGTTTAAAAGGATATCTTTAGAACACTGACATAACTAGATATACATTTCACAATTGGAGTGGAGGCCTAACAGTGGGAACATAACCCCTTCTATAATGTACAATTATGTGAATGATTAGCAAGAGGATGTTGGAAAAGCCCAGACAATGCAGAGACCTGGCTTTTTCTGGTGCTACGGGTCGGTGTTGTTTAACCGCTCATTGCAGGGAAGAACATGGCCCACCAAAAGACATACAGTCATGGCCGAAATTGTTGGCACCCTTGATATTTTTCCTGAAAATCAAGTATTTCACACAAAAAAGGTATTGCATTAACACATGTTTTGCTATACACATGTTTATTCCCTTTGTATGTATTGGAACAAATATAAAACAGAGGCAGAAAAGCAAATATGACATAATGTCACACAAAACCCCAAAAATGGGCTGGACAAAAGTATTGGCACCCTTAACTTAATATTTGGTTGCACACCCTTTGGAAAACATAACTGAAATCAGTCGCTTCCTATAACCATCAATAAGCTTCTGACACCTCTCACCCGGAATTTTGGACCACTCTTCCTTTGCAAACAGCTCCAGGTCTCTCTTATTGGAAGGACACCTTTTCCCAACAGCAATTTTAAGATCTCTCCACAGGTGTTCAATGGGATTTAGATCTGGGCTCATTGCTGGCCACTTCAGAACTCTCCAGCGCTTCTTTGCCATCCATTTCTGAGTGCTTTTTGACGTATGTTTGGGGTCATTGTCCTGCTGGAAGACCCAGGATCTTGGACGCAAACCCAGCTTTCTGACACTGGGCCCTACAGTGCGACCCAAAATCCTTTGGTAATCCTCAGATTTCATGATGCCTTGCACACAGTCAAGGCACCCAGTGCCAGAGGCAGCAAAACAACCCCAAAACATCATTGAACCTCCACCATATTTTACCGTAGGTACTGTGTTTTGTTCTTTGTAGGCCTCATTCCGTTTTCGGTAAACAGTAGAATGATGTGCTTTACCGAAAAGCTCTATCTTGGTCTCATCTGTCCACAAGACGTTTTCCCAGAAGGCTTTTGGC
Source organism: Staurois parvus (assembly GCF_062004578.1). Classification (NCBI taxonomy): domain Eukaryota; kingdom Metazoa; phylum Chordata; class Amphibia; order Anura; family Ranidae; genus Staurois; species Staurois parvus. Next base: position 4,141,492 of record NW_028318150.1, on the reverse strand, counting down.
TTACTCAAGTACATTTTGGCAAACTGTAGTCTTGCTTTTTTATGTCTCTGTGTCAGCAGTGGGGTCCTCCTGGGTCTCCTGCCATAGCGTTTCATTTCATTTAAATGTCGACGGATAGTTCGCGCTGACACTGATGCTCCCTGAGCCTGCAGGACAGCTTGAATGTCTTTGGAACATGTTTGGGGCTGCTTATCCACCATCCGGACTATTCTGCATTGCAATCTTTCATCAATTTTCCTCATCCGTCCACGACCAGGGAGATTAGCTACAGTGCCATGGGTTGCAAACTTCTTGATAATGTTGCGCACTGTGGACAAAGGCAAATCTAGTTCTCTGGAGATGGACTTGTAACCTTGAGATTGTTGATATTTTGCCACAATTTTGGTTCTCAGGTCCTCAGACAGTTCTCGTCTCCTCTTTCTGTTGTCCATGCTTAGTGTGGCACAGACAGACACACAATGCAAAGGTTAAGTGAACGTCTCTCCTTTTTATCTGCTTTCAGGTGTGATTTCTATATTGCCCACACCTGTTACTTGCCCCAGGTGAGTTTACAGGAGCATCACATGCTTGTAACATTCTTATTTATCCGCAGTTGTGAAAGGGTGCCAATACTTTTGTCCAGCCCATTTTTGGAGGTTTGTGTGACATTATGTCGAATTTGCTTTCTTTCCTCCCTTTTTTTGTTTTGTCCCAATACACACAAAGGGAATAAACATGTGTATAGCAAAACATGTGTTAATGCAATACGTTTCGTGAGAAATACATGATTTCCTGGAGAAATATCAAGGGTGCCAACAATTTCGGCCATGACTGTATGGAGAAGACCCCCACAGACTCACATTAATGAAAATATATCTTCCACTTTCAAAGATAAATCTTGCGGTAAGAAGATACCAAGCTTTTAACATGGTCAGGATTACAGAATCCAAAACCCCCTGATGATTGATGTAGGCCAAAGCTGTGATATTGGGCACAAGTCATTAAGCAGTATCTTACCACATCCAAGTATGCGGTAGGATACCGCACAGCATTAAAAAAATGTTTGTATTCACTAAAGAAATGCTACTAAAATACTGCATGAGTTATTTTATCAAGTCATGCGGTATTTTAGTGAACCCATACGTTAATGTTTCAGCTGTTAGCGGGGCTCACCACTGACAGCTGAATGTAAAAGAAAGAATTACCAGCAATTACAGAAATAATAAAAAAATGGCGTGGGGTCCACCGAGATCCATACCAGACCCTTATCCGAGCATGCAGCCCAGCAGGTCAGGAAAGGGGGGGGGATGAGCGAGCGCCCCCCACCTCCTGAACCATATCAGGCCACATGCCCTCAACAAGGGAGGGGGTATTTGGGTCAGGGGGGGCTCCCCCCCCAAAGTACCTTGTCCCCATGTTTATGGGGACAAGGGCCTCTTCCCCATGAACCTGGCTGGTGGTTGTGGGGATCTGCGGGCAGAGAGCTTATTGGAATCTGGAAGCCCCTTTAGCAAGAGGGCCCCCAGAGCCCGCCCCCCCATGTGAATGAGTATGCGGTACCCATTCAGAAAATAAACTGTAGTGTGAAAAAAGACAGGAGACTATCTTTGACAAGTCCTTTATTAAAAGAAGAAAATTTTTAAAAAATGTCCCCCGAAGTATATCCAACGTCAATCACAATGCCCGGTGCCGCCGACCCGAAAAAAAAACAAAAATGCTCTACTCCTGACGCTGGCACGTGCTGCCTGACAGCTCTGCTGGCCTGACAGTTCTGAAATAAGTAAGGTGACATGATCGACCCAGCATGCCTCTTTTTTCAGGTCGGCGGCGGCGAGCATCGTGATTGACATTGGATCTACTTCGGGGGGACATTCTTTTATTTTTCTTCTTTTAATAAAGGACTTGTCAGATTATCTCCTGTCTTTTTTTACACTACACTTTTTGTTTTTGTGAATGAGTAGTGGTACCATGTACCCCATACTCATTCCACTGGCCAGGGTTATCGGGAAGAGGCCCTTGTCCCTATCAACATGGGGATAAGGGTGTTTTGAAGCAGGGAGCTTCCCCTGCCCCAGAGCACCCCCCATGTTGAGGGGATGTGGCCTGGTATGGTTGCATCCTTGGATAAGGGTCTGGTATGGATTTTGGGGGGGACCTCAAGCCATTTTTTTTTTAATCGCCAGCAATTCTTTTTTTTTACATTAAGCTGTCAGTGGGGAACTCAGCTGATAGCTGATGACTCATAGGTTGTTAAGGAATCCGCGGCCACCCATTCCTTAACAGTCTATGACAGTATTGACAGATACCACACATATCGTACATACGGAATGCCTGGACCACTACTTAATTACTGCACGCATTTAATAATTTATTTCCTTTTGTGAATTGACTTTAAGGTCTTTTTATGTGGTATTTAACAAGCGTTTTTGCTATTTTCTGAAATACCGCATACTAACAATAGTGAATTGATATTTTCAGTATCGCATGTGATATATGGTCATGTGACTGACTTAACTCATGCAATAACACCCCATTGCCTGAATTTAGACTAGATAATCAGTTAGAAGTACCAATAAACTAACAACAGGTGAAATGCTTGTTACTCCAGATTGTTGATAAGTGACGATTCTACCTGAGACCAGCAATCCTGAACAGACAGGCAACCCACAACTCAACCCAAAAGGGGAAGTTCCGTTTTAAGGACTGCTCCCCTGCTCCGCATTAAGGATTGGCACCTTTGGGGAGCAGGGGGGGGCGGGTACCCGAATTTGACAGGTACCCGCTCCCACTTACGGTCCTATTGCCTAGACTATCAGAAGGTGTCCTCCCTCCATTCCTCCCTGTAGTCTTTTGGGACATGTGACAGGTTCCAGAAGACTACAGGACCATTCATGAAGTGCAGCGCCCATGCGCAGTGGGTACCTGGCTGTGAAGCCGCAAGCTATCACAGCCGGGTGCCCACACTGAAGATGCCAGCCTCCTGGAATACAGGACGGCCGGTGAAACGAGCTGCAGGGGACACACTGGGACCGAGGGACAGGTAAGTGGCTGTTTTTGCAGCTACAGTTTTTCAGTTTTTGTAGCTGCTGACTTTTATTTTTTGATAGGTCGAGTTGAGCTTTAACTCAGAAGACTACCATTGTAAGACGAGAAAAAAATGTTTCCCCTTCAATAATGTCACGGACAGATGCCTCAATGACAGAAACATCTTGATTGCGTAATAAAAGGGGAACGATAGAGAAAATGAATAATATAACCCCCTAAACCAAAACATAAGCATAACCCTTAGGCAAACCATACACTGATATGGCGTATTCTGATCATCAAAAGTTTCCAGCATGTCCCCTTCGTCAGAAGTCAATCAAGCACTGTACAGTAGAGACAGCTACACAGTGATCAAAATCGGGTCCGGTCACTGCTGAACAGGACCAGGGACGGACTGACAACTCATGGGGCCCCCGGGCAATAGGGGATCATGGGGCCCCTGTGTCCTTGCCCAAACTCAAAAAAGCCTATGAAAAAGGTACCAGGGGCATCTCATGGGGCCCCCTACTGACCCCGGGCCCTCGGACAGTGCCCGAGTTTCCAAATGGTCAGTCCGCCCCTGAACAGGACGAATTTCTATTAGTGAAGAGCCAACAACCCTTAACATTAAACCCCTATAACTAACCTAGCCTAATTTCTGGGGCTTTATTTCTTAGAGAATAGGTGTCCGAACTCATGCCCCGCAACAGGCAATCAACACCCGGATATCACAGAGGGTGCAATCTACCATGCGATGCCCCCCCTCCTATCTATGACCGCACTGCACCCCAGGCACCTGCATATCACTTGTCCCCATCCTGCATTCAGTAACTCAGGAGATCATATCTGTGGGAGCAACTAGGAGAAAATTTGTCGCTTGTAAACACAGAAGTTGGACTTCTGTATTTACAAGTAATAGTGGTGAGCAGAGAGCAAAGGGCCTGAGCTAGAGGTGGTGGAACTGAGTTCCACCAAGTTCCAGGTGATAAAAGTCCCCAATCCCTAATACCCTGAATTAACTTGTACTTCCCTTTTCCGGTGCCTGAAGTCTTTTTTTTTTTCCTAAAATGACTGGATTTATTTCACATTACTTGAAGTGGGAGGGAAACGGTTAAAAATGTATTTCTGTGTACAGCAAATTGTATTGTAATTGTATTTTGCATTGACCGACCATAAAATATATTGGTTTTCCTCCACACAAAATAAGCTGTTTTTCTTTTTTTTCTGATGTATTGTTTTTTGAGGTAGTAGCTTTTAACTCTAAAACCAGTACGTGAAAGACATAATAGTGACCTGTTTCTGATGTGCTGACTTTACTGGCAGGCTGTGTGGTTTTGAACCTTTCTATGATGAACGTGGGGACCAGTACATGTTCAAGAGAATTCTAAACTGTGATTATGACTTTGTCTCCCCCTGGTGGGACGATGTATCTCTGAATGCCAAGGACTTGGTGAGTAAACTCTGAGCACGGTGTACCTGCTTTGTAAATTTTATTGCAGAACATCGCTGTGAATAAATTGTTTGTTTGACATGTTACAAGACATTTAAAGAAAATGTATACACTGGCATCACAAGCTCTTACCTGAAGAATGTGTAAACCCAACATTTCCTATTCCTGATATGTGCCTGCTGTATCATGTTCTTGTATGAAAAAGTATCCTGTTCTCTTTGTATTGCTTCCTTTGTGTGAAACCCTTTGTGTTCCTGCCAGTCTCTCTGCTGTTAAAAAAAACTGACCACACTAGGCAGGAGAGCTTAGTATAATCAGTTTTTTGGCTGTGCTGGGATCTCAGCCTGCTCTCCTCCATATGGAATACATAAATGTTTTGTATGTAAGAGCAAACCGCCCAAATCCCCAATCAACTGAAGTCACAAAACTGCAAATGTATAAGAGGATATCGTCTCTTAAAAGGCTAATTCAAATGGATACTGCGCTAGGTGAACCCTTAAAACTTTATGAGCACTATGGAAACCTTCACACCTCTGAAAAATGATCAAAATTTTAAAATAAAACACTGTAATAGTTAAACGAAATAAGTGCATACATATGCCCTATGAAGACCCTCACCCCTCTGAAGGGTGATCAAAATTTGAAAAAAAATTGATTGAATAAACTGAGTGAGTACAGTAATCATAAATATGTGTAAGAAACCATGATATGTGGTCAGATTAACCTAAAATATCATGCATTATCTATGAGCCCTATGAAGACCCTCACACCTCTGAAGAGTGATCGAGGTTGAGGATAGGTTAAATCTCAAATCTCAATGTGCAAAAAATTCAACTCAAATATACATAAAGGTTAGTAGAAAAATTTCAAAAACAAAAAAAAAACAATAACAAAAAGTCCATATAGACATAAACCATAGTCCATAAGTATGAGAAGAAAATTCCACAATCGATGGTATTATTGTAGGCAATGCTGTAAGTGCAAATGTAGATAAACTTGCTTCAACTGGTCACTAGAGTGCACACCACCACCAAAGTAATGAATGGAGGCTTACCAGAGATGGAGCCCCCTTAATTGCAGGGGGTCCCAACCAGCTTTATAATGTAGAGCACTGGCAAGCTTCCCATATCATGCCCCAAAACATGGAACTTCCCGGACTCCAACTGGAATGTAAACTCAAAGTGTAGTTCCAGACAAGGTCATGAAAGAAAAAACATGCCTCTCATAGTGCAATATGTATAAAACAAATTCTTTATTTGCGCAAATAGGATCCTACTTACAAGCTGTAGAACAATTAAAAGCATTCACATGAACCATATCCAAGATGGCCAACAGCGCAATAACGTCAGAGGGAGGCTCTGCCCAACATGTTTCGTCATCAAAAGACGTCCTTTAGGGGCTACCCTAGAGGACATAAATGTTTGCCTTTATTTTCTATTTCTGAACTGAATGTTTGCTTTAGCTGAGGGATTTGATATACTTTAAAGATACCCTGAATTTGTAGTTGTAAATATAATAGTGCTTTATACTGTACGTTGGCCATTATATTTGTAAACACATTTAGGTTTTTAGCTACATGGACAGTACTGTACATGGAAGTACTAAAGAACACTCATATCTTTTGCGTGTTGTATTTGTTCATTACAGGTGAAAAAGTTGATTGTGTTTGACCCAAAGAAGCGTCTCACCACTCACCAAGCATTGCAGCACCCCTGGGTCACAGGAAAAGCTGCAAACTTTGCTCACATGGACAATGCACAAAAGAAACTGCAGGAGTTTAATGCAAGACGCAAACTGAAGGTATAACTACGATCAATAAATGCCATGGGCTCGGGGCCACTAGTGTTGTTTCAGTAAATAGAGGGGAACCTTGGCTCTTTATGAAGATGGAAACCCCTTTTAAATTGCTTGTCCATGACAGCAATTGCAATTGCTAGCTAAATATTTTGTGTGTAGTTACATCACTGACCTGCATTAGTCATTTTAACTACATATTTAGCAAAATCATTATAGCAGGTTTCTAAATACATACAGTAAATGATTGCTGAACATGTGTGCTGTATGTTTGCTTTTTCTGTTTATTATTATTTTTATACAGGATTGATATAGCGCCAACAGTTTACGCAGCGCTTTACAACATAAAGGCAGACAGTACAATTACAATACAAATGAACAGAGGAGGATTCAGAGGGCTCTGCTGGTTAGAGCTTATTGCAAGGGGGGCAGAAAGGTTACTTGTCGATATGCTACAAGCTGTCAGGAATAGGCATGGAAACCTCTGTAGTTTATGTTATGCTCGTCCTACTGTACATCACTAATAGAGAAAAGCAATTTCCACTTTTCAAAAATATTACAAACAGATAATTCTATAGGCAAAGATAATATTTATTATATAAATCCCTCTTTAATTCCACTTTATGTTTTCTCTACATTTCCATACGGACTAAGCTGTTTGGCAAAAGCTCCAGTGACGAGCTGACAAACTAAAACACCAGTAGGGTAGTATAGTGTACACCAGTAGGGTAGTATAGTGTACACCAGTAGGGGTAGTATAGTGTACACCCGTAGGGTAGTATAGTGTACACCGGTAGGGGTAGTATAGTGTACACCAGTAGGGGTAGTATAGTGTACACCAGTAGAGGTAGTATAGTGTACACCAGTAGGGGTAGTATAGTGTACACCAGTAGGGGTAGTATAGTGTACACCGGTAGGGGTAGTATAGTGTACACTAGTAGGGGTAGTATAGTGTACACCGGTAGGGGTAGTATAGTGTACACCGGTAGGGTAGTATAGTGTACATCAGTAGGGGTAGTATAGTGTACACCAGTAGGGGTAGTATAGTGTACACCAGTAGGGGTAGTATAGTGTACACCAGTAGGGGTAGTATAGTGTACACCAGTAGGGTAGTATAGTGTACACCAGTAGGGGTAGTATAGTGTACACCAGTAGGGGTAGTATAGTGTACACTAGTAGGGGTAGTATAGTGTACACCAGTAGGGGTAGTATAGTGTACACCAGTAGGGTAGTATAGTGTACACCAGTAGGGTAGTATAGTGTACACCAGTAGGGGTAGTATAGTGTACACCAGTAGGGTAGTATAGTGTACACCAGTAGGGTAGTATAGTGTACACCAGTAGAGGTAGTATAGTGTACACCAGTAGGGTAGTATAGTGTACACCAGTAGGGGTAGTATAGTGTACACTAGCAGGGGTAGTATAGTGTACACCAGTAGGGGTAGTATCAGGGGCAGACTTACAACTCATGGGGCCCCCGGGCAAAAGGGGATCATGGGACCCTTGTGTCTTTGCCCACTCTCAAAGCACACCCAAAAAAGCCTATAAAAAGGTAACAGGGGCATTTTATGGGGCCCCCTACTGACCCCGGGCCCTCGGGCAGTGCCCAAGTCCTCGAATGGTCAGTTCGCCCCTGGGTAGTATCGTGTATACCAGTAGGGGTAGTATAGTGTACACCTGTAGGGGTAGTATAGTGTACTCCAGTAGGGGTAGTATAGTGTACACCAGTAAGGTAGTATAGTGTACACCAGTAGGGGTAGTATAGTGTACACCAGTAGGGGTAGTATAGTGTACACCAGCAGGGGTAGTATAGTGTACACCAGCAGGGGTAGTATAGTGTACACCAGCAGGGGTAGTATAATGTACACCAGTAGGGGTAGTATAGTGTACATCAGTAGGGGTAGTATAGTGTACACCAGTAGGGTAGTATAGTGTTCACCAGTAGGGGTAGTATAGTGTACATCAGTAGGGGTAGTATAGTGTACACCAGTAGGGGTAGTATAGTGTACACCAGTAGGGTAGTATAGTGTACATCAGTAGGGGTAGTATAGTGTACACCAGTAGGGGTAGTATAGTGTACACCAGTAGGGGTAGTATAGTGTACACCAGTAGGGGTAGTATAGTGTACACCAGTAGGGTAGTATAGTGTACATCAGTAGGGGTAGTATAGTGTACACCAGTAGGGGTAGTATAGTGTACACCAGTAGGGTAGTATAGTGTACACCAGTAGGGGTAGTATAGTGTACATCAGTAGGGGTAGTATAGTGTACACCAGTAGGGGTAGTATAGTGTACACCAGTAGGGTAGTATAGTGTACATCAGTAGGGGTAGTATAGTGTACACCAGTAGGGGTAGTATAGTGTACATCAGTAGTTGTAGTATAGTGTACATCAGTAGTTGTAGTATAGTGTACACCAGTAGGGGTAGTATAGTGTACACCAGTAGGGGTAGTATAGTGTACATCAGTAGGGGTAGTATAGTGTACACCAGTAGGGGTAGTATAGTGTACATCAGTAGGGGTAGTATAGTGTACACCAGTAGGGGTAGTATAGTGTACACCAGTAGGGGTAGTATAGTGTTTGGAGCTGCAGTTTATCAGGTTTATTTATTAAATATTTCAACAGAATATAACAATGATGATGTCTCCATTATACATCTAAACATTGGCATAACCCTAAAGCTGGCCATAAACTGATATGACCCATGCTGATTGAAAAAAATGTTCCATACATATGCATACCTGTACGTTACCCTTTTGTTTATAGGTTGGTAAAACAAGAAACAAAAAAAGTATTACCATTACCTTCTGAAATAAATTATACTTAGCCCAACTCCATGTCAATAATCTTTTTTTGCGTATTGTTTTACTTACAGTGCTTTTAAAAAAGGGGCGCCTCTCTCTCTCTTTCTCCCCCCTCATACAGACAGGTGCCCCTCTAGGAAGGGTACCTGTAGGCACATGCCTACACTGCCTATTAGGAAATCCAGCCTTGATTCTATTCCTTCCTCTCAATAGTCAGGGTTAGGGGAAGAGAGGGCGAGGGGATGGAAAGGGGCATAAACATAGGCGAGGAACTGGATCGGAGGAGGAAGGGGGAGCAGGGGCAAGACAAATAAGGTAGGATCCAGCAGATACCTAGGGTGCGCCACCAGCCAAACGGGGTCTCATGGGGTGGAGAGAAAGGACTATCAAAGGGAGAACCCCATACCAATGATTTTATATCGCAGGATTCCTAGCCTCTATGCAGGAAGACCATACTTTACCAAATGTCTTGGGGCAGTTACACCCCATATAGGTCAACCTGTACAGAGGTAGAGTTGCATTAATTATAGATTTCTATGCGGCGAGCATTGGGGGGGGGTCTAGTACCTTCCATTTAGTCAAGATAGTTTTCCTTGCATAGTATGCAGCATAGAAAATAATTAGTATGTGCAGTGGTGGGTAATTTATCAGTTATACGAAGCAGAAGAATCAAGGGATCAACATAAATCGTAATCCCGCCAATCACATTAATGTCAGCAACCACCATCTGCCAAAATTTCTGAAACAGCAGGCCAAACCAAACCATGTGGGTAAAATTCGATTGGTGCAATATATAATTGACAATCTCTAGTGTGTGTAATACACTCCACAAATATATTTTAATTGGACAAAGTGATCCCTAGCTGAAATCATAAGTGGAATATATTGTTGGATGCCCTCACTCCAATCCTCATCCATTAGATTCAGTATATCTTGCTGCCAAGCCAGATTTGCCTGCCATGTCCTAGAAGAGTCTTTACATGTAAGTCTAAGATAGATGGATGACAAAGTCCTGTCGATATTACAGACTGTGAGAAGTTTTTCAACCGAGTGGGAGGTAAGGGTGATGGGATCTGGAAACTGCACACAAACTGTATGCCTAAGCTGTAGGAACCTGAAGTACATCCAAGAAGGAAGCTGAAACTGATTTTTTTTTTTTTTTTTAAAGTCCGCAAACGTGCAACTATAACGAAAAACCCGTAAGTGTTCACAAAAAAAGTGCAAGTGCAAAACACCACACGAAAAAGTGCACTTAGGGGTGTGCTTTGTCCTTCCCCCGAAGGGGATGGACCACTACCCTGATCGCCCGGTGCACGAAGCTCCTGACAGGGACAAGGTTCCCATTTGGTCCTCCTGGCCAAATGGCCTGGTGGACCACCGTTCCTTGTGTCCAGCCGAAGCCGGACACCCAGTACTTGGTCAGGGGACTCTCCCGAAGAGAAAACCCCCTAGGGACAGGGGAGGAAGGAACCAAAAGGCCACACATCCTCCCCCTAGACTTCAGGGTAGGCCCAAGAACCCACACCCTCCATCCTGTGAGGAAAACACACACATAAGTAAAGAAAAAGTGACAAAACGTGGGAGGTGTTAAATTAAATAAATAGAAAATAAAAAAGTGGTCGTGCCAAATTGTGCACAGACCAGGCCCTGAGGCCTGTAGCAAAAATTGCCCTGGTCCTAGCCAGAAGGCCTGGTCCTAAGGGCGCTGTGCAGAAAAAGTTTGTAAACAAGTGACCATGTGCCATTTTCACACAGTGGGGTCCCACACCCAGGTGCTAGTAGAAGCGATAAGTGAAACTGATGCTTTATTTCCACAAAGGAGCACATTTACTTTAAACAACTGGTTGTTAAAGAATAAGGCCTCCTGAGCATATGGGCGTATTAAAATACTCCTACACATGCTGGATCTTTCTGCTGGGATCTGGCAGAAAAGTGCAGCCGAAAAATGCTTGTTTTGGCATGAAAGATGCACATTTTCAGGCATATAATGTTTGAAAGTGTATGGGTGTAAACTCATTTCTGTTGTCTAGAATATTCATTCATGTACATTTGTGCATGTATGTAAATTATGCCAGAAAGCACCTTCCCAATTGCAAGTTTGGGGAATTTTTTATGCTCCTAAACGTTGCTCTAAAATACAAATCTAGCCACCATGATGTGCATGGACACACTGGATAAAACTGAGCTAAAATCAAAAAGCAGCATTTTTTCTGCCTGTGTGAATGAGGCATAAACCAAGTCATTGTTCTGTGTGGGCATCAGGAACAGGTTTCATTCTTAAAGGGTAAGTTCACCTTTCTAAAAAAAAAATAAATGCACTTTTTTTTGCAGGTAAAAAAAATATGCATTCACTATTTTTTTAGGAGCTGTGCATTTATTTATTTTTTTTCTTAGGAGCAGTGCATTTACATTTTTTTTTTTTTTGCAGGAGCCTGGAAGATATTGCACCCACGATCAGCAGATCATGGGTGAGATGCAGGTCTTCTGCAGACTGCCAATGCATCTCTCTGCCCATACCTCGTACAGGCAGGCGGTTACATACTGACAGGAAGACTTTGAACTACCTAGAGCACTCACTAGTGCCTTGGTAGTTCAATGAGAACTACAAGCTGACAGCTGCAAAGGCAGACAGCAGAGCTCTGTGAATGAATAATGCCATCGTGGGCAGAGCCCCGTATGGCCACATTCTTTTCAAATTGTGACAGCGGGTGCGGGGAGAAGATCCCAGGCTCACTGTCACAATGTGGGGGTGATCAGCGGCTGCAGGAGTGGGAATATGGTACATATTCCACCCTAAAAATGGGTAGAACATGTTTCCAAAGATGAACTTATCCTTTAAAATTAAAACTATGTGAATAAAATATGGCCATGGCCACCCTTGGCAGTGTTAGAATTTGTCCCAAACCTTTTGCTCGCTTTCTTGCTGGACAACTTGATCTGCCTGGAAATGTGGAGATAAATATAATGGAAGGCACATAATAAAAATTAGGAGTTTATATACAGAATACTGATATAGGCTCTTTTTATAATATACAAGCATCATAATACAATATTTGGGAAATAGTCCTATAAAACCAATGATAACCAGCAATAGACTTCCTACACGGCAGTTAATGCGGACCAAGTGCAGTACCTGTGGACCAATCTTGCACTGACACTTGCCAGACTTCAGCAGCTCTTGGTCTGAGTAACTTGTCTGTAGGAGCAAAACGGATGAATTGAACTTCAACATCAAAGAAATCACATTTATTTTAAAATGACACAGGCGGTGCAAAGCAGACACTTTAATAAGCTCTTGTGTATATTGAGCCATGTAGCTTTATACATTGCTTCAGGGGATGCTTGGCAGATGCATGCACTCATGTTCATACCTGTGCTATATGAGGCTTTAAGGCCTATGTTCTTATTGGACATCCTTGTTTCATTTTCTCCTGGCACTATATGACAAAAAGTAGGCCTGAGCTAACCTGCTTGTTGAAGGCATTGCGTAGAGTGCTAGCACACAGGCCCAGTACCACACCAGAGGCACTAGTATAGAAGCTTAACTTGCAAGATACAAAGCCAAATATCAGCTAGATATTGATGCTCACTGGGTGCTAAACAGTGTGCTTTATAACACTGCATGCAACACTTTGCATTGCACTTGGTGATGTAAGACTTGGATGCAGCTGCTCGGCCATGGAAACCCATTCCATGAAGTTCTCTACGCACTGTTGTTGTGCTAATCTGAAGGCCACACGAAGTTTGGAGGTCTTTAGCTATTGACTCTGCAGACAGTTGGTGACTTTTGCGCACTGTAAGCTTCAGTATGTGCAGACGCTGCTCTGTCATTTTATGTATTCTTTACATTACTTTTCTTTATATTCTTGTTCCCAGTTGCTTCCACTTTGTTATAATACCACTAACAGTAGATCGTGGAATATTTAGTAGCCAGGAAATTTCACGGATGGACTTGCAAAGGTGACAACCTATCATGGTATCAAGCTTGAATTCACTGAGCTCCTGAGACCGACCCATTCTTTCACAAATGTTTGTAGAAGCAGTCTGCATGCCTAGGTGCTTGATTTTATACACCTGTGGCCATGGATGTGATTGGAACACCAAAATCCAATGATTTGGAGGGGTGTCCCAATACTTTTAGCAATATAGTGTATATACAGTGTATATTACAACTTATACATGGAAGTATGGTTTCTAAAAACTATATATCCCAACTCCCTCTAAAATATTTAATTTCTTTTACATAGAGTAGGGAAGGGTAATTGTCTCTGCTGAGGAGATTTCCCCTTACTCCTTGTCAGGAGAGGATGTAATGGGAAATCTCTCCAATGGGAACACCTAGTAGATTGCGGAAAAGCCTATCTGTTTGGTAAGTGAAAAACAAATCTGTTGATCCTGCCAGAAATATTGTAAACTCTTAACTTCTTGTGATTTTTGCTTCTTCTGCACTGTTATCAGTTGCATTGTTCCCAGCAATCTCTGTGGATTACTGACAACCTCTCCTCTATGCTGAGAAGATGAGGCAAGAGCTTTCTGTAGTCCCAGCATACTGTCCTAAGGTGCTGCTCCTTCATAGGGACAGTACACTGAGTGAACATTGTCGCCATATACCGGAAGTGTGTTACTGGCAGGATCACCAGGTGAAAATAAAGGTAATAAAACCTGAAAAAAAAACAATAATGCAGCCACCGTATCAAAGAACTGGTAAACTGCAGTATATTTTACTTTTTGTAGGAGGGGGTCTTTGGTTTAGATATACTTTAACATACATTAGTAGGATAATTTATGATCAGCAGATGGCAATCATATGTATAGCTAAAAACTACCTTTAAAAAGACAACTGATGTACTCAAATGCTCATGTAGATCAAACTTTTGAACTTGTTTTACAGGCAGCCGTTAAAGCTGTAGTAGCTTCAACTCGTTTAGGAAGTGCAGGCAGCCACAGCAGCCACGACAGCAATAAGGCAAGCCGAAACCCATCACCCGTTCAAGAGAGCGGCCATGAAGAAAGGACAACAACAGAATCCAAACAGGAGGAAGAAGGAGCCTCTTGAGTCCGCCACCTCCATGTTTGGGTCTGGGTCTCTGCCATTTCATGCACCAGCTACATCAATCTTTTTCTGACAGGAAAGATTCCTTAGCATGGCCTTCTGGCAGTTCTTTTCATGGGGTGCAATGAAATGCACAAGTTGGTTCTACTCTGTTCAATGCATGTGACTGCTTATCAAAATAGTTACTCTGGGGGCGACCTGAGACATGGAAGGTGTAGTGCTCTTTCTACACAAGAAGTATGACGTGAGCAAATATTCAATTATAACCTTGATATGCATATAGTATCTACACTCTAGCTAGAGAATGAAGTGAGTAGTCTTTCATTTTACAATTTTATAAAAGTAATGGACTTCATAGAGGATATTCTACTAGTAGGATTTTCATTTCATATTATATCATGTTGATGGTATGAACAATAATGTTTAAAACTTATGTTTTACGTTACAGGGCCATTTGACATAAACCTTAATTTGGCTTACATAACAAAAGCTATTAATACCACACATACAAGACACATATTCCAATCCTTTATAATCTTAAAGAATTTCAAAACCCTTCCCAGATTCAACCAAATCCCAGGCACACAAATACTGTTCCAAATAACAGGTTTCTCATATTTTGGGATACATATTCATTCTGGCCAATTGTCTGATCCCTCTCTGCTCAATCTTTACACTGCCAGTAAAATGGCAAATACTTTCAGAGGGTTTGTAATGACTTTGAGTGCTCATTCACACCATAGTGCAGAGACCTCAATTTTTCTGCACGTGTTCTGCAAGGTCACAACAAAATCAATTGTTATCTATGTGCCCTGTTCACACCACAACACTGGTATTACTCACATGCCGCCCAGCCACTGTATAAATACAGCGGCAGGGCGGCACGGCTGGGCAAAAGCACGTTTTAAAACGTTTGTTTTGTAAACAGGTAGGGGGCACACGCAACGCGCGACGCCGCCCTACCTGTCCCGCCGATCACAGCTGCAGATGTCAGTCGCCGGTTCACAGCCGGTCGTTACTGGCTATGTCCCGGCGATTGGCGGCAATCACTGACAGAGAGCACAGCTGCAGTAGCTGTGCTTTCTGTCAGTTCCCTGACAGCTCCAGGACACGCTGATCAGGACAGAAGAGTTTCTGTCTCCCAATCAGTGGTGTTCCCTGCAGTACACACCCCCACCCCCCAGTAAAACACTCCCCTCACACAGTTAACCCTTTCCCTGAATAATAAATTTAACCCCTTCCTCCCCAGTGCCATTAGTACAGTGTCAGTGTTTTTTTTTTGCACTGATCACTGTATTGGTGTCACTGGGGATGTCAGTGACCCCAAGTCAGTACCCCCCAATGTCAGAATGTCCGCCGCAGTCCCGCAGTCACGCCATAAGTCGCTGATTGCCGCCATAAGTCACTGATCGCCGCCATAAGTCGATGATCGCCACCATTATTAGTATAAAAAAAAACTAAAAATCCCAGTATCTTTCTCGCCATTTGTAAACGCTATAACTTTCACGTAAAAAAGTTAATTTACACGCATTGGGTTTTTTTTTTTAGCAAAGACATGTCGCAGAATGCATTTTGGCAGAAATTTATGACTAAATTTGATTTTTAAATTTTTTTTTACTGGACATGTTTTATAGCAAAAAGTCCAAAATATTGTTTTTTTTCCTCAAAATTGTCAGCCTTTTTTTTTATAGTGCAAAAAATAAAAACCGCACAGGCGATCAAATACCACCGAAAGAAAGCTCAATTTGTGGGAAAAAAAAGGATGTAAATGTCATTTATGTACCGTATTGCATGACCACGCAATTGTCCGTTAAACTAGCACAGCGCTGTATAGCAAAAAAATGGCATAAATTGCAGTATCTATACCATAGTTTGTAGACGCTATAACTTTCACACAAAGCAATCAATATACACTTATTGGGATTTTTTTTACCAAAAACATGTAGCAGAATACATTTTGGCCTAAATTTATAACCAACTTTGAGTTTATTATATATTTTTTATAGCTGAAAGTAAAAAATACTGTTTTTCTTCAAAATTTTTGGCCTTTTTTTGTTTATAGCGTGAAAAATAAAAAGCACACAGGTGATCAAATACCACCGAAAGAAAGCTCTATTTGTGTGAAAAAAATGACGTAAATTTAGTTTGGGTGCAGCATTGCATGACTGCGCAATTATCAGTTGAATTAGTGCAGTGCCGAGTAGCAAAAAGAGGCCTAATCATTAAGGGGGGTAAATCCTCTGGAGGTCAAGTACATGCAGTTTTTTTCTGCCCAGCAATCTGCAATGTATAAACTGATGTTTCTGCGAGTAAAATCTGTGCGTCAGTTTCCATCAGTTTTTCTGCACGTATGGTGTGAACGAGGCCTAAAGGTTGTTTTCCTCTGTTTGAAAATACTTCCATGTACATTATATACTTTCATTGATATGTACTACCAGTATGGGATTAACTGACAAATTTAGAGGAGAGCTACAGTACCAGACCTGCAAGATCTTGTCACTGACCTGCACTATGGATAAAACTGGGAAGTAATGGAAAACCTTAAAGACAAACTTCAGGAAGTACAAAAAAAAATGACCCCTCCCTCTTCAATAGTTACATGCTCATTAACCTTAGGGGATGAGGATTAAGGTATAATACTTTTCTTATTCTTTCCATTGGGAGGAGCCTGCAGGAGGGAGGAATAAGGTGTTACACCTAACATGCACTGTGGGGGGATTTGCATTGCAAGGTAATTTTATTTGTAATTCCTCGAGTTAGACTTTATGTGTAACACATGATTCCACCCCCTAGTACTCTGTCCATTAAATATGTGGTTTGCATTGGAATGCAGACTTTTTTTTCCATTCCATTGCAGGTACTGACCAGTCCTATATCTGTAGCTCTTCACTATATGTGTCAGCAAACCTTCTAGTTGCATGTAAGTATTTGCCATTTTGCTGGTAGAGACTCGCCAGAGGGCAGTGACTGACACAGTTGGCTAGCATAAATAAACACATTTTTAGCTCCTTTGATATAGGTCTTGCCATGCTCTTTATATTTATATATGTCCCAGTGCTGCAAAAAGAAAAGTTACAACTTCAACATCCCATTTTTGTGTGCCCTCATTAATGCTGACGTGCAGCTAAAATTATTTTCAGTTCTAAAGCTTTAATGATTACCAGTTATCAAGTATGTGCCACATCATGCAGGCAGCTGAATTCTGGAGAAATCTTCTCTGCAGCGATGCCCGGTCTTCTTCCTGTCTCTGAGCTTCTGGCGCTGCAATGGTTAAAAACTTCAGGTCTCCAGGCTGAACTCTATAGATTTAGCTCCCTCAGGGGACTCACTCCCTCCTCCTACATTGAGATAAGTTCCTTATATCAAGACTATTATATTTAGTGCTTTCCAGAATACATAGCGCTATTAACATCAATACTGTTCCCCCATATTATTATTATTATTATTATTATACAGTATTTATAAAGCGCCAATAGTTCGCTCAGCGCTGTACATTATAAAGGGGGACAGAACATGTGACAGAACAATACCAATACAATGCAAAACATGAGGGTATCGAGGGCCCTGCTCTTTCAAGCTTACAATCTAGGAGGGAGGGGATGGTGGCACAGGAGGAGATAGCTGTGGGGGATGGAGTGGTAGGAAGAGTGGAGGAGGTCGGCAAGTTAGCAGGGGGCGGGGTAGGCTTCCCTGAAGAGATGGGTTTTCAGGGTGCGCCTAAAGGAGAGGAGAGTAGGTGATAATCTGATGGGTTGGGGCAGGGAGTTCCAGAGGATGGGTGACACCCTGGAGAAGTCCTGGAGGCGGGCATGGGAGGAGGAGACCAGGGAACTAGAGAGAAGGAGGTCTTGTGAGGAGCGGAGTGTGCGTGTTGGGCGGTACTTGGATATTAGGTCAGAGATGTAGTTCGGGGCAGTATGGTGGACAGCTTTGTACGTCAGCGTTAGGATTTTGAATTTGATCCGTTGCGCAATCGGAAGCCAGTGGAGGGATTGGCAGAGGGGGGTGGCGGAAACGGAGCGGTTGGAAAGGTGAATGAGTCTGGCAGCCGTATTCAGGATGGACTGAAGCGGGGATAGCCAGCGGCGAGGCAGGCCAGTGAGGAGGGAGTTGCAGTAGTCGAGTCGTGATATGATGAGGGAGTGGATGAGCTGTTTAGTGGTTTCTGGAGTTAGGAACGTGCGGATTTTGGCGATGTTGCGGAGGTGGAGTCTGCACGAGTTTGTTAAAGAGTGGACTTGGGGCTGGAAGGATAGGTTGGAGTCCAAAATGACACCAAGTACTCTGGCCTGCGGGGCGGGATTGATGGTGGCGTTGTTGGACATGATGGAGAAGTCAATGGGGGGTGGTGTCCGGGCTGGAGGGAAGACAAGAAACTCGGTTTTGGAGAGGTTCAGTTTAAGGAAGTGGAGCGACATCCAGTCTGATATGTCGCTCAACAGGTGTGTGATTCGGGTGGAGACCGAGGGGGTGAGGTGGGGGGTTGAGAGATAGATTTGTGTGTCGTCGGCATAGAGGTGGTAGTTGAAGCCGTGAGAGTGTATGAGTTGGCCAAGGGAGGAGGTGTAGATAGAGAAGAGAAGGGGCCCGAGGACAGAGCCTTGAGGGACCCCAACAGAGAGGGGGAGTGAGAGGGAGGTGGTGGCATTATAGGTAACGCTGAAAGAGCGTTGTGACAGGTAGGATGAGAGCCAGGAGAGAGCAGAATCTCTGAGGCCGAGGGAGTGTAGTTTTTTGAGGAGGAGGGGGTGGTCGACTGTGTCGAAGGCCGCAGAGAGGTCAAGGAGTAGGAGCACTGAATAGTGGCCATTAGCTTTGGCGGTTAGCAGGTCGTTGGAGAGTTTGAGTAAGGCAGTTTCGGTGGAGTGTAGGGGACGGAAGCCGGACTGTAGGGGATCGAGGAGGTTGTTGTCGTTGAGGTGAGAGCATAGGCGGGTGTAGACTAGGCGCTCGAGGAGTTTAGATGTAAATGGGAGCAGGGAGATGGGTCTGAGGTTGTTCGGGTCATTGGGGTCCAGGGAGGGCTTTTTAAGTATGGGGGTGATGTGTGCATGTTTCAGAGGGGAAGGGAAAGTGCCGGAGGAGAGGGAGAGATTGAAGATGTAAGTGAGGGAGCGTAGGATGGAGGGGGAGGGAGGTTGTAGGAGTTGTGAGGGGATAGGGTCAAGGGGGCAGGTGGTGAGGCGGGCATCAGAGAGGATCTTGGAGACTTCTTCGATGGTAGTAAGGTCAAAGGTGCGGAGTGTTGGGGGAGCTTCAGTATGAGGAATGTAGGGTGGGGTGGGAGAGGAGGTCAGAGCAGTGGTGGGGCCGTGGGAGAGGGGTGTAGAGGGGGTAGCTGAGTGAGGGGGAAGGGGGTTGGAGGGAGTTTGAGCAGCGACGAAGTCCCTGTGGGTTATGTCGAGGGGGAGGGGGGATGAGGGGGTAGCTGTGTGAGAGGGGACGGGTTGAGAAGGCGTGTGAGTTGCGGCAATGTCCTTGCGAATTGTGTCAATCTTGTTTTTGAAGTGATTGGCAATCTCAAGGGCAGTGAGTGAGGTGCTGGGTGGAGGTGGGGGTGGCGAGAGTAGAGAGTTGAAGGTGGAGAAGAGTCGGCGAGGATTGGAGGAGAGGGCCTTGATGAGGGTCAGGAAGTAGGCTTGTTTGGCAGTATGGAGGGAGGAGGTGTAGGTGTGGAAGGCTTACAATCAAATGTCCCTACCACACTTTAGTGCAAATTAACCTTTGGAGTGAAATTAACCTATCAGTAGACATGGGTAGACAGGACAAAGAGCTGCAAGAGAAGAGTGACAGTATTCTATGGGCCCCAGCTGCAGTATTATTACTGGACAGAGGTCAGCTGATTGAAAACATCATACCCCTTTATACCACTATAATTCTTAGAAATAACAGGAATTATCTTACTGAAGCATTTGGGGGGATACTCGAATGTATACACCGCTCTTCTGTTCACCCATTGCCTTAATGCTTACAATCCCAATGTTTGGCTGTGCATAGAAGTAGTTGGTACCCTAGACAGTCTATGCTGCAGAGACAGGGGAGGCTGGGAAAAGAAGTGGGCAATGGGTGAACAGCTTGGAAAGCCAAGATTTTACTATAACTTCTCTAGTGAAGGATGTTACAGAGGTTTATTACCTCTTCATATTCTCCATCAGATCACTTCCTAGTCTATTTCTGATAAGACACAGCATATTTCCTTTAACCACTGAATGTTATTAATGGCATTTTTATATAAACCCAATGGTAGTTTATGTCTGCTGGCCCTTTAGATTCTTGATTAGAAATGTTTTAAAGAAACAATATATGCATTAAAATATATCTAAAGCCCAAACTTTGTTTCTAATTTTGGGTAGAGTAGGAGGGAGTTAGGACTGCTGTCATTTTTTTCTTTTTTTTTTCTGCCAACAGTGTCTCATTAGGAAGATTTCCCTTCTCTTCCTGTCCTGTAGATTCAGCAGTAAGTGGGAGGATTTCTTTGCAAAGTGAAGGTGATCCCCTCTTAGTTGTTATAGGAACAAGTGTCCCCATTGAAACATGTCCCATTTTTAATGCTGCCTTTGTTTCCTGCAACTCGAAATGTTGCATTTTTCCTCACTTTTATTTCCAGTGGCCATAGATAAACTTGGGCGTCTTCTGAACCCTTCTGCAGTTTGAACGCCAATTTTTTTTGTGCTCCAGTGGGCTATGGGTTGACTAATGCTTCACCCTGCATGGGAGGATGCCTGAGCTCATCTCTATCTGTGACACTGGTGATCAGGACAATTAGGGCTCAATTACATATGTGGCTGGGGGGCCTTAAAATGTGGTTTTACCACCCCCCAACCACTCCCCGTTAAGCTGCAAAGGCAGAAGATGGGTGTACAGATGCTGCACACGCAATGCCCAACTTCATGGCAAGAATTACCCCCCTGTCACTGCTCCCAAATGCAACCCTTCCAACTGAATCATAACCACCCCTCTATGCATGCAGTTGAGGAACAATGGTGCAGGCTTTTAGGGGTTAAAATAGGCAGTGAAAAGCCAACATAATACCTCCTCATTGCCTGAGTGGACCACTATTTAGAAAGCAAACGCTTTAGTAAATGAGCACTTAGAGAGCACTTATGTTCCTAATAGGGACACAAACAGCAATAAAAATCTGACAGTAGTTCTAATATCTCAAGACTCTATCAAAATCTAAAAAAAAATGTTGGTGCTTAGTTATAGTTTAATATAAAACATTCCACTGACACAGCATGAATGCACAGGCTCAAGAGGTGTATTGTGGTACACCAACATGGCATGTATGAAGAATGCCTTATTATTACAATTTATATACAGTATTTTATTAATCAGAACGCACTTTCATAGATTTTTTTGTCGATGCATTGCCTAAACAATGTACAATTAACAGCAAGTGAAGTACAATGTGTCAACACAATATGTGTATAACTGAATTCCTTTTTGTTTTTTGGACACTGGATAATAACAAGAGATTATTGGTTTTGTTTAACTGAATAGCAAGAAGAGAGATGGTGTGCAGTCACATGTAGCAGCCAATAAGAAATAGGTTGTTATTAACATGTTCCTCTTCAGATGGATAATTGGCTGGTATGGTTTACTGTGTGCACTTGCTCTTTACATGCTTATTAAATCAGTGTAAGGAAAAAGGAGAAATGCAAACTGTATAATAATTGTAAAGAGAGATTTAATATAGATGACCGTCATTTATGCTATTTATGTTTAAAACAAAACCTTTATGAATGAACATTCACCTCCCAAATTATTATAATTTTTTATTATTGTTATTAAAATATTCAGCAGATTTCTTTGCTACTGTTCTCAAAAGTGTTTTCATTTCTACGTCAAATGCAGAAATCAGTTGCATGCAATAGAGTGCACAGTTGATATTAGGTTGAATATGTTCTGTGCATGCATATAGAACTGGAGTTGGAAATTCATGTTATATGTGGAGCCCGGTGGGCTAAATCAGTCCTTAGGGCTCATGTACATGGAGCGTTTAGAAAACTCTTCTGAACGATGGAAACTGAGTGCTGGAAAACGTAGGTTAAAAAAAGTCAGTTTAGCCGTGTTTGCATACCGCATTTATGCACGTTTACGTTTAGAAGCGTTCTTAAAGATGACCTCAGGAGACCTTCCCAAATGCCCAGAATGCACTGAAAAATAGTAAAAAATTAACTATTTCAGACATTTTGAAAGAAATAGAGAGAGCAGAAGCAGAGAGAGCAGTATGTGTTGAAATTACCTGTCTTTTCTGGTTGTATTCACTATGGATCCATCATGAGCATAATGCAGCATGTTCTACCAGTTGTCCTTTGTGCGAAACCTGGAACTGACTGCGCTGGTGTATTAGGTCCATTTGAATACATGGAAAACGCTTTGCATGCATTTCTGATAATGAAAAAAGGCTCTGGACAACATCTGGACATGTAACAGTTAAAAAACGCTTCTAAACGCAAACGCTGATAAACAGCATTTACAAGCGTTTGGAACGCCGGTAAAATCTACTCCTGAACGCAAGTTGGTGCGTTAAAAAAAAAAACCTGTAAATTCAACTGCCTGTAAATGTCTATGTGTACATGGACACATAGGAAAAGATTAGGGAGACTTCAGGGGCTGCTGAAAAAAACGCTGAACAGCTCCTGAACGTCAGTTTAGGAGCTTCGGTGTACATGAGCCATTATATAAATCCTTGCCACTCCAGCTATGGTAAAACTATCAATACCATGAGACATTGCAATACTCTGACAGCCACAGGTATGGCATCCTGGAGGCTGAGGCGTGATGGGATTTGTAGTTTCACAACAGTTGGAGTGCTGTGGTTACCTGACCCAGCTCTACAATCTCTTTAAAGGAGAATATCTAAACTTTACTACCAATGGATTAAAACTGATTCTGCAATCAGAGGCTGTGCATTGTATTCCTCTTGCAGTCTGTCCTGACTACACAAATTGTCTGTGAACACACAATCCACATAGGCAGAGCAGACTGAAAGAGTAATTCTTGTTAGATAGGAAAATTGGATGGGAGCTGGAGAGACATTCAATCTCACCTGTCCTTGGGTAGTGGTTTTATAGGTGCCACACTCCTATTTAATCAGAAAAAAAGCAAAAACCCTAAGGCTGGCCATACACTATACAATTTTCTGTCCAATTTCTGCCCAATTTCCTTTAGTTTTACCTTCAACTATGTAGTGCAAGAGCCTGCCTAATTGGATACAATTGAAAGTGTTGTTAGGTTGGCCTCCTATTATATGGTTTTTGGTAAATCTAAACCAAAAATCTCAAGAAAATTGTATAATGTATGGCCAGCCTTACAGAGGAAAAACTACTGGGACTTTTCAAGGCACCATGTCATATGAAAGTATAGAAATGCACACATGGAAACACTAGATAAAATGGAACATGTTTTATTATATTTTTATAAAAAAAAAAACATTCAAGTGGTAAGAAAGACAACAGCCAAAATAGGCACATACATAATAAAACAACAAAAACTAAATATTTTTTCTGAAAGAGTAACTCCACTTTTGTTGAGAAAAAAATATTCACCCTCTGGGTGATCTACAGTATGTACATTGCAAGGATTTGAACAAACTTTGTCGCAGGTTCCTACCTTTTTTTATTAGGAGGAAACAGCTGTTTGTTTGTCAGTGTCCGTGTGCACACTGAATCTGTATGGGAGTGAGTTTATAATCATCAATATGCTGTTGCACCTGCAGGGTTCTAATGAGGAAAGTGGCAAGGTCTACATCCCTTTAGAGTTCATTTCCCTTTGGCAGTATCTCACCAAAAATTACATTTTTATTGCAGGGGATGCCCAAAATCTAACTTGTACCTTAGTGCAGATTTCTGGGAAAATCAATGAGCTAATCACACAAGCAGGAAATGACATTTCTGGGGGGAGCTCCATACACCATCTGTGTACAGAACACTTCCAGGTAGCCATATTGCATTGGATTTTCTAGAAAATTACAGAGCTGCAGATTGAAAAGTAAAGGTAATTTTTGTAAAATAACATTCCAATAAATATGACTTATGTCAAAATTGTATATACTGTAATATTTTTTTCCCCCACAAAAGTGTAGTTACCCTTTGAAGACACATTTTTGGGAGATGGGACTTGGATCCAATTACCTAAACACACCACTTTTATTTATAAAATGGTATAAAAAACAGAAAGGGTGTACAAAATAAATGATTACAATTGCAGGTGAAATGAACTAGACTAGACTAGAAATACGAAATGTACTTTAGCAAATGAGTGCCAAGAGATCTATAAACACTCAGAGATATAGGTCTATTACAACCATAAGGAACCAGACCGCTGCTGCACTCCACTGATTTCTGAACAAAACGTCAATGTCATGTCTGAAGGTCAATTGATTGCAGGTCGTTCAGGAATGACTTTCAAGTAATAATCAGATAACTCTGTTTGCAGGCACAACAACGGCAGTATTTCTGGATTAAGTATTATTTGTCCTAGATTAATGCTCAGTAACTAAACTAAATACAATTTAATGCTCAGTGCATCTACAGAAAATAAAATGGCACAGCTCACCTATTAAACACAGTGAGGGGAAGGTAATCTACAAATACCAGATTGAATCAAAGTTCTATTTCGTGGGCATTTCATAACAAGCAATTTATAAACAAATGATTGATTTTTTTTTAATAATTTGTACCTGTATAGCAGAATGTGCACATTTGGAACATTTTGCATACATTTACTTTTTTTACTGTTACTGTGCTTTTAAACTAGTGCTAAGATTAGAAAATTTGGGGTTGCCTCTTTCAACTGGATCTCCCTGCACCTCTTTTTATGAAATTAGAGTGATTGTAAAGGTTCAAATTTAAATATTTAAAAAAAAAACAAATATTATACTTACCTGCTCTGTGCAATGGTTTTGCACAGAGCATCCCTGATCCTCCTTTTTTTGGGTCCCCGCTTACACTCCAGACTCCTCCTACCAAGTGCCCCCATAGTAAGCTGCTTGCTGTGGCAGCATTCATGTGGGCTCAATCCCAAACTCAATCCCAAGCCGCACTCTGTGTGTCCATTGGCACACAAAGCGTGGCTTGGTCACGCTCCTGCTCTCTGCCAATTCCTCCTGCTGCTGTCTCTGAGCCTATGAGGAATGGAGAGAGCTGCTGCTCCTGTGCACAGCACTGGATTGAGATCGGGCTTTTGGGGGGCAACAGCTTGTTCCTGCAACAAAATAATAATTGCACAGTGGGTTAGTGGTTAGCACTTCTGCCCTGCATGTGAGGTGGGACCTTAGATTGAAAGTGTTGGCGCAATATAAATACCTGTAATAAAGAGTATTTACGTTGTACTTCCAAGGGGTCACAAAGCCAAAAGAAATGTTCAAAACATGATAAATGTGTCAAATAATGGCTAATGGATTCAGCCATAAGTGTGTCATTAGACTTTTAATATACAATGCGCACAAAAATTAAAAGAAAACTTTGTAATCAGAGTATAGCATCAAGTCAATTAAACTCCTAGGATATTGATCTGGTCAGTTAAGTAGCAGAGGGGGCTGTTAATCCATTTCAGCTGCTTTGGTGTTAAAGAAATTAACAACAGGTGCACTAGATAGGCAGCAATGAGACAACCCCCAAAACAGGAATGGTTTTACAGGTGGAGGCCACTGACAATTTTTTCCCTACTCAACTTTTCTGTTTTTCACTAGTTTTGCATTTGGCTAGGGTCAGTGTCAGTACTGGTAGCATGAGGCGATACTTAGACCCTACAGAGGTTGCACAGGCAGTCCAAATCCTCCAGGATGGCACATCAATACGTGCTATTGCCATGAGGTTTGCTGTGTCTCCCAACACAGTCTCAAGAGCATGGAGGAGATTCCAGGAGACAGGCAGTTACTCTAGGAGAGCTGGACAGGGCCATGGAAGATCCTTAACCTATCAGCAAGACCTGTATCTGCTCCTTTGTGCAAGGAGGAACAGGATGAGCACTGCCAGAGCCCTACAAAATGACCTGCAGCAGGCCACTGGTGTGAATGTCTCTAACCAAATAATCAGAAACAGACTTCATGAGGGTGGCCTGAGGGCCAGACATCCTCTAGTGGACCCTGTGCTCACTGCCAGACACCATAGAGCTTGATTGGCATTTGTCATTGAACACCAGAATTGTCAGGTCCACCACTGGCACCCTGTGCTTTTTACAGATGAGAGCAGGTCACCCTGAGCACATGTGACAGACGTGAAAGGGTCTGGAGAAGCTGTGGAGAACATCGAGCTGCCTGTAACATCATTCAGCATGACTGTTTTGGTGGTGGGTCAGTGATGGTCTGGGGAGGCATATCCACGGAAGGACACACAGACCTCTACAAACTAGACAATGGCACCCTGACTGCCATTAAGTATCGGGATGAAATCCTTGGACCCATTGTCAGACCCTACGCTGGTGCGGTGGGTCCTGTGTTCCTCCTGGTGCATGACAATGCCCAGTTTCATGTGGCAAGAGTATGCAGGCATGGCCCCTATGCTCGCCTGACCTAAATCCAATAGAACATCTCGGGGATATCATGTTTCAGGCCATCTAACGCCACCAGGTTGTACCTCAGACTGTCCAGGATCTCAGTGACGCCCTGGTCCAGATCTGGGAGGAAATAACCAATCCGTTGTCTCATTAGGAGCATGCCCCGACATTCTCAGGCATACATACAAGCATGTGGGGGCCATACAAACTACTGAGTACCATTTTGAGTTGCTGTAATGAAATTTCAGCAAATGGACTAGCCTGCTGCATCCCTTTTTTCACTTTGATTTTCAGGGAGTGTCTTTGAATTTAGTCCCCTGTAAGTTTATAATTTTCATTTCTATCAAACGATAGGGCATCCTTACGTTCCTAACATATTACCCAGTCCATATTAGTATAGATGTAGTGTACATACAGTGGGGATCGAAAGTTTGGGCACCCCAGCTAAAAATTTGTATTAATGTGCATAAAGAAGCCAAGGAAAGATGGAAAAATCTCCAAAAGGCATCAAATTACAGATTAGACATTCTTATAATATGTCAACAAAAGTTAGATTTTATTTCCATCATTTACACTTTCAAAATAACAGAAAACAAAAAAATGGCGTCTGCAAAAGTTTGGGCACCCTGCAGAGTTTATATCTTGTACTGCCCCCTTTGCAAGTATCACAGCTTGTAAACGCTTTTTGTAGCCAGCCAAGAGTCTTTCAATTCTTGTTTGAGGTATCTTTGCCCATTCTTCCTTACAAAAGTCTTCCAGTTCTTTGAGATTTCTGGGCTGTCTGTCACGCACTGCTCTTTTAAGGTCTATCCATAGATTTTCAATTATGTTGAGGTCAGGAGATTGTGAAGGCCATGGCAAAACCTTCAGTTTACGCCTCTTGATGTAATCCCCCGTGGATTTCAAGGTGTGTTTAGGATCATTATCCATTTGTAGAAGCCATCCTCTCTTTAACTTCAGCTTTTTCACAGATGGCATCAAGTTACCATCCAAAATTTGCTGAAATTTTATTGAATCCATTTTTCCTTCTACTCGTGAGATGTTCCCTGTGCCACTGGCTGCAACACAACCCCAAAGCATGATTGATCCAACCCCATGCTTAACAGTTGGACAGAAGTTCTTTTCATTAAATTATGTGCCCCTTCTTCTCCAAACGTACCTTTGCTCATTCCGGCCAAAAAGTTCAATTTTAACCTCATCGGTCCACAGAACTTGTTTCCAAAATGCATCAGGCTTGTCTATATGTTCATTTGCAAAGTTCAAACGATGATTTTTGTGGTGAGGACGTAGAAGAGGTTTTCTTCTGATGACTCTTCCATGAAGACCATATTTGTACAAGTATCTCTTTATAGTGGAATAGTGTACCACAACTCCAGTGTCTGCCAGATCTTTCTGGAGGGATCGTGCAGTCAAACGTGGGTTTTGAATTGTTTTTCTCACAATCCTGCGAGCTGTTCTGTCTGATATTTTTCTTGGTCTTCCAGATGTTGCTTTAACTTCCACTGTTCCTGATGACTGCCATTTCTTAATTACATTCCGAACAGAGGATATTGACATCTGAAAACGCTTTGCTATTTTCTTATAGCCTTCTCCAGCTTTGTGAGTGTCAACTATTTTCAGTTTCAGTTTTCTAGACAACTGCTTAGAAGAACCCATGGTGCTGATTGTTGGGGCAAGGTCAGATGAGTCTGGGCATTTAAAACCTTTGAGATTGACATCACCTGGTCTTCCCAGACGATGATTGAGAACAATCCATGACACTGGCAGGTCTCAGCTTTGCAAAGGGGGCAGTGCATGCTATAAATTCTGCAGGGTGCCCAAACTTTTGCAGACGCCATTTTTTTGTTTTCTGTTATTTTGAAAGTGTAAATGATGGAAATAAAATCTAACTTTTGTTAACATATTATAAGAATGTCTAATCTGTAATTTGATGCCTTTTGGAGATTTTTCCATCTTTCCTTGGCTTCTTTATGCACATTAATACAAATTTTCAGCTGGGGTGCCTAAACTTTCGATCCCTACTGTATGCAGGGTTGGACATAAGTGGAGAGTCAATTCCACTGTTTTAGACCATGTGAGCTGAATGCACCTTAATCAGTTGCATTGTGAAGATGTCCAGGAAGCAAGTTAAGATACTGTATATGACTTTTGTTGATCCTTCAGATAAGTAATGCTTTGGTTTTTCAGCTCTTTAAAAGTCATCAGACCAGTCTTAAACTGTATTTTTTTTTTACTGCCAATCAATGTAGGGTGTATAGACACATAGTAAAGTTGGAATAGAGGCTGGATTTGTTAGTAGTATAGCTCTAGTTTTGGCACTGATTGTATGTTTTTCTAAAGGTGTTATATTTAAAGTACAATTGGCACAGTATTCACCATGTCCAAGAGAACAATAAAAGGTGCCTGTACACAGCCTAACAGAACTAAGACTATTGCTTACTACATACTACATCCATTCACACAGATGTATATACAACATCCACAGATCACTCTCCCCTTTTGTCAAGAATACAGTTCAAGTCAATTATGTGGAATCAGGGCAGGTACACAAGTACAAGTGCAGCGGTCTATGACAATATAGCAGAAGAGAAAGTCATCCATCTGTCACTGGAGTTCAGACATGGTAACCAAATTTTATAAAACCTGTTAGACCACACTCATGAATATGATTTTATATTTACAACGTTCCATAGTTAATTGATAAATGACTTGCTGTAGGGTTGGAGGACTGATGTAGAATTGCCTTCCTACATGTATGAACAAGTGGTATGGAGTCATTGAGGATGCCTAGAAGACAAACATCCGGGGTTAATATAACAGGAAAGTGCAGGTGGGTATCAGCAAGATATTAGGCTATCTCAGAAGGTACCAATACAGGCACACATCCAGAACTGGCTGTATTAGTTGCCAAACATTTGTGGTATACTTGCAAAGGATTGTAGTAATTCAGTCAGGAGAATGAAAGTACATGGATTAGTGTTGGTAGTTCTTCATGGGGAATAAGGTGCTGGAATTTTACTATGTAACTCAGGTAGAAGCAAACGTTTATGCCTACAGCTCAGCTTCTACCAGCTGGAATCCATTCATTCATTCATTCAAAAGTTCCCTTTAAGAGAGCATTATTGGTTGATGCTGGATCTTGTAGGCCTGTCTAAAGGTAACATTAAATTGCAACCACCAGAGGCTGTACTGTATAGTATTGCCAGCCATGACTAGGGCCTAACATCCGAAACACATTGACTCTCTGTGTGGATTTTATGCATTGTTCTTTTTAATAGAAGGCTATCTACTTGTGCTTTCTACTGAAGTGCCAGCATTTCCTTGAGATCCACATGCTGTAGGGCTTACAGCAGCCAATAGCTTGAGCACCGATGAACACACTCAGTGTGATTAGGGAGAGGAGGTAGCAGCACAGTGTGTCTTGTTTCCAGAGGCTGTACTAAACCGGGCTCTAACAAGACTCTGATGAAGAGGGGATCGCCCCTCGAAACGCATCAGTCATTTGAGGGTCTTGTGCTTTGGGAGCTGACCTGGTGACGTGATTGCTTTGGATACTGATATACAGTTGTTTGTGACCATATATATCTCCTTTTAACTTAATAAAGTTAACTGTCAGGTAATGCACTAGGCTGGTGCGCCCTCTTTTTCCATGTTTTGCAGTTCTTTGAGTGTCTCCCGACCCTTAGAGGGCACCAAGGCCGGTGCTGATACTGGATGTTTTCAAGGACCGGAAATATTCCCATCATCTTACCACTCTTGAGCGCAGGAGACGTTCTTCTTGTTCTTTGGCTGTACTAAACCTTACATGACAACACAGATAGATGGAATTAATCTTGGACCTAGTACTTTATTTTTTGTTTTGTCAAACACCAATGAGCTTGTAAAGACTGTATGCCATTTAGCTAAATACATTCTTGATAAGGTTACTACTGAAGGTTCAGATTCATGCCTTCAGAAAGAACACATTTGTTTTAGCTAAGCTTGGCAACAGATTTTAGAAGTGATAACTTGGATAAATGTCCATTTTGGTAGTTAAACTGAAACTGGCATGTGTTTATTGCAGACACAAGTACCATTACCAGCTTGGAAGTCATCATTGAATTTCACATTATTTCTGTATAGATCATTAGACAGTCATCAGAGAAGTATGAAAATATCAAGACAAAGTTTACATGAGCTATCGACATGTGTAGGATGACTAAGGGCTTGTAATAATATCATCACAATCTGATGATTCAGATCAATTCATTGCACCAGGTTTCTGCAAGGAAACATAGCAAAGAATGTGCAGAAACTAAAATCATGACGACACACACCACAGATACAAATTAATATGTACTGATATGACTTTTATGTATTACTATGTTACTATAAACAAGTCCAAACTTTCAGTTCAGTTTTCGAACGCCTCGGTTAACATAATTTTTCGGTTTACGAATGAAAATCCATTGAAAATAATGCCTTGGTTTACAAATTGTTTTCGCAATACGAACGGATTAATTGGTTTTCAATGCATTTATGATTTTTATTTTAATCATGTCCCTGTACAGTACTATGCCTTTAAAGTACACTTTATAAAGAATTTTGAACAGATAAGACTTATTTTTACTTTTTTCTGACCACCGGAACGGATTAATTGGTTTTCAATGCATTTACAAATTTTTTTAAAATCATGTCCCTGTACAGTATTTATGCCTTTAAAGTGCACCTTATAAAGAGTTTTGAAAAGATAAGACTTTTTTTTTACTTTTTTCTGACCTCTGGAACAGATTAATTGGTTTTCAATGCAATGGGAAACCGCGTTTCGGTTTACAAATTTTTCACAATACAAAAAGTCCCGCAGAACACATTAAATTCGTAAACTGAGGTACGCCTGTATAATCATTCAGTGAACTGGTTCTATTAAGAAAAACAATAGAACTGAAGATTTGAACCTGACCTTTTGACCTTTGACCCTGACCTTGACCCAAACAATAACTCTGGCACTGAACTAGATCAAACCTTGATCTAAGTATTTTTTCTTTTATTTTTTAATATTTATTTTTTACAAACATTTTTTTTTCTCTCTATGCCAGCAGTTAGATACAATGAAGAAACATTAATCTTCTTTAAAGTTTATGGAATTTTCCAAAGCCCCTTTCAAAGGGAGTGCAATGTCTCTGAGGAATATTGTATAGATAGATGCAAGCTTGGTGCATTTTCCTTATATTCTTTGGGGAATAATCTAGGATCTGGTGACAGTATGATTAACTAGCGGGGTTATCCACACAAATATATGAAAAATTTATAGGTTTAACAAGACATTTATTTAGACTTCATTTAGGATGTATTTGAGATGCACTTGAAAATATTAAATATTTGCAAGATTATCTTTTGTTAAAGTTCTCATTTATTGCCAGGTTCACTAACAATTTCTTCTGAAAGGAGTAGTAAATGTAAAAATACCGAATTCATCTAATGTGAACTACACGTATTGTATTTACCATGCAATTAAGATATTTTCCAAGAACAGCAGCTAAATTAAAGGTGAATTCTAGTTGTGATCTGTATTGCATTGTTACATTGGTCTTCTGTGACCCAATGTACAGTAAGTATGCACATTTCATACATGAGGGACAGCTGTTGAAGCTTGAAGTCACTTTAGTAGTCAGTGGCGCCATTTTCCATGTCCTTCAAGGGAAGGGAGATGGTACAGAACTTGAGCAGGACCAGGAAGATTACAACTTTCACTGTAGTAGTGCCAACTGCTACAGTGATTTATCAGCTTCTCCAGCGGGCCAATATGTATGAGATGTGCCAGACTGGACCAATATAAATATGGGGAATAAAACAAATCAGGAAAGACTTCAGGAACTTAATGTTTACAGTCTTGCTTGAAAGGTTTTTTTAATGTTGAAATTCCAACACTCCTGGGACACAGATCACTTGTGTTTGTACATTGCTTTTATCTGTGTTTACGTGTGGCTGCAGTTAGCTACATAGTTACATAGTTAGTCTGACTGAAAAAAGGTAAAAGTCCATCCAGTTCAACCATTAAAAAAAAAAAGTTATAATCCTACACCACACAGTTGATCCAGAGGAAGGCAAAAACCCAGCAAAGCATGATCCAATTTGCTCCTGCAGTGAAAAAAATTCCTTCCTGATCCCCCGAGAGGCAATCAGATATTCCCTGGATCAACTTCACCTATAAATGTTAGTATTCAGTTATATTCTGTGTATCTAGGAAAAGAATCAAGGCCTTTTTAAAGCATCCACTGAGCTGGCCAGAACCAACTCTTGAGGGAGTCTATTCCACATTTTCACAGCTCTTACTATGAAGAAACCTTTCCGTGTAGTAAATTCTTGCCTTTTCTTAATTCAACTGTTTACTTATTTTTTCTGCGATTAACTGCATTTATGTACAGATAGCTGCGGTACATCACTTTGCCAGAGTTAGTTTGGGTCAAGTAAAGGTCAGGGTCAGTATATTTTGAGCAGGATTTTTCTTTTCTTTTTTTTACAACACGCTAGTGTCAGTTTGTTTTAGGTAGGACCAAAAAAAAATGCAAAATGCGCACTATTGTTTTTGGGCTGTACTACGGGTACAAACAACAACTAACATACACTTATGTAGTATCACTGCGATCATCAGGAGCAGGAGAATTTATCTGGGTTGTTCTTTAGTGGGAGGTTATGGTAGTAACAAGAA
The DNA here is from genome assembly GCF_062004578.1 of Staurois parvus. Classification (NCBI taxonomy): domain Eukaryota; kingdom Metazoa; phylum Chordata; class Amphibia; order Anura; family Ranidae; genus Staurois; species Staurois parvus. The sequence goes on along the minus strand of NW_028318150.1, from coordinate 4,108,201 downwards.
ATATACAACTATCTTTAATAAAAAGGTTTTTTTTTTACTGTTTTGGGCCAGTTTTCTTTTGATAATAAAAAAAAAATCAGGAGATATCCACTACTATTCACCACCAAATGAAAGTCCAATTTGTCCTGAAAAGAGCAAGGTATAATTCACCTGGATGCACTAAGTAGTTGGGATGATATATATGGTTTTACTAACACGTCAAAGTTGCACAATTGTACTTAGGCATTAGGATTTGTATTACCCTTAGGTGTGAAGGGGTTCAACATGCTTGTACAAACATAGATTTATACTCAGATGAAAAAGGAAAAATAAATAAATTGTGTATGTATAATGAATAAAAATTAATTAATATAAAATGGGCCAGACTCAAAAGATCACTTCGTCTTTATCTTTTACTTCACATTTCTAGTTCCTGGAGTTCAGCTTTATAAATGGTTGTGGAACATGCTTGAAAACGGAGTATGAGAACAAAAAAACTAATTCATCCTGACTTACAAAATCTGACAAAGTGCCTTAACAGTGAAATGTTCCTTTGCCAACGTAGTACAAAATAAAAGGGTCTAATCAGGAGGTTCCTAGCACAGTCATACAGGAAGGTAGGAGAAAGTTGCGGCACAGTGGCTTAGTGGTTAGCACATCTGTGGTGTCTCCTGCATGGAGTTTGCATGTTCTCCCTGTGCTTGCATAGGTTTCCTCTAGGTGCTCTGGTTTCCTCCCACACTCAAAAGACATGCTGGTAGGTTAATTAGATCCTGTCTAAATTGGCCCTAATATGTGTATGTATGAATGTAAGTTAGGGACCTTAGATTGTACACTCCTTGAGGGTTAGGGACTGATGTGAATGTTCAATATATAACTGAAAATTGACAGTGCTATAAAAGTACCTGAAATAAATAATAAGTTGCATGCTCACCCGTTTTCAATAGTCTCCGAAAATTTACGTCACTGCTGGGGATGGGAAAGCTAAGTACATTTTTTTTTTTTACTTTTCCTGCAATAGCTAAGCAAGGGTCCAAAACTGTTTTCACAATTCATGACAAATCTTCAAATTCAAAATGTGATGCTGCACAAAGATGCAATATAAGAGATCACAATACAATCCTTTTGTATATGACCAGCATAAGAGATCAAATCTTCCTCACACAATGGATCTTTTTTAAGGGTGCATCTTCCAGAGTTCACATCTTAAATGTGTCTATAGATAATTACAAGTATACAAGTTTATATCACAAAAGAGGAGACAGAGAAGAACAGTGAAATTATTTTAACTTTATTATGGTATGCTAATTTATTGGATAAAATACATGACAAAATACAAGTATCATATTTAGATATCAATCGCAGTAAATAAATAATAGATAAATTATAGCACAATTAAATACATGATAAAACATTTTTATGGACATACAGTATATTGATATACAATAAAGCTGAGCAAGCTCATTAAGATGAAATAAACAAAGTAACTGCACACAGAACGTAATAGATAAAAAGGCTTCTTGTAATCCTATGCACAGCAGGATTCAGACTGGGAGACAGAGGGTCAGAATTCTGTGCCAAATAGGCTCTACTGCTGTGCACAGTGCCATTGGACTAATCTGAACATAAAAGGAAAAAAGAGAGATAACCTCAATGTGCTTTTGCTTCTTTGATGTCCAACCAGCAAACTGGAGTGTGTTGGGCCTGACTATGTTGCTTAAGGACAGTAAAGGACCAGGACCTGGCTATCTGGCAGGGGTGCCTGGATCACAACACTGGCTGAACAGAATTAAAAATAATTTTACAAGTAAAACAGTTCACATGTACAGTATGTCTATTTAGGAGACTTTTATCTCAATAATATAGTAGTGGGCACACTGCCCTATAATTATCCTTCATGGTATCCAAAAGTGTCAAAACCTAAACTTTTACAAACCAACTCTAATCCTTCTAATTTCCATCCACATCCTCATAAACACACCTATATTTGGGCATTGTTCCACCTTTTCATATATAAATCTGCCCCATGAGGAACCCTAAATACACCATTGCCCTGTAAAAATAGAGCAGTTGAGGGTGCATCTTAAATATAACAATTTATACACTTTTGGAAAGATCGTACTACTGCCAGTATCACAATTATAGCAAGCACATAAATTATTATTACTAGCTGCACTACAATGGAAGAAATGCTAGTTAACGCTAGGTGGTACAGCCATAATGTGCAATGCTTACCTTGCTCCTTGTTCCTTCAAACTCTGGTGCTCACCTCTGCTCCAGCGTGTTGACAGTCCTTCCTTGTCCTCATGCACAATGAAGGGCTATTGGCCCTACTTTGTATTTGATGATGTCACTGTGTGACCTCGGCTCACAAGAGGCTTCAGGGGACTAGCTGCACAGTTGGATCGAGCCTGCTAGATTAGAGTAAGTATTACATCTTTTCTTCATCCTCTAGAGCAGTGGTCTCCAAACTGCGGGGGGGCCAGATTTTGCCCTTTTCATGCCTTTATCTGGCCCTTGGGGCACTATTTCACCAACTGACAGCAATGGTGAGACACCATCCATGTTGCACTGTTCTTCCCATTGATACCAACAATGGGGCACTATTCCTTCCATTAAAACCAATGATGGTGTATTTTTTATGCCCACTGATGTCGGGCCATTTTCTAATCCCACTGGCCACAATTTGGCCCCCACTAAAGCCTGAAGGACAGTAAACTGGCCCTTTGCTTAGACAGTTTGGAGACCCCTGCTCTAGAGTTAATGAGCATTTAACCTCTACTGTGTATGTGGCTACTGCAAGAGCAGTATTTTTGTAATTTCCATACTTGGGCTTTAACTGAAATATCAGACAAATCTTGTAAATTAGCCAGTCCTATGCCCTTCCAACACATTTTATCCACTTTCCCTGAATTGTTTAGCAGACAGAGTCCCACTTGAACACATTAGAATATGAAGGGGAAGAGAATCTTCAATGACAAAAGCCAGGAATGGCACCTCATACAGGTACCACCTATAAATACCACATTATGATTATGGTGACAAAGCCCTTTTCTGGATTCATCCCAACAAGCAAAAGTTTCATATATATATTTAATTGCAACACACCTAAACTCCATGTGAACTTGAAACAAGTGATCTCACACAGAAGCCAGCACTGGATCACCACTGCTAAAGAATAAACAGATTTTTATATGTTAATATTGTTATTTAGCTTACTTTACAGTACTTGTATAATATATAAGCAACATATAAAAATTATCTGAGATCTGTAAAATTGAAAGTGAATATGAGGTAAAATTGATGGCTTCAAAATATATTTTAAAAAAAGGCATAACAAAAATAACATCTCCCCACCATGACCATCTTGCCTTCTTGCACACCTCAACTGTAAAAGAAGGGCTAAAAAACTTACTTTTGTAACAGAAAGCAGTGCTGAAGGCACCCTACTTAGGAGAGGTGACGTGACAAGTATCCATCAGCGCTGAAGGCACCCTACTTATGAAAGGTCATGTGATCAGTGTCAGACATGCTGCAAGCTCCCAACTTAGCAAGGGTCATGTGACCAATGTCAGGCGTGCTGCAAGCTCCCAATTTAGCAAAGGTCATGTGACCAGTATCATCAATGCAGCAGGCACCCTTCTTAGCAGAGGTCATATGACCAGTTTCATCAATGTAGCAGGCACCCTTCTTAGCAAAGGTCATGGGACCAGTGTCATAAATGCAGCAGATGCCCTTCTTAGCCAAGGTCATGTGACCAGTGTCATCAATTTGGCTGGCACCATTCTTAGCAGAGGTCATGTGACTAGTGTCAGAAGTGCTGCAAACTCCCCAACTTAGCTGCAGTCATGTGGCCAGAGTGATCAGTGCTGTAGACCCCCCACTTAGGAGAGGTCACATGACCAATGTCTATCAGTGCTGCAAACTATCTACTTAACAAAGGTCATATGACCAGGGTTCATCAGTGCTACAGGCAACATACTTAGCAGAGGTCATCTGAACAGGGTCCATCAGATGGAGTGCTTGACAAAGAAAGTATTTTACCACTTCTTTTTCCATGTATGGCGGCGATACGTGGTTAGGGGGGTTATTTCTACTTATGTCTGCTTTAACTAATTAAATAAAAAAAGAAGATAAATTAAAATAGCAGACCCAACAGTAGCTAACACTGTGAGTAATATGCTTACGTCATCAAACTGGAGGAATGTAAACATTTGAAAGCATAATCAATTTAAACAAAAAATATTGGGATTTAAACACATCTAAATATCTAAAACAAACAGGCGATATATTGCAGCTTCCCAGTTCCTATATGTGATATCTGCATTAGTTTATTTTGCAAGTGTTTCTTTCTTTATTATAACTTGGTGGTCATGCCAGTAAGTCTCAGTTCACACTACTGCTACCTGAAAGTCGCGAGACTTGCAGTGCGACTTTGCCAGGCAAGTTGAGTACTACTTTGAAGCAACTTTCAGGGAATGTCTGGGTAATCTTCCTGTAATGTCGGATCCAGATCACATCAATATAGATGAGGATCCAACCTGGAGGTGACTTTTATTAAAGTATATGGATACAAGTCGGATAGAAGTCGCCTTGAAGTAGTACAGGAACCTTTTCTAAAGTCGGAGCGACTTCAGTAGTGCTAATTAAGACGGCTTTCATTGACTAACATGGGATTTCACGTGTCATGCGACTTGGGGTCTCGCAAGTTGGATCGCAGTGTGAACCGAGCCTAACACAATACCTGTCCTTCAGTAACAACGCTCATTGGCTGCACTGTATGCTTTGAAGCGCACTTTTGTGACTCTGCGCTGCACTCCTGATTTGCACTACACACACCTTCCCTCCTCATCCCCATTACAAAGAGAGGAGGTGTCCTGTAGTTCAGAGAAGATAGCTGGAAAGGCTGATAGGACTGTTTCCTATTTAGTTCAGTGCACAGGAAGTTACCAAGACACAGGATTTTTGTGCAGAAAATGTACACTGCATCTAAGGACTGGCAAGCTGAAATACATTACAATTTTATTCTTAAATAAAGGTGAAGTAAAATGATTTATAAAGCATATAAGTCATATAAACAACGGCAGAAGTACTGGACCAGTGTTCATGAGTATGCATTCTTTCTTTGCACTAAACCAGCGGGCTCCAAACTGTGGCCCTGGTGCCAGATGTGGCCTTTTGCTTGCCATTACCTGGCCCTTGAGACATTATTCCTGCCATTGACACCAATAATAGGGCACTAGTCCTTCCATTGACACCAACAATGAGGAATAACTCCTTCCACTGACAGCAAAAAACGGGGCACTGGTCTCCCACTGACACCAACTATTTCTCCCTCTAATACCAAAGATCAGACATTGTTTAGTCCCACTGGGCATAGTAAGGCCCCCCTAAAGTCCTTAGTCCTTTAGAAAGTTTGAAGACCCCTGCACTAAATATTCATCCTTCACCAGCAGGCAGACAAATTCCTCTGACACCTAAGGCTTAGGTGCCAAGAGTGCCCGCACAAGCTATTTCATTCAGCTCTACAAAAACACAAATTTAAAAAATGGTAAAAAAAAAAAAAAAAGCTAAGGGAAGGAAATGATGAAGGAGTTACCAAACATAATAAGTGGTAGGCTCCATTCACATTTGTGCAACTTGTCATGTGACTTTGAACGCTAAAGTCGTATGACAAGTTGCATCCCATGCTTTTCAATGCCAACCTTTCAAATATGTGCAACTGCACTACTTTGGTCCGACTTTCATGTGACTGGAGTGCCATAGACTGCAATGTAAACCCAAAAAAGTCGCAAACAGTTGCACCTGAATGTTATACATGCGAATGAAATGAAAACGAGAAGCGCACCAACCTTGCGCATTACCTCAGTAACCAAAATTTATTAATTGTAAAAAATATACTCACAAACAGCGAATAAAATCAGGCATGTAAGTCCTCACAGGGACTTGAAGATAACATGAGTCCCATCAGGGGAGTGGGTGTTCAGTACAGCTGACGCGTTTCGAAGGGGGTCCCTTCTTCCTCAGAGCTAACTGAACTGTGAGTGCTCTCTCCTATATATACTCCTGGACTGAACCTAGGCCCTCCCCACTGGGTTGGGCAGTCTCAGGTTAGTAGGAGGGGCCAAGATATCGTCAACAGACAATCACTATTTGTAATGCCATCAGAGAGAAATGATATAGACAAACGTAAAATATAAAATATATAAAACCACATTTTGCATACACCACTTAGTATGCATGTAATATATCAACTTAGCGATGACACCAATGGAAATGATGATGATAGATAATACATGATGAAACATAATATATAGTAAATACTTAGTCTTATTTCATGATTCATTAGTGAGCGATGTATCAAGTGGACAATTCATCCAGAGGGCTTGTCATGATGCTGGATGAGTGTATAGCAAATAATGTAAAATAGACTTAAGTTGTTCGTCAATGGATGTCTTAATGGATAGGTGTCCATAGTGACACAAACACATGTATATATATATGTAGACATATAAACCCACACACAAACCTTCAACCAGAAGCTGTGTGATGTGTGCTACCAGGCAGCTGCATGTGCTTCATGATCGGATGATGGAGAATCCATGTCTCTGATGGATAGGATTGGATCAGTAATCAGTAATCTTGGATCCGCTAGTATGGCATGACTGCGCATGCGTGGACTAACATGCACATGCGCAGTATGAGGAGGACAGGTCCGTCGGCGCGATCACGTGATCCACGCATGCGCAGTCATGCCATACTAGCGTGCGTTCCACACACAGGGTAAGCCTGCAGCTATAGAGGGAAGCATAAGATCTCCCTCTGCTGCTGACTACACAATATTACGGATCCAAGATTACTGATCCAATCCTATCCATCAGAGACATGGATTCTCCATCATCCGATCATGAAGCACATGCAGCTGCCTGGTAGCACACATCACACAGCTTCTGGTTGAAGGTTTGTGTGTGGGTTTATATGTCTACATATATATATACATGTGTTTGTGTCACTATGGACACCTATCCATTAAGACATCCATTGACTAACAACTTACAGTAAGTCTATTTTACATTATTTGCTATACACTCATCCAGCATCATGACAAGCCCTCTGGATGAATTGTCCACTTGATACATCGCTCACTAATGAATCATGGAATAAGACTAAGTATTTACTATATATTATGTTTCATCATGTATTATCTATCATCATCATTTCCATTGGTGTCAACGCTAAGTTGATATATTACATGCATACTAAGTGGTGTATGCAAAATGTGGTTTTATATATTTTATATTTTACGTTTGTCTATATCATTTCTCTCTGATTAATTTACAATTAATAAATTTTGGTTACTGAGGTAATGCGCAAGGTTGGTGCGCTTCTCGTTTTCATTTCATTCTGCAGTGTTGATTGGGCTTCCCCAGCCTTGTTTTGGAGCCGCACAGCCCTTTATGCATTGGTGGACGATCCCTCCAGGCCTGGTTCCATCTGTTCGCCACCTGTCTGAGCCCTAGAGCGCAGGAGAATTCGTCTTTGATTTACTGTGGTGTGTTATACATGCGACACTTGTCCATTATCACTGATCAAAGCCAAAGTCACATCCAAGTCTCACCCTTTCAAAGTTGCACTCAAAATCAAGCTACTTTGGAGTCCCACTAGTGTGAATGGAGCCTTAATAAAAATTTAAGCTGTAACTACAAATTTTATTCTGTGACTTGTGCTTTTTATAAAGGCACTAGAACCATGTTTGTGCCGCAAATAATTTTTTTAAAACTGTTGCTACAAACATAAGCTAATGCAAGTTTAAAAGTTTACAAATTATTTGGAAACAAATCTGCAAAAAATACTAAATTGAATTAATAAAGACATAATTGTAGCTTTCATTTGTGGAGCAGGATCCGAGCTGTTCCACTAGTAGCTCAGTCTTGCAGATTATTATTATTATACAGGATTTATATAGCGCCAACAGTTTGCTCAGCGCTTTACAGTATAAAGGGAGACAATACAGCAACAATACAGTTCAACACAAAAGAGCTAGGAGGGCCCTGTTCCTTGCAGCTTACAATCTAAGAGGCAGGGGCTGGTGGTACAAAAGGTATGACTATGGGGGATAGACTGCTAGAAGGAATAGAAGATTCCATTATTAGCTGAAGGCAGGATAGACTTCCCTGAAGAGATAGGTTTTCAGAGATCGCCTAAAAGTGGGCAGAGTAGGCGATAGTCTGATAGATTAGGGTAGAGAGTTGCAGAGGATGGGGGAGGCTCTGGAGAAGTCCTGGAGATGAGCATGGGAGCTAGAGAGCAGGAGGTCGTGGGAGGAGCGGAGAGGACGGTTTGGGTGATATTACACAAGGAGAATGCAGCTCCATGACAGCAGGGTGCTGTGTTCTATTTATTAGCAGCACACAGAGCTCCAAGTGTGATGTGAAGCCGCAATCTCCATGTGTGATCGGCAGGACTGGACTGTCAGTTTGACAGCTCAGTCCTTCACAGTACAGGACATGGCTGGGTGATGCAGAGGCAGGAGAGACTCTTGCTTCAGCTGCACTCCTCACCTGCCCAAGGGGGGCGAGTCTCCTGCCTCGGCCCAGTCCAGCAGGTACATGTCACAAACTGTTTGTAACTTTTAATGCACCTAACAACTACCCAAGACCAATGAGCATCAATATAAATATATAATGAACCATATACAGTATACTGTGCTGCAAATCCTAGGGGCAGGAGGGGTTTTGAGTGAAGCGAAAATCACTTTTGAGTGTGTAACTTAGGAAGCTATTGCATCACAGTAGAATTGTATGATTAACAATCCCTAGGCTTGGCCAATAGAAATAAAACACTCAGGACAGACTGTCCATCTTGTAAGATCCCTGGGCCAAAAAATAGCTACTGCATTTGCAAATTTTGAAACGTAACCATGTAGTCAGATCTGAATGTAATATTCTTTATCCTTGTTATTTTAGATTGACAGTAATATCATTGGAATTCCAAGTACTGTCTTTAGTACTATATATTCAGCTAGGAGTGCAAAGAAGCATGTGCAACTATAAAAATACATTTCAGACAGCTAAATAGTATATGCTATAAAATATATACTTTTCTTTCTTCAACTAAAAATAACTTGCTATTTTGAAGGCCTAATATGAGATAAAATCTAAAAACACAAAAGCCTATGGGAGTGTATGAGACTAGTATTGAGAGGTCTGGTGTATGAGGTACAAATTGAGATAGCCTAATGTATGAGGTGTGCAGAAAGCTGCCTGGTGTAAATGGTGTGTATACTGGACATCTGTCTGGTATATGAGGTGTGTATAGCACTGCCTGGCATAAACACTGTGTGGTGTATTAGGTGTGTATTGAGACACTCTGGTGTAAATGGTGTGTGTTAAAAATTCTGATGTATGAGGTGTGTAAAGAACAGCCTGATGTATGAGGTATATATTGAACAGCCTGATGTATGAGGTATATATTGAACAGCCTGATGTATGAGGTGTGTAAAGAACAGCCTGATGTATGAGGTGTATATTGAATAGCCTGATGTATGAGGTGTATATTGAACAGCCTGATGTATGAGGTGTGTATTGAACAGTCTGGTGTATGAGTTGTGTATTGAACAGTCTGGTGCATGAGGTGTGTATTGAACAGTCTGGTGCATGAGGTGTGTATTGAACAGTCTGGTGCATGAGGTGTGTATTGAACAGTCTGGTGCATGAGGTGTGGAATTTCAAGTAATACACGCTATACACGCCTCATACACTAGACTGTTTATTGCACACCTCATACATCTGTCTGAGGTGAGTATTGAACAGTCCGGTGTATGAGGTGTATATTGAACAGTCCGGTGTATGAGGTGTGTATTGAACAGTCAGGTGTATGAGGTGTATATTGAACAGTCCGGTGTATGAGGTGTATATTGAACAGTCCGGTGTATGAGGTGTGTATTGAACAGTCAGGTGTATGAGGTGTATATTGAACAGTCTGGTGTATGAGGTGTGTATTGAACAGTCTGGTGTATGAGGTGTTTAATAAACAGTCCAGTATATGAGGTGTGTAATAAACAGTCAAGTGTATGAGGCGTGTATTGAACATCAGGTGTATGAGGTGTGTAATAAACAGTCAAGTGTATGAGGCGTGTATTGAACAGTCAGGTGTATGAGGTGTGTAATAAACAGTCAGGTGTATGAGGTGTGTATTGAACAGTCAGGTGTATGAGGTGTGTATTGAACAGTCAGGTATATGAGGTGTGTAATAAACAGTCTGTTGTATGAGGTGTGTAAAAAACAGTCAGGTGTATGAGGCGTGTATTGAACAGTCAGGTGTATGAGGCGTGTATCGAACAGTCAGGTGTATGAGGCATGTATTGAACAGTCAGGTGTATGAGGCATGCATAGAGCAGCATGTCCGCTTCATACTGAGTTGCTGCGTTCTGGCCACAGTGCAGTGTACCCATAGTTTCGGTTTTGGGTTGGTGCATTTTTTTAAAGTTCAGCATACACCAAAACCATGGGACATAATAGAAGTCTATGGCAAAGCACAGCTAACCTGCATCAAAACCACAGGTACATTGCGGTGCACCCTCGTTGTGGCCAGACGCAGAAGGCCAGTGTGAAACTATCCTATAGTGTCTAAGGTGTGTGTATAGTGTTGTCTGGTATATGAAGTCATATTGAACAGTATAGTGTATGAGGTGTGTATACCACTGCTGTAAGTCAGATATGAACATGGACTGCAGGCCCCATTCCTATGATCACCAAGCATCATGGCATTGTAGATTGAACATCTACACCAAGCAACTGTCTGTAAAAGGCCTTGTTACCATAGTTATAGTCTCATGAGGAAAACAGTATTTGATCTTCAATATGTGAAGACTGTTTGTCTATAAGCTCTATGACTTCTTCAATGCTTTCCTGAGGTCACTATAGAAATTTACAAGTGAACCCGCCATAGCAAAGTCAACAGTGCTATGTGGAAGCATTCCCCTCAGATCCGTCTGTATGTAACCGGTCAGAAAACTGTGGTCAGGGCAGCTCTGTAAAGGCACACAAAACCAGCCACAAGGGTGATTAAAGCCACGGACACAATGTGGATGGACATTTTCATGTTCAATGCTGACACCTGTGTAAGAGCAAAGAAAAACAATGGATGAGGCTACAGGTCATTACATCTTCATAGCGCTGTTTGCATGCATGTATTATTTATGAAGATTAATAAGCATGCAATGTTTGTTTCAGATTATCATACTGCTTATGAAGTCAGTCTTCACCAAGGTGCCCCTAAGCAACCTGTCACACATCAAAATGTGCTGAATTCACAAACTCAATCTGTATTCGTCTCCATGCTAAACTTGCCCTGTTGTCCCCTCAGCAGAAATGTTTCAAAAGGCTGAAGTCATCTACATGCACAGGGCTAACATTTCTGTGAGGGAACGTAAGGCATACAGAAGACAACTGTGTCACCTTTATAAAATCCCTTTTCCATCTCCCTCCTACTAAAAAAAACCGATTGTGCTAATTTTAAAATGGCAAACATGCTAAACAAACACCTGGCAAGAGGTCTACATCTATCTTTGCCAAATCTTTCTTTATCATTGTAAAAATTTGGAGAGGATCTGTGGTAACAAAGCTTTGAGTTAGAGCAAAATAATACTGAAATCAATACTTCCTCCAAAAACAGCAAAACATTGAATGAGCTACTTGGTAATTATTAGCTCTTCATAGCTGCCAAGATATTCCCATGAGCAGACATTGGTTGAATACTGCTCATCAAGGGAGCACCAAGCCCGCTCAGGGTCTCCTATTCATCAATACTGCAAAGTAGATCTGAATCAGTGCACTTCAGCAGAGGAATAGCTCCACAGGCGCCACAGATTATTAGGCAAGTCTTTTATATGGCAACTACTGTGTATTTTCAGTGTTCACACATTTGAAATGATTAATATTATTATGTTTATCTGAAAGTCATTTTTGATATCACAGTTTTAAATGCTTGCTGTACGCCTAGAGTTGCACAGAGGATTTTTAGCAGCTCAGTCACCGCTAATGTCGCCAGAAACTAATCTCTAACAGTAGCAACTGACCATTAAAATCTCACCATTAAAAGCTAATTGATACTTTTCAAATTCTTTGTTTTTCATCAGACATACAATTCAAATGAGAGACATGGCGAGACATTTAGTGCCGGTTCACGTACATGCGGATTGGATGCTGTTTGAACTGCATCCAATATGTATGACATGTGAAATGACATTGCTTCTTATGGTGCCTGTTCACATATGTCCGGTGCACTGGCAGTGCAGATTCAGTGCGGATTGAAAAAGAGTCATGTCTGATTTCTGAGCAGGATTACAGGCTATTGACTTCTATGGGAACTGTTTCTAAGCTGCACATGTCATCAGTTGTGAACAAGATAAAATCCTGTTCTGAACCTGATCTAAACCTGACCTGAACCTGATCTAAAGCTGTCCTGAACCTGATCTAATCCTGTCCTGAACCTGATGGAAACCTGACCTGAACTGCTGAACAACTGTATCAATTAGCTCTGAAACCTTCAATCTGCACTGCACATGTGTGAATCAGCACTTAAGCGTCATTATATCTTATCTTAATGAAATGGAAACATAAACTGCAAATTGTAAAATGATACTGAAGGTAACCCAAAACTGTGGGATATAAGTCATATAATTGCATATTGAAACAATTTCAAACAGTATAGACAGTCAAAGGTCAGTTTAACATGAGGGAAAGTCTCTCTGGCTGTATAACTTAACTTTTAGTACTTTGAATAGGGAATGAAGAGAATAAGATTATGGAAAATGGGAGAAAAAACGAGGGGGTAGAACAAAAGAGGTTCTATGGCCGAAACTTAAGTGCAGTTACAATCATGTAGATAAAGAAAGGAATAGGAATGTGTGTTAGATGAGAGGGAAAGGGAAGAGGGGGAGAGCCACTTGGGGGATTCATATGGAATTCCTAAGGTGGGATTTGGCAAGTTTAGAAAGAATCTGGGAATTGGTCCTGACCTGCTAGGATACATTTACCGTTGTCTGTGTAGATGAACTGATGCCAATAATGCCAAGTCTTATTAAAGATATCACCCTCGGCATTCATGTGGTATGTGTTAGATCTTCCATTCTTGTAATCTCTTCTACTTTACTTAGCCAAAGTTGGATTGAGAGTGGAACTTCTGATCTCAAACATGCACGGATGCAGGCTTTAGCTGCATTCAATGTTCTGTATACTTTAATTGGAATCTGATTATTCTGTAGAGGAAAGAAAGAATGTTCCAGAAGGACGTCAATATCTGTGAAATACTGAGTCAAGGTGTGTACTCCCTGCCAAAGGGCGAATGTTTTGGACAGCACCAGCAGCTATCAAGCACCCCAGGAATCAATCTATGCAACCTGGCTGGTGTTCTCTACCATCTGGAGAATATTTTAAAATTGGATTCTTGTATTTTGGAACATATTGAGGTTTTCAGCATAAAAAGGTATGATTTTGAAGTTGTGTCATCATGAAGGTGGCGAGCAGGTCTCTGTCCCAAGCAAATCTAAAGGTAGGACAGTCCTCTGGCATGGGAGAAATCAGCTGAGTATACAAAAGTGATAAAGAGTGACTCAGAGGTCCAGTGGTAGAACATAGGCCCTCAAAACCCAATAAGGGCTGCCCAAAAGCCACTGCCAGAGAGAAAGAAGCTAGAAACTGGCATAGCTATAATGCATTTCAGAATGGGAGTTGAAAAGACCTGTAAGGGAAATTAGGTAAGCCACAGCCAGTCAGTGTCACCGCATTGTATATGTTGGCAGAAAGATAGACTCTGCAAAGAAGGATCTGCCAGACCCAGTAGAATTCTGGGTTCCCTATTATAGGGCACAATGGGGATTGGATGGGTGCCATACAGAAGCCCCAATCACTTTCCTGCAATAGGCAGTAGTTGATAATATTGTCAGGTAGGTTTTTTTTTAGATGAAGTGGCAAGGAATTATGACACCATAGAAGGTTTTTCAAAGAGAAGACCTTGATATTTTCATGCAGTTTACTTCATACACAGACTTGGAAACGTTCCTTCTAGTTGATATCTGTACAATATATTAGGCAACTAGCATCCATGCTGTCAGAGTTCACATGGATTCTATTCTTTTCAATCTGTGTAATTCAACTGTGGGACTTGCATTGAAATAGAGCAACAATAAAGCACAATGAACGTGTAGCACTGCTAAGTGGGAAGCACAGCCCACATATGTAATCAGCAAGTATAGCTCCTGCCTATCAGTCTGGGACAAGGCTAAAACTGGGTTATTTGGGATGGCAGGTACTTCTATACAGCCCTGCCTACTAAAAAGGTGGACAGATGGTGGTGTGTAAAGAGGAGAGCTGTGTGTAGCCTGTATTCTAGTGAAATGCTGTCACACTGGGCTGCCTTGTAGTTCTGGACATTTTCTCCTAGTTGGTGAGCAAGATGTGCTGTATTTTGAATCTGAGCTGAAGAAAAGCACATATCTTGAGGTTTTAAAGACTGTACTATGTGCTGAAAAGAAGCTGCTACATGTTTTGTTTGCATGGATGCTAAATACAAAGCCTGTTTTGTGTTTGCTGGAAAAAAAGCGGATTTTAGGCCTATAGAACTATGTTGCAGATGCCTGTTCCCCCCCCCCCCCTGATGTTTTGGTGGAGGTGATTAAGCAGCTGGAAAAGGCCAATATGCAAGCACAGGCAAGTCATGAATAAGCACAGGCCCACCATAAGCAAACCATGATGGCTGCAGAACAAGAGGCTCTGGTGCAGTCCAAACTGGTTGGGTGGATGTGCTAGCCCATTTTCTGATTGCAGAACCCCAGCAGGTATCCATTGACTTGGCCTCAGAATTAGCAAGGGGAATACAAGCTGTTATAGGCTGAACAATTGGCCAAGCTGGGAGTGACTTACCATGAGGATAAGCCATGTCTATGCCTGGTGTTTTGATAAGGATAAACCTGTTCATGCACAGTTGTATAGTCTATTGCACCTGCTCCAAGACTGGCTGCAACCTGAGCTGCTGACACCCACTATGATGGTGGGGAGGGTCGCCCTGGACTGTATTATGTGCAATCTTCCCTAGAAACTGTACTGTTGGGTGGCCCAGTCTGAACCCCAATCCCTGGATGAGATGGCTGCTGTAGTGGAATGTTACAAGTGTGCAGAGGGCTTCTGTGGGGGCCCTTCATCAACAAGGGAGCTGCTCACAAACGAAAAGGTGCATCTTGGTGCCAGAATGTCAGCACATGATCACTATGTATCTGCTTGGCTGTGTAATACCAAAAGCACCCAAGAATTGGCTGTTTGAAGGAGAACCCCGCCAGGTTTGTTGCTGGACTTGTCATCAACTGGGTCATCTGGGAGCTCAGTGCCTAAAGCAGGCCAAGTTAATGGAAGTTGCCAAAAGTCAGCAATGCTTCACCAAATGCGTATGCTGCTAAAAGTGTACATCCCCAAGAAAGTGTGGTGCAGGTTAATGAACAGGAGGAGGAGTATTATATCCCTGCTCTGGTCTGAAATGTTGCAGGGAAAACTTATACCTGGAGAACAAGTGGGTGTGTAATGGAGATTTTGACCTACAATGCTTTTTACCTTCAGATTCCATTAATGATAGACATTAATAATTTGACATACAGTGAACTTTTGACATACAGTATGGCTTTAAAGTTTCAGAACATTGCTTGATTGTTTTTCTGAGAACAGGACTAATAAACGGACACCATAGACCAGTTCTGGAATTCTCTGGCCACCTGGCTGATGTAAGGAGGTGAGCCCTGGACTCTTTGTCATTTCTACTACGACGTATTGTAATAGATCTGCCTGCGGGAATTTAATTTGAGCACAGCTGGACATGATTGTCATAAATGCCAGCTGGTGACCTACAGTAGACCAGTAGTCTTAATGCTTGTCCATAATCCTAGAGCGCCATCCATTGACTGAAAGTGGCAAAGTCTTAAGATTACTGAAATCTGTTGAAGGGAGTGCCTTTACCTGGATGGGGGAGGGGGCAGAGAGGGGATATAAAAGCAAGACGCATCTCTCTCCCTTGCCCACTTTGAGCCCAGATGCTAGGATACCAGGGTTTCTGCATAAAGTACTACTATTATTCTCTGTTCATTTTACTGTAACCTTCTTTTCTGTTTCTCTATGTATTAGTAACATTCTTTACTTACATTTTGTAACAGCATTGCTTTTAAGTTAAACCAGCAAATTATTACTACATTTCACTTAATAATAGCAAATATTTCTTTATGTGCTAATACATTAGATTTTTCTTTTCCTTTTATGTAGCACAGTTGTTATTTGTTATTGATAATGAGAGATGCAAAAAGGTCTGATTCTAACATAGACAAAAGGTGTTAATCACTTAGGATATTTATCAGCAAGTGAATAAGTGAGGTAGGGAAATAGCTGAAAAAGGTGTCAACTGTGTGCACAGCTTTGTGAAAGACTACCCTGTGGCTTGTGTAACCCTGTCCACTCCAGTGGAAATTGCTTCACTAAAAGTTGAGTGATTCCATGGTTTCAATCTGACCAGATGATCAGGAGAAACAGACCCATATTTTAGGACTTATATGAAGAAACATTGAAGGGCCCAAAAGTCTCTCCTAAAAAAGCAAAAACCCTCTGATTAAAAATGTATTACCACACTTTAGTTTAAAATCAAGATTGATGTGTGTCAGGAGAAATATAAGTCTGTAGAGAATAAAACCAGGTTTCCTGGAGCTGTTTGCAGAGTTAGAAGTGGATGCCCCCCTCCCTCAGATCTGCCTGACTTCAGGGTCTCTCGAGAAAATTTTCTTATTGCTGATTCCCACCAAGGACCAGGTCATAGTGTCAAACAGTGAGCCAAATCAACCTGGGGCAGATATGCAGTTCCCCCATTTTGCTGTTAAACAGGTTGCACAGAGCAACTGAAGAGAATGATGAAGTGATTGAACAACTGGTGGCACCACAACCTTTTAGGGGCAAAGTGTTAACTGTATCATCTTTAGGTGGCTACAACTCAGGAACGGGTTTTGAAATGGCTTTATTAGCCTGGAGTGTACTGAGAAATCAGGGTCTTCATAAAGCATATACACTCTATGTCCCAAAGTATGTTGACACTCCTCCAAATATTTGAGGTTGGTGGTTCCAATGAAGAATACTGTTAATGCTGCAGCATATTAAATGCTATTACAGCAACTGCCTACACTACATACAAAGATAACCTTTTGGCAACATTTTCAAGAAGTCCCTTTTCTGTTCCAGCATGACTGTGCCCCAAGTGCATTAAGACATGGTTTGAAAAGTTTGCTGTAGAACAACTCACGTGGCCTACACAGAGCCTTGAACATAAAGTTGAACTAAAGGTACAAAACAAAGAACTCAGAGCAGACAGAAGCTTTATTGTAAAAGAGACATTCTATTTCTCTTTTGCAAGAAAATAAGCTCATCTGCTTGTTCATCTTCCTTAGAATGTTGAGCTGCCCATGCAAGGTGCCTTGGTGCCAGGATGAATAAACTCCTGCCCATGTGCAGAAATTACATCATTACATACCAGCGAATCAAAACAGCTAAAGACTTGGCACCTGGAAGAAGCTGGGAAGAAGATGTCGGCGAGGGGAGGAATGAGTATTTGCAAACTTTATCTTCACCTTAAGCCTACTGAACCCCTTTGGGATCAGATGAAAGGCTGACTTGTGAGGTCTCTTGTCCAACATAAGAACTTGACCTTACAAATGCTCCCACAAGATACACTCCAAAATCTTGTAGAAAGCCTTCCTAGAGGAGTGAAGCCTGTTATTACAGCAAAAGGGTTACAACTCCATATTAAAGCCCATGGTTTTGGAATAGGATATTCAATGAGCAAATATAACTGTGATTGTCAGGCGTCAACAATTGTTCATACAGTGTACAATAATAGTAAAATGTAAAAAAGTACCACATGTTAAAAGTCCATTTTCATAGTTGGTGGTGTAGGAGAAGTCAATGAATTCTCTTGGGGAAATAATGTTCAGGAGTTGCCCAGCAGTTGTGTATCGCATCACGCAGCAACTCTGCAAACCAAGGCAAAATAACAATTAGAGATTGATGAATGGTATAAACTGTTGTTCTCTAGCCATCGATATGCTCAAATCTTAATTGTCTCTATGGTTACGGAAAAATGACTGACAAAGACTATAGATAAAATAAGCACTAAGAAGCAGCAAGAGCAGCTTAAGCTGGACACAGGCAGTAAATTATTGTCCCTGTTGGTTGGAAGCAGTCCCCATATGAATGTCCACCTTCACTCCTCACCATACACACCTTCACTCCTCACCATACACCCCAAAAGGGGATTTCAAAGGGAGGTTCTTGCATAATTTCTCCCAGTTGACAATGATCTCCTCCTAAATAACCTGATTGAAAAGCTGTGTGGGCATATTCCACTCTTTTCTCTACATACATTATCTTCATGAGCTGTTTTAATAACCTTTAATGTCTATGAGCATGAGACGACAAAATGGCCCCTCTTTCACTTAAAGTGACATAACAGTCTAATTATTTCTGTAAAACAGATACAAATAACATTACTTACATATATCATAACTTTAATCAATTTATTCCTTTTAATTTACCCTACAAGTTCTTCTGGAGCCACACTGATACACTCCCAGTTCTATGTCTGCCCACTGTGCTCAGGACTTATGGAGTCCCATACGAGTTTCCTGTTCCGCTAAACTCCCGGTGCCAGTGTGTCAATCACCACTGCAGAAAAGGAGGAGAGGTGTGCCATTTGCTGTGTGTGTGGCACTTGAAGCGTCTACATGTAGGTTTGTAGTACAGGGAGGGAGCATCAGAGCAGGGCCCTCGAACCCCTCGTGTACTGGTTTGTTACTGTCTTGTCTCATGTTATGTCCCCCTTGCTACTATACAGCGCTGAGCATACTCTTTGGCGCTATATAAATACTGTATAATAATAATAAGGCACATTGCTGCTGACTTTTAAAATACAAACACTTACCTGTCCCTCGGTCCAGGGGTGTCCTCACCACTGCTGGTTTAACTGGCCGTCTGCTCTCCCTGGGTGCCGGCATCTTCAGTGTGGGCACCTGGCTGTGACAGCTTGCGGCTTCAGAGCCGGGTGCCCACTGTGCATGCGCAAGAAGCGCTGCGCTTTGTGAAAGGACCCGTAGTCTTCTGGGACCTGTCACGTGTCCCAGAAGACTATGGGGAGGGAGGGGGAGAACAGCTTCCACTTCTGCTTGCCTAGGTGATCGTAGCGGAAGTGGGAGCGGGTACCTGTTTAATTCGGGTACCCGCTCCCCAAAGGTGCCAATCCTTAATGGGGAGCGGGGTACGAAGGCTTAAAGCAGAACTTCCCCTTTTGGGTTTAGCTTTGCTTTAAAGTGTTACTTATCCCAGGACCCTGCATTCACTCTATCTGGTTTCCCACAGTATAGAGAACACAGAAGTGCAATTATTTTAGTAAATACAGTCAGGTCCATAAATATTGGGACATCGACACAATTCTAACATTTTTGGCTCTATACACCACCACAATGGATTTGAAATGAAACAAACAAGATGTGCTTTAACTGCAGACTGTCAGCTTTCATTTGAGGGCATTTACATCCAAATCAGGTGAACGGTGTAGGAATTACAACAGTTTGCATATGTGCCTCCCACTTGTTAAGGGACCAAAAGTAATGGGACAATTGGCTTCTCAGCTGTTCCATGGCCAGGTGTGTGTTATTCCCTCATTATCCCAATTACAATGAGCAGATAAAAGGTCCAGAGTTCATTTCAAGTGTGCTATTTGCATTTGGAATCTGTTGCTGTCAACTCTCAAGATGAGATCCAAAGAGCTGTCACTATCAGTGAAGCAAGCCATCATTAGGCTGAAAAAACAAAACAAACCCATCAGAGAGATAGCAAAAACATTAGGCGTGGCCAAAACAACTGTTTGGAACATTCTTAAAAAGAAGGAACGCACCGGTGAGCTCAGCAACACCAAAAGACCCGGAAGACCACGGAAAACAACTGTGGTGGATGAGCGAAGAATTCTTTCCCTGGTGAAGAAAACACCCTTCACAACAGTTGGCCAGATCAAGAACACTCTCCAGGAGGTAGGTGTATGTGTGTCAAAGTCAACAATCAAGAGAAGACTTCACCAGAGTGACTACAGAGGGTTCACCACAAGATGGAAACCATTGGTGAGCCTCAAAAACAGGAAGGCCAAGTTAGAGTTTGCCAAATGACATCTAAAAAGCCTTCACAGTTCTGGAACAACATCCTATGGACAGATGAGACCAAGATCAACTTGTACCAGAGTGATGGGAAGAGATGAGTATGGAGAAGGAAAGGAACTGCTCATGATCCTAAGCATACCACCTCATCAGTGAAGCATGGTGGTGGTAGTGTCATGGCGTGGGCATGTATGGCTGCCAATGGAACTGGTTCTCTTGTATTTATTGATGATGTAACTGCTGACAAAAGCAGCAGGATGAATTCTGAAGTGTTTCGGGCAATATTATCTGCTCATATTCAGCCAAATGCTTCACAACTCATTGGACGCCACTTCACAGTGCAGATGGACAATGACCCAAAGCAGACTGAAAAAGCAACCAAAGAGTTTTTTAAGGGAAAGAAGTGGAATGTTCTGCAATGGCCAAGTCAATCCCCTGACCTGAATCCGATTGAGCATGCATTTCACTTGCTGAAGACAAAACTGAAGGGAAAATGCCCCAAGAACAAGCAGGAACTGAAGACAGTTGCAGTAGAGGCCTGGCGGAGCATCACCAGGGATGAAACCCAGCGTCTGGTGATGTCTATGCGTTCCACACTTCAGGCTGTCATTGACAGCAAAGGATTTGCAACCAAGTATTAAAAAGTGAAAGTTTGATTTATGATTATTATTCTGTCCCATTACTTTTGGTCCCTTAACAAGTGGGAGGCACATATGCAAACTGTTGTAATTCCTACACCGTTCACCTGATTTGGATGTAAATACCCTCAAATTAAAGCTGACAGTCTGCAGTTAAAGCACATCTTGTTCATTTCATTTCAAATCCATTGTGGTGGTGTATAGAGCCAAAAATGTTAGAATTGTGTCGATGTCCCAATATTTATGGACCTGACTGTATAAACTGCTAAATACTTTTTCTCATCAGCAGTTAGAGCAGTCTTGTGACTTCTATCAGTGTCCAGCAGAGCACTGGTTAAAGCTTGCAGGAGGAGTTTTCATTCTCCCTCAATTGTCCTATGAGGCTGCACGACCCCTGACCCTCTATCTGGACAATGCTCTCCCAAGAGAAAGAAAAACTCTCTAGCAATACACACCAAACTGGGCATGTGCATCTTGCCTCCAAAGCTTTGTGTTATCAGTAGATGGATTGGGGACTGTGGAAGAAGGGGAGGATCAGAGAAGACAAGATCACACAGCCTTTTTACATAATGCGGAGGATTAACCCCTTAGGTTCCACAGTGAGTATAACAAGCATGCTTTACTGCATATATGGACTGATTTTACTGTTGTGGGTTTAGTAACACTTTAACAGAGGGTCTAAACCCTCCTCCAATCCATCCAAAACTAAAAAAAAAATAAAAGGTTTAACCCATTGATCTCTGTCGTGGCACTACATTACCATTACTGGTTCAAAAACATTGGAAGTGTTATTTGTTTAACCCAGCGATGTATTTTTAGATATTCTAATTATTATTATTATACAGGATTCATATAGCGCCAACAGTTTGCACAGTGCTTTACAAAATGAAGGTAGACATTACAGTTACAATACAATTTGGTAGAAGAGGAAACAGAGGGCCCTGCTCATTAGAGCTTACAATCTAGGAGGAAGGGTTGAGTGATACAAAAGGTAATAGCTGTGGGGGATGAGCTGATGGAGGAAATAAATGGCGGTTTACTAGGTAGAAGCAGGATAGGCTTCTTTAAAGACAAAGGTTTTCAGGGATCGTCTAAAGGTGGATAGATTAGGAGACAGATTGGGGTAGGAAATTCCATAGGATGGGAGAAGCTCGGGAGAAGTCCTGGAGGTGAGCATGGGAGGAGTTGACACGGGAACTAGAGAGCAGAAGGTCTTGGGAGGATCAAAGAGAGCAGTTTGGTTGATATTTTGAGACCAGTTTGGTGATGTAGCTGGGGGCAGAGTTGTGGATGGCTTTGTAAGTTGTTGTTAGTATTTTGAATTTTATTCGTTGGGTGAGTGGAAGCCAGTAGAGAGATTGGCAGAGAGGGGTAGCAGACACTGAGCGGTTGGTAAGGTGGATGAGCCTGGCGGCAGTATTCATGATGCACTGGAGGGAGGATAGCCTATGTAAAGGTAAGCCAATGAGGAGGGAGTTGCAGTAGTCGAGGCGAGAGATGACCAGGGAGTGAATTAGGAGCTTTGTGGTATCATTAGTTAAAAAGGGGCATATTCTGGAGATATTGTGGAGGTTAAGGCAGCATGATTTGGACAGGGATTGGATGTGGGTCTGAAAGGATAGTTTAGAATCCAGGGTTACATCTAGTACCCTGGCATACAGGGATGGGTTGATAGTGGTGCTATTGATCCTGACTGAGAAATCAGGGGAAGAGGCATGTGGGGGAGGAAATATTATGAGCTCAGTTTTGGATAGATTGAGTTTTAGGAAGTGGTGTGACATCCAGTCTGATATGTTTGTTAGTAAATCGGTGATACGTGAGGAAACTGATGGGGTGAGCTGAGGAGTAGAAAGATAGATTTGTGTGTCATCAGCATAGAAATTATATTGGAAACCATGGGAAGCTATCAGCTGACCCAAGGAAGAAGTGTAGATTGAGAATAGGAGAGGTCCAAGGACAGAACCTTGGGGGATCCCGACAGTAAGAGGAGTAGGAGAGGAGGAGGTAGAGTTGTAAGTGACTATGAAGGTGTGGTGAGATAAGTAAGATTTGCACCAACGGAGAGTACAGTGACAGACACCAAGTAAATAGAGTTTTTTGAGGAGGAGGGGGTGGTCAACTGTGTCAAAGGCAGCGGAGAGGTGCAAGCAGTTTCTGTGGAGTGTTGTGGGTGAAATCCAGACTGAAAGGGATGGAGAAGGTTATTTTCAATAAGGTGGCAGATCAGCCAGTTGTAGACTAGACGTTCAAGGAGTTTGGAGGCAAAAGGGAGTAAGGAGATGGGTCTTAGGTTGCCAAGAGTCAGGGTCCAGTGAGGCTTTTTCAAGTATGGGGGTGACTAGCGCATGTTTTAGAGAGTTTGGGAAGATGCCAGTAGAAAGGCAAAGATTATAGATATGAGTTAAAGAATGAAGGATAGAGCCAGAGGGTGACCACAGTATCTGCAAGGGAACAGGGTCCAGGGGGCAGGTGGTTAGGTGTGTTTTAGAAAACAGTTTACCAACCTCCTCTATAGTAGCTGGGTTAAACTAGGGAGGAATAGATAGTGCAGGTGGACAAGGAGTGTAGGGTATCTGTACAGTGGAGATCTCGTCACAAATTGTATAAATCTTATTTTTAAAGTGATTAGCAATCTCCTGAGCAGTGAGTGAGTTAGTTTGTGGAGGTAGAGAAGGACAAAGTAGAGAGTTAAAGGTAGAAAAGAGTTAATGGGGACTGCATGAGAAGGTGTTAATGAGAGTGATAAAATAGATCTGTTTGGCAGTGTGGAGACAAGAATTGTATTTTTGAAGGGCAGATTTATATTGGTCAAAGTCTTGCTGGGTCTTAGTCTTACGCCATAAACGCTCAAGAGCACAGCTACGTTTTTTGAGGCATCTGGTATTGTCTGTTTGCCATGGCTGTAGCGGTCAGGGCCTGATTTTGTGTGTAGTGAGGGGGGCCAATGTGTCCAGGGTGGATGACAGTGAACTATTGTAGACAGAAGTGGCCAGGTTGGGGCAGGACAGGGCTGAGATTTTGTCATAGAGACAATCTGTTGCCGAAAAAAGAAGAGAAGGGTTAAGATAACAAAGGTTTCTGCGGGTAACTGTTTGGTAGTTGGAAGACCAGGAAGAGGAAGCCAAGGAGAAAGTGAAGCTAATAAGGGAGTGATCAGAGAGAGGAAGAGGAAAGCTGGTGAGGTTGCAAGGAGTCCATAGGTAGGAATGCAAGGTTGAGGCAGTTACCATTCGAATGAGTAGAAGCATGTGTCCATTGTTTTAGGTCAAAAGTGGAGGTTAGGCTCAGAAGTTTAGAGGTAGCAGGAGTGTTAAGATTAACAGGGATGTTGAAGTCACCAACAATGATAGTGGTAATTTCAGAAGAGAGAAAGTGAGGCAGCCAGGCAGAGAAGTCATCAAGGAAGCTTGATACCGATCCAGGACGATAGATCACAACAATTCTTAAAGAAACTGGAGAGAACAGACGAATACAGTAAACTTCAAATGAGGAGAGGGACAGAGAGGGAGTTGAATGGAAGACCTGAAAAGTGCTTTGAGTGGATAGGAGGATTCCTACTCCACCTCCTTTCTGTCCACTAGGCCTGGGAGAGTAAGTCCAGAGGAGACCACCATGAGAGAGGGCAGCAGGAGAGGGAAAGTTAGATTCATGAATCCAAGTTTCCGTACTTACAAGCAAGTTAAAGGAGTTTGTGATAAAAAGGTCATGGACAGAGGTGAGTTTGTTTCAGACAGAGCGGGCATTCCAGAGTGCACAGGAAAAGGGGAGGCTGGTTCTAGGAAGAAGAGGAATAGTAACTAGATTGTGTGGATTGCGGCTGCTGTTGGAGGA
Source organism: Staurois parvus (assembly GCF_062004578.1). Classification (NCBI taxonomy): domain Eukaryota; kingdom Metazoa; phylum Chordata; class Amphibia; order Anura; family Ranidae; genus Staurois; species Staurois parvus. The sequence continues at coordinate 4,083,529 of NW_028318150.1, read as the reverse complement.
TAGGGGGTGCCGGGTGTGTTGATCAAAGGAAGGATGAGGGTGGTAATATGGGAGTATGACTTATATGGAGGGACAGGTTCCAGTGTCCTGGAGGTTTTATTAGTGTGTGGGTTCAGAATTAGCAGGAGTTGATGCGTACAGTAGTAAAGTGAAGAAAGGAGGGTGATATATATAAGCTGTGGGGTGGAGAAGAGGGGTGAAGGAGAGAGAGTTTGAAGAGAGAGGACACAACTGTGAGAATCTTTGGAAGATTCCTTCTTATGCTGTTCTTGTAAAACTATTGAGAGCTTTTTGAAATAGCAATGACTAAAACTGTTTTGCAATTTAAAAAAAAAAAAAAAACGCCCAACCTAAAAACACTGACCTGTTCTAAATCTTTGATTATTTCCATTGTAGTCATTAAGCTGTCCCACTGCAGCCTGTATGGTCCCGGTCGGATATAGTCTACAATTTTGTTTGTCACATCTTTCACGACACCTTCAATCTTGTAGCTTTAAGAAATAAAAGAGGAAAACGCTGTCACAAAATCCAAGGGATGCATGAAAGAAATATTATTTTACACATTAGAAAAGGTAAAGTCAAGTATATAATAGAAATTTTGCTGGTCTGGCATCATAGAACAACAGTACAAGGAGAGTGCAAGATTATCAAATATACACTGCTCAAAAAATTAAAGGAACGCTTTGAAAACACATCACATCTCAGTGATGGAAAATATCATGCTGGATATCTATACTGATATGGACTGGATAATTTGTTAGAAACGTAAGGATGCCCCATTGTTTGATGGAAATGAAAATTATCAACCTACAGAGGACTGAATTCAAAAACACCCCGAAAATCAAAGTGAAAAAATATGCAGCAGGCTAGTCCATTTTGCTGAAATTTCATTGCAGCAACTCAAAATGGTACTCGGTAGTTTATATGGTCCCCACGTGCTTGTATGCATGCCTGACAACGTCGGGGCATGCTCCTAATGAGAGGACAGATGGTGTCCTGAGGTATTTCCTCCCAGATCTGGACCAGGGCATCACTGAGCTCCTTGACAGTCTGAGGACATGCCTCCTCAGATCATCATTGACCCACCACCAAAACGGACATGCTGAACGATGTTGCAGGCAGCATAACGTTCTCCGTGGCTTCTCCAGACCCTTAAGTCTGTCACATGTGCTCAAGGTGAACCTACTCTCATCTGTGAAAAGCAGTGGCGGACCTGCTAATTCTAGTGTTCAATGGCAAATGCCAATCAAGATCTATGGTGCCGGGCAGCGAGCACAGGGCCCACTAGAGGATGTTGGGCCCTCAGGCCACCCTCTTGAAGTCTGTTTATGATTGTGTGGTCAGAGTGGTCAGAGACATTCACACCAGTGGACTGCTGGAGGTCATTTTGTAGGGCTCTGGCACTGCTCATCATGTTCCTCACAAAGAAGCAGATACTGCAGTCCTGCTGATGGGTTAAGGACCTTCTACGGCCCTGTCCAGCTCTCCTAGAGTAACTACCTGTCTCCTGGAATCTCCTCCATGCTCTTGAGACTGTGCTGGGAGACAAAGCAAACCTTCTGGCAATGGCACGTTTTGATGTGCCATCCTGGAGGAGTTGGACAGTCTGTGCAACCACTGTAGGGTCCAAGTATCGCCTCATGCTACCAGCAGTGACACTGACCCTGGTCAAATGCAAAACTAGTTAAAAACAGTCAGAAAAGATGAATAGGGAAAAAAATGTCAGTGGCCTCTACCTGTAAAACCATTCCTGTTTTGGGGGTCATCTCATTGTCCCCCATCTAGTGCACCTGTTGTTAATTTCATTAACACCAAAGCAGCTGAAACTGTTTAACAACCCCCTCTGCTACTTAACTGACCAGATCAATATCCTAGGAGTTTATTTGACTTGATGTTATACTCTGATTAAAAAGTGTTACTTTAATTAACTTTTTGTTAATTTTTTTGAGCAGTGTATATTAAAAGTCTAACGACACACTTATCTATGTAATCCAGTGGCCATTATTTGTCACATTTATCATGTTTTGAAAATTTCTTTTGGCTCTGAGACCTTTAATTTTTTTGAGCAGTGTATATTGAATTAGCAACTGAGTGTACAGTTGCAAGAAAAAGTATGTGAACCCCTTGGGATTACGTGGAGTTTTGCATGAATTGGACATAAAATGTGCTCCGAATGTCATCTAAGTCACAACAATAGAAGAATACAGTCTGCTGAACATAATACTACACAAACATTAGATGTTGCCATGGTTTAAGTGCACATAACATTTAAACATTCACAGTGCAGGGAGGAAAAAGTATGTGAGGCCCTGCTTAATGACTTCTCTCAGTGCTAATTGGAGCCAGGAGTGAGCCAACCTTGACTCCAATCAGTGTGATGATATTGGATGTGTTGCTGACAGCTGTCCTGCCCTTAAAAAACACACACCTGTTTTGGGTTTACTGGTTTCAAGAAGCACTGTCTGATGTGAACCATGCCTTGCAGAAAAGAGCTCTCAGAAGACCTACGATCAAGAATTGTTGACTTGCATGAAGCTGGAAAGGGTTACAAAAGTATCTCCAAAAGCCTTGATGTTCATGTGTCCACGGTAAGACAGACTGTCTACAAATGGAGAAAGTTTAGCACTGTTGCTACTCTCCCTAGGCGTGGTCGTCCTGTAAAAATGACTGCAAGAGCACAGCGCAGAATGCTGCATGAGGTAAAGAAGAATCCCAGAGTGTCAGCTAAAGACCTACAGAAATCTCTGGCACATGCTAACATTTTTGTTGACACATCTACAATAAGGAAAACATTAAACAAGAATGGAGTACATGGGAGGACACCACGGAGGAAGCCATTGCTGTCCAAAAAGAATATTGCAGCACGTTTGAAGTTTGCAAAAGAGCACCTGGATGTTCCACAGCACTACTGGCAAAATATACTGTGGACAGATGAAACCAAGATTGAGTTGTTTGGGAAGAACACACAACACTATGTGTGGAGAAAAAAAGGCACAGCACACCAACATCAAAACCTCATCCCCACTGTAAAACATGGTGGAGGGAGCATCATGGTTTGGGGCTGCTTTGCTGCCTCAGGGCCTGGACGGATTGTTGTCATTGATGGGAAAATGAATTCCAGAGTTTATCAAGACATTTTGCAGGAAAACGTACGACCATCTGTCCGCCGACTGAAGCTCCGCAGAGGATGGGTGATGCAACAGGACAATGACCCAAAGCATACAAGTAATTCAACAAAACAATGGCTGCAACAGCACAGAATACGCCTTCTGGAGTGGCCCAGTCAAAGTCCTGACCTCAACCCGATTGAAATGCTGTGGCATGACCTTAAGAGAGCGATTCACACCAGACATCCCAAGAATATTGCTACACTGAAACAGTTTTGTGAAGAGGAGTGGTCTAAAATTACTCCAGATCGTTGTGCAGGTCTGATCTGCAACTACAGGAAACGTTTGGTTGAGGTTATTGCTGCCAAAGGAGGGTCAACCAGTTATTAAGTCCAAAGGTTCACATACTTTTTCCTCCCTGCACTGTGAATGTTTACATGTTATGTGCAATTAAACCATGGCAACATCTAATGTTTGTGTAGTATTATGTTCAGCAGACTGTGTTCTTCCATTGTTGTGACTTAGATGACGTTCAGAGCACATTTTATGCCCAATTCATGCAAAACTCCACGCAATCCCAAGGGGTTCACATACTTTTTCTTGCAACTGTACTTACATAGTTTGCATAGTTTACATAGTTAGTTTGACTGAAAAAGGCAAAAGTCTTTCCAGTTCGACTTGTTTTCCTCATGTTAGTCAGCTTTGTTGGTGCTTCATTAATTTGCCAAGGAACTTTCAAGTTAAATTATTACGAAAGCTGGACATACATGATTGAAATTTGGTCAGTTCAGCAGGGAGCGGACGAATTTCGATCAGTCTGTGGCCGACAGAAGTTGATTGTTTGAGTAACTTCAGTTAAAGGGACATGTTACCGATGTTAATCAGTGTATTCTGACAGCTGTCAGAATACAATGTCCCTGCAGGGGGATTCCACCTTCCACCTCATTTGTGTGCATGGTGGAATCTGGCTGAGCCAAAACCAGATTTATAAATGCTTTCATCCAAGATTCACATATTTTTACTTAGATCCAATTGGAAAATGTGTGAATCCTTAGTATTATCAGAAACACATAGAAGAGCGGACTTTGTATAAATGTACCTTAATCTGACATTTGAAACAAATGTGAATGCCAGGATTACAAAGGAAAGCAGCTGGTGAGTGCAGTTTCACTTTGGGTGAAGAAATACCCGACTTGTGGTTGAAATGAAAGAGTTCGACTGTCTTGAGGTGGAAATGTAACATACTGGATCACTTTGAAGTGACCAAGTTCACATCTTGGAGTGGATGTTTATTTTTCTGTTGCGATGGAGATTCATCACATCTTTTAAAGTGGTTGTATTCACATCTTTGTTTTTAGTATCACACAATATTGATACACAGTGAAAGACAGAAATAATTGAGTGTTAATTTATTGACATCTAGTATGGAGGTTGTGTGTAATAGCAAATAGCGCTGCATAATTTTGATATACTGTAGGTGTATCTTTTTTATCATTCTTAAATAATAAGGTATGCATCATAACAAACAGACATTTAAATTGACTTCTGTTAAGCAAGCCTTTCTCAACCTTTTCAACACTGAGGAACCCTTGAAATAACTTTCCAAACTCAGGCAACCCCTGCTAAAATTTACTATATGGACAACTCATGATACATTATGATGTCCAGAATTGCGTGCCAGAAAGATTGAAGAGAATGACACTCCCAGATTACGTGCAGCAGGGTTCCTCTGTGGGTGCCACACCTCCAACAAAGATCAGTCTGTCATGTGAATAGTCTAGCAGCACTGAGGACGTCCTATATCATCAAGCGACTATCTTGTAAGATATTTCCTGATATTGGTAACTGATTGAGGCCTTATGTGCAAAAGTGAAAAATGGGTGTATCTAACAATAAAGGGGGTTTTGTGTGATGTAACAGTTTAATTGGGATATCATTAGGATATACAAAAACACAAAGCCCGGAAGAGACACATACATCCTTAGTATTACACTTAGTATTTAAAGCAAAAAACTTTACCCATAACAACTTAATAAAAAATAGTAAGAAACGTACACTCCACATTAATAATTATGTTATCAAAATTACTGTGTGCTACAAATTGCCTCCAGCATTGTTCCTGTTTCTTCTTGCTGGAGGCTGCCATTTTGCTGAAGCTTAGAGCCCCTTAGCAGCAGAACATCTTTTGGCTAACAGCAGATGGGCATCTAGTGGCTCTGATTTTAGGCATAATTGTAAAAATAGAGAGCAACTGAGCATGAGCAAAGCATTGTGAGACAGTATGTTACTGGATTTTAAACAGTATAGGCCCTCATTTTTAATGTTTTACAGAGTGTGGCAGGGTTACTCCGTGCCACTGTTTAAAATGGTGGTTTGTGCCAGATTTTGTAAGAAGGAAGCACATTAATGGCACAGGCGTGTGCTGGCTTCATATGAGAGTCATAGAGCAGGGCCCTTGAACCCCTCATGTTTTGTTTTGTTACTGTATTGTCTCATGTTCTGTCCCCCACTATAATGTACAGTGCTGAGCAAACCTTTTAGCGCTATATAAATACTGTATAATAATAATAATAATAGTTAGAGCTCAGAGCCGCAGTGTGTGAAGGGAGGTGTGAGAGGTGCTGCTATGCACTACACTGTCCATGTCAGGACAGACCAAGGCCTGAGCCTGAGAGAGAGTCCATGAGGCACAGAGCAACTAGGGATCTGCAAGAAAAAATGTGGATCTGAGGTGCAGCTTCTGTGCATGAACACTGGGATGTGTTTGCTGGTCAGAAGGACCAAAAAGGTACTAATCCGAACTGAGCTGAGAGAGCCAGGAGGCAGAATGTCATGTTCTGTTTGTGCTGTTAGTGAGAACCCCCTGCGTGAGAAGACATACCTGTATGAACTTTACTTTGAAAAAAAAGTGGGCAGAGAAGCCCTGAAAATTATCTCTGGCATGGAGGAAACTCACTATTTTGGCACTACCACTGAGCTACAAAACCCTCAACATGTCACAATTGGTGGAGGATGTGGGCAGAGATGGTGGAGTTCCAGATCCTCGCATACCAGAAACAGTGAGTAGAAAGAAACAGTGTGTTCTTCTATGTGCATCAGTTGTGATTGCAGTGAAGTTTTGCTAGTATTAAAGATACAGTACACCAAAATGTTTCCTGACTTGCAAAAAACTGTGTCAAAAAGTTGTTTTGTGCCTGACTGCAGAGATGGGGACAGTCAAAGCACAAAAAAGAAGCAAGGTTTGCTGAAATGAGAGACAGAGCTCTTTGGCTGGAGGGATTGGTACCACGAGGACAAGTCCCATACAAGCCTGAATAAAGTTTGCCAAGGCATGAGAGTCCATCAGTGTGTGTCTGCTGTGGACAGGTGCAAGCGGCATTTGGCCACAATGGAGCAAGTGGAAAAAGAAAGCAAGCCATCGCTCAGTGCACGGAGAAAGCAGATGGGAGCGGTTGCCTGTGGCAACAAAAGAGAGATTTGTTTTGCAGACTTCATACAGTTTTTGTTGCTTTCTGAACATGTTGAGGACTTTTTGGATGAGTTTGCAATGATTGCTTTCTACAGAGGGTGATCCACAGGTCACTGGGTTGAATTGGTGCAGCCATTTTTGATAGAAGAGTACCAAGGGATGTACCAATTGATGAGTCATGACCGAGATGACTATGACAGATACCTAGAATCAATGCAGAGGAAGGGTAGTGTGCTGGGTGACACACAGGTTGCAGCTGGTAAAGAGCAAAGACAGCCCGCTAAAGCTTATAGCACTGTTGATATGTCTATGAATGCTAACGATCATAGTGATAAAAGTATTATTATGGATAAATGTAATGATGTTGATGAGAAAGGTATTGTCTGTTCTGCAGATTCCCTGGTGATGCAAAGCACTCATGATGGAAGCACAATGGATTGGGACAGTTGGGCCAAACAATTGATAGTCATGCTAGACAAGGCTATGTTATGCAACAAGGGCATGGACATAACAACTGCTATGCCAGATAGAGGGATCTCAGAGCGGCCAGTGATCCAGGCACAGGGGCCCCTGCTGAGATGGGTCCCCTCCAGTCAGAAGGATCAGATAAGGTTGCATGCTTAGCAGAGGTTTTGTCTACAGCCCAACAAATTAGTAATGTTGAGTGTCAGAATGACAGTGTAATTGGTGATGACTTGAAGAGACTCGGTGTTGCTGAAAATGAGTATGACACATGCATTTGGCAGTGCTGAAGGGAAGGCACAAGTTGTGTCAAGTACCTCTGAGTTGAAGGTCTCTTTAAATGGCTCTGCCTCTCAAGCCTTAGTGAATGAGCCCCTCTATGTTGCTAGTAAGTGAAGAGTCCCTAAGGTTCTGTGTTTAGATGTGGGGTGTATAGAAATCACTGAGATGTTATTGGAAATGTTGGAATTGATGAAAACCCTTTAACTGTACACCTGTGTGTACCCACCGCAGATGGATGGCCTGGTACTGCGTATTACCAATCAGTGGAGACAGGTGTTAAGCAATGATGGTCAGAATTGGTATTGGTTACTGCCGTGCTGATTACTTGTATGGAAAGTGGTCTCACGGCTCTCTGCGAGAGTGTTACCAGGGGATGTTTGGTGCAGAAGGTGCTCAGGGAAACTGCTAGAGGAATCAGAAATGACAGATATGTTAGAAGTCTCTCCGTGTGATGGGGTGCATTCCTGTTGGCGCAGTCCGAGGTGCAGTTGAGCAGTGGTTGGTACACGGTGCATATACTGTCTTACCCACTAGACCTCATGAAAAGGGTTGCAGCAGTAGCAGAAAATCTATCCATCAACCGCAAAGAGTTGCAGATTAAGGCCCCCGGAGATACTCTGACAGGAAATAATAACAGTGTTGGTAACTGTAACGGGGAAGAGTGTAAACCCATGTTGAAAGTTGTCTCACAGTGTGCTGGGTTGCTTCCTTCTAATCTTGGGTATGAGAAGCACTCTAGAGCACTGTTGGACAGGTCAGAGGTATGGGTTGAGGTACCAGAGGATACAGAAATGGTTAAAGAGACTCTTGTACAGTCGCTTATGGAGTGTTAGACAATAGGGGATGTTGTGAAACTTTGGGAAGGTCCCATAGGGAGTAACCGCTGGCCTGTATGTAGTCCCTCCTCCGATACAGTCCTAGCAAACAATGGGACAACAGTTCCACGTGATGGTGACCATAATAAGCTGAGTACTCCACTGTGTAATTTTTCTATTGATGTTTATTAGAAGAATGTGGTGTTAATCTCAAATGATTTGGTTGCCAAGGGTAACCACACAGGGCTTAACAAACCTGAAAACCGGATGGTGCTGGTTAAGATTGAATCAGATGGTGAGAGAGCTCGGTCCCTGACAGGTACCATAGAAGTAGGGCTCCTATAGTCCTGGGAGAGTAGGTCTGGGGGAGGTAAAAAGAAATGCAGGAACCCAAGTCCAAAAGGTAGAAGGGATAGTAAAGAGACCAATGGGACCCCTCGGTTCAGGAGGAAGTGCTTGTGGAAGCACACCTGGAAAAAGACGTGGGTAGAAGTCAGACAGGCTAAGACTCCTGTTCATGATAGTGAAGTGCTTGTAGAAAGACGCAAATCAGAGGTGCAGCGTCTGTGCATGAACACTGGGATGTGTTTGATGATCAGGAGAGCTGCAAGAGAGAGCCAGGAGGTTGAATGTCATGTCTTGTTCGTATTGATGGTGAGAACCCCCTGCGTGGGAAGACATAGCTGTATGAACTTTACTTTCTTTTAAATAAAAGTGGGCAGGGAAGCCCTGAAAACTGATTCTGGTGTGGAGTAAAAGCAATGCTTTGGCACTGCCATTGAGCTACAAACCTCCCAACAGGTCACAATAGATATAGCTATAAAAGGGGCCAGACTAAAGTGATCTAGCAGGACCTAATTTTCTGACTAAATTTCCACTTTAATTATTACTCTACTTTCAAAATTAATAAACTTTCACGAAAACAATTACTACACTCACTGCAATGTATATTTTTTTAAATTAAGTTTTAATATATAGTCAGCATCCTACATCCCTGGATCTGTTAGTTATCCTGCATATAGCTTTTACGTAAAATAACTACTGCCTATGTTTTCTTTCACTGGGTGCTCACTTTGAATGGCTCAGATATAGAGACATATCTACATTAGGACTGCATTCACATGGGCATTTAGCCACACTAAAGAGCTCTTTCACATGAACTTTCCGATCGGGTCCGTCTGCCCGTTTTTCAGGCGGACCCAATTGGAACCTCCATTCTCCTCTATGGAGTGGTGGGTGTAAACGGACATGTGTCTGTTTACACCCGCCAACATCCGATCCTATCTGCCAAAAAGGGACAGATGGGGATCCAATTCCCCTTCCGTCTGTCAGATCAGATCAGATGAAAAGACAGGTGGCCCGTTTTCATCCGACCGCCCATAGAGGAGAGCAAGCAGCTCTGTCTGGTCTGCAGAAGCGGAGCAGACACAGAGCTGTCATCCACTTGCTCAGCGGGAATAAGCGGAGAGATCACCTGCTGATCAAGCGGATACGCTACACAGGTCTGTCCCATGTGAAAGAGCCCTAAAAATCCTAGCCTCAAGAATCTATGGATTCCTGTGGCTGTGATTGACAGCGCCAAAAAATACAATTATGAATGACATTTATGATTGTTAAACACTCACAGGCAGCCTCCAAATTCCTGAGATGGTTTTCGCCACACTGTTACATCACTCTGTAAAGCAGAGAAGTCAAGGTCAACACTACTGGTTTAAGTATCAGATGACGGAAATAGTAGAAAATATAACATAACTAGAAATCCTATTGCAAAGATTAACAAAAACAGGGTATACATTAACACAATTATAGAAATGCAGATTTTTACACGTGAACAAATTGATTAAATAGCTTTAAAACAATAAGACTGATTTAAAACGTACTTGAAGAAAAACAACGGCAATGTAAGGGAAAAAAAAAACCGCTATTGACCCCCACCCGCTCCACAGCAATCTACAGTACATTTTCTTTGTAAAATAAAGGTTTTATACCATAGTAGAAAAAAAGGGAAAAAACCTGTGCTACACCCCAGACAATACATTGGAGAACCAATCCCAGAGGACGCCATTTTTGGAGAAAGGAACGTTGGGCGGAGTTTTCTCTGACATGACCTTGTTCTAGCCAGTGGTCTGACTACGTGGGAAATTTAAATGTTTACACTGCCTTTGTGCACCTTATCTATGTAAGTGCAATACCTTAATACATTTTTTGCTGCTTTATCGGGTGCACTATGAAGTATTCTTCTTCTGTTTTAAACCTTTCCTTGCATGATGTGGAGAGCTGTCTGATGTGATGGATTATTTCAAGTGTACCTGCAGTTGTCCATTCATCTTCTATGCATCTCCTTGGTATGGCTAACTAGGGTTTCAGTGTGGGATCTGAACACCATCTGCTCGTTTGATCTCTTGATTGGAGATCAAAGTGTCTGCTAAGAGGCTAATTTTTTTCTTTTGTGTCAAGCATTTGTGGACACTTATGCACTTTCTGTTGGAGGATTTCTTTAGCACACAGCACTGTGTTATTGGCTTTTGTGACTTTTAATTATTTAATATATGAATGTGGACTTATATCATTTCAATTAATTTTTGTACATTTTTTATGTAGCAGTATTTATTTGACTTATTATTGTTTATGATTTATTAGTGTACAGCGCACTCATTTTTTATATGTTTTATAACATAGTACCCTGACAGCCAATGTCCAAGATATCTGGTCTTATTTTTTTATTTATTTCAGGTATTTATATAGCACCATCAATTTACGCAGCACTTTGCATATATATATATATATATATATATATATATATATATATATATATTTTACATTCACATCAGTCCCTAACTCAACTACAGTCTAAGGTCCCTAATTTACATTCATACATACACATACTAGGGCCAATTTAGACGGGACCCAATTATCCTACCAGCATGTCTTTGGAGTGGTTTGGAGTTGCACTTCTAGCAGTGTCCACATTCCATTGTGATGCTGGTTGTGCTCTAATTACAGTATTGGTGTGATGACATTAACAAGAGAGGTGACTACAGGACTCATTGAAGAATGGCATACTGAGGGACTTCAGCAGACAAGTCATTACAACCGGAACCAGAATGCTGGAAAATCAATGAACTGTAGATTGGATTAATTAAGTTTTAGGCTCCATGCACATTGGGCTTGAAAAAACATGCCAGTTCCCTTTGCACAAAAAAAAGAGCATTTTTGCACACAGTTTTGGAGACTCTAGCATTTTTTCTGACAGAAAGCTCCAATCAAAAACGCAAACCAGAAGGGTTTTTTTTAACATTGAGCTTAAAATATGCCCCTCATCGTTCTAATGTGCATGGACACATAAGATAACATTGAGCTGCTTTTAAAGACAAAACCAAAAAATTCTTGTGTTTCTGCAGCGATTTTTTTTTTTTTTTAGCCAGTGTGCAAGGACGTTTACACCAATGCGTTTTTTAGTGCTTTTTGCAGAAACGCACTATAGCCCATTTAACATTGTTTCCTATGGAACTTGTTCACATCTATGCTTTTTTGAGCTGCTACATTTTCGAAAAGGGTCAAAAGCAAAAATCAGCTTTTTTGCTACAAAAGAGTTCAAAGGAGAAGCTGCTGAAATGCATGGTAGTGTGTTTTTGCTGTGTTTTTGCGTTTTTTATTTTTTATTCTGTCCAGGAATGGAAAAAATTCCACTTTAACAAAAAAAAGAGCGGAACAAAACTCAAAATGCAGTGAAAAATTGTCAAAAATGCACCACAAATGCATCAAAAACACGTGTAGAAAAAAGCAAAATAAACTGCAATATGTTCAAAAAGCAAACTGCACACTGTGTGAATGGAGCCTAAGCTGGTATTGAAAAAAATTAAGTTGGCAGTAATTAAGTTAATTAAAAGGTAAATTGGCGTAATTAAGTGAAATTACCTTTTTTATTTTTTATGCTTTATAGTTAAATTTTAAACTTAAAAAATACCGTCCCAACCACTAAACCCTCCTCCCATAGACCTCACTCACACCAGGGTAGTGTTGACAAATGATGCTGTTCACTTCAAGCTTCTATGTGCAATTTTTTACACAATGATTGTAAGTGGTAATTTTTGGTTAGTTAATTTGATAGGAAAGATGTGCTGATTTATGTAAACTGAAATAAAAACTTGGACTTCCTTTAAAGTACTTCTATATGATGATCATACTACCATCAGAAAGGGTAACCCTAAAATACCATGGCTGTAGAAGTCACTGCTCTGCAATCCCATGTCAGCTGGTCATGTGACCAAATGATGAAGCTGTGGTCACATAACAAACCAATCAGTTCAACTAAACTGCGATTCTAGTTTCTAGTAAAGTAGTTTCCAGAAATAATGTGTAAAATAATCAGCTTGATGAAGGAACTTTGTGCTTTAAAAGCTTGCTATGGCTTGCACTATACTAAGCTATTAAAGCTACTGCTCTTAAGTTTTTTGTTTTTTTTTGTTTTTTTAACCAAAACTATGATTTTATTTCACAGCCTTCATGACATATTAAATCATCCTTAACTAATGGTATTGCTGAAACTGGGAAGTGAATGAGTTCGCTGGAAGTCTTATCATGTAATTGCATTTCTGAGTGCATTTATAACTAGTGTGGGTAAAGGTCCCAGTTAGTATTTTCTCTCCAAGCAGATAAAAGATTTGTTCTCAGTGTCTATCAGAAATTACATTGATAAAATACACTGTAGGTTGACTTACTGATTTTTTAGCGACACTCCACTCTTCCTCTGGAAGACTGTGGTACTGAATCAGCGTATTCTGCAACTTTGCAGACATTGTTGGTACATCTATATGGTCCACCATGATTCTAAATGTAAAACAAAATATTGACATTGAAGGTGACTCATTTTAAAGTATACCTATTAAAACAAATCAAGTTTTAGAGGCCATCTTCAACCTCTCCATCTACTACACATGTCCCAGCAGATATCTCAGATCAGCACGTCACCTTCATCCAAACAAGGCACCATTTCTGTGAGCTGGCTGGCCAACAATTCTGCACCATTGATTATGATAGAGAGCTTGGGGTCCATTTACTAAAGGGAAACAGGCTGTTCACTTTGCAAGGGAATTTTCTATTAGTTTAGTAAATGAGGTGAAGCTCCACTGACTTCCATCATCCAGCCGTGTGACAAAAATGATGTAATTTATTTTATTTTCCTTGTATGTCATTGGGTTATCTTTGCAAAGCTATTTTTTATACCATGTTCAATCTAAGGGGAAATTCCCTAGCAAAGTGAACAGCCTATTTTCCTACCCTACTCTCTCTTCGCAGTCCATACTTTATAGTGGAGACACTTGCAAGCTGACATCTTCTACATTACACTCTATGGTAGAGGCAGAGGCATATTTACCACAATGCAAACAAGGCATTTGCCTAGGGGGCATTTTTTAGGGGGGCAGCACTTCCCCCTGGAAGAAGGGACATATACGGCATGGGGACCAGGTGGAATCAGAGAGAGGCTGTGGGCTGCTTGATGGTGTATACAGAGCCCAACTGCTGTTCGCAGGGATGTCCAGAGCTGTGAAGGAAGTGTCTCTGTGTTGCCATGGAGGAGGTGGATGTTAGTCGAAGGCTCTCTTGGGTGGGGGGGGAATGGGGCAGAGGTGTTGTTGGGCTCAGGTGACAGGCTCTCACTCTACCAGGGAGGGGGGGCGTCTAATTGAATGTGTTGTCTAGGGCAGCACAAAACCTAAATACACTACTGGGTAGAGGGGAACATGCAGGCATGCAATAACATCAACTACTACCCAGCTCATGGAGGAAATTCATACAACACAAGCTCCCTGTACAAGGCTGAGCACCTGCCTCAATTTTGTCCAGAAAGCAGGAAGTCGTCATACAGTTTACACAGCACTGACAGCCGCTGCATCTGTTAGGGAGGTAAATAGTTTGTTTACACCACCTTGTTCCAAACAAACTATTTAAACTCCACTAAAACATGGAGTTCAGCTTTAAAATGGCTGTAAAGGCACCGATTCACACATGTGCGGTGCGGATTGAAGCTCAGGTTTCACAGCTAATTGATACAGAAGTTGTTCAGCGGTTCAGGTCAGGTTTACATCAGGTTCAGGACAGGATTAGATCAGGATTTTTTCCTGTTCACACATATGCGGTTTACAAACGGTTCCCATAGAAGTCAATAGCCTGTAATCAGCAGTTGAACCGGACCGCACTGCTCAGAAATCGGACAGGACTCTTTTTCAAACCATATTGAATCTGCACCGCCAGTGCACCGGACATATGTGAACAGGCATCATAGGAAGCAATGTTTTTTCACATAAGATGCAGATTGGATACGGTTCAAACTGCGTCCAATCCGCATATATGTGAATTAAGGGTTTTTCTTTTTTCTTCATGCATACTATGGATGAATGTAAAAAACCATCAGTTTGTACCCCCCCCCCCCCAATAATTACCTCAATCCAGTGATGTGTACAGGAGCAGTGACTGGCAGAGCAACTGCACGCCGCTCTACCCATGCTGCCATTGGTGGCTAGGCATGTCAATCACCGGGTCCTGGCCAGCGATTCCCTGCCAGCATGCAGCAATCACCAAGTAAAACTAACAAGTAAACAACACAGGTCTCTCTCCTGCCAGCAAGCTCATGCTGTTGTGTATTTCTCTGCACAGCAGAGAAATACACAGCAGCATGTTTCCTTAGTAAACACACACAGTAACACAGTTAACCCTTCGATCACCCCAGATGTTAACCTCTTCCTACTCATTAGTACAGTGTCAGTGCTTTTTATTATACTGATCACTGTATTAATGTCATTAGTATGTCAGTGGCAGTTAGTCAGTTCCCACCCAGCGTCAGAATGCCCGTTGCAATCCCACTATAAGTCGCTGATCACCGCCATTACTAGTATAAAAAAATTAATATACAAATTCCAGTATATATACCGCCATTTGTAGGCGCTATAACTTTCACATAAACCAATTAATTTGCAGGTATTGGGATTTTTTTTTGGCAAAGACACAGCCAAATACATTTTTGCCTAAATTTATGAAGACATTTGATTTTTAACATTTTTTTACTGGATATGTTTATAGCAAAAAGTCAAAAACTTTGTTTTTTTTTTTTTCAAAATTGCTGGTCTTTTTTTTGTTTAATAAAAAACGCACAGGTGATCAAATACCACAAAAAGAAAGCTCCATTTGTGGGAAAAAAGGACATAAATTTAATTTATGTACAGTGTTGCATGAGTGCGCAAATGTCAGGTAAAGTAATGCAGCACCATATCGCAAAAAATGGCCTGGTCAGGAAGGGGGGCAAATCCTCTGGAGGGCAAGTATCCTTATCCTGGAGTGTTAGCTTAGTGGATGATCCTAATGCTGCTGACTACACCAATGGGGTATCTCTGTAACCGGGATCCCATGGGTGGATGAGATCTTCCATGCAGGTGTCACTGTCCAGCACCTGTCTTTGACCTGCATGCTGCAAATGACATGGAATAGCTGCCTAGGAAGAAGTGTCAGATATTCCCTAAAATAATAATAATAACAATTAGCTACATTGAAGTAATCATGATCACATATCTGCAGCTTGGATCCTTGTGTAACAATACAGTAGCAGCCAAGTGACTCATCTATAGCATGACACAGGGCAGACTTCTGTCCATAAGCAGCAGCTTCTGCTGACCATCAGTATGGAGGGACACTCTGACCTCCTGCCATAGGGAACTGCAGGATCCCCAATAGTGACATGCTACATATCCACTACATCAATACTGCTGCATAACCAGGTACACTGCCTGCTCTTACCTAGGTACAGTACAGCAGCATGCTGAGACCTGTAGTCCCTCCTGAACACAAGATCACAACCAGTACAATGCAAGGATAGAACATCCCATAATATCCTCTTCACTTACCCAGTCCTTTGCCTCTTCTCTCGCCGGATGGCAGCTGCACAGTGCTCTCCAGTATCAGCAGTTCTACTACCATCCAATCACAGCGCGAAGTCATTCATATTCACGTCACCAGAAGAGTACAGGAACCAATAGGAGAGGAGTCCCGGTCACAACCCGCCCCCCTCCTGTTTGACAGCATCTGTGCAATGATAGAAGGATGCTGGAGGGGCGGGGTCATGTGACTCATTCAGGCATCCCCTCTGTCTGTAGAGTGATGAGCGGAGAGCAGATGGGGAGCTGCAGTGAGTGATGTCCAGGGGTTGCCTAGGCTCATCCCAAACTATTGTTAGTCAAACAGTGTGACTAACAAATGTATATCACGGCTCATTGTGCCGGAAGAATGTCCTTCCGTCTTCATTCATGAATCACAGGGAAATTGTTGGATTAGCAGCTGCATCAGTGGCTAGGTTATTTTCTCATACCAAATTTTAAAATACGGATGTGATGAATGACTTCTATTGGAAGGAAAACAAGACTTCCCATACATTCAAATGATTTTCATCTTTTACATTTAAAATTTGAGGATATACTTCCATAAAGGATCCATTATTTTTCCAATTTCTGATAGGAATAACCAATCCATCAACATGTCTATGTAACAACCCATTCAACAGAAATGACACACGGGGAAGTGGATTTCAATCAATAGTTGTCAGATACCATCAATCACATTTCTGTATCTTATAGTTAAAGCGGAACAGAAAGCTTAAAGCAGAACTTTACACATAACAACTTCATAAAAGTTAGTAAGGAACAGGGGCGGACTGACAACTCATGGGGCCCCCGGGCAATAGGGGATTATGGGGCCCCTGTGTCCTTGCCCAAACTCAAAAAAGCCTATGAAAAAGGTACCAGGGGCATCTCATAGGGCCCCCTACTGGCCCTTGGGCAGTGCCCTAGTTTCCAAATGGTCAGTCCGCCCCTGGCAAGGAACATACACTCCACATTAAAAATTGTGCTACCAAAATTAGTGTGTGCTGTAAACTGCCTCCAGCATTGTTCCTGTTTCTTCTTCCTAGAGACAGTCATTTTGCTAAAGCCCAGAGCCCCTAAGCAGCAGTAAATATTTAGGCTTTCGGCAGAATGGCCTCTGCACAGTGCCTGAGAGAGTGACTGAGCATGTGCAGAACAGGATTACTGGATTTTAAAAAGTATAAACACTTATTTTTAATGTGTTACATAGCTATGTCCACAAGAGGGACTAGTCTGAAGTGATCTAGCAGGACTAATGCATCATAAATGTCATTTAACATACATCACACTCCTATTGAAAGCAAAGAAAAATGGGTTTGATTATTAATGTAGAATTTCAAAAATTATTGTGGAACCGTTTTGATTAAAAGCTGAATTTACTAAACTGAACAGAAACACAGCTTGACTTTACAATGGATATAAAGGTAGAAGTGTTTATACCTTAAAGCATACTGAACCCAGGACCCTGCATTCACTATATCTGGTCTCCCATAGTGCACAGAACATGGAAATGCAGTTATTTGAGCAAATATAAACTGCAAAATACCTTTTCTCATCAGCAGTTAGAGCAGTCTTGTGACTTCTATCAGTGTCCAATCGAGCACATGTTAAAGCTTGTAGGAGGAGTTTTCATTCTGCTCTAAGAGGTTGAAAAACCTCTCTAGCAATACACAGCAAACTGAGCATGTGCAAAGTGACTTCACATGATATGTCTTATCAGGAGATAAGAGGAGGGAACTGGAAGAAGGGGAGGATCAGAGAAGTCAGGATCAAACAGCATTTTTATACAATGCAGAAGATTAACCCCTTAGGTTTCACAGTGAGTATAACAAACATGCTTTACTGCATATACAGACTGATTTTACTGTTGTGGGTTTAGTAACACTTTAATTTTCTGACTAAAGTTCCACTTTAAAGTGGAACTAAACCCTCCTTTCCTGTATAGCCAAGGAAAGCTGCCATCTTAACCTCTGTTTGATCTACAAACTGCCATGTAATCAGTTATGAAACCAGATATTTGAGTGCTGGTCTTCAGTCCTCTTCATTGGTTGGAGGCCGTCATTACTGCACATGGAGACTGGTCCAGCACTGTACACTGCACTGTACAGTGCCAGAGAAGACTGTGAACAGACAGGTAGGGGCATTTTATTGCAGAAGAGACATTGCATGTCTCTTCTGCAATAAACGCCTGCCTGCTCACTGTTTGTTACAGCAGAACTCCAGTACCACTTTAATCAGGTAGAAAAAAAAGTCCATCTAGTTCAACCTCCATATACAGAACCCTATACCCAAAGTTGAATCAGAGGAGGAGAGAAAAAAACGTACAAAGAATTAGGGGGGGAAACATTCCTTTATGGAAATAAAATGCTACCTGATATGAGATAAAAAAAAAGCACATGCCGATTAATGGAACACAATCAATAAATTTCTGCCCTGGCTGATCGACCCAGATTGATGGAATACGATCTAAATTGAGGCTAAATTGGTTGGAAGGAAGTAAAACCTATTTTGATGTTTGCAGATTTAATCAAATTGATCAAATCACATATCAATCGGATACATAAATAAATTAAGTGTATATGGCTACCATTATGTGAGGCATTGAGCAAATTACCCGACAAACGGCCTAAGGCTGGGTTTACTTGTGTGTGTTGTGTTTTTGGCACAGCATGGTTCTTCATGAACATGCATCAAAGACATACCATGCAGGACTTTGATGCACTTTCATAAAAACACACATTCTTATAGAGTTCAATAGGAGTGCGCCTAAAAATGTGTGTAAAATGAGCCTAAAAATGCGTAACCCCAAAAACGCAGCATCTCATGTGAATCCAGCCTTACAATCTAACATAACAAATCTGAATAAAGAGTGGTCTATTCATCTAGGTGAAGACAGCTGATTGCCTTTTTTCCTTGTTTTATGCAGAGCAGCAAGGGGGAGGGGAGGGAAGAAGATGGAGAAGAGGGGAAATAGGGGGGAGAAGGGGAGGGAGTAGCGGGAGAAGATAACTGTTATAATTTATAGATTCACAACATTGAGAATACCAGTCAGGTTAGCAAGGTCGTACTTACATACTTAGTAGAGTACTCCAAAAAGGTAAATGCCATCATATTTCAACTGTGCATGTAGGATGAAGTGCCCACAAGTCCCAGACTTTATAAAAATTGTATGATAGGTGGGAGATAGAAAATCTCCTCTCCATGTCACACTGGGAATTAAGATTGGTGACCACTCTCGTTAGGGATGAGGACTCTGGTTATCTATAAACTAGTTATATTACTTTTAGCTGTATAGAGGAGGTGTATTATAATGTTATGAAGTTCTGGGGAGAATCTGTCAATACCTATATTAAGAAGCTCTAAATCTGGGCTAGGGAGTATTGCAGTACCAGAGATTTCTGAGATTATTTTAAATATATTGTTCCAAAATGATCTGATGGACTTAAAAGGCCATATACAGTAATGTGAAATAGGGATCCTGTTTCTCCACCTTGTCTCCAGCATTATGGAGAAATAGTTGGATACATTTTGGTTAGTCTAATTGGGGTTAAGTACCATTGATGTAGTAGCTTAATGTAAGATTTCCAATGTGTGGCACATTGAGAGGCTTTATACGTGGTGGTGAAGGCTCTCTTCCATGTTTGGTCTGTGACCTTTTGGGAAAAAATGGCTTCCCAGTTGGTTAAGGATGTTTTTTTAAAAATGTGTTTTGCATCTATGATCAGTGAGTAGAATACAGATATACCTTTGCCAGGGTATTTGGGTCTATTTAAGAAGTGAAATGCCGAGGAAGGGAGTTTAGTAATGCATGAGATTATATTGGATTTCAAACAGTGTGAAATTCGGAGATATGCAAATTTGTCTTTGGAGGATAATGGGTATTTTTGTTGCAGTTGGTGGAAGGTGACCAAGTTTTGGTGGGCGAAAAGATCGGAAATGAGGGATATATATAGCTGTTCCCAAGGAGTTAGTTTGATGTCCGGGATTAGAATGGCGAGAGCTTTGAGAGGAATATGGATCTTGTTAGATTTAGGCATGGGATATTATAATAATTTTTACCGTGCATCCATCAAGGGTGCATAATTGTTGGAGGTTTTCTATCAGTGGAACAGAGTAGGAGGTATGACTGTGGTTTGCTAGGGTGAAATATTTGAGTTTCTAAAAGTGACCAATTTTTTTGCTTAGATGGATGCCACCAGAAGTAAGTCTGGTCATGTAGAATAGCTACGTAATATGTGTGTAGATGAGGGAGGTTTGTTCCCCCTTTCTTGGAAGGATGAATAAGTAGGTTATTGGAAAAATCTGGGTCGCCTTAACCAGTGAATTTAAACCTGTATTAAACCCAAAAACAAATATGTAGTATATTGCATCTTACCAATCCTTAGATATGCTGGCTGCATTAGTTTCTTTTTTTAGACATTTATTCTTGTACTTTCACCTGATGACCCAGCCAATAACACACGCTGCACTACTGTGATGCGACTTTGATGCTACTTGAGTGCCAGAGAGTGTAAAGT
Source organism: Staurois parvus (assembly GCF_062004578.1). Classification (NCBI taxonomy): domain Eukaryota; kingdom Metazoa; phylum Chordata; class Amphibia; order Anura; family Ranidae; genus Staurois; species Staurois parvus. The sequence continues at coordinate 4,062,967 of NW_028318150.1, read as the reverse complement.
TAAAGGCTTATTGAAGTTGCACTACATGAACAAAACATTCATACTTTTCTATTAGCAAAAAAATGCAAAATACTGCAAAAACGCATGTTCAAAATGCAAAACACACCGTAAAATGCGCTGGAAAAAACGCATCAACCACAACCTGCGTAGATGTGAACCTAGCCTTAAGCTTGCTGTACAAAATTCATGTGAGAACATCTTAGAATGTTCTTTGTTGCCATCATTGTGTCAACTAATTTTATCTGAAAGCCCATAACATTTTGTTGAGACCTCCTATACTGTTTGATCTAATACTTATAGACTTCAAAACAATATGTATGATTTATCATATGATTTTTCCGGTATGAAAACCACATTCATAGGTAGAATTTTGTTTGTCTGAAAAAAGCTTTTCATCATGCTCCTTTGAATTGTTTAATCACTACAGTCAAAAATGAATGTTGATTTGACCCCAATAATCATTAGAAAATCGAATGAACATTAAAAAAATTATATTTTTTAAACAAAATTCTACGGATGTATGGGCAGTTTTTGGGTGTCTCCACTCTGGATAAAGGACGAATGGAACCACTCCTTTACAGCTGCATTGTTGGCCTATGGAGAGATTAGTGTAGCCCATCACATATGTTACAATTCAATTGTACATTTACCTTTAGATCTCCCAATAACTATATAGTTCCAGGGCCTGCCTGACTAGATATAAATTGTTTGGATAGATTGGGTAGGACCTCATATTAGATAGAGCTGAACTCCAACTGACACTTAAGCAGCTATGGAAATAGTTACTTTTCCTTTTGGGGTAAAAGTTCTACATTCATAAATAAAAGCTGATCATTTTAAGCACCCCTGTCAGTGTTACATGATTTGTCTCAACTCTCTAACTGCTGCTTTGTCTGGACTGTTTGTTCTGTTAAAGTAAGTTAAAAAATAACAGACTTACTGGCCGGATCACCAGGTGAAAATAAAAGAAAATGAAAATGAATACAGCCACCATATCTGAGAATTGGTAAGCTGCAATACATTACATTTTTGTTTCTGTATTGAATACCTCTGTAAACATCAACATATGGCATTGTCCATTGCAGGTATCAGATTATTTGATAGTGCTGGACAAGGAACTGTACACACGGCAGCCTTAGCTGTTCGTAACCTACACTGCCATATTGGCCCAATGTGTAGAGTGGCGACTCCATGGTGCCCAGAAGAAAATACCCATTGAGGCACCTGCTATGCTATCCCAGTCTCCTCAGCATTATATCTGTTGCTTTGTGGTTTGCTAGTCAGACAAGATGTGTACTGTACAATGACAAATTTTGATTGACAGATAGTAAAGATCATAAAATGGAAATCTAATGCAAAGTTTTTTAAGAAAGTGATGCTTATCCTCCTTAGCATTTAGGGAGCTTCATTGGTGGTGTGACGGGTTCTTTCGTAGGAAAATGGGTGGGGCATGTCATAAAATGGAAGATGGTAACTTTGTTCTTCAGTCACTTTTGACAACATGGCATTGCGATTGTCACATGGAACAATCTTGGTAATGTTGTGTTCCACCATTAACATTACTCACAGCTAGACTCATGGTATCACACTTAATTATTATTATTCTTATACAGGACTTATATAGCGCCGACAGTTTGCTCAGTGCTTGACATTATAAACGCATTGCATTACTCCTCTTTCTCTAACCTGGCATAGCTATTGTGTAGAATGGCTACATGGTACAGCTGGTAATGCAGAGGAGTGGGTGCCATTGTTGGGTAGCACACTAATAAGATGCTCAGAGTGCCATTAAGCAGTAAGAAGACCATAAATTCACTCTTTTTTTAGGCTGACCATACACTAGCTCTACTGTAGTGATATGCTGCTGTCTACTATCTGTTTTCGTAAATGACTGTGCTGTGAATTATTTGTGTACATCACTTCCTGTCTCTGCGGGTCTGGGTTAAAACCTCCAGAAGGAGGATGTGGAGAGAGATCAAGAACTGAGCCACATGTACCTGTCTTGTATGCAGTCTTTATGTGTAGGGATGGGGCAGTGCAAGGAAGAAACCCATAGAGCATATTCAACCAAGCTGAGAGCCTACTCCATCCCTCTATTGCTTGGGGGATGCCCTACCTTACAGTAGGAGCTCAAGCAAAGGAACAGGGAGGTCTCTGATGGCAAGGTTCATTGTCTGCACCAGTGGCATACTTATGGTGTGTGATCATTGGGTACTGGCTGTATGGCCTATTTTTTGTATTTTGCTTTTTTTTTTGCACCTTGCAACTGTCAGACAGGTAGACACAGTGGTGTAGTGCCAGTATCATAGATCCCAGCTGCCGAAGATGATGGAAAGGTACCCGCATCAGAAAGGGGGGGCTCCTTTTGGTATCTTAGTTATGGGCACTGGATGACCTGTCCCAATACCACTTCTAACACATGCAAAGACCTGCCTTTTCATATGTGTTACAAGCATTGCTGAAAAAAAATCTTTCTTTCCATCTAGGCAACAACTGGCAGACAGTACATGCATTGGCTGTAATCACCAATGCTGAGTGACAGTTGTCAGTTTGGCTTTGTTTTTCCACTTGTAGGCAGGTGTCCCCTTTAAGGGTTGCTCCGCCTCCTAGTAGAGTACTTCTGCCTAGCCCTTTTTAGGGTGGATGAAGCTGGGCTCCAAGATCTTCTGCCCTGGGAAGGGTTAAAAAAAGAAAGGACTGCTGAGGGTGCCCTTTAGGAGAGGGGCTGCTCTGGGGTCCCAGGCTGGGAGCTATTTTGTGAAAGAGACAGCTAAAGAGGAAGAATACCTTGGTTTTCACCTTGATTCCCCCCCTTTGGTGAGTGTAGTGCACCATCATAAGTAATCAGATCTACAGAATAGGAGAAGGAGTAAGCATTATTCGGGATGAGCTACAAGACACTTCATGCCTCCTGAATGCTGAATGAATCTAATTCAAGAAAATATTTGAACTATGCCTTTGCCAATATCTGGAATGTTATGTTTCGTTGCTGAACTTAAGCAAGTAAAAGATGTTTATTTACAGCTACGAGCCTCTGCATGAATATATAGAGAAGTGCCTATTACAGCCAATACCAGGGGAATGAGTGTGAGAGATGTGTTTTTAAGGGTGCAAACCAGGAGGCTGGAGGACTTCAGTTATCAGAAAAGGCTACACACATTAAGCTTATTTTCCCTGGAGAAGAGACATCACTCAAGAAGACACGTGGCCATTCAATGAAATTGGAGAAGTGGTTTAACTTTAAACTATGTAAAGGGTTCTTAACTGTTAGAGTGGTAAGGATGTGGAACTCCCTTCCACAACCAGTAGTGTCAGAGGGAAGTGTTAAGGATTTAAAAAAAAACCTCTTAGCTAGGCATCTTAGTGTAACCAATATACAGGGATATGGGAAATGCATAGACATAAATGCATACACACACCCACACACGCTGAACTGGATGGACTGATGTCTTTATTCAACCTCATATATCTATGTAACATGTTATGAGATTCCACCAAGTGACGAGGAGTGTTAGTCCCTGTAACTGGAGAAATTATCCATATCTTTCTATAAATAAAAACACTCTAGACGTTAAAAGGATATCAGACGTACAGTACCTATCTAACCACCCACAGCCATCTATGCTGGCTGTTAGGTAAGAGTTTGTCTGTTCCTGTTTAACCTACAGAAACATGCGAGGGAAACCATCTGTGGACACTTCCAATGGAAGATTATCATGGAAAAAACAAAGCAATCTGACATAGTTATTGAAACTGTCCAAAATCAGCATCAGCTTGAAATGTCAAAAACATTTTTGTAGACACAAAGAGCAACTTCCTACCTTTCAAAGGGACACATGATTAAAACATTCATCGAGTTCTTATTGCTGTCTGTGACCTCATGGGGTGCATTTTACCTTGTAGGTCAATGTGTGATAGAGTGCTGCTGAGAAAGGAAGGGAGACAAATAACCAATAGTACCTGGCAGGTCTAACCCTTCACCATCTCATCCAAAACAAATAAATTATTTTGTTGGATTTAGGCTTTCAACTCGTTTGCTATAGTTTAAACCATTCCTGCCAAGAACCAGCATCCCTTTAACTCAGCTATTATACCCTAGTAGTGATAAGGTCTGCCTGATCACCTGACCAATGTGACTGGCTGTCATACTGGTCTTATGATAGAGAGCCTGTCCAGCCGCCTCTCGAGCATTACTAGAGATCGGGAGCTGTCTTTGACAGCTAAGTGACTGTGCTAGGAGTGCTCATACTGTCAGCTCAGAAACCCTTGTCACCCATAGAGATGTATATGCGGCTTGAAGACGTTAAAGTTCATCCTTTTTGCCACCGCACATGAGCCTTACATGGGCGACAAACCTCCAGTAATGTTGTGTCCCTTATCCAGTGCAGAAAGTGTAGCAAAGGATCTTATGTTGGCGATACAGGACAGAAGTTGCAAACAAGGATGAATTTGCACAGACATACCATCAAGGAGCATAAAGAAGATGACTTTTGCACAACTGTGGGACACCATTTCGCACAACCAGACCACACAATGGAAGACCTCAATGTTTTAGTTCTTAAAGGAAATTTCAAATCCATTCAGGAAAGAAAAACCTTTGAACTAAGAATGATAATTCTACTTGACACAAGAGATAACGGCCTTAATTTGGACATGGGATTCCTCAATCATTATCCAACATTTTTATGACTCTCTCTGTGAGTGTTGTTCTCCCCCCCCCCTTTGCTTTTGCTTTGCTGTGTCTTATCTCTAGGCTAACCCTAGGCTTGTGTTTCTTTCTTCTTCTTTTTTTCTGATCCCCCACATCTCTAACATTCTGCTAAAACTTTGTAATAATAGTACTGCTTGGACCTTGAAGAAGGGGACATACCCCGAAAGCTTGTCCTCAAAATTGTATGTTAGTGCAAATAAAAAAAGTATCACATCAGTACTCAATTGTTACTGTTTGCTTGAAATTCAACTAAAATAATTATGGTAATAAAGTATCCAAGTAATTGTCTTATAAATACCTATAAAAGTGATTCTTTTTTAACAAAACATGGTTAACGCCTTGTAATCCATGGCCCAATGCCTGTGCTTTCTATATAGTTCACTGCAGACATCAGTTCCTCATTACATTCTATACACTACAGATAATAGTTCATGAATACAGTTCATAACTCTTCTCTCTCTGTATTGTGGAGGATTTCTGAGCCAGTTTGGCTGAGCTTGTACGGACTCCACCAGCTCAGTAACCCGTCAACTCACTCCCAGTGACATTGATTCGCATGTTTCACTTGAATATTGGGAGGTTGTACTCTGTACATTACCCATGCTTACTCTTCCTTTGAGGTCTCACTCCATCTTCCATGACTCCCAGGCTGGATCCCTAAGATGTCCACGGTACCAGACCTAATATTGGGGTTCCAGTCACTAGGGAAGGAGTCTAAGCGCAAAAGCTCCTTTACCACCAGGGCCTCCATCACCTTTTCCAAGTCACCGCTTCCTGACTGGCTGGCTGCTTATGCACTGGACACTAGTACTGTAGTCATTAGCAATGTCAATATAGTCTCCTCCGAATAGCTTCACTGCAATGTTAGTCGATTGTACTGTATCTTCTTTAACTTGTCTTGACCCATTGTTAAACCCTGTTCTTGTGTTACGTCCTACATGCATTTTACCCCTTTAAGTTCGTCCTCAGGTAACTTCCGGCCATACCAAGTTGAATAACAATAAGCATTCTTTACCTTATTTACAGGAGTTAGGCAAAAAAATGGAAACACTACATACTTTGCAGGTGTTAAAGCAGAGTTCCACCCAAAAGGGGAAGTTCCACTTTAATGCTTTGTCCCCCGATCCCCATTAAGGATTGGCACCATTGGGGAGCGGGTACCCAAATTTGACAGGTACCCGCTCCCAGTTCAGCTGCGATCGCCTAGGTGATCGGAAGCAGAAGTTGTCCTCCCTCCCTCCTCTTAGTCTTCTGGGGCACGTGACATTTCCCAGAAGACTACGGGGCCATTAACAAAGCACAGCTCTTCTCACGCATGTGTTGTGGGCACCCGGCTGTGAAGCCACAAGCTGTCACAGGCGTGTGCCCACACTGAAGATACTGGAGCCAGGGAAAGAAGACAGCAGGGACAGGTAAGTGGCTGTATTTTAAAAGTCAGCAGCTATAGTTTTTGTAGCTGCTGACTTTTTTTTCAGAGGGAACTCTGCTTTAAAGTGACAACATGTTTTGCGTTGAAAGTGGAAGTGACATAACATTCTTTTGCTTCTGCTGTGTGATGAGACACCTAGCTTACAGGTGGGAAGCCTTGCTTTAGTCATTCACTGCATGCGCTGCTAGTAATACGGCTTACTTTACTTCAAAAAGGGCAAAATATTGGTGCCCGCTTAGTTGGTGCCTCTGTGACTGAAGTTGCCAAGTGCTAATTAAGACCAGCAGTACACCTGTTCAAACAAAGTGTTTTATAGCTTACAATTTCCAAAGAAGTAGTATTAAAGTTCCCACTTGCAAAGTGAATTTTCATCTCATTTATTAAGCTGAGCAAAATTCCCTTTAGTAAACCAACCCTATTGTGTTTGCAATGCTTGAATCTACACTTGGACAGAGTAGAGAAGTATTAGAACACCTGTCAGGTTTTTTTGCTGTCTGTGCCCTTGTTAGGAAGATTCACCCTTTCTGTTTGTTATGATTACCATTATCATTGAAAGTAAAAGAAAATCCCAAATTTTAGGTTATCACCAGAACAGTAATCGAGGGGAAATCTTCCAATTGGGACACCAGATGACAACCAGTGATTCCCTCACTTTCGAGAAATTTACTCTCACTTCCGGTTTTGGCTACAGGACAGGAGGTGAAGAGAAACCTCCCCAACTTGGTCACAAATGGCGAAAAAAATATAGGGCTTTTAACCCTCCCTTATGCTATCCAAAATGAAAAAAGTGCTTTTAGCTCTACTTTAAGCATGGCCAGAACATACACAGTCCAAGAGAACTGCTGTGCACTTTAGTAACTTTTCAATTTACTGCACTGGCCAAAGTCTAAAAGTGGTTTAAATAAGTGACAATGATAAATGGGTTCAGATACAGTCAACATTGCCAACTTGCTTACAGCAGCAGTAAATGACAATGTATGGTATGATTTTTAATCACTGACAATAAAGAATCCTTCACCTTTACCTTAGATTTTACAAACAGTACAGCAAAGTATTAATCAGCAGTATCGCCAGGTAATCTTAGTACTATGTTTCAAGGCATTTTACACTAAGATTGATTTTGTGTTAATATGGTAAAGTACTGTAATGAATGTTATGAATCCTGTTATTAAAGCTCCACTCATCAATCTGACTTGTGTCTCTGTTCTCTGTTGAATCACACACAGCTTCATGCTACATGCTACATAAACATTCTTTAGGAATTACCAATTAACATTAACATAATACAACATCCCTTATATGAACTGTTTATGTGTTTATAATATTTCTATCATTTTCAGTCAAGACAAAAGTTGCAACAATAAAAGAAATAGCAGTAACAGTAATGGTAGCAGCCAATATATTCTATCCTACCCCTGAAATATCAGGAGCACACACTTGACCAGTATTTAACACAGAGTTGTATAAAGGCCTCTTGAACACGGATTCAATAATTTACTGATGTTTATAGTCCGTATGTTGTTGACAGAAAGACCTTGAGTAAAATGTTCCGTAAACTTGCATATGCACATACAAGCATAAAATTCTTCTTCATCCTCTTCTAGTTGCTTGTCTTGCCATATATGCACATATATGACTGTATACACGCATGGAAATTACTGCACTTAAACATTTTTTTTTTCATTTTTTATGGCTCTGTACTTATCACAGTCTTACTAATCTTTACATGACTGTGTGCATTTTTTCCATAGGCATCAATGCACCTATGTTTGTATCTGTACAAAACATGCTCCTGTGTGCGAGAGGCCTAATTGGATTTCTAAAGTATTCATTAGTATTTCTAACTATTTTATAGCTTTGGATAGAGTAGTAAATAGTTAGACCTTCTATCTCTTATGTATTTGTTTATGTATTTTTTTGCCCATCAAGGAGACTCTCCCTCACTTCCTCTCCTGTTGACAACGTTATCACTGGGAGAGAAGGTACAGAAGAAAATCTCCTGAATGGGGCAATAGACATCACAAACACCTCAAGGTGAACCTTTTTTTTCCTTCAGGGGCTCTTATCAGTCCAGGACTGGCATTTAAAGTGTTACTAAACCCAGGACATTGCATTCACTCTATCTGGTCTCCCACAGTACACAGAACATAGAAGTGCAATTATTTTAGTAAATATAAACTGCTAAATACCTGTTCTCATCAGCAGTTAGAGCAGTCTTGTGACTTCTATCAGTGACCAGCAGAGTACTGGTTAAAGCTTGTAGGAGGAGTTTTAATTTTGCTCTAGGAGGATGCAGAACCCCTGACCTCTGTCTGAACAGTGCCGATTGGCCCTGTGCTGATCACACGCACTCTCCCAAGAAAACAAAGTTCTAGCAATACACACCAAACTGAGCATGTGCAGAGTGACTCCCATGTCTTATCAGGAAATAAGAAGGAGAGGATCAGAGAAATCAGGATCAAACAGCCTTTTTATACAATGCAGAGGATTAACCCCTTGGGTTCCATGGTGAGTATATCAAGCATGCTTTACTGCATACACTGACTGATGTTATTGTTGTGGGTTTAGTAACACTTTAACAGATATGGTATTTGGAAGAACTGCTGTTGTGTCTGAGAACAGGGCCAGATATTCAGTTATGCCATGTAGACCATGGTATAGTCTGCCACAGTCTAGGTAAGTTCACCCTGCACCTTGTCGTGCTATGATTGTGTAGCACACTACGGAAAGAGCCACTGGTGATAACTGATTCCTTCCCCAAAATTAGTGCTTACACCGCCAAGCACACAGCATTTTCTCTATTTCACTGGCTTAAACAGATCCATGTAGGGGTGTCTTTTTATGCTTTATTGCAGAAATAAACTGGGATGGGGTGCAGGAAGCATGGAATGCCCCCCGCATTGCTTGAACTGAAATCTTTGAGGACTCTCCTCTTCACACTGCTGTGCACAAAATGTCCCACACAGCTCTCTACTGGCTGAAAGGTGACTATGACTTCCTTTAAGAACTGAGAACTGCAAACACTAAGGCACAGCACTAAGATCATATACTCACAATGCTACAGGATCATCAGCTGCCTCCTTCCAATAACCACTGGGCACTTTTCATGGAGGGGGACAAAGACTCACACGACCACAGGTCAGCTGAACAATATTCCCCCAACTTCCACTGGGTACTCTTCATTGAGGTCTCCAGACCCAGAAAGCCTCCCAGACCAGACTTTTTGAATAGGCACCCCAGCTTAAGCTCAAGCTGGGACCTAAATGACTCCTGAACAGCACCTTCAGCAGCCTGCACAGACAGGGCAGGACTGGACCCGGGATCCACATACTCATAGCCATAGTTCTCAGACTATTTATGGGCTTCCCAGCCACCTACTGTACACACCTCCTCAGGGATTGGTTGGATCCCCTTAAATTCAAGCTGCTTTTCTGTACTTCCTTCCACTATGACTCCAGAATCCTCCAGCTTGTAGGCACTTGCAGTCCAGTTTCTCCATTGTAGGTGGCGCTCATCCGGAGAGGCAGTACAGCTAGAGGAGGACGTCAAGAAAAACCTGGTTTTCTATGAATCCCTTGGTTCCCTGGAGCAGCGTTCTGGTTGGCTACGCTGCACCAAGGTGACCATGGTGGCCATCCTGGGTCACATAGGCCCTGATTCACTAAGATGTGAGTGTAATAGCAGAGACTGACCATTCAGGCAGACTCCGGTCAATCAATCAGTGGTCTGACCAGCGTCTAGCAAGCTCATTAACGAGCGTCTACTGACTACTTTGCCATTAGTTAATGAGGTATCCTGTCTGGCACATTTTTAGGTGCAATGCCGGATATATTCGCTAGATGGCGCACAAGCGCGGGCTTTATTAACATTGGCGTTTTTCTGATAGAAAATTCTAATACAGCTGTACTATTACATTCTGAAAATTCTCTTTTGCTATTTTTTTTTTTTTGCTGTTTCTCCAAAATGATCAGGAAAGTATTGCATTTACTAATGAATGTCATACATTCTATTTTCAAATGTTAAACATTTTCACACTTATATCTCAAATAATTTATATACTTCTAATTTCCCAATATAGTTATATATCTTCATTCTCTTTAATCACATAACTATTCTATGTTAAAGACAAGTGCAGCGCTATAAATGCATGTGATCAATAATGAACGAATGTAAAAACCAAAAAGTGTAAAGAATTGCAATAATGATGTAAACTGGTAAATCGTGCTAAAATAAGTTCATATAATTATTCCTGAATAATGGAATGTCCTTGGTGTGAGAGTACCAACTCAGAGAGTGCCTATGAATGGCACATGTGTTCTCTCCGTGACGGACAGTAGTGCATGAACTCGTGAAAGGTAAACCACCCTTGGGACTGGTCTACACTCACCAGAACAAAAGTATTAATGTGCATGGGTTATACACATCGCACATCTGGGGGTGCAGCGGTATGCTGGCAGCTATGGGTTAGTCATCCAGCTCCATCCATCCATCCATCCATCAGGGTGGGTGCCCAAATGGTCCTGGGGAAGAATTAGCTCAGCCACAGGAGCCAGAAAGGTGCTCAATAGTGTAGTACACTGTCACAGGGGTGGATGACCTTTCACGAGTTCATGCACTACTGTTCGTGGTTATATTTATCTTGTGTAAGACCATTTTACTAGTCTATATCATTTGACCAGCGCTCGCTTTATCATTTTTAAACAATGTAACTATTCTACATTATAACTCAAACTGTGTTTCCCACAGTGGTTTAGTGGTTAGAGCTCAGAACTTACAGCACTTGGGTCATGGGTTCTAATCCCAGTCTTGGCAACATCCCAAAAAAATGGAGATCAATTTTCTGGGTTGTGCCAGGAATATTGATCAATCAATTATGATTTTGCCTAATGACTAGAAAGTGGATGAATGTTACTTGCGTACTGTTCTTCTGCCAATTAGGTCATGTGCAAGTTTCATGCCGTGTATATTTCATTGTAACTTTTTTCTCTTTTAAATCTGTCTCCTTATACAACTTGACCCCCTCCCCCACCCCATCATCACCTGTCCCATATGCAAATCTATGGATCACCGCCCCACTCTTTAACTATCTATTTACTGATCAAGTGAATGTGTCTCATTTTCTATCAGCTACAGCTCAGATCTCACATTATTATACAATTGCTGATTGTATCTCACCACTAGTCTGATTGAATTCACAATTCCTGGTCAGTCCTGTTCCCTGACCTCTAATAACCTTTAGGGCCAGTTCACACTACATGTGTTTCAGTTGCTTTTTCAGCATCACAAACGCACAGAAAGAAGGTTATATGGTTGTCAATGTCATAGTTCACATCAGCGCTTGCATTTTCAATGCATTGCAGGTGCTGTAAACAAAGTTGACCACGCTGCATTGTTTCTGCACAGAACTGTACTGGAACACATTGAAACGTCCTTGAATGTACTAAAACGCACATGTCCCTAACTACATTGAATACAAAGAAAATAGAAAAAAATAAGTGGAAGGGATACAAAAATGCAATGTAAACATGTCCAAAACGCATCCAAAATGTACTGGAACACACTAAACATGCATGCCAAAAGGGCATGAAAAAAACCCATCAGGAACACATCTAGACTGTTTCTATAGTGTGAACCAGCCCTTAGGACTTGTTCACACCATTGGTGGTGCAGAAACGCATGCAAGAACACACATTTTCCAGCACAGCAAAGAAATGCAATGCCCTGTGTAGATGTGCGCAGGTACCATGATGAAAACGTTGTTGCACCTACACACGTCTATTAAAAACAGCCCCATTCACAGCCACAAATACGCATGGCACCACACTACTGTACGGTTAGGTGCGACACACTTGGAAAATAACATAAAAATAAGCCAACATGGCTAAAACATATCTTGAAAATATGGGGACTCTGATATCCGGCGACAGTCCGTTCACGAACGAGAAGCAATTCTGCACCCCTAAAACCAACATAGAGGAAAGGGATGGTCAAATTGCTGTGCTGCTTCCAAACCACCTCTGGCATGCCAGGGTCATTATGCAGGTCCTCGATGCCAGTTCTTGCCTGCGGCCACAAAATATCCACTGGCCACAAGTGAAGGTGAGTGGAGGACGTGAAGGTGGATTTCTACCAGCTTCAACCGCAAGCAGTACCACTCCTGAAAAATGAGAGCAAATAATCATTGACACGTCATCATGACAGTCAATTCTCAGTGCAGGCTATCTAGAGTGTCTTTCCTTTTTAACCATTTCAAGAGTTTAAGGAAACATTCTTGGAGCATCTACTGTGTTTGGAAAGGCCAAAGGTCCCCCCCTCCCCCAGGCACACTAATGCTTATGCAGGCCATAGACGGGGAGAAAAACAGCCGATTTTTCTTTTAAAAAATGAAAAATCGGTTGTTCAAGCGGCCGACGTTACCAGCAATGGTAAAAAAAAAATCGGCCGATTTTCATCCCGTCTACAGCCGGCAAAAAGTGTCCCTGCAGAGAGCTCCGCTATTTCTTTGACAGTTCTTTGACATTTATAGCGGTTGCAACAATGTATTTGTATCCATTTCGGATACAGATGTTTTTATTCGGAAACAAATAGATACAATGTTGCAACCGCTGTAAATGTCAAGGAACTGTCAAAGAAATAGCGGAGCTCTCTGCAGGGACACTTTTTGCCATACTGGAATTCCTCTCATTTTTCATCCTTCTTCTTCCTCTTCTTCTTCCTCTTCTTCTTCATCATCATCCTCTTCTTCCTCTTCATCATCTTCTTCTTCTTCTTCATCATCATCCTCTTCTTCATCATCTTCATCATCATCATCCTCTTCTTCTTTTTCTTCTTTTTGTCTTCCTCTTGCAGGTCACTGCTCATGTGCAGATTTTTTATCAGTAAAAAAATCGGCCGATTTGCCCATCATTGCCGCGAAAATCGGCCGATCGGCAAATTCGGCCGTTTTTTTCCAACTTTACCGAAAAAAAAAATCTGCCAAAATACCGAAAAACGGCCGAACAAATAGCCCACCAACGATCCGAAAATCGGCCGATTTTATTTTCGGCCGAAAAATCGGCCGATTTTCGACCCATCTATGGCCTGCATAAGATATGGTGTGGCCCTAGGGTCAATGTGTGTTTAGAATACTTCCAAAATGCACATACAAAAACACTCCATCCAAATGCATGTTGCATTTCTATAGCATGTTAAACAGAAGAAAAATGCACTTACATAATGTTAACATGCGCAAGTAAAAATAGACAAAATCCACATCCTTTTATTCTGGCTTCACATACATGCATTGTGGTCTAACACCGCACTCCTGGGCAAATCACATGCAATTTGTGTGCGTTGCAATTAGAGACAAACATTTTGCACACCTCAAATTGCACCGCATCTGGGCCAAAAATGTGCAGGACCCTTTTTCAGGGTATGCACATGGGTGTGAATAGGCATGCCATCCAATTTGGCAAATCGCAATACGCTTTGTGTACCAATATTGGTGTGTTGGTAACTTCACCTAGAAAGCCGCAGCAGGTGGCATGAAGGGGTTGCGGTTGTGATGCGGTGTCACACAGATGCGATGTGAAATTTGCAGTGTTTTCTGTGCAAGCGCAGAAAACACTGCAAATTTCACATCGCATCTGTGTGACACCAGAATGTGCCAATATGTGGCTTGACAAAGCACAGTGGTCAGTGCAGATTATTTTCAATCCATGTTTTTTTACACTTTTCATTCACTGGTTTAACTCAGGTGATCATTAATCACAATTATCTCCGGAGATCACATGCAGCCCCTCAACCATCTACACATATCTCTGGAAATCTATACAGATCTCCTTGAAAAAATGTCTCCTCTCCTCTTCGGAAAACAATTGTCCTCCACCTCATAAACAGGGGGACAGAGAAGACTTCTCCTTGATAACTAAAATCAGATGAATTATCTGTGCTTAATAAACATACACCAATACTGCAAATGCATTGTACTGTCCAAGGCATTGCACACTAACGCATTGCACACTAGAAATGTCAAATGCGTTAGTGTGTACAGTGCATGAGTGTAAAATGCTTTAGTGCACACTGCAGTGTACAACGCATTGCACACTGTAATACTCTGTACAAAGTAATACCGTGTACACCCACACATTGTAGACTGTAATGCACTGTACACTGTCATGCAGGATGGAGCAACGCATTGCACACTGTGATACCGTGTACACCCACACATTGTAGACTGTAATGCACTGTACACTGTCATGCAGGCTGGAGCTACGCATTGCACACTGTGATACCGTGTACACCCACACATTGTAGACTGTAATGCACTGTACACTGTCATGCAGGCTGGAGCTACGCATTGCACACTGTGATACGCTGTCCACTGTCATGCAGAATCCAGCAACACATTGCACACTGTGATACCGTGTACACCAACACATTGTAGAATGTAATGCATTATACGCAGTATACATGTCCAGATATTCAAAGATTAGCCATGAAGGCCTAGCTGGTTACCTATTTGGCGACCGCAGATAGCCGAATAACGCTACACTGCATCCAGGCAGCTCTGGGAGGGTGTCATATGACATCCTGGCAGAACGCGCTCTCCGTGATTGCTGTGTCCTAAGGACACAGCTGATCACGTGATGTGGTAAAGACCAATCACAGCGGCTTTTTACCATGTGATCAGCCATGTCCAATGACACGATGATCACCGGGAAATGCATTTGCCGGGTCTTGGCTGCACTTTCATCACGCTGTCAGAATGTGTGGAAAGTACTGCCGAGAACCAGCAGTTATCAAAGCAGGGGTCGGCCCCGATGATCAGTGCCACCCAACAGTTCCGCCCACCTGTGGCCAGCAGTGCCGCCTCATCAACGCACATCAGTGTTGCTAAATTACCAGTTTACCAAATGTTATAATATAAACAGCCTTTTATTCATTATGAGCTATTTTGTGGTTTATCGAGCAAAAAGTAAAACTCACAGCAGCAAGTCAATACCACCCAAAGAAAGCTCTATTTGTCTGAAAAAAACTGATACAAATTTAAGATGGGTACAATGTGGCATGACCGCACAATTGTCATTCAAAGGGTAACAGTGCAGAAAGATGAAAATTGGCCAGGACAGGAAGGGGGTAGGAGTACCCAGTAGGCAAGTGGTTAATATAATTGACCCATCAATACCCAGGAGCTAATGTACAGATAAGTAGCATGTGCACCAAGTGAGATTCTGCTAGGCCCCACCCACAAAATTACAATTACTTGTCCCTCACATGTTATAAACATATTTGCAATGGCCACAGTTACTTTACATATAAGGATCATCTCCTCAGTTGAGAACTGTGCTCTCGCCATATCCAAATGCCAATAAAGTTATCAAAATTTTCAACCAACACAAAACCTCCAACCACTTCTCATCCACTTACACTCCCCACAACCACTTCCGGGTGCGTGCGCACCAGATGACGGACTTCCAGGAGGATAGCTGCTCGTGCGCCATGGGGGACACCTGTTTGGCGTTTATTTGTGCACGATCGCGCATATCTATGCACGATCGCTCATTTCTATGCACGGCTATGATAGCTTTCGCGAATGTGTGTTTTAGTGATTTTTTTTCTTTTTAAACCTTGGC
Source organism: Staurois parvus (assembly GCF_062004578.1). NCBI lineage: Eukaryota > Metazoa > Chordata > Amphibia > Anura > Ranidae > Staurois > Staurois parvus. The sequence continues at coordinate 4,047,213 of NW_028318150.1, read as the reverse complement.
TAATATATCTTTGTTGCCAAAGGCCAAAAATCAACATACAGTGGGGACTATTTTATTACTGTAAATCAAATTGTAGAAAACCTGTAGCTGGCTGCACAGTGAATGTGACATATTCATTAGTACATAATATTGTGGTGCAAGCAGGTTTTTTTTATTTTTTTTGTTTGGTTTTGAAAAAGCCAGTTTGCACCCACTTGCATATTCACGCTCTTACAAACTACATTTGAGCAGATTATATAAGTATACAAAGTAACTATTAAGGTTGTTCATATATTGAACATAAAATAAACACAAAAACATCAGTGAAACATTTATTGATCAAATATATCTTCATTTATTTGGTCAGCAGGAACAAGTAGGTACAGTCAATATCTTGGTGAGTCACAAAAATAGGATTGATGTGGCAAAAAGAAAACACTCCTGCTCATAAGAGCTTACAATCTAAAGATACTTCTAATGAACTGTGTGTGCTCAGGTTATAGCAGGAAACAAAGGGGAAGATGAATCAAGTAACATTTTCGTGCACATAAGGTTTACTTACACAATCATTTAGTATAAAGATCCATTCACAAAAAAGTCTACACATCAAAATATAAAGAAAAGACATATGTGAAAAACCCCTCCCACCTCTACAAATCCCCTCCCACCTCTACAAATCCCCTACACATACATTTGTCAGCAGGTTTGTAAGAAAAATGCATTTGAGTCTAAATAAGCAAGCAAAATTAAAACAAGAGCAGATTTTAAACAAAACGATTGACATGTGTGAGGCTTTCAATGCAAAGAGAAAAAACACAATCATTGTGCAATAACACACAAACACTTTACAAGGCCAAAAATATGCAAACATTTCCAGCCCACTTCCAAACACAGCCTGAGTGGTGTCTGGGGCAATTCAGCACAAAATCTCTTCCTCCCCCAAACCACTACAAGCAAGGACTTAGTCACAAACCACCCGGCCTAGTAACAGGCCAAATCACTCCCTACTGCACATCTTTATATAAGCTAGGTTGTATTTGGAGCACGCCAAACAAGGCCCCACACCCAATGAAGCCACACCCACCACTGACCTTAGTTTGGTCAGTGAAAGTGTTTTCACCTGATGAATCCGCTTCCTACCTGCATTAACCCTTGGTATACAGGCCCCACAAATCAGAAAGATATATACAGTGAAATGTACGTGTGCAGCATACAACAGAACATTGAGCAGGGATGTGAAAGGGAACCCCAATTGGAACCTTTATTGCTACTATGGTCACAATTCCCTCCAGATTCTCGCATGAGTTAAGACAGTCACATGACCACATCTTGTGTCAGCAATACTGAAAATGACAAATTGATTTGACTAGTATGGTGAATTTCCCATCAATTGGTAAAACACTCCAGAAATCAAACATCACCAAACATTACACTCTGGGCAAAGATGATTTACAAATCATGCAACTTACAGTAAAGTTGACCATTTCAATGCAATTTTCAAGACATCTGACACAGATCTCTATGCAAATTGCCACTAAAGTAGTACATGTACTACTATAGAAATCAGTGTTTGAAACGCACCCATGTGGTCACTCTAATAGCAGACAATAGGGTGCGACTTTGCAGACGATTTACAGCTTGCATGTTGTGCAAATCACATGCCAAGTCCCACTCAATGAGCACGCTATTGGAGCGTTCATATTGTTGTGGTTCAAACTTGGTAGGAGCCGCAAGTAATAATAGAGTAATGAATACACTACTTTTCATGCAATTTGCTGAGAGATCGATGTCGAATGTCTTGCAAATTGCACTTGAAATCACCATGTACCCCGACTTTGAAATCATGCAACTTCTATGCAAGTCACATGATGTGACTGTGGTGTCAATAACACCACTTAGAAATCTGCTTTAATGTGACCGGGTAGCCCCCAGTAACATTGTTTGCGATTGCCATGCAATTGGCATGACAGGCGACTTGCAAATCGTAGACCAAGTCGCACCCTATTGGCCACTGTAGGCTCTGTTCACATCCAATTGGATTGTGAACTCGTGCAACTTCACTGTAAGTTGGACAATTGCCGCATCGGATTAGATGTGACAGTGGTGTTGGCCCCCAGTAACATTGGGTGCAATTTGCCATGCAAAGAGCAAGCTGCTGGCCATGCCAATCACATGACAAGTCACATCCAGGGTGTGCAATTTCAGGTGCGATTTGTGCATTGACATCGTACCTGATATTGGATATAATGAATGTGAGTGTATTAACATACACCATTTGTTGCAGCGAGAGTTCAAAGGTATTTGAGAATTGTGGCCATTTATTAGCAATTTAACATCTAGACTCAAATAGAAATCGCAATGCTACACACAATTGAAAACACAACTAGTTAGTAATTCTCTAGAAAACACAGTAAAATTGGCAACTTAAAGAGTAATTTTCAATTGCATATAGTGTGAGCGAAGCAGGAAAATCAACAAAGGAAATAAATCTTTGAAGGCGTGCGGTACCTGCCTGCTGGGATAAGGGTCTGCTATGCATTTGGGGGAAAAATGCACGCCAGGATTTGTGACAAGTTTGATGTGTGGATTCACCAACCAAGTCTTTTCTCTCTCGTTCACTCTTCTGAATGTCTCTCTTTATCACTCTTCAGTATGTATCTCTTGCTCACTCTTCTTTGTCTCACTGGCTTGCTCTTCTCTCTCGCTCACTCTTCTGAATGTCTCTCTTTATCACTCTTCATATGTATCTCTCGCTCACTCTTCTTCGTCTCACTCTTCTCTCTCTCTGTCAGCTCTTTGCTTGCCAAATCCTTCACAAAAGTGGGTGGAGTGTAAACCATCATTATCAAATCTATTAGTGATTCAGGCCCTTATCTTATCCCATTGTATGACATTCACATAAGGTGCAGCTTTGAAGGTGTTTCAACAGACAAGGCCTCATTCTAATTCACATTTTAGGGATCATTTAGACAGAATGCAAAGATGTTGCCAGAACATGTATGTGAAGACAGCCACACACGGAGATCATGCTACTACCTCGCCGGGGTTGGGATTCGAACCGACAACCCTAGAGTTGTGAGGCAGCAGTGCTAACCACTAACCCACGGAGCTACATTGCTAACCCAGCCTGTATTTCTGTGCTGTGAATCAATCCTAGGTCCCTGGGCATGGTCAGTTTAACTAGCCAGATATCTCCAATGTGACACAAATGTTGTGCTATGTTGCCAATTCAGATGTATGTTGGTTCTATGTATCCCAATACAAAGGATTGCAATACTAATACAGGCGTACCTCGGTTTACCAACGCCTCAGGGAACGTCATATTTGGGGTACAAATGTCAAACCATTTCAGTTAATTGGTCTGTTTACAAATGTTTGAATAATTTGGTATGGGCATGTGGCCTGGTATGGTTCAGGAGAGGGGGAGGCACTCGCTCGTCGTCGTCCCCCCCTTTCCTGACCTGCCGGGCTGCATGCTCGGATAAGTATGTGTTATGGATTTAGGGGGGTACCCCATGCTGTTTTTTATTTAATTTCAGCGTGGAGTTACCCCTTAACATCCATACGAGACCCGAAGGGCTTAGTATGGATGGGAGGGGGGACCCCACGCCAGTTATTTAAAGAACTGTTTATAAATCACTGCAATACTTTGACATTCAACTGTCAGTGGGGAAATCCGCCGACAGCTGAAACATGAGCGCTGCATTGGTTTTCATTACTAAAATGCTGCATGAGTTGATAACATAACTCATGCGGGATTGTAGGAGCGACAGCCATGAGTTAATGTTTCATCTGTCAGCGGGGTTCCCCACTGACAGCTGAATGTAAAATAATTCCCTTTATTGCATAAATAATAAAAAAAAAGCGTGGGTTCCCCCCTCCCATCTGTACCAAGCCCTTCGGATCTGGTATGGATATTAAGGGGGAACTCCACGCTGGAATTAAAAAAAAAACCAGCGTGGGTCCCCCTCAATATCCATACCAGACCCTTATCCGAGCATGCAGCCCGGCAGGTCAGGAAAGGGGGGGACGAGCGAGCGCCCCCCCCCTCCTGAACCATACCAGGCCACATGCCCTCAACATGGGGGGGGTGCTTTGGGGCAGGGGGGGCTCCCCCCCCAAAGCACCTTGTCCCCATGTTGATGAGGACAAGGGCCTCTTCCCCACAACCCTGGCCGGTGGTTGTGGGGGTCTGCGGGCGGGGGGCTTATCAGAATCTGGAAGCCCCCTTTAACAAGGGGGCCCCCAGATCCCGGTCCCCCCCCCTACGTGAATGATTCCGCGGTACACGGTCCGCAGACTCATTCACAAAAAAACTAAGTGTGGTGTAAAAAAAACACAGTACAGGGTCTTTGACAAGTCCTTTATTAAAACAATGTCCCCCGAAGTAGATCCAACGTCAATCGCGGCGGCGGCGACCCGAAAAAAGGAAAAAAAAAAAAGGTTCCGCTCCCGTCCGAGGCTTCCAGCCTAGTGAAGAAAAGCCTAGCTGACAGTTCTTATATAGGTATGGGCGGGGCCAGCCGGGGACATCATCCCAGTGACCCCCCCCATGTCACATGCTTGCTGTTCCCGGCTGGCCCCGCCCCATACCTATATAAGAAATGTCAGCTAGGCTTTTCTTCACTAGGCTGGAAGCCTTGGACGGGAGCGGAACCTTTTTTTTTTTTTTCCTTTTTTCGGGTCGCCGCCGCCGCGATTGACGTTGGATCTACTTCGGGGGACATTGTTTTAATAAAGGACTTGTCAAAGACCCTGTACTGTGTTTTTTTTACACCCCACTTAGTTTTTTTGTGAATGAGTCTGCGGACCGTGTACCGCGGAATCATTCACGTAGGGGGGGGGGCCGGGATCTGGGGGCACCCTTGTTAAAGGGGGCTTCCAGATTCTGATAAGCCCCCCGCCCGCAGACCCCCACAACCACCGGCCAGGGTTGTGGGGAAGAGGCCCTTGTCCTCATCAACATGGGGACAAGGTGCTTTGGGGGGGGGGAGCCCCTCTGCCCCAAAGCACCCCCCCATGTTGAGGGCATGTGGCCTGGTATGGTTCAGGAGGGGGGGGGGGGTGCTCGCTCGTCCCCCCCCCCTTCCCTGACCTGCCGGGCTGCATGCTCGGATAAGGGTCTGGTATGGATATTGAGGGGGACCCACGCTGTTTTTTTTTTAATTTTCGACGTGGAGTTCCCCCTTAATATCCATACCAGATCCAAAGGGCTTGGTACAGATGGGAGGGGGGACCCCACACTGTTTTTTATTATTATTTATGCTATAAAGGGAATTATTTTACATTCAGCTGTCAGTGGGGAACCCCGCTGACAGCTGAAACATTAACACATGGCTGTCGCTTCTAAAATCCCGCATGAGTTATGTTATCAACTCATGCGGCGTTTTAGTAGTGAAAACCAATGCAGCGCTCATGTTTCAGCTGTCGGCGGAGTTCCCCACTGACAGTTGAATGTCAAAGTATTGCGGGGAATTAGAAACTGTTTTTTAAATAACTGGCGTGGGGTCCCCCCTCCCATCTGTACCAAGCCCTTCGGATCTGGTATGGATATTAAGGGGGAACTCCACGCTGAAATTAAAAATAAAAACAGCGTGGGTCCCCCTCAATATCCATACCGACCCTTATCCGAGCATGCAGCCCGGCAGGTCAGGAAAGGGGGGGGACGAGCGAGCGCCCCCCCCCTCCTGAACCATACCAGGCCACGTGCCCTCAACATGGGGGGGTGCTTTGGGGCAGGGGGGGCTCCCCCCCCAAAGCACCTTGTCCCCATGTTGATGAGGACAAGGGCCTCTTCCCCACAACCCTGGCCGGTGGTTGTGGGGGTCTGCGGGCGGGGGGCTTATCAGAATCTGGAAGCCCCCTTTAACAAGGGGGCCCCCAGATCCCGGTCCCCCCCCTACGTGAATGATTCTGCGGTACACGGTCCGCAGACTCATTCACAAAAAAACTAAGTGTGGTGTAAAAAAAACACAGTACAGGGTCTTTGACAAGTCCTTTATTAAAACAATGTCCCCCGAAGTAGATCCAACGTCAATCGCGGCGGCGGCGACCCCAAAAAAGGAAAAAAAAAAAAAGGTTCCGCTCCCGTCCGAGGCTTCCAGCCTAGTGAAGAAAAGCCTAGCTGACAGTTCTTATATAGGTATGGGCGGGGCCAGCCGGGAACAGCAAGCATGTGACATGGGGCGGGTCACTGGGATGATGTCCCCGGCTGGCCCCGCCCATACCTATATAAGAACTGTCAGCTAGGCTTTTCTTCACTAGGCTGGAAGCCTCGGACGGGAGCGGAACCTTTTTTTTTTTTCCTTTTTTCGGGTCGCCGCCGCCGCGATTGACGTTGGATCTACTTCGGGGGACATTGTTTTAATAAAGGACTTGTCAAAGACCCTGTACTGTGTTTTTTTTACACCACACTTAGTTTTTTTGTGAATGAGTCTGCGGACCGTGTACCGCAGAATCATTCACGTAGGGGGGGGGACCGGGATCTGGGGTCCCCCTTGTTAAAGGGGGCTTCCAGATTCTGATAAGCCCCCCGCCCGCAGACCCCCACAACCACCGGCCAGGGTTGTGGGGAAGAGGCCCTTGTCCTCATCAACATGGGGACAAGGTGCTTTGGGGGGGGGAGCCCCCCTGCCCCAAAGCACCCCCCCCATGTTGAGGGCATGTGGCCTGGTATGGTTCAGGAGGGGGGGGGCGCTCGCTCGTCCCCCCCCCTTTCCTGACCTGCCGGGCTGCATGCTCGGATAAAGGTCTGGTATGGATATTGAGGGGGACCCACGCTGTTTTTTTTTTTAAATTTCAGCATGGAGTTCCCCCTTAATATCCATACCAGACCCGAAGGGCTTGGTATGGATGAGAGGGGGATCCCACGCTGTTTTTTTTTTTTTTTTTTTTATTGCGGACCTTTATTTTTACATTCAGCTTTCAAAATAAATTTTATCTAGACCTTCAAAATAAGTAAAATCATAACAGAAATAATTAAAAAGGATAAGAAACAAAAATATAATCACTAAAACGAAGGAAATCTAATTAGATTACATGAAGATATGCTTAATGCTGTTTATTAAACACAGTAGTCGCGACCGAGTGTCGGCTGTCAGAGGAATCCACAATCAGATTCACTATTAGTCAGTGGCTAAAAAGCAAACGCCCATGGCAGAGGACTAAAATGTGTTCTGCACATGCTCAGTTCTATCTGCCAAAGACACTGCACGGGCATCTAGATTTTTACTGTGTCGATTTCCTTGAGAAAAACGATTTTTAACACATTCTTAATTTTTTTGGAAATAGCAGATATTGTTTAAAGTGAAGTCCTGATATTTGGCAAAGCAAATTTCTAAGTGAACATGTCTCTACAGTGATTTTTCATGGTGTTAGACGTGCTTCTTAGCAAGTCTGCTTTTGTGAGTCTGATTCCGGGCGTGTGTCTTTTTGTGAATTAGATTGGGCGTCTGCTTATGGGCTCTGCTCAATAGTGAATTAGGTTGCAGGGTCAAAAATGGACGGACGCCCATGAAAATTGGGCTTAAGCCCATAAATATGCGCCCACGCCCAATAGTGAATCAGGGCCATAGAGTCTAAGTGCCTGCCCCCAGGTTTTGGCACACATTTGTGAAGTGGCTAGTGTAGGGAGAGCATAACCGTCTATCAGGGACAGCAGTAGCAGTGGGGACAGATCCTGGAGGAGCAGGGACAACTAAGGGCCTATGTCTTTACTTCAGCAAGCTCTGTTTTGGGTTAGACTGGCCACTGGCTGCATTGACTATGTTCCCAGTTGGGTGAGCTCTCTCCCTGGGTTGTTTCACTGTTTGCAAGATCTTCAATACATCAGTTACTGCACTCCAGGCCTCTGTGTGTATACTGCCACGGCACCATGCTGCACCTACCCAACAAGTTTGTAGGGGGAAGTAATTGGCAGCCTGTGAGAAACTGAGCAGACTAGAGCAATAATCAAACCTGCTCTACTGACTACAGAAGAGCTCAATTAAATTTACCCTGCAGCCTACAATAGCTAGGATTGTTAGAATTGTTTTTGTATAGAGTCATGGACCTTCCATTGCATTAGCAGCTAGGCGGTGTTATCAGCACATGCTATTCGGGGAGTGCACAGGGGTGTCTTTGCTGGGCAGGCACCAGCTTCATATACAAGAATGTACATGTATGTGTGAATGTACAAGACTGTGCGCTGAGTGTCTTTCTGCCCTACAGCAGCTGCCTGCTGAGGTCCAAAGTCTGACTGAAGTCTGTCAATATAAAAATACAGTATATATACAGTAATAGTTTTTATGTAAAGCTTTTTTTTATTATTCTACGTTGATGTTTTATTGTGTACATGCATTTTCCTATTTCTTGTTAATGATAGCAAGTGGATATTTTGGGGGTTTATTATTATAGCTTATGATGAGCTATAGCAATAAAATAAATGTCAATTTGTTTACATTAGCATTAAATAAATATAGACGCACAGTGTGATTACCTATGGTCACTCATCTTAGCGATCTTATCAAACTAGTGTTTTTGTGCGGATGGCAACTTACCAGTGACAGGATGAGTCAAAACTTCTTCCCTGCTCACATGGCATTCTTCCATTACTGGCTCACTGGTATGTGAAATTGGGCAGTATAGTGGCTAAAGGGTTAGCACTTCTGCCTGGCAGTACTAGGGTCATTGGTTTGAATCCCAGCCATGGCACCACCTGTCTGTAGTTTGCATGTTCTCCCTGTGCCAGCGTGGGTTTCCTCTGGGTACTCCAGTTTCCGCCTACTCTCCAAAGACATGCTGGTAGGTTAATTGGATCCTGTCTAAATTGTCCCTAGTATGTGTATGTATGAATGTAAGTTAGGGGCCTTAGATTGTACGCCACTTGAGGGTTAGGGACTGATGTGAATGTGCAATATATGTAAAGCGATGCATAAATTGATGGTGCTATATAAGTATTTGTAATTTATAAATGCAGCAATATGGGGGCAGGACAATACATCCTTAGGGGCAAACGCAGCTATTTCACACAGTGCACCTACTCAGATACCTGGACACTGGGGGTTGTCTGTTGGGGGAGACAAAGAGGGGCTAGCTGTTTTAGGACAGAGGTGGTGGTGGTGGGGGGTGTAGCTGGCCAGCTAAGACCAGTCCTAGTCACATATATGTGTATACCAAACCTGCCAATAACCTCAGTACAGTGTATATGTGCATATGTTAAAGCCAAAAGCAGAATCATTGCTGTAATTTATGTCTTTGATTGTTATATGACATTGATATATTCATTGTGTTAGCAGAAGCAGAAAAGGAAAATATGCCTTTAAGAGTTAGTATAGAGCTGAACCAATCACAGACAGCCTCACACTGTACAGAGCCTTAACCAATCCCAGCCAGTTTCACATTTATGCCTGTGTAAAACTCCCTGTTAGAATTTTCTAGAGACACATGCTCACCAGACAGAAGAGGAAACAAAGTTCCAATCAGAAAAGCTTTATGGAAGCAGAGAAGGCCAAATAGGTATTTAATGCACTTGTGTGTTCCTCTGTTGTTTAGTAATGCAGGTAGATCCGTATGTAAAAACTGTTGTATGTGTTTACTTGTAGTTCCACTGAACTTATCGAATTTACGAACTTATCGAATTAAACGAATCAAGTCACTGTAGAGTAATCATAATCAAACTAATTTACGAATCAAGTCACTGTAGAGTAATCATAATCCAATCGAATCTATCGAATCTATCGAGATAAGCTATTGAATCAACCCAATGTAATACGAATTAAACCATTGTATAATGAAACAAAACAAGCCATTGTAAGCAGTGTTATATGAAGAAGATTGAAGTTATTAAAGAAGTTAACTAAAGTATTCGGTGTGCTCTTTAAACCTACTGCATCCATAGAGCGGCATTGGAGGAATTACAGAGTAAAGTCAATCTAATTAAACAAAGAAACAGCAATTGTATAATTTTTCTAATGCCACAGCGCACAAGGCACCAAAGGGTGCTGCGCCTGCCACAGTGGAACTATTACCCTCAGAGGTCAAGCAACAGCGCTCCTCAACTTGCACAGTAAAGAGTACACTAGAGAAATAGAGCGCCAGCATATACCGCCACGCGGAGACACCTCAGCGGAACAACAGTACAGGCCATAGCACGTGCGCATTAGTCAGGCTGCAGCCAACTCTTAAAGTGGTTTAACGGCAAAGGCAAGACAGTCAGAGAAAGAACGCCAAACCTCCTGCACCCCTAGAGAGAGAAAGAGATGCATGGGGGGAGGGCCAGAGCTAGAGTGCCCGCACCGATATCCATCAAGAGACCACGCAGAGCATCGAAAGTCACCGCAGAGCATCGCAAAGTCACCGCAGAGCATCTCAAGTTACCGCAGAGCATCGCAAAGTCACCGCAGAGCATTGCAAGTCACCGCAGAGCATCGCAAAGTCACCGTAGAGCATCGCAAAGTCACCGCAGAGCATCGCCAAGTCACCGCAGAGCATCGCAAGTCACCGCAGAGCATCGCAAGTCACCGCATCAAGAAAAGAAAAGTCTCCTTTAAGACTGACGTTTGTTTCTGCAACCTTCAGATCACGGTATCCTGCTCTTCAATTAAGGTCAGAGCTTTTCTTTATTACTCACTTATGCACATAGGTTTCTGCAAGAGACATTTTTGTGCTCAAGAGAATACAGACTTTTAATAAAAAGAGACAGTTATAGTATATGACTCTGAAGATTTAAAGTGAAAGTCCTTTATTGCCTGTGTTTTGGTGCTATTACATGTAAAGTGAAAGTCATTTATTCTTGCATTTGTTAGTATTGCATTTAAAGTGACAGGTCCTTATTTTTCATATTAATTGTTATAGCATTCAGAAATGGCTGAGCCTAGCATTGCCACCCCACTGTTAGCGAATGCAATGATAGATATGGTAGAAGGTGAAGAGCAAGAGAACCCGTCTGTATCTGAAAGGTGCAATGAAACGGTAGTCTCGCCCCAAACAAATATAGCTGAAACAGGTGAACTAAGACGTTCATCACGGGACAGAAAACTGACCCAAAAGGTGCTAGAAAATTTGGAGCAAGAGGCAGCACTGAAAGAAAAAAAGTTTGCCCGAATGTATGAGAGGTGGAAAGTATACACCATAGACATTCGCAGAAAGCTAAAACAGGTGAACTAAGACGTTCATCACGGGACAGAAAACTGACCCAAAAGGTGCTAGAAAATTTGGAGCAAGAGGCAGCACTGAAAGAAAAAAAGTTTGCCCGAATGTATGAGAGGTGGAAAGTATACACCATAGACATTCGCAGAAAGCTAAAACAAGAAAGCATAAAGGAGAATTTGAGTGAAATGATAGAGACAGTAGAAGATTCTGAGTCAGAGCTTATGACAGCATATGTCAACTTGCGGTCGTCCTTGACACCCTCCCAGGATATTGTAAGGAACATGGATACATGTACTGCAGTCACTAGGGATTTAGTGAAGCTTATGAGAGAACTATCATCTGCAGCAAAGTATGATCAAGTCAAGGCACGAAAGGGAATGAATGAGCTCTTCATGAAAGACTATGCTAGGTCCTTAGGAGGAACCACAATCTCAAGTGTGACTTCCATCACTAGCAGAAGCGTCAGCCACATAACAGAGTTCTCAAGTACGTCAGCCAAAAGAAAGGAATTAGCTGAACAACTCGCTGCCAAAAGAGCAGAAGTTGAGATGGAATCTGCCATTGAGGCTCAGCGTCTACGGATGGCTGAAATGGAGACTCAGCGCCAAAAAATGGAAGCCGAAATGAAAAGTCTGGAAAGGCAGAAGGAAGTTAAGATTTTAGAAGCCAGACTCAGAGTGCACGAAGAGGATACGAATCAGGGTAGTCATAGATCCAAATCAGTACTAAGTGGAGAAGCTGACTCCTACGTTCTTCCTTACGCCCAGGAAAATGGAAGGAAATCTCCAGCATGTAGTGAAGAATTAAGTCATAGTCCTTCCATCCCTGCTCAGAGAGAAAAGAAGAGAGACTTACCTGATTCAGGACAAAGTGGAAAAAGAGAACCAGATAATTCAACTCCCATATGTCATGGCAGTGGTCACGAGGATGTTACAACTGTTGACCCGGCGAAACCTCAGAGATTTCTCACTAGACTTCCTGTTCCGGAACCTACTGTATTCTCCGGAGACGCACTGAAGTTTATAGAATGGAAGGCAAGTTTTGAAATGATCATTGAACATAATTGCTCCCGTCCAGTGGACAAGTTATTCTACCTCCAGCGGTATACTGGCGGAGAAGCAAAAAAGGTTCTTGAAGGTAACTTCTATAGGAAAGATGAAGAAGCCTACAAGCAAGCTTGGGAAAAATTAAATGCAAGATATGGTCATCCCTTCTTAGCGCTAAGAGCTTTCAGAGAGAAGTTGATAAACTGGCCTAAAATAGGTCCTAAAGAACACTTCAAGCTCCAAGAGTATGGCGACTTCCTGCAAGCATGCAGCAATGCTATCCCACATGTTCAAGGACTAGAAGTATTGAACGACTATCTAGAAAACCACAGGATGCTAGCCAAGCTACCAGAACAAGTGGCTTCTGGATGGAATCGCTATGTGACTGAACAGTTAGATCAAGGCAAAAATTTCCCAAGTTTCAAAGAGTTCTCTAAATTTGTCAAAAAGGAAGCACGAATAGCGTGTAATCCAGTAACAGCATCTTATGTCTTAAAACCCTTAGAAGAAAGGCCTGCAAGAGAGATAAGACGCTCAAGAGCAACTAGCTTTGCAACCAACACAGCTACTAAAGGTCCAGATGCCCATGAGAGCAGGTTCAACATCACTACTGGGATCAGTAAAGAGTTTGAACCGACAAGTCTTCAGACTACCTTCAAGTGTATGTTCTGTGAAGAGAATCACTCCATACATAAGTGCCAACGATTGAAGGAAAGGTCTCCAGATGAAAAGAAGAAGTTTGTGTTTGATAATCAGCTGTGTTTTGGATGTTTAAAAAAAGGCCATATTACTAAAGAATGCAAGAAAAAGACCACTTGCAGCGTTTGTAAAGGACGTCATCCTACACCAATACATGAAGAACGTCCAAAGAAAGAGAAATCCTTAATGCCCAAGGACACTGAGGAAGTAAATAAAGCAACAGTATTCTCTTGCAGAGTGAGAGAAAGAGAAATCAATGGCACGTCAATGGTTGTACCAGTGTGTATTTCAAATCCTAAAAGGAAGAACAAGAAGGTATATGCCTATGCGCTACTGGATGCCCAGAGTGACGTCACCTTCATTGATCAAGAAATCTGCAAGAAATTACAAGTGGCCACAGAACCAGTGAAACTCAAACTCACCACATTGACAGGAAGAGACACATTGGTAAACAGTCAAAGAGTCAAAGGACTGAGAGTTAGAGGACTCCACTCAAACTGCATATTAGATCTACCTCCAGCTTATACAAAAGACGACATACCTCTGGATCGAGATCGCATACCTACCTGTGAAACAGCCAACAAATGGGAACACCTATCTGTCATATCTCATGAAATGTCCCCGCTGAAGGAATTTTGTGTTGGACTGTTGATAGGCTACGACTGTCCCGAGGCCTTGGTGCCATGAAAGATAATTGCAGGAGGAAAGGGTGAACCATACGCAGTCCAAACTGATCTAGGATGGGGTGTTGTTGGAGGAAAATGACAGATTGCAGATTCAGGACAGGTGACAGGATTGTGTCATAGAATATCTGTCCAAGAGTTACCAACTGTAAGTCCAGCGAAAGTACTCAAAATCCTAGAATCCGACTTTGCAGACGTAAGTTGTAATGAAAAGAGTGTATCCCAAGAGGACATAAAGTTTGTACAAGTTCTAGAAGATAATATTCAGCAAAATCAACAAGGTCATCTTGAAATGCCCCTACCTTTTAGAGAACGACCTCATCTGCCAAATAACAGAGATCTTGCCCTGGCAAGATTGAAAAGTTTAAAGAAAAGGATGGGAAGAGATCCCAAACTCAAAGACAATTAATTGAAATTCATGAAAGAAATCCTCAAAGAAGGGCACGCAGAGAAAGTTGATGGTCAGCCTAAAAATGGAGAAGTGTGGTACATCCCACATCAAGGTGTCTATCACCCAAAGAAACCAGATAAGATCAGAGTAGTTTTTGATTGCTCAGCAAGGTACAATGATGTTGCATTGAACGATAATCTACTAAAGGGACCAGATCTTACAAACACTGTATCTGGAGTACTCTGTAGATTCAGAAAGTATCCCATAGCAGTCATCTGCGACATTGAAAAGATGTTCCACCAATTTCATGTGAAGGAAGAAGATAGAGACTTCCTGAGGTTCCTATGGTGGGAAGACGGAGATACAGATACAGAGCCAGCGGAATACAGGATGAAAGTACACTTGTTTGAATCAGCATCATCCCCAGGTTGTGCCAATTATGGTATGAAGTATCTGGCCAATCAGAATGAAAAGGATTGTCCATCAGCAGCAAATTTTTTGAAGAAAAACTTTTATGTAGATGATGGTCTTATAAGCCTAGAATCCTCAAAATCGGCAATTCAATTTGTGAGAGAGAGCCAAAAGTTATGCGCAAAAGGAAACCTGCGTCTTCACAAATTCATCTCAAACGACAGAGAGGTACTAGAATCCATCAGTGACTCCGAACGTGCATCAACAATAAAGAATGTGGACCTTAACTATGATCCTCTTCCAGTTCAGAATGTACTCGGATTGGGATGGAATGTAGAAAATGACAATTTTTTCTTTGAAATATCCATGGAAGAGAAAGTTCCAACTAGACGTATCATTCTTTCCACAGTAGCCTCAATATATGATCCGTTGGGATTCTTGGCACCAGTAATCCTCAGAGCAAAAGAAATACTGCAAGAATTATGCAGACAGAAGTTGGGATGGGACGAACCCATACCTGCAGGCTTGAGGCCAAGGTGGGAGAGTTGGATAAGAGACTTGCAAAATTTGAAAGAAATTCGGATACCCAGATGTTTTGTACCTCCTGATTTCGGAAAGTACAAGAAAATAGAACTTCATCACTTTTCAGATGCCAGTAGTCATGGTTATGGTCAGTGCTCCTACATCAGAGCAGTAGGAGAAGGAAAGATACACTGTGCCCTAGTTATGGGAAAGGCCAGAGTCGCACCCAACAATATTCAGACAATACCAAGACTCGAACTAACGGCAGCCGTCGTTTCAGCATCAGTAAGTCAGTTTCTGAGAGAAGAATTGGAATTGGAAATAGATGAAGAGCATTTTTGGACAGACTCACAAGCTGTCCTAGGTTACATAAACAATGAAGCTCAAAGATTCCACACTTTTGTCGCTAACAGAGTTCAAAAAATTTGAAAAACAACGAATCCAGAACATTGGCATTATGTTGACACAAAGCAAAACCTGGCAGATCATGCTTCAAGAGGCCTAAATGTAACAGAACTGAAGAATTCAAACTGGTTCACCGGTCCAGAGTTCCTTTGGGAAAGGGAAATCAAACCCAGTGAAGGTTATACAGAACTGTCTATGGGTGATCCAGAAGTAAAGGTAGTTCAAACATTGAGCACTGCCGCCAAGTGTCAAGATGACATACTTGAACGACTAGCCAGATGTTCAAAGTGGAATACAGTCATAAACATAGTAGCTCGAATTCAACGCTTAGCAAAAGGAATCAGAAAGAAAGAATCGTTGAATGTAGAGGAAAGAGTGAAAGCTGAAGAAACGGTTATAAGACTCATTCATCAAAGATTCTACAGTGAAGAATTGAAGAGACTTAGTCAAGAACCTAAGAGACTTCCAAACAACCACCCATTGTACAAGCTTAATCTTATTCTGCAGGATGGTATACTGAAGGTGGGAGGGAGGCTGGAAAATGCGTCGCTACCTAACAGAGTTAAGCATCCAGCAATTCTACCCAAAAATTCTACCTTCACAAGATTGATTATCAATCACTACCACAACAAATCCTTGCATCAAGGAAGAAGCTTTACTCAAAGCTGTTTGAGAGAAGGTGGTTACTGGATAGTGAAAGGAAGCAAAGTTATAGCGAAGTACATAAGTAAATGTGTAATCTGTAGGAAGACACGTAGACCTACAGAAGAACAAAGAATGGCTGATCTACCAGCTGATCGTGTAAACCCATCACCACCATTTCTTTATAGCGGAATGGATTGCTTCGGCCCACTTATCACCAAACAAAACCGCAAGGAGTACAAGAGATATGGACTGATATTTACGTGTCTAAGCTCCAGAGCAATTCACCTGGAAATGTTGGAAGATATGTCAACCGACGCCTTTATCAACGCCTTAAGATGTTTCATAGCCATTAGAGGTACTGTCAGAGAACTTAGATCTGACCAAGGATCTAATTTTGTTGGAGCAAAGAACGAATTGAACAAGGCTCTAAAAGAGATTGATAAAGAAAAAGTAACTGAGTACTTGTTAGAGAAACAGTGTGATTTTCACATGAATGCTCCACATGCAAGCCATACAGGCGGAGTCTGGGAGAGGCAAATCAGAACTGTAAGAAACGTACTAAGTTCAGTTTTGAAAAAGAACGCCGGAAGATTAGATGATGCTTCACTTAGGACACTATTCTATGAAGTAATGTCTATTGTTAACAGTCCTCCACTTACAGTCAACAACATCAACGACCCAACAAGCTTGGAACTTTTAACTCCCAACCATCTACTTCACCTTAAGTCTGATTACATACAGCCACCACCTGGCAACTTCACCAAAGAGGATTTATACGCAAGGAAAAGATGGCGAAGAGTTCAATATCTATCAGAGCAGTTTTGGAATAGATGGAGCAAGGAGTACTTAGCTCATCTCATACTAAGAAGTAAATGGCAAACGCCTAGAAGAAATGTTCATGTTGATGACATAGTGTTAGTAAAGGAAGATGACTTACCTAGAAGTCAATGGAAATTGGCCAAAATCCTAGAAGCTCGAAAGGACGAAGAAGGACTAGTAAGAAGAGTTTTGTTACAAATGGGAGACTCAAAACTGGACAAAAAGGGAAAACGTCTCACAACTCCACTCTAGCTGGAACGTCCAATACAAAAGTTAGTTGTTCTGCTTGAGAGTAACAAAGACACTTGAGAGTTGAGAAACTGATGGAAAATTCCTCAAATTCATGTTCGAATCCTATTACTGAGAACACAGAATTATAGGTAATTTTGGTGGGAGTGTAGCTGGCCAGCTAAGACCAGTCCTAGTCACATATATGTGTATACCAAACCTGCCAATAACCTCAGTACAGTGTATATGTGCACATGTTAAAGCCAAAAGCAGAATCATTGCTGTAATTTATGTCTTTGATTGTTATATGACATTGATATATTCATTGTGTTAGCAGAAGCAGAAAAGGAAAATATGCCTTTAAGAGTTAGTATAGAGCTGAACCAATCACAGACAGCCTCACACTGTACAGAGCCTTAACCAATCCCAGCCAGTTTCACATTTATGCCTGTGTAAAACTCCCTGTTAGAATTTTCTAGAGACACATGCTCACCAGACAGAAGAGGAAACAAAGTTCCAATCAGAAAAGCTTTATGGAAGCAGAGAAGGCCAAATAGGTATTTAATGCACTTGTGTGTTCCTCTGTTGTTTAGTAATGCAGGTAGATCTGTATGTAAAAACTGTTGTATGTGTTTACTTGTAGTTCCACCGAACTTATCGAATTTACGAACTTATCGAATTAAACGAATCAAGTCACTGTAGAGTAATCATAATCAAACTAATTTACGAATCAAGTCACTGTAGAGTAATCATAATCCAATCGAATCTATCGAGATAAGCTATTGAATCAACCCAATGTAATACGAATTAAACCATTGTAATATGAAACAAAACAAGCCATTGTAAACAGTGTTATATGAAGAAGATTGAAGTTATTAAAGAAGTTAACTAAAGTATTCGGTGTGCTCTTTAAACCTACTGCATCCATAGAGCGGCATTGGAGGAATTACAGAGTAAAGTCAATCTAATTAAACAAAGAAACAGCAATTGCATAATTTTTCTAATGCCACAGCGCACAAGGCACCAAAGGGTGCTGCGCCTGCCACGGGGGGGGGGGGGGGGAATCTATTATTCCACCATCTTACACCTACTTCAGGGCATATTTTCTCCTACTATCCAACAGTGAGGGGAATAATATTAATATTACACTCCTCCACTGTTTTCATTAAGTTGTATATTTTACCCCTGACCCCTACACTGTATGCATTATGGTGCACATTATATTTCTGAGCTACAAAAAAATGGCAACCGTCCCAACCTATAACCAGCCTTAGCAGTAAGGTTCACATGGAAGGGCAATGCACATTCCAAACAAACAGGATTTCCCAGCAACACTTACCAGCCAGTCTGCAAAACAACCAATTTGGCTCTGTCTAACATATTTCTGACCACTGCATTGTATATGCTATTTTATATGCTATATTCCTGACCCCTGCACTTTATATGCTATGTTGTACATTTTACTCCTAACCCCTGCACTGTATATTCCATTTTTCTGTGTTATACTCCTGATGCCTTCACTGCATTCACTATGTTGCACTCCTGACACCTGCACGGTATATCATATGTTGTACATTATACTCCTGACACTTGCACGGTATATGCTATGTTGTACATTATACTCCTGACACCTGCATGGTATATGCTATGTTGTATGTTATACTTCTGATCCCTGCACTATATTTGCTATGTTGCACATAATACTTTTGAAGTCTGCACTGCATTTGTTTTGTTGTACATTATTCTCGAGACCCCATGCACTGTATATGCTATGTTCTATGTTATACCACTGACCTCTGCACTGCATATCGTATGCAGTACATTATACTCTTGGCCCTTGCACTGCATTCACTTTGTTGTATAGCATACTCCTGACAGCTGAAGGGTATATGCTATATTGTAAGTTATACTCAACCCCTGCACTGTATATGCTATGTTGCACATTTTATTCCTGAGCCCCGCACTGTATATACTATATTGAACATTATAATTCTGACCTATGCACTGCATTCACCTTGTTGGATATTATACTTATGACCTGCACTGTATACACTATGTTAGATGTTATTCTTCTGACCACTATGTTGTACATTTTACTCTTGACCCTTGCACTGTTTATGCTGTGTTGTATAATATATTCCTGACCCCTGAACTGAATACATTATGTTGTACATTACACTCCTGACCCCATGCACTCCATTCACTATGTTGTACATTATTCTGATTACTACCAGAGTAGTTTAGTTTCAGTGGGATGGCCATTTGCCCATGAAACCCTCAAGCTGTTTGCCTGTGTTACCAGAGCTACCCTGGACTTCCCTTTAAGGGACACTGTTTATGAGGATAATTTCAAGTGGCTGTTTGTGTTGTGAACTGTTTTACTCAAAGCGGAGTTTCACCCAAAAGGGGAAGTTTCAGCTTTAAAGACTGGTCCCCCGTTCCCCATTAAGGATTGGCACCTGTGGGGAGAGGATACCTGAAACTGACAGGTATCCGCTCCCACTTCCACTGCGTTTGCCTAGGCGATCGAAAGTGGAAGTGGTCCTCCTACCCTCCCTCTCTGTAGTCTTCTGGGACACGTGACAGGTCCCAGAGGACTACAGGACCATTCAGGAAGCACAGTGCTACTCACGCATGCGCAGTGGGCACCTGGATGTGGCGCCGGCATCTTCAGGGTGCCCACACTGAAGATACCAGCTCCTGGAACACAGGACAGCCTGTGAAACGGCTGTTTTTTAAAAGTCAGCAGCTACAGGTTTTGTAGCTGCTGACTTTTACTTTTTTACAGTGTGAGTGTAACTCTGCTTTAAGTAGTCATTCTAAGTTATACTCTCTCAGTGAAATTCATAAAGAGTTTGGTAGGTACTTCTAGGAAAACGCATTTTTACGAGAAATGTCACAACTTGCAAATTGTCACATGAAAGCTTGGTGGGAGGGTGACACCGAGGTAGGAGTGTGCACACCAGACATTCCTCCATACCCAGTGAAGATCAGTAATGCTAAGCCTGATAAAAATACAGGTTTAATGTTACTGAGCTCTCTACCTGACCTCTGCACCTGTCACACAGCCTAGCCTCTTCAGTGACTTGGTATCTTCCAGTCTGCTGTATGGTGTTGAGCTGTTTGTTAGGTGAAGCCTAATGTTGAAAAACTAGTTCCCTATCAGATCTGACTCCCCTTAGTTGTTAGTGGGTGGAAGCCTGATGGGGAAGAGACCCCACCAGGTACATCTTCCTTATGATTGACTGAATCGACCCCCCGCCATCTGTTTTCAATCACAAGGAAGTTGAATCTGATCGGGAACCAGGCTCTCAGCATCACCCATCAAACTTTGCCCACTGTCAAAATTCAGCCCCACAACTTTAGTTCCATGAATCTGTCGTACTTGTCAGAACTGTTAACAAAACTGTTGAATGACTTTCATGAATTAGGCATAGGACTTCTTAATATACTGATGCCACCAGAATTTTGCAAATGCTTTATTGAAATGCCTATCTATTATAGAGTCTTATGGAGACTATGCTATGCAGCCACATGTTACAGTGATTGAATCACAGAGGCAATTCTGTGAAGACTTCATGTTTATGCAGCTTTCCTAATCTGTTTTTATTATTCAGCAGTTTATGCATGTTCTTTGCCATCCTGAACTTGTTTTTAATTATTATTATTGGTAACGTTGTACCTGTTTAGTAAACTGCAAGTACAGTTACCCTCTGTCCAATGATTTGCCCAATTGTCTATTCTCTTAAAAGTCATTTAATAAGTGGTTTATATAATTTTAAAGGATACCTGGTTTTATTAGATTGTTTTTTTTAGATAGAGGCTGAGCAGCAGCCTGGGGATGAGTCAGCCTGGGGCGTGAGGTAGTAAGGTTATCTCAGGACAGGCTGGGAGGCTCTAACAGGTCAGGGTTTATGAAGCCCTCCCACCTCTGTAGAAACCAGAGAGCTTTTTGGAGCAAGAGTGTAGGTGGCCCAGATCTGCATTTTTGAGGGACCTTGGCCAATCCCCTATGTTTGAGGGACCTTGGCCAATCCCCTAGCAAGAGACTGAGCACGGTGACCAAGGCAACCCTTAAAAGTGGCAGAGCCTGTGCAGCAGGGGCAGTGTCAGGTGGAAGTGGATTGAGGAAGGCTGGAGTGTGGAGACTGGGAGGAGGCCCCAGGGAGGGGAAAAGAGGATCTCAATTGCCTCAGCGTCTCCTGGGGAGGACTGCCTGAAGTAGCAGGTAAGGAGCCAGCCCAGCATTAGGCCTGAAGGCAGCCACCAACCCATTAAGCTAACAGGAGAGGACAGTGTAAGTACTCTTACACCCCCTTGACAGGATAAGGGGAGACAGCAGTCAGGTGCAAGAACCAACTAGCTTCTCATCTGGGACTGTTCTAAACTAACTGCTCTTGGGCCCCCTTGCCCAGGGATACCCTCAGGCAGCTGGGTGAAGAGGAGGAGTCATTCGGGGTCTAAGGAGGTACACCAAAGAGCCTTTGGAGCTGTTGCTATACGGAAGTTTTACATAGTTGCTAAGGAGTTTGTCCTCAGGTTCTGCAGTTCCTTGGGCATCCCATATACCCATAGACCCCATCTAAGTTCTTAACCCCTTAATAAAAAAATCACAAAAAACAAACTCAAAGATTGTTCTTTGATCGCAATGTGAAAAGTGTGGGAAATGCGTGTTGCCTGTACGTGTAGAGCATAGGGGGACCCAATTCAAATTCAGCGGCCCCTAAGGGGGTAGTGCTACAGTATGACAACATTATATAAAACTTTAAGCAGTCTAACAAAAATTTGAGTTAGTATAAGCATTAAACAAAAGGAAGCACACTACCTTTCTTTAGTGCCTAATTTAAAGAAAAATGAGCAAGCTCCCCACATGGCTTTCCTTAACCCCTTGACGCCAATCGCACGCAAATATGTGGCTTCTCAGCATGTGGTCCTTGACGCCGAGCAGCCACATATTTGCGTGCTAGTAGAAAATACATATGTGCTGAGAGCGCGTGCCCTACGCGCTCCCAGCACATATGTCCGCGACTCCCGGAAAGGTCCCGATCTCCCCTTTTGATCTGGACTTTTTCGGATCATGTGACCGCCGTGATTCGCCCTGCCTCCTGACTTTTGAAACTCTTAAAGGACCGGGAGGCGCCGGCGCAAAGAGGTTAAAGTAAGCCTATAATGAGGACACATGGAAGCTGCCATGGCTAACCTCTCCCTTTGAAAATGACAGTTGCTTGGTGGTCATGTTGACCCTCCTGCTGACCCAGATCAAGTATGCAGATACAGATGTAGGGCAGACCCCCTACAGGCCCCGTAGATTTGTCCCAGTTTCTCTTAACATGTGGGTGCAAAGGCAGCCAGGAAAGCAGCAGTCTCACAACTCCAGGCACAGAAAGTCTTTTTAAGATTAATGCTTGTTGAACTTGGATAAGGTGCAGTGTGAGCTTTGGGATACTCCAGAACAGGGGCAGACTGACCATTTGGAAACTTGGGCACTGCCCGAGGGCCCGGGATCAGTAGGGGGCCCCATGAGATGCCCTTGGTACCTTTTTCATAGGCTTTTTGAGTTTGGGCAAGGACACGGGGGCCCCATGATCCCCTATTGCCCGGGGGCCCCATGAGTTTTCAGTCCGCCCCTGCTCCAGAATTAGTGCACTAAGTAAGCAGAGGACACTCTGCTTTGTCCTCACTCTTCAGAACAATCCTCCTCTTGGCAGAGAATAGGAGAACAAGCAACCCTGAGACTCTTTGTAAAGGAGCAGTCACAAACAGGGGCGGACTGACAACTCATGGGGCCCTCGGGCAATAGGGGATCATGGGGCCCCGTGTCCTCACCTACACCCAAAAAAGCCTATGAAAAAGCCAATGAAAGGTACCAGAGGTATCTCATGGGGCCCCCTACTGACCCCGGGCCCTCGGACAGTGCCCAAGTGCTCGAATGGTCAGTCCACCCCTGGTCACAAATCAGCAACACTGGAGCAGATGCCCAAAGGGTTATAGCAGCAACAGTCACTAGGATCTCACACTCTGGCTTAGACTCACAATGTCCCTGTGTACTTAGATGCCTTGTCCAATACCGGCCAGACACTTCTCCTGTGAACCTCCTGGTCAGATCCTCAGTGAACCTCCTTGGAATTGGCTCCAGCTCCTTTCAGAAAGTAGCCCCCCAGTTTTACCTGAGCTGGTGCTTTGATGAACTCCTGCTGGTTTTGGCTACTCTGCCCAGAAGAGCAGCAGCCATTCAGGATAGGGTCTTCTCCTCCTGGACAAGAACCCTGCTGCCCCAAGCCCCAGACTATTTATGCACTCCTCATCTACCTACTGGGCATCCACTCCCCTAGGGATTGGCTGACACCTCATGAAGCCCAGGGTCTGTATCCTCCAACCCACCACATTCTAGAATCCACTATAAGGCAGGGGGAAGCAGTTGAGCCTGCAGCCAGTGAGATCCAGAAGAGCCAACAATAATAACACAACGCTCCAATGATTACAGAGGAGCTAAATAACAAAGTTTATCCAAACCTCTTTAGCATCTTATCCTAGGAGGGTTCTACCTAGACGTTTGACTTTTTCTGACTTTCTTGACGTGAATAGATGTTCCATGTCAGTGACTTAAATTATTACCTTTAGGTGGCCAGAATAACAGCTAAGCAAATAGCATTTTTAGAAAGAGCTCAGAATGTTAAAACTCACTGTAGTGTTGCTTCATGTTCACGTTGCAGCCCTTGTCTAGTTCAATTGCACCCCCAATGTGGGTTGTCTAAAGAAACAGATATTTCTTGGTAATTTATCTTTTTGCAAAAGACTGGCACTGGTAGAACATTGCCCTACCCTAGGGGCCCCCCTCACATTAACATTCCCTGTAACCCTTACACCCCACTCCTAGCACTAATCATCTTTAATATAAACCTATCACCCTGTGTACATACTTAAACTCTCACTAACTTTCCAAAGTTAAGAGATATTAGTGTCCAAATCCCACTAGCAGTAACTTGTGCTTCTCAAATTCTTAGTTGTCCTGAAATATAAACTGTATATTGCTATTTACCCATATAGCCACAAGGTGGCAAAATCACACAACCAATAGATTATATACTATTCTACTGATAGATACTAATTTCCTGCGTTTATTTCTTTTATACATAAGGGATTTCATCACGCTAATTTGGAAAAAGAACAAATATTGTCAACCCCATGCACTTGCAAGATCACAAGGGTCCAGCATTCTCTATATTAAAAGACATGATTGTGACTAAGGGGGCAGAGGGCCTATTAAATACAAAGTAACGTTCATTGGGGCATCAAATTGACTAGGGTTAACCACCATACCTACCAAAAATGCGATTTAGGCAGACATATAGGTAGCACTTAGCCCTGAATCTCAGCAAAACTAGAACTATACACTAAAATAGGGGTTTTGGGTCCCTGGGCAGTATGCATATTGATTAGGAACCCATGGCAATAGCACAAGCACAATTACTCACAAATGCTCCTTCGAGGAGTAACCAGGATAGCCATGAGGAAAGTAGAAATGATTTCTAAATATAATAAATTGATTGAAAATGACAGATGTTACAGTCATTAAAAAATTGTCACTGTTTCTTTCTCTGCTCCTGAAAATGGATTCCGCAATGTCCAGTGTGAAGGGGGGATAGTTTAACAGTTAGGGATTTGTCCTCCTATGTGGATGGTCATGGGTCAGACTGACCAGGGCCAGCTGATTTATTCACTTACTGTATGCAGCTTCTTTAACTTTTAATGCATGCATGTTTTGCAATTTAGGCTGGTGCCATAACCGCTGCCCTAGGTTTCTTGTTTGGAGGATACTCCTTTCTCTTGCAGGAGTCATGCTAGCATGCAGGGACTTGAGTATTATCTACTTATATGCATCATTAGAAACAAACAGCCCTATAGCCTGGGATTCCAAGGCATGCCTCTACTTCTCTCTCCTCCTCCCCTACTTTCTCCAGCCAAACAAACCGGCTCAAAACTGCACTGTCCACTGTAACTTCTTTCCTGTGCAAGCCAATAGTTCTGGAAAGCAGCACTGAGAAAGCAGGAGCCAGCAGCATTGAAAGTTGTAAATCTGGGGTAAGAAAAAAAATAATTAATTGAGCAATGTTTTTTTTTGTACTCTTCTAACATGCTAAGGGTTTAATACTAATTTAAAAACCACTAAAATTTTCTTTTAAAACTGAATTTAAGACAATTTTAAACTAACCACTCTAATTTATACATGAATATATTCATTAAAAAAATAATTAGTATAAGTATTCCACTCTAATCCTCTATACAAAGGGGTCAGGACAAGGAGGGGAGAGGGCAGGACAGCAGCCCCAGGCACAGTGTTCTCTTGTGGCGAAAGGAGGACACCATGGTGAACTGCAGCTCTTCACATTGCATATGGGGAAAATATTCAAAAGTGTATTCTAATCTCTCCCATGCAAGATTATGGCCATTATCTGGTTCATGGATGTGATTTTAAGTCTGCCACCTATACTTCTGATTAACAAATCAAACTCTTTCATAGATGGGATGCTGTGGTCCTCAACTACTGACTACAGGGGGATCTTCAGCTTCTGTAGTTCTCTGGGTGATCATCAAACTTCATGAGGCCTGTATTTATTGGATGTCTGTGCTTAGCAAAGTCCAATGTATCATTTCCTTGAGACCCTGTCATGACAGCTGTTCCTTTACTGTGGCCGAAGGTGGTGGTATCTAATGTCTTGTGTTTAGGTTTTGGAAGAGAGAATGGAGTACCAGACAGGTTCCGCTCAGGTGAAGGTTTGAGATCTGAAGATCTCACGTTGTGGGTCTTAAGAACAGTGTGACCATTCTCAGGAGGTTTTGAGGTGATATGGTGAGCTGGATTTAGGATAGTGGACAGTGGAATATGAGTAGCTGCATAGGTTGTTAGTAACTTGAGGGACAGAGGAGCATCTGATGTGCCAGGGTGAACTATGTGGTTGATTGCTCCTGCCTCTCTTGCTGGCAAATGTACTGTAGGTTGAATTACAGGTGTTAAAGCATCTTGTGCAATTGCTCTGACATTTTTTTGACTAAGGAGAAATTTCAAGATTCACCTTGCAGGGTCCCTGGACATTTTCAAAATAGGTTGATAGACGATTTCTTCCTCTGCAGCTTGTTCCAAAACTGTGAGCTTGGCCAAGGCTTCTGCTGCTTTTCTTATGGGCTCCTAGCTGGGATTTTTCCACATTAGACATTTCTGCTTAACATTTACAGTAGTAAACTTCAGCTTTAGTGTCTTCTGCTTCAGCATGTTCCATTATTCGTTCCCAGGATTGCTGAAAGCAGAATCTCAGCGATTATCACTTTTAGTGGGAAGTAGCATGGCAAGATGTATTTTCATGTAGTTGTGATATCTTGTGATCTACCCTTGGCTTGGTTTTAAATAATGTTATATAGCTTTCTTTGTCATGAGCAGTAGAGTTATCTTTTGCAGAAACTCTTCATTGTTGATACCCGATAGAAGAGAAAAATATTTTTAAGACGGTTTCTTATAGTTTTCATAAGCTCTTACTAGTTTTGCAGTGCAATGTATTATTTAGTTGCCTTGCATCATTACATATTTCATCAGCACCAGTTATGCATTGCATAGTCCTATTCCATAGATCAGATACAGTCATGACCAAAAATATTGGCACCCCTGAATTTCTGTCAGATAATGCGCCACTTCACCCAGAAAATTGTTGCAATTACAAATGTATCAATTAACAGGTGCTGACAATACAGAAATCACACCAGCAATCAGTTATAACAGCGAAACATTAACTCAACTTTCCTGTTGTGTGTCTCTGTGTGCCACATGGAGCATGGAGAAAAAGCAGCAAAGTATTGTCTGAGGATTTGAGATAAAAAATTGTGGAAGCATGGACAATCTCAAGGTTATAACTCAGTCTCCAGAGATCTTAATGTCCCTGTGTCCACTGTGCACAACATTGTCAAGAAGTTTACTGCCCATGTGTCAGGGAAGATCGCCGAAGCGCACGAATCTGCACATGTGCAGGGTCTCGAAAAGGCATACAGGCAGGCGGGCACTAGGACCCAGGCGTGCCTGTCATCAATGACGGCGTCGGGTAGGCACTAGGACTCAGACGCGCCTGTCGGCGCCGGGCGGGCTTTTTAAACGGGCCACTGCAGGATCCAAATTGCCGTATGGTCTAATTCCCTACCTGAGATTCCTGAACTCTGTGTTACTTCCTGTTGCCGAACCCAGCCCTACTCCTGACTATCGTTGACCTTCTCCTGCCCTGACCCTTGGTTTGTCTCTGGATATTCTTCTGCCTGCTCCTGATTGTTGTACCTCCCGTTGCTGAACCTGGCTTGTGACCCGACTATCCTTCCGCCTGCTGCTTTGTTCTGCTCTGCCTTCTCGGATACTGCCTGACTGCGCTACTAGCCTCTCGGTGCATCCGCATCCATCCATCCCGCACGGACCCATCCATTCCTTGCTCAGGTCCGCTCTGCCTCTTCACATCAGGCTCACCACTAAGATACTTGACTCTAGCGGATCCCTCTACCGCAGCTGGGCGTACTTAGGGGCCGCGACCTGGTCTCAGCCTGCTCCAAGTCCATCCCCACCATCAGGGGCTCTGGTGAACAAGCAGTCTGAGGTTTAGACTCCACGCCCTAGGGAACCCCAAACTGTGGACCTATAGAGCTACCGCCTGAGTCTCTTACACCATGGCACTGTGGCTAATCTCCCTGGACGTGGACGAAAGAAAAAAATTAAACAAAGATTGGAGTTTGCCAAAACTTTCCTGAGGAAGCCAAAATCCTTTTGGGAGAATGTGCCATGGACAGACAAAACTAAATTACAGTTTTTTGGTAAAGCCCATCATTCTACTGTTTTCAGAAAAAGCAATGAGGTCTTTAAAGAAAAGAATGCAGTCCCTACAGTCAAACATGGTGGAGGTTCACTGATGTTTTGGGGTTGCTTTGCTGCTTCAGGAACTGGATGTCTTGACCATGTGCATGGCATTATGAAATCTTTAGAGTACCAAAGAATTCTGGGGTGCAATATAGCTCTCAGTGTCATAAAGTTGGGTCTCCATCAGAGGTCATGGGTCTTACAGCAGGACAGTAACCCAAAGCACACATCAAAAAGCACCCAAAAATGATTTAAGACAAAGATCTGGAGTACTAAACTGGCCAGCAATGAGTCCACATTGAAATCCCATAGAGCACCTGTGGAGAGATCTAAAAACAGTAGTTGGGAAAAGGAACCCTTCCAATCTGAGAGACCTGGAGCAGTTGGTGAAAGAAGAGTGGTCCAAAATTCCAGTACAGAGATGTAGAAAACTCATTGATGGTTACAGGAAGCAATTGATTTCAGTTATTTTTTCCAAGGGGTGTGCTAAAAAATATTGAATTCAGGGTGCAAATAATTTTGCCAAGTCCATTTTTGGAGTTTTGGGTGGAATGTGTCAGATTTAACTTTTTGTTTCTCCGTTTTGTGTGTCATACCAATACAAACAAAAGAGTGTCAGTATAAAATATTTCCAGTTTTGGAAGAAGAACTGAAAACTTTACCAGTTTAGGGTGAACAAGGAATGAAAACAGGTTTAAATTTTCTTTTCCCAAAATTTCTGCAAACAACTGGAGTTGCAAAATGAAAGGGGTGTTAAACCCAAAACCCAAATATATTTGAGCTTACCAGTCATTAGATGTGGTGGCTGCATAGGTTTTCTTTTCTTTTTCTTTTTTTCTTTTTTTCTTTTTTTTTTTCCTCTGTTTTCAACTGGTGATCTGGCCAGTATCACACCTCCTGTAGTAGTGAGACACCACTCTGGCATAGTAGGCAATAGCATTGTCAATCTGAAGGGAGGGCAGTGTTAAATGTATTTGCAGATATAAATGCACTAACAAATTGAAGCCAAATTCATGCTTTATAACCAGTTACAGCAAACAGCATTTTCCATTTTTTTTCTTTTGCAAGAGGTGATTGTAGCCGTATTAGTGCATTTGTAACTTATCTGTAGCCTTTTTTTCCCCTTTTTTTTCAATCCCTTCTAACATTCTGCTTAAACTTTGTGATTTGTAATAGTACTGTTTGGACTTTGAAGAAGGGGACATACCCCGAAAGCTTGTCCTCAAAATTGTATGTTAGTGCAAATAAAAAAAAGTATCACGGACAGTACTCAATTGTTTTCTTTTGCAATAAAGGTTTTGCATGAATAAATAAAAGCTGATCATATTAATCACCCCTGCTAGAGTAAGTCTGCCTCATCCTTGTAAACTGATACATTCTGCTGGAGAGCTAATGCTTATGAAAAGCAACAGACTTGTTGGCTGTATCACCAGATGAAAATAGAAAAGAAAGCCTAAAAAGAAAACTAATACAACCATCATCTCTAAGACATGGTAAGCTGCAATATAATAAGTATTTGCTTTTGGGTTTTATACCACTTTAAGGTGGTTAGGGGGCGGGGGATTAAGGGTGCAATGGGCCTTTATTGGCTGCTGATGGTTACAGAAGCTCTTTTCAACTATCCTAAACCTGTCAAAAAATTAACCCCAGTTAGCCTCTTTACTTTATGGTTTTTAGAGAAAAATAAGAGAGCAAAAAGGGTAAACCACAAAATTTAATGTTGCAGTGCAGAAAAAAAACAAAAGAAAAGAACAAAGGAAACAAAGGGCAAATTAACACAATTGCACTGCAGTAAAGGAACACAAAGTATGCTTGGGTCTTTAAAGAAATAAACTAAAGAACCCCAAATACACAAAAAATATACTTTAAATATATAAAGTGTTATTTTTCAAGAAAATATCACTTGAGCAGTGCAATAAGCAAAACTGAAAGTTTATGCTTTAGTGAAATTTTCTCAATGGTTAAACTAATAATTTTATGGCAAGTTCAGTTTTGATGAAATCACTTCACTCATTCCTACTGTATATGGACACATCCTATAAGAAAATGGTAGAATGCAAAAATGCCCCTCTGAAATTGCCCTTTTATCTCTCTGTAGTATTGTACTGTTGGTTTGCAATGTTGATAGAGCTTCCAATTCAAAGGGGAGGACATAGCTATGTAAACTTTTTTCTACTGGGTAAAAGGCAATAATTGTGTATATTTTCCAATTTATTGAAATGTTGTGCTGTTAAAAATGTTCTCCATCTAATAAAAAATCGAAACAACCATATATCTCTCTGTCCTTCAGTGAGTTGTGCCACTTAAGATTAAGTAAATTACTATAATTAGTTGTGCACCTGAAAATTGTAGTTCATATCTTAGGAAACAGTGTGTGATAATTAGCTCATGCTGAAACAACAAAGCACATTCCTATTTCTGGCTGTTTTTTTATTGGAACATTTAGTACATATAGTACTCCTCACATGTGAAAATGGGGTAAATACATATTATTTAGTAAGACTCCTACCTGGCAATGAACATATAATTAAAAGAAAAAGTAAAAAGAAACTTAAAATATTAAAATATATACAATGTACCTAAAGGAGAAAACTAACCAGGAAGCAAAAATGTAACAGCATATACCAGGTTTTGTTGATTTTTTTTTTTTATAGGAAATACCTGTAATGAATGTTCAACATCTGTCCGTCTGTGTAAAATTAAGTGAGGTGAAGCAAACCAATGTTATTTTTAAATATCAAATCATAAGGAAGAAGCTCTATTTTTTTTCAATTTTCCTTTACTTTACATTTGAATAAATCAGGTCTATTATATTAACTGATGATGCTTGAATGAGCAATTTTAAGGACTGTACAATAATTTGGATCAATATTGTATTTACTGCTTCCAACCTAGTGTGCAATAATATGGCCCTGAGCTAATGCAATGGCTTTATCTGAGCGACACCTGATCCATGCAGTCACTGATGGAGTCTAATATATACAATACTGTGCAAAAGTTTTAGGCAGTGTGAAAAAATATGATAAAAGTAAAAATATTTAAAAAATATTTTATCATATGTACTCTCTAGCGCCTCAGGATATGGACAGCCAAAAGGGAAGCCAAGGGTACCAGGACAGAGAAAACCAAAGGAAATGCTTCAGGGGTGCAGCCCTCCTCAGACGGGGAAATCAGCCACTGGATAAAGAGAAAACAGGTGGCACACACACCTAGTGCATTATCCAAGGTTTATTGTGAGAAGTGAAAAAATAAAAACATACTCACAGACGAAGCATGTATCTAAAAAGCATAGAAAAATGACGATGGCCACAACAGCAGGCAAGGTGTTCTCACTGTCAGTGCGGTCAAATGGCTGATGCGTTTCAGGGACGAATCCCTTTCCTCAGAGCTAATGACCAGCCTCTGATGCAGATGTGTAATGAGGCATCACCAGCAAGGCTCCCACTTTCCATTCATTACACATCTACATCAGAGGCTGGTCATTAGCTGTCCTGCCCTTAAAAAACACACACCTGTTTTGGGTTTACTGGTTTCAAGAAGCACTGCCTGATGTGAACCATGCCTCGCAGAAAAGAGCTCTCTGAAGACCTACGATCAAGAATTGTTGACTTGCATGAAGCTGGAAAGGGTTACAAAAATATCTCCAAAAGCCTTGATGTTCATGTGTCCACGGTAAGACAGACTGTCTATAAATGGAGAAAGTTTAGCACTGTTGCTACTCTCCCTAGGAGTGGTCGTCCTGTAAAAATGACTGCAAGAGCACAGCGCAGAATGCTGCATGAGGTAAAGAGGAATCCCAGAGTGTCAGCTAAAGACCTACAGAAATCTCTGGCACATGCTAACATTTTTGTTGATGCATCTACAATAAGTAAAACATTAAACAAGAATGGAGTACATGGGAGGACACCACGGAAGAAGCCAAAAAGAATATTGTAGCACGTTTGAAGTTTACAAAAGAGCACCTGGATGTTCCACAGCACTACTGGCAAAATATACTGTGGACAGATGAAACCAAGATTGAGTTGTTTGGGAAGAACACACAACACTATGTGTGGAGAAAAAAAGGCACAGCACACCAACATCAAAACCTCATCCCCACTGTAAAACATGGTGGAGGGAGCATCATGGTTTGGGGCTGCTTTGCTGCCTCAGGGCCTGGACGGATTGTTGTCATTGATGGGAAAATTAATTCCAGAGTTTATCAAGACATTTTGCAGGAAAACGTACGACCATCTGTCCGCCAACTGAAGCTCCGCAGAGGATGGGTGATGAAACAGGACGATGACTCAAAGCATACAAGTAATTCAACAAAACAATGGCTGCAACAGCACAGAATACGCCTTCTGGAGTGGCCCAGTCCTGACCTCAACCCGATTGAAATGCTGTGGCATGACCTTAAGAGAGCGATTCACACTAGACATCCCAAGAATATTGCTACACTGAAACAGTTTTGTGAAGTGGAGTGGTCCAAAATTACAGATCGTTGTGCAGGTCTGATCTGCAACTACAGGAAACGTTTGGTTGAGGTTATTGCTGCCAAAGGAGGGTCAACCAGTTATTAAGTCCAAAGGTTCACATACTTTTTCCTCCCTGCACTGTGAATGTTTACATGTTATGTGCAATTAAACCATGGCAACATCTAATGTTTGTGTAGTATTATGTTCAGCAGACTGTGTTCTTCTATTGTTGTGACTTAGATGACATTCAGAGCACATTTTATGCCCAATTCATGCAAAACTCCACGTAATCCCAAGGGGTTCACATACTTTTTCTTGCAACTGTACATCCACAGAAGATCTGTGGTTAATTCTCCAAGATGTTGGGAACAACCTACCTGCTGAGTTCCTTCAAAAGCTGTGTGTAAGTGTACCTAGAAGAATTGGAAATTGATGCTGTTTTGAAGGCAAAGGGTGGTCAAACCAAATATTGATTTGGATTTCTGTTCTGTTCATTTACTTTTCATTTTGTTAATTGATAAAAATAATCTTCTATTTCTGAATATATTCTTAATTCACATAATTTTTCACACCGGCCTCAAACTTTTGCAGGGATACATATATATATATATATATATATATATATATATATATATATATATATATATATATATATATATATATTTCCTCTTTAAACCATATGTACATTTAAGAAATCATAAAATATTGTTTGGACAATAGCTAATTAACCAGGGCTTTCTTTATTGCATATGCAAAACCATATAATAGATAATCTTTGTGCCCTGTTTCTGAATGTTGTGTCAAACAAGGAAATCCAGTTCTAGAGTCTTGCACTGATATTGTTAGGTGCAGAGGGATTATTCTTTGACATAGCGGATACTCACACGAGAGAGGTGATTAGGAACAATTATGAATTATACTAGTATAACTATTTACTTGATTGGACCAATCTTGAGAAGCCAAAAAATTAAACTTTAAGCAGATAAAATAGATGCAGCTCTTTATTTATTAAAACATCATTTATTTTTTTATTTTAATGCAGTGTAGACAAGTATAGTTCCCACTCCATTCAGTATATGATGCCTGGCTGCTGTATGGATGAATTGGAGTGAATGGTGTTCCTCTGCAGCCTCAATAGGTTTTATAGGGAGAACATCTGTCCATTTGGAGACTGTAATCCCTAGTGACCTTACGCAACCATCTTGGCTGGGACAGCCCTTATAAATAAAATACCCAGCCGGGCTTTGTTGTGCATTTACAAGTGGATAGAATATGGAAAGAAACTGGCTTGTCAGTGATAGAGATTTAGCATCAGGGAAAGGTTCCAGTATGAGAGGGCAAGCATAGAGGATACTGCTGGACACCCCAAAATCACATGTAGTTGCAGCTGCCACATTCTCAATATTCTTCCTGATCCTCCAGTTGAGTCTGCCGCCCTGCCAGGCAGCCACTCCTCCTGGCTTGTAGATGCTGTCCCGGTCAAGTAGGCCTTGCTGATCGTGTGCCTTACAGAGCCTGAAATTCCTCTGCATATGTTGCATGTGTTGATGCTGTGTGCCCTGCTAGGATTACCTGTGCGAATACCAACTGTGCTGCTGCAAGTACTCTTGTGCCTCCTCTGCCAAACTTTCTTCTCATATACCAGAACTGTTATCTCTCTTTGGTCTTTGTGTGCCATCTCTCTGCATTTAGTACCTTAGCTCCTGGCCTCTCCCACAAACTAGTGTAAGTACCTGAATTTTACTTAATCACACCATCTTGCAGTCCCTTATAAAACAGCAGGTAGATGAAGGTACAGGACCAAAAGCTTTTCAGGTGAACTGCTGGAATTACTCTAACGGTAAACATGATGAGAGGAGGAGAGAGCAGAGCAAACCAAGTTTCTTACTGCTCTTTCACTGTCCAGTGAACATGCTGGGTATGAAGACATACATTTTTTCCTTTTACAGTCTAATACTATAACAAATATAGTAGTATTCATCTGGCAGCGATTGGTGGTAGATACAGTAGTATTGGTAGTACACTGGACCTTTATATGAAAAGGTTGTCATAGTTCATAGATGGCATTCTAGAAGCCTTTGGGCCTGGACATATCCTTGAAATATCTGCAGTAAATAGAAAGTCGAGAGTGTCACAAAGTTATTTCATGGCCAGTATGTCCTTATTGATTATAGTACATATCATAAAAATAGCCAATCTGCTAATGGACTTGCAAATAACCTTATCATGTGCAACACACCTCAACAATGGATGTACAAACTTACACATCAATTTCACTACTTTGGCCTACTTTTTTGTTTGCCAAGGGCCAGAGCTGCCTGGGTTGTACCTGCTTTTGACACCCATGTGATTGCAGGCTTAAGGTGGCTTTATCCAAATATTCCTGTCACAATACTGGAATTAACAAGCAGCAATGCAAGCAAATTTGAGGTTCTTGCTCCATATCCTCCTGAAATGTGATGCTAACACAGGTTGCCTGTGTGCAAAAAAATGCATAGATTAGACTCAAATGCAATATATTGTACAAAGTATCCCCTTGAGAAAGTCAATTGAGGATGAAATGCATAGGGCCAGAGCCTAACGCTGTCAACCGAGCTGGAAGGAGTTCAGTGCAACCTTCTGTAAACAAATGGGAGCCGAAGGTGAATGACGGGTGTCTGGCCATTCACTCAGGTTCCTGTTTGTTGTCAGCTCAACTTCACAGTCCTAGTAGTCCTCGTGTATAATAATATGTGAGGTTAACAAATGATACTACACTATGTGGGTCATTCTCTATTATTTGATATATCCATCCAGAGTTTTGTGAGGTCTGGAAGGAGAAGAGTTGTGTGACCCTAATAAGATACACACCTGTTTGGTGAGTGTGATTCCCCTAAGTGTCATGAAGTGATAATGAATCACCTTTGATTGAAGATTCACTGGGTGTTATGTGATACTGAAGTTGATCTTTTTATTTGAACCTTTTAGCCCTTGTTCACTCTGAATACGATTTAGAAATTGCGTGTCGCATTATTTCAAGGTTGCATGTCAGTGCAACTTCAGGTGCAACTTGTAAGACATCTGTGCAACTTTATGCACAAATGTCAATGCAATGCGCACCAGAAATCGTCAAGAGTAATGAAGGAACTACTTTTGAAATTGGTGCAACTCCAATGAAGACAGAGTCTCACTGATTAGAATGGTTCCATTGCCAATCATAGGGTGCGACTTGTCATGCGATTTGAACTGTCAAATTGCATGACAAGTCACATCAGTGTGAATGGGGGCTAGTTTGCATTTTTTTTTCCATTGTATATGTGTGCACAGAAATTTGAATGGACATTTATATACATAAACACTTTATGATATATCACAGGATTGTATGTTTTGATCTTTCATCTGAATTTTTCAACATTTTGCAACACTGTTTCATGTTTGTGTATGGTTGGGGTATAGTTTAGTACAGTAATGGCGAACCTTTGGCACGCGTGCCAAAGCTGACACGCAGAGACATCTCAGTGGGAACGTGAGGAAGATGAGCGCACACAGACTGTGCACACTGACCGGCCATCTAGATCTCGTCCACACTGCACCCCCCCATCGAACTACATCTCCCACATGTCTCTGGGGCCAGTGTGGGCATGGAAGAGAGAAAGTGGCTCCCACACAGCTCTGGCGCCAGGGGTGATGTATCCGGGGATGGACGTGGATGAGAGGAAGCGGCTCCCAC
Source organism: Staurois parvus (assembly GCF_062004578.1). NCBI lineage: Eukaryota > Metazoa > Chordata > Amphibia > Anura > Ranidae > Staurois > Staurois parvus. Next base: position 4,011,207 of record NW_028318150.1, on the reverse strand, counting down.
ACTGCTCTAGGGCCAGTGGTGCCGTGTCTAGTGTGGATGAAAAGAAGCGGCTCCCACACTGCTCTAGGGCCAGGGGTGACGTGTTCAGCTTGGATAGGAATGAGCCGCCGGGTTGGAAGTCACACCGACACTGACAGAGGAGAGATTGACTGCTTCCCAACCGAGCTATAGCCAAAAGACGGCTACAGCGCAGTTGTCTTCTAGTTCTGGGAGGGCTAGTGGTGACGTGTCTAATGTGGATGAAAGGAAGCTGCTCCCACACTGTTACGGGGCCAGGTGCGACATGTGCAACTTGGGTGGGAATGAGCTGTCGGGTTGGAAGCCACACTGACACTGCTGGAGGTGAGATTAACTGCTTCCCAACCATGCTGTACCTGAAAGACAGCTACAGCGCAATTGTCTAGTTCTGGGAGGGCATCCATGAAGTCCTCCCAGAACACGGCCCCTGTGCACCCCCAGCGGCACACACCCGGCGCTGTCAGTGATAAGGTTGTGTTGCAGTTTGGGCACTTGGGCTCAAAAAGGTTCACCATCACTGGTTTAGTGTATTGATTCATTGCGCTGTACTTATGGGAGATTTGTGATTTTTTTCACTGTTCTCATGTATTGGCACATTGACTGACTAATATATTTGCACTCTTATTTTTAATGTGGAACAATTAGTGCTTTTGCTCCTAGGTTATGTGGTACTCTGTAAAAAATTTTAGAGTACCCCCAAAACAGATGTACCTTGCTGATGCTTCCTAGACCCAGATAACTGTCATTGAAGTTACCATCAAATCAGATTTAGTCAGGGGTATCAGAGTAAAAGTGGCTGAATACAAACGCACGCCACATTTTTCAGAAATTTATTTGTAAACATTTTTTAAAACCATTTATCATTTTCCTTCCACTTCACAATTATGTGCTGCTTTATGTTGGTCTATTACACAAAATCCCAATAAAATACTTTTTACATTTTTGGTTGTAACATGACAAAATGTGGAAAATTTCAAGGGGTATGAATACTTTTTCAAGGCACTGTATATCAATAATCTAGCATGTTAGGATAAAGGTACCTTTGTGATCAAGTTTAAAAGTATAGAATAAATTCTACATTAGAGTCAAGTATACATTCATTGGTCAATTGCATGTCCCAAAGCCCCTCCTATTTAGTCCATGGTCTAGAGCTTAAAACTCTTCAAAGACTTTGTCAAGAAGCAACATCTAAAGTGGAAACCCCAGCTGTATATTCCTACCACCTGGCCCGTGTAAGGAAGTTCTTGAATTTGCCATTAAAAGAGAAGTATTGTATTTTTTTTGTTTGGCTCACCAAGAGTCTGAGCCAGGTGCCGGTCCAGGCTCCTGGGTGGATCCTGATAGCTGGCTTTTGCTTTTGTGCAGAACACTCCTGAGATCCACGGAAGTACGTAGAACTCCTTCTGAACTTCTCCAAGCATGGCTCTTGCCATGGAGCTAGAGACAATGGGCCTACAGTCAGGTCCATAAATTTTGGGACATCGACACAATTCTAACATTTCTGGCTCTATACACCACCACAATGGATTTGAAATGAAAAGAACAAGATGGGCTTTAACTGCAGACTGTCAGCTTTAATTTGAGGGCATTTACATCCAAATCAGGTGAACGGTGTAGGAATTACAACAGTTTGCATATGTGCCTCCCACTTGTTGAGGGACCAAAAGTAATGGGACAATTGGCTTCCCAGCTGTTCCATGGCCAGGCGTGTGTTATTCCCTCATTATCCCTATTACAATGAGCAGATAAAAGGTCCAGAGTTCATTTCAAGTGTGCTATTTGCATTTGGAATCTGTTGCTGTCAACTCTCAAGATGAGATCCAAAGAGCTGTCACTATCAGTGAAGCAAGCCATCATTAGGCTGAAAAAACAAAACAAACCCATCAGAGAGATAGCAAAAACATTAGACGTGGCCAAAACAACTGTTTGGAACATTCTTAAAAAGAAGGAACGCACCAGTGAGCTCAGCAACACCAAAAGACCCGGAAGACCACGGAAAACAACTGTGGTGGATGACCGAAGAATTTTTTCCCTGGTGAAGAAAACACCCTTCACAACAGTTGGCCAGATCAAGAACACTCTCCAGGAGGTAGGTGTATGTGTGTCAAAGTCAACAATCAAGAGAAGACTTCACCAGAGTGAATACAGAGGGTTCACCACATGATGTAAACCATTGGTGAGCCTCAAAAACAGGAAGGCCAGATTAGAGTTTGCCAAACGACATCTAAAAAAGCCTTCACAGTTCTGGAACAACATCCTATGGACAGATGAGACCAAGATCAACTTGTACCAGAGTGATGGGAAGAGAAGAGTATGGAGAAGGAAAGGAACTGCTCATGATCCTAAGCATACCACCTCATCAGTGAAGCATGGTGGTGGTAGTGTCATGGCGTGGGCATGTATGGCTGCCAATGGAACTGGTTCTCTTGTATTTATTGATGATGTGACTGCTGACAAAAGCAGCAGGATGAATTGTGAAGTGTTTCGGGAATATTATCTGCTCATATGCAGCCAAATGCTTCACAACTCATTGGACGCTGCTTCACAGTGCAGATGGACAATGACCCAAAGCATACTGCAAAAGCAACCAAAGAGTTTTTTAAGGGAAAGAAGTGGAATGTTATGCAATGGCCAAGTCAATCACCTGACCTAAATCCAAATGAGCATGCATTTCACTTTCTGAAGACAAAACTGAAGGGAAAATGCCCCAAGAACAAGCAGGAACTGAAGACAGTTGCAGTAGAGGCCTGGCAGAGCATCACCAGGGATGAAACCCAGCGTCTGGTGATGTCTATGCGTTCCAGACTTCAGGCTGTAATTGACTGCAAAGGATTTGCAACCAAGTATTAAAAAGTGAAAGTTTGATTTATGATTATTATTCTGTCCCATTACTTTCGGTCCTTTAACAAGTGGGAGACACATATGCAAACTGTTGTAATTCCTACACCGTTCACCTGATTTGGACGTAAATACCCTCAAATTAAAGCTGACAGTCTGCAGTTAAAGCACATCTTGTTTGTTTCATTTCAAATCCATTGTGGTGGTGTATAGAGCCAAAAATGTTAGAATTGTGTCGATGTCCCAATATTTATGGACCTGACTGTATATGTAATAAAGCTTAAGGGCTCTTTCAAATGAATCAGATCTGCCTGTCAGTTTTTCAGGCAGACCTGATTGGATGGTCCATGTATCCCTATGGACCGGTGGGTGTAAACGGTCCGCTACACCTACCTACTCCAATCTGATCAGGTCAGCTAAAAAAAAAGGAAGGGGATCTGTCCCCTTCATTTAGGTGGGCAGACGAGTATAAATGGACTCTGCTGTCCAGCCGCCCATAGAGTAGAAGAGTCTTGGTCTATGTCCACTTTGCATAAACTAAGCAGACACAGACCTGTCATTCACCCGCCCTGCTCGGCTCAGCTGGGGACAAGCAGACAGATCCCCTGCTTGGCAAATCAGATTCTGTCCCATGTGAAAGGGACCAAAGGCTGGCCATACATGGGTTGATTTTCGAAAGATTTTTTGTTTGAAAATTGGACCTAAGAATAATCGGATGATTTTCGCTCTGTTAGTGGGGCAATGGTTCCTCCCCATTTCGTTTATCGGGCATGCTGGAAAATTCGTGAAAAACAACCGATTTTCGAAATCATTGGTGGCATCGGATTGCAGAACAAACAATGTATTCGATTTTTCAACTGAAAAATCGTTTGGAATTTGACCCATGTATGGCCTGCTTTAGTGTGAACACTGGTACATCTATCATATGTGTAGAACCAAATGGTATTTTAAAATGCATGGCATGCAGATGTGCACACACAGCACGCAGGACTCAACAAGTGTAATTTGATATGGAGTGTATGTGACAGCATCCAGACATAACCAAAACAGGATTTTAATGTTTTTGGTTGGTCTACAGCTATTAGGGATTTTAAAAGTGCATCTCATGTAGAAATAAAACTGAATGAATGCATACTTATTAAAGGCAACTGTAAAACACAGTAGGCTCATGATGACCACGTGAGCTCAAAAACACTGCTTTTACAGACATTTGAGCTTTTTTCCTCTGCCTCTAAATGCCCCTCCATGTTAACCTATATGTTCATGCACAATGTAGGCATTTACAGGAGTTTAGAGGCAGGGACATATACAGGCAGAAAAAAAAAACACCACAGTCATATTCAGGAGAGGAGCTTTTGAGCACAAAAAACGCCGAAATGTGGATAAATATGCGTTATTACTAGGTGTGTTTTATGCACGTTCGCATAATAACACATTCTAATGGCCAGAATAAATTAACATTCTGGCCAATCAAATCCATTAATGGCAGAGACATGAATTTGCACGCAAAAATGCAACATTTTACTGCATCTTTCTGCTGCTAAACTCCTGTAGGAGAAAAGGCTTCATAGAGAATACAGTGTACATACCAGGGGTGGACTGACAACTCATGGGGCCCCCGGGCAATAGGGGATCATGGGGCCCCTGTGTCCTTGCCGAAACTCAAAAAAGCCTATGAAAAAGGTACCAGGGGCATCTCATGGGGCCCCCTACAGACCCCGAGCCCTCGGGCAGTGCCTGAGTTTCCAAATGGTCAGTCCGCCCCTGGTACATACAGTATGGCTTTAAATCATATAGTGCATGCTGTATCACAATGCTCTGCACAGTTTCAGGCAGTGTAAATATATATCTGTACATACTCTTCCTTTTTTGATGGTGATGTTGACATACTGCTTTGCTTGACACGTGTGTTTCATTACTTAGTGAGCAGTTCATTATTCATTTTTTTTTAATGCTGACATGTGTATTCATTACTGCACCTTGTCAAACAGAAGGCACATACAAATATTCTTTAGATCTTTAACACAGAAAACTCGGACCTTATTGCACCAATTTACAATCAGCATGTGATTTGCGAGACAGGTTTAAGGATTACGTGCATGTACATCTGTGTACCACAGTTTCTACCTGCTCTCCTTTCTTAAATCAGGTCCAGCAAATTTGTGTTGTCAGACTGGTGCTAAGATCAAGAAGAATATACACTGAACAGTTTATATCTGAGGGATTGTGGATCCCTCACCCCACCCTTGCTTTACCCTTTCTTCTTTGTAAAAAAACACTTCATTTCCCTGTAGGCTTGCTGAGTAATGAGACATCTGAACACCAGACTCTTATCAAAAGTTTTACCCTCCCACATAAGGCCACATTCTTAGAATGCAGTGTGTACTGCTATTGCCAGTTGTCAGAATCTAGTCAAACAATGTGCTAAATTGGATGGGGATATGATATTTCAATGAATGAGAAAAGCATATCTAAAGTGAACATTTTCGTAAAAGGTTGGGTAAAGTGTGGAAGTGTTAAAGCTGTCACCATAACAGAGTTTTAACAACAACCCTAACAGGAATAGAGGGGAAATCTTCCAATAGGGCATAGCACTAACCCCCATAAGGGCTGCTGGATTTTTGGGTCCCCCGCACATGCACACCAAGGTAACATGAATTTTCTGACATTCACTCAGTAGTCAAAAACCAGTCCAGGGTGCTTTGTTTTGTTTTTTTTTGTTTTTTTTGTAATTTGGATAGGTATGGAAAGGTATGGGATGCCCGGAACTGTACTTGAAACAACTTGAGGACTTAAAATTGTCTCTGGATACCAGAAAATCACTAGGATGTCCTCCTGAAGGAGCTGCTATATAACAGATGATGAAAAATAGAGTGAACTATTAATAACATCAAACAAATGGTATTCCTAAGCAAAATATGAATGGTGAACATATTATATTATAGTGACAGTGCCTTGAAGATGCAGTCCCGTAGACCAAAAATATGCTCTTTCACCATGTGCAGACAATAAAGAAATTTTCTCACTCAAACTGACCTCGGTTAAGGTGGTCAAATATCGCTTTGTTATCATAAATATTGGCTCTCCTGGATCAGACCTCCCAGTCTCCTAATAAGAGATATGGATTCAGGGGATCAAAGATGACTGCCCCCAGTTGGGTGATTACAAGACTCTGGGTACACAAATAGTGGATGGATTCACAATCCCAGGCTCTTCTCAAGATAAGGGTAATGCTCCAAACAGCTCAAATAAACCAAATGAATTAAAATGCTCTAAGTGTAGTATTTATTGAAAATTGCATAACAAGTAGCTATATATACAGTAGGGCAAAAAAGTATTTAGTCAGCCACCAATTGTGCAAGTTCTCCCACTTAAAAAGATGAGAGAGGCCTGTAATTGGCATCATAGGTAGACTTCAACTATGAGAGACAAAATGAGAAAAAAAATCCAGACAATCACATTGTCTGATTTAGAAAGAATTTATTGCAAATTATGGTGGAAAATAAGTATTTGGTCACCTACAAACAAGCAAGATTTCTGGCTTGAAATGACCTGTACCTTCTTCTTTAAGAGGTTCCTCTGTCCTGCACTCATTACCTGTATCAATGGCACCTATTTGAGGTTCTGGACAGGTGTCTTTTATACTGATAACAAGTTCAAACAGTCACACTCCAAACTCAACTATGGTGAAGACCAAAGAGCTGTCGAAGGACACCAGAAACAAAATTGTAGACCTGCACCAGACTGGGAAGACTGAATCTGCAATAGGCAAGCAGCTTGGTGTGAACAAATCAACTGTGGGAGCAATAATTAGAAAATAGAAGACATACAAGACCACTGATAATCTCCCTCGATCTGGGGCTCCACACAAGATCTCACCCCGTAGGGTCAAAATGATCACAAGAACGGTGAGCAAAAATCCCAGGACCACATGGGGGGACCTAGTGAATGACCTGCAGAGAGCTGGGACCAACGTAACAAAGGCTACCATCAGTAACACACTACGCCGCCAGGGACTCAGATCCTGCAGTGCCAGACGTGCCCCCCTGCTTAAGCCAGTACATGTCCAGGCCCGTCTGAAGTTTGCTAGAGAGCATTTGGATGATCCAGAAGAGGATTGGGAGAATGTCATATGGTCAGATGAAACCAAAATAGAACTGTTTGGTAGAAACACAACTCGTCGTGTTTGGAGGAGAGAGAATGCTGAGTTGCATCCAAAGAACACCATACCTACTGTGAAGCATGAGGGTGGCAACATCATGCTTTGGGGCTTTTTCTTTGCAAAGGGACCAGGATGACTGATCCATGTACAGGACAGAATGAATGGGGCCATGTATCGTGAGATTTTGAGTGCAAACCTCCTTCCATCAGCAAGGGCATTGAAGATGAAACGTGGCTGGGTCTTCCAACATGACAATGATCCCAAACATACCGCCCGGGCAACGAAGGAGTGGCTTCGTAAGAAGCATTTCAAGGTCCTGGAGTAGCCTAGGCAGTCTCCAGATCTCAACCCCATAGAAAACCTTTGGAGGGAGTTGAAAGTCCGTGTTGCCCAGCGACAGCCCCAAAACATCACTGCTCCAGAGGAGATCTGCATGGAGGAATGGGCCAACATACCAGCAACAGTGTGTGCCAACCTTGTGAAGACTTACAGGAAATGTTTGACCTCTGTCATTGCCAACAAAGGATAGATAAAGTATTGAGATGAACTTTTGATATTGACCAAATACTTATTTTCCACCATAATTTGCAAATAAATTCTTTCCAAATCAGCCAATGTGATTGTCTGGATTTTTTTTCTCATTTTGTCTCTCATAGTTGAAGTCTACCTATGATGCCAATTACAGGCCTCTCATCTTTTTAAGTGGGAGAACTTGCACAATTGGTGGCTGACTAACTACTTTTTTGCCCCACTGTAAATGCACTCACATGTATTGGTGCCCAGAAACCGGCACCAGTCTATGCAGCCTGTGTTCATTTCAATAGTGATGACCAGCGTGCGTTCAAAGCGTTTTCTCGGGCCCCCTCCCAGGCTCCACACCAGCAGAACATCCTCATTCCATCTTCCACCTGACTCCCTTTTCTGTCATATTTATGGGCTGATCTTCCACACTGCCAGGCCTCCAACTTGGGATTGCTCAGACTCCCATAAATATGCAGATCAGTCCCTCCTCACCTCTGCCCACTGGCTTCTAGAAACTTATCATAGTTTCTACAGCAGTGGGAGGTACCAAAAGACTGACCTGTAGAGCCCTCCAGCCCTAACCCAAAATAACTTTGCTGACTCACACCCAGGCTTCTAGCAGGCTTCTAACTATATGAAAAAGCTAACTACACTAGAGGGTGTTATATCTATGAAGCCCCAGTAATTTAATATTTCCTACTGCCATAATTATGGCAAAGCCAAGTGATGAGGTCAGTGAATTCCAATAATGTATAACATAGTTACATAGTCTGGCTGAAAAAAAAAGACAAAAGTTCAACCATTGAAAAAAGTTATAATCCTACACCCACAGTTGATCCAGACAGTGAAATCATGATCCAATTTGCTCCTGCAGGAAAAAAAATTCCATCCTGATCCCACGAGAGGCAATCGGATATTCCCCGGATCAACTTTACCTATAAATGTTAGTATCCAGTTATATTCTGTGTATCTAAGAAAGAATCCAGGCCTTTTTTTAAAGCAATCCACTGAGCTGGCCAGAACCAACTCTTGAGGGAGTATATTCCACATTTTCACAGCTCTCACTGTGAAGAAACCTTTCCATGTTTGGAGATTAAATTTCTTTTCCTCGAGACATAAAGAGTGCCCCCTTGTCCTCCTGTGATGACTTCAGGTTGAATAGCTCTACACAGAGTTCACTATACAAACCACTGATGTATTTATACATGTTGATCAAATCCCCCTTAAATCTCCTCTTCTCAAGAGAGAAACAATTATTTGAAAAACATCCCTATACTTTAATAACACTATGCAGAGACACAAGCATACACTGATAACCATCACCATTAGTGACTTTTAATTGTGTATATATAGCCTAAACTTGTTTCCAGTATTGGATAAAGTAGGGAATAGCTATGACATTTTTTTTCTGTCTCATTGAGGAGATTTCTCTTCATTTCATGTCCCAGAGACACAGCAGGAAGTAAGAGGAGATCTCTCCAAAGCAAGGGGATATCCCCTCTTAGATTGTTATCAACAGTACAGGTTTTCCTTTTGGAAGGTTTCCCCTTAGCTCCTGTTCTTGTAACAACTGTAACAAATGTCTTTATCCCCGTTCACTGCCTTTGCAGCTTTATGAGGTCAACGCCATGTTTTTAATGCCCCCCCTCCTCACTACCATAAAAGTAAACACGGCTTAAGTCCTGGTTCACACCAATGCGTTTTTTGTGCTTTTTGCAGAAATGCACTACAGTCCATTTACATGGTTTACTATGGCACATGTTCACATCTATGCGTTTTTGGGCTGCTGCATTTTTGGAAAGGGTCAGGGATTTTTTTAAACGCAAAATGTTGCACTTGTGTTTCAATAGACTTCAATGGAGTCACTGCAGAAAACCCATGTAGTGTGTTTTTGAAGCGTTTTGCGGTTTGTTTTTTTGCCCAGCAACAAGTTGGGCCCTCCAAAAAAAAGCATAAAAAAGTGTTAGAAATGCAAAACGCACGGCAAAAAGTGCTGCAAAAAAGGACAAAACAAACTGCATTGGTGTGAATCAGGCCTAACAGAGCTAAAACTGGCATGTGCTAATGCAAAACTTATATTTTGGATGGCGTTTAAGTTACATTCGAGTTCCCAGCATGTCTTTGCTCCAGTTCCTTTAGTTCTCCTTCACCGCCTGCCTGTTTTATTTCTCACATGTGTTCTTTATAATTACCCTTTCAAGCTGTAAACGAAAGGAAGATCTTTTGGCAGCATATATTTCTAATGACAAATATTCCAGTTAAAGTTTTACATTACATGTAGACATAAAAGGACTAGGCTCCAGATAGTGTTTTAGTACCAATTATAATGTCCAGTCTGATTATGGAGTTCTTACCAAAAAAGATAATGGCTTTCTTTCTGAAAAAAGACTGAGATTTAGGATTTGTTGATAAGTTCTAAAATTATTTTCTTTACTCAGTAGCTTGGGTGAACATTAAAGCCCGATGCTATAAGCTGTTCAGGGGTGAGCGAATGTATATCGGCATGTCTGAAAATTGGAAACTAAAATACAAATCCCATAGAAGTCTATAGATAAATAGCAAATCTAGAAAGTAATTTCTGATCATTTTCAGGCTATTAGGCAATGGATTGTCCAACAAAGGCCATGGGGTGCTGGATGTTGGCTTAGGGACATGCAGCATGCAAATTTAGAAAAAAGTACAGTGGGGAGAAGGTCCTCCTTCGGCTGCAACGCTTGATTTTTATCCAGTGGTAAAAGGCTTTGACTGACCAATTGAAATATCCACTAAACTTTAGCTACCTTGTCACCTCTTCCCACACTTGCCTCCAGGACTTCTCCAGAGCCTCTCCCATCCTCTGGAATTCTCTACAGCAATATGTCCGGTCAGCCCCCACCCTATCTGCCTTTAGGCAAACTTTGAAAACTCACTTATTCAGGGAAGCCTACCCCACCTCCACCTAAGAACTGTACTTGAGCCACCCCCATCAGATAATCCCCAGCAGCTATCACCTTTTGTACCACCTCCCCCTTCCTTTAGATTGTAAGCTCCATGAGCAGGGCCCTCCTATTCCTTCTGTACTGAAATGTATTGTAATTGTATTGTCTCCCTTTATATTATAAAGCGCTTCGCAAACTGTTGGCGCTATGTAAATCCTGTATAATAATAACTACACATCTAAAAGCTTTAAAAAAAAAAGTGTACTTTAAAAAAATTAAGCAAAAGTGATTTCATACAAATTGTCCAGTGGCACAACACTTAAATTGTGTAGATTGTGAGCTTTTTTTTTGCAGGACCACATTGCATTGTTATAGAAGTTTAATAAAATGTCAAAACAGGGTCCACAAAAAAACACGACCTCATAGTGCCCAAGCCCCCTCAAGAGATCTCAATGCATTCTTATAAATGGACCAATAACATAAATATAAAACACTGTTGCTCAATTTTTTTTAATAACAAAAAGGGCATACAATAATTAAAATACATCTGTATAGGCCACTTCCATTAAAGAGCCCAAAAAACACTTGTAGTTATCTGAATATACAGTGTGTATGATGTGGATATATAGCAATAATGTGATTTTTGTTTGAGGGGATATCTGTGCAAAGATAATTACATGAGACTTTTATATGAATATCAAAGTGAAAACATTTTACCTATATAGATGTCATCTGATCTATACATTACTAACACGTGTTATATTTTATGCTGACATAGTGCTCTATTCACAAAACAGTATCTACCGCTTTAAGATCAGCTGTAAAAAAGCTCATAGCGTTTTTCGTAGTTTTTTTGCAATTCAGTAAAAAACACAACTAAAATACTGCATGCTCTATTTCTTGAAGTAATGCAGTATTTTAGTTGTGAAAACTAGAAATGAATAGCTAGTTGTTAAGGAGCCAGCACCTGCCACTTCCTTAACCACTTCCAGACCGGACACTTTTACCCCCTTCCTGACCAGGCTAATTTTCAGCTTTCAGTGCTCTCACATTGTGAATGCCAGTTACTCAGGCATACGACACTGTATCCAAATGAAATTTTTATCATTTTTTTCACACAAATAGAGCTTTCATTTGGCGGTATTTAATCACCACTGGGGGTTTTATTTTTTTCTAGAAAAGTGGAAAAAGACTGAAAATTTTGAAAATAAACATGTTTTTCTTCGTTTTTGTTACTAGATTTTGCAAATAAATATACTTTCTTCATTAATTTAGGCCAAAATCCATTGTGCTACCTTTGTTTGGTAGAAATAACCCAAATCAGTTTGTATTATTTAGTCTGTATTAAAGTTATAGAGTCCACAGACCACGGTATATATATTTGATATATTTGAAAATTTATCAATCCTGATGTACTGGCTACCTATATAGTTTCTCAGGGCCCTAAAATGCCAGGACAATACAAATACCCCCCAAATGACCCCTTTTTGGAAAGTAGACAGTCTGAGGTATTTAATGAAAGGCAAGGAGAGTTTTTTGAAGTTGTAATTTTTTGCAAATTTTTTTAAGGGGAAATGATGAAAGTAAATAATTTTATTTTTTTTTTCACAAAGTTGTCATTTTAACAAGTTCTTTCTCTCACACGGCATAGGCATACTTGCAGTTACACCCCAAAACACATTCTGCTACTCTTCCTGAGTATGGTGATACCAAATGTGTGAAACTTTTTCACAGCCTAGCCACATAGAAGGGCCCCACATCCAATAAGCACCCTTAGGCGTTCTAGGGGCAAAAATTACACATGTAATTTCTTGACTGTCTATCACAGTTTTGGAGGTCCTGGAGCACCAGGACAAAGGAATTACCCACAAAATGACCCCATTTTGGAAAGAAAACACCCCAAGGTATGTTTTAAGAGTCATGTGGAGTCTTCTGAAGACTGCATTTTTTGCCAAACGTTTTTGGAAAATGTGAAAAGAAGATGAAAATGTATTTTTTTCTATGCAAAGTTGCCAGTCTATGAGATATATCTATTACACAACATAGGCATACTTAAAATTACACCCCAAAACACATTCTATAACTCTTTCTGAATATAGCGAAACCAAATGTGTGAGACTTTTTCACAGTCTGGCCACATAGGGGGGCTCCACATCCAATAAGCACCTTTTGGAGTTCTAGGGGAAAAAATGACACATCTAATTTCTTGACTACCTAATGCCATTTTGGAGGTCCTGGAGCATCAGGACAATGGAATTACCCACAAAATGACCCCATTTTGGAAAGCAAACACCCCAAGGTATATTTTAAGAGTCATGTGGAGTCTTCTGAAGACTGCATTTTTTGCCAAAAGTTTTTGGAAAATGTGAAAAGAAAATGAAAATGTTTTTTTTTTTACGCAAAGTTGTCAATCTATGAGATATTTCTATTTTACAACATAGGCATACTTAAAATTACACCCCAAAACACATTCTATAATTCTTCCTGAATATTGCGATACAAATGTGTGAGACTTTTTTACAGTCTGGCCACATAGGGGGGCTCCACATCCAATAAGCATCTTTTGCAGTTCTAGGGGAAAAAAATGACACATCTAATTTCTTGACTACCTAATGCCATTTTGGAGGTCCTGGAGCATCAGGACAATGGAATTACCCACAAAATGACCCCATTTTGGAAAGCAAACACTCCAAGGTATATTTTAAGAGTCATGTGGAGTCTTCTGAAGACTGCATTTTTTGCCAAAAGTTTTTGGAAAATGCGAAAAGAAAATGAAAATGTTTTTTTTTTTACTCAAAGTTGTCAATCTATGAGATATTTCTATTATACAACATAGGCATACTTAAAATTACACCCCAAAACACATTCTATAACTCTTCCTGAATATGGCGATACCAAATGTGTGATCAGAGATACCGTGAGCTGGCAGGCAATGTTTTGTGAGTGTGTGTGTAAACTGTGTGCAAAGACTAAAAAGTACTCACAGTTTGCTGTAATGGCTCTCAGGTGATCAGGACTGGTATGGTGGTGATCAGGACCCGTGGGTTTGGCAGCGATCAGGATCCAATGATGTGGCGGCGATCAGAACCCGCTGGTATGGCGGGGATCAGGACCCACTAGTTTGGTGGTGATCAGGATCTGCTGGGGTGGTGATCAGGACCTGCTGGTATGGCTGTGATCAGGATCTGCTAGTGTGGCGGCGATCAGGACCCGCTGGTATAGCTGTGATTGGGACCTGCAGGTGTGGCGGTGATCAAGACTTGGTGGTATGATGATCAGGACCTGGTAGTGTGGAGGTGATCAAGACCTGCTGGTGTGGAGATCAGGGACACTGGGACGCTATGCAGTGATCAGGGACACAGCTGGGCCGCTGTGTGGCGATCAGGGACACTGACGATCAGGGACACTGACAATCAGGGACACTGACGATCAGGGACACTGGCGATCAGGGACACTGACGATCAGGGACACTGACTATCAAGGACACGGACGATCAAGGACACTTGTGATCAGGGACGCTTGTGATCAGGGACGCTTGTGATCAGAGACACTGACGATCAGGAACGCTTGTGATCAGGGACGCTTGTGATCAGGGACACTGACGATCAGGGACACTTGTGATCAGGGACACTTGTGATCAGAGACACTTGTGATCAGGGACACTTGTGATCAGGGACACTTGTGATCAGAGACACTGACGATCAGGGACACTGACGATCAGGGACACTTGTGATCAGGGACACTTGTGATCAGAGACACTGACGATCAGGGACACTTGTGATCAGGGACACTTGTGATCAGAGACACTGATGATCAGGGACACTTGTGATCAGGGACACTTGTGATCAGGGACACTGGCGATCAGGGACACTGGCGATCAGGGACACTGGCGATCAGAGACACTGGCGATCAGGGACACTGGCGATCAGGGACACTGGCGATCAGGGACACTTGTGATCAGGGACACGGACGATCAGGGACACTGGCGATCAGGGACACTGGCGATCAGGGACACTGACAATCAGGGACACTGACTATCAAGGACACTGACGATCAAGGACGCTTGTGATCAGGGACGCTTGTGATCAGAGACACTAACGATCAGGAACGCTTGTGATCGGGGACGCTTGTGATCAGGGACACTGACGATCAGGGACACTTGTGATCAGGGACACTTGTGATCAGAGACACTTGTGATCAGGGACACTTGTGATCAGGGACACTTGTGATCAGAGACACTGACGATCAGGGACACTTGTGATCAGAGACACTGACGATCAGGGACACTGACGATCAGGGACACTTGTGATCAGGGACACTTGTGATCAGAGACACTGACGATCAGGGACACTTGTGATCAGGGACACTGGCGATCAGGGACACTGGCGATCAGGGACACTGGCAATCAGAGACACTGGCGATCAGGGACACTGGCGATCAGGGACACTGGCGATCAGGGACACGGACGATCAGGGACACTGGCGATCAGGGACACTGACGATCAGGGACACTGACGATCAGGGACACTGGCGATCAGGGACACTGGCGATCAGAGACACTGGCGATCAGGGACACTGGCGATCAGGGACACTGGCGATCAGGGACACTGGCGATCAGGGACACGGACGAGCAGGGACACTGGCGATCAGGGACACTGGCGATCAGGGACACTGACGATCAGGGACACTGGCGATCAGGGACACTGGCGATCAGGGACACTGGCGATCAGGGACACTTGTGATCAGGGACACTTGTGATCAGAGACACTTGTGATCAGGGACACTTGTGATCAGGGACACTTGTGATCAGAGACACTGACGATCAGGGACACTTGTGATCAGAGACACTGACGATCAGGGACACTGACGATCAGGGACACTTGTGATCAGGGACACTTGTGATCAGAGACACTGACGATCAGGGACACTTGTGATCAGGGACACTGGCGATCAGGGACACTGGCGATCAGGGACACTGGCGATCAGAGACACTGGCGATCAGGGACACTGGCGATCAGGGACACTGGCGATCAGGGACACGGACGATCAGGGACACTGGCGATCAGGGACACTGACGATCAGGGACACTGACGATCAGGGACACTGGCGATCAGGGACACTGGCGATCAGAGACACTGGCGATCAGGGACACTGGCGATCAGGGACACTGGCGATCAGGGACACTGGCGATCAGGGACACGGACGAGCAGGGACACTGGCGATCAGGGACACTGGCGATCAGGGACACTGACGATCAGGGACACTGACGATCAGGGACACTGGCGATCAGGGACACTGGCGATCAGGGACACTGGCGATCAGGGACACTGGCGATCAGGGACACGGACGATCAGGGACACTGGCGATCAGGGACACTGGCGATCAGGGACACTGACGGTCAGGGACACTGGCGATCAGGGACACTGGCGATCAGGGACACTGGCGATCAGAGACACTGGCGATCAGGGACACTGGCGATCAGGGACACTGGTGATCAGGGACACTTGTGATCAGGGACACAGGCGATCAGGGACACTGGCGATCAGGGACACTGGCGATCAGAGACACTGGCGATCAGGGACACTGGCGATCAGGGACACTGACGATCAGGGACACTGACAATCAGGGACACTTGTGGTCAGGGACAGTCAAGGACACTTGTGATCAGGGACAGACAATCAGGGACACTTGTGGTCAGGGACAGACAGTCAGGGACACTTGTGGTCAGGGACAGTCAGGGACACTTGTGATCAGGGACAGACAGTCAGGGACACTTGTGGTCAGGAACAGTCAGGGACACTTGTGATCAGGCACAGACAGTCAGGGACACTGTGATCAGGGACACTGTGATCAGGGACACTGTGATCAGGGACAGACAGTCAGGGACACGTGATCAGGGACAATTAGGGACACTTGCGATCAGGCTTGCTCAGGCTATCCGGCTCCTTCTCTCACAGACAGAACTCTGTGTGAGGAGAAGGAGCCGGAAGCCGCACCATGCGGCTTCTGTTTACATTTAGACTGTGTCCTTATTGGACACAGTTGGTCACATGGTACAGGACGATTTCATTGGTCCTGTACCATGTTACCTGATCCCCTGTATCTGAGGGACCCGGCGATCTCTGGGCACGCGCGTGCGCGGTCAAGGGGGCGGAAGCCGCACCATGCGGCTTCTATTTACATTAAGACTGTGTCCTTATTGGACACAGTCGGTCACATGGTACAGGACAGTCCTGTACCACGTCAGGTGATCGCCGGTATCTGAGGGACACGGCGATCACCGGGCTCGCGGGTGCGCGCTCTAGGAGCCGCGCACGAGCCTCGGATGCGGGCGGCCGTTTATAAACGGCCACCCGACCCTGCACTGCCACCGTCCGGCCGTTTATATACAACGGCCGGTCGGGAAGTGGTTAACAACCATGACTGTTAAGGACATTCCCCGTTGACAGCAGAATGTAAACAAAAGAAGACCAGAAAATTATTTGGAAAACAGTGTGGGTGTCCCCTCCCAATCCATACCAGGTACTTTGAAATTGGTATATATTTTGGGGCGGGGCCCCACGCAATTTAAAAGAAAAAATTGGCGTGAAGCACTCCTCAAAATCTAAAGACTGAAAGGCCTGGTATGGATTGGGAGGGGACACCCACGATGTTTTTTTAAATACCTTTTAATAATTTTTAATGTTGGCTCTTCTTTTCTTCAGAGCCTGCTGTCGGCAAGGAATCCCGCTGACAGCAAATGAGCCATGGTTGTTAAGGATGCAGTGGGTACTGGCTCCTTAACAACCAGCTATTCAGTGGTTGTTGAGGATGTTGGTGGCTGCTGGCTCTTTAAACATCCAGCTAAAAGGAAATACATTCTTTAACTATCACATACCTGAACCACTACTTATTTAACGCACGCATTTATTTTCTTTAGTGAATTGACTTTAACACTGTTTTATGTGTTATTTACAAAGCGTTTTTGTTTTTTGCAATATATATTGCATTAAGGGATAGTGAATTGACATTTTCATTTTCGCATGCAATATTTGGGAAAAATGTGTCATGTTACTCGAATACCATATGCGATATGGTTTAGTGAATGGAGCCCATGGTTTTTCATTTATGTTATTTAATAAACGCTACAGTTGTAAGAATGCATTGAAATCTCTATTGACATAAAATGACACCAATAAGTTGTATTGACATTACAGTTTAGTTTTCTGGGATTTAAAAAAGAAAGTTCTAGGCCTAAACACTATCCTGCACCTACACAAACTTTACAAAATTGGTTCCTTGCAAGATCAGACCTCCATCCTTGACAATGGCTTCACAGAGCTGATGATGGCTTCAAAGAGTTCTCTTGGCGTTATGTGCACATGGTTCTCAGATGTAAGACAGTTTTTTAATTTGACTTCAAATGCAACCCTGGGTTCTTCTAATAATGTGAAGGGTATTATTGCATAATGGAAAAGGTGGACACTGATGTTTCAAAGGTGTTGGCAGTCTCATTCAAGGAACCCAATAAAAGAGAACAGGAAATAATTAACACATACAACAGAATTGTGAAGCAAATCAGTGAAAAGATTTGTCGTACTGAAACTTAAAAAAAGTATTTACCCACAACTGAACTGAAAAAAATATATTGTACAGTGGATTAATAAAAATCCAAATGTGGATGATTTATTAGCAGTCAAGAAGACAATTTAATGACTTAAGGCTCAACTGAGGTAGAAAATGCTACAAAAGAAGATACAGAAGAATCAGATGACTACAATAAAATTGTCTATAGTCTATTGCCTTGCAGCCAAAAAATAAAGAAACAAAAATGTAGAGAAAGGAATGTATCTAAAAGGCACATTTCTGAAGCGCAAAAAGCAGTTACTAACCTTTAGAAAAATATTCCAGGGACACCTTGCTTTGCTTTTTATCTATAAGTCATTCTAGGTAGTGATGTTCACATTAATTAGGAAGGAGGAGGGTGCATTAATTTGTAAAACAGTGTGGTTCTACAAAAGGTAAATAACTAATTTATGAGAAAATGCTGTATATTCAGGAATATTTTCTATAATAAGAACAGCAACACAGCCAAGAAGGTAATGTTCATTAGTAAAATTATATACCTAAATGTGTAGCTAGCTACTTTTATTCTGTACAGTCTTTTTAGGGCCTATCCATGCCAAAAACCTTATTATGCCATTCCTGTTTGTGTGTGCTGTAATGGGAGCGCTGCCATCATAAAGTACACATTGCACTGTTTACTTTTTTTTCATCTTTAATGAAATGTCGCAAACTGACATTTGCTTCAGTTTTATTCACTGCAACGCAACACACTGCGCTAAAAAAAAAAAGAAAAAAGTAAAAAAATTACTGCATGTTCTACTTTTTTTGTGCACACCACTGTAGTGCAGTGGTATGGACTGATATGATAGGACTCAAGGCAAATTACCTCTGTGCTTTGGGACTGCATTAAGCAAGGCTTCCCAGGTTATATGTAGTAGAGAATACAGTGATAAATACCAATTATTCTGCAAACACATTTGGAAAATAATTTTTAGAGAATGTAAATTTGAGACAGACTGTTCTACTGAATACTGCAACACCAGTTGTGACTACTGATCTGCTGATGCTATGTAACAAAACTAAATAGGACTCCCAGCGTAACCACTTGATCTCCCGAAAGGCTTTTTCACCTTCATGACCAGGACATTTTTTTTGCTATTCAGCACTGTGCTACTTTAACTGGCAATTGCTTGGTCATGAAACACTGTACCCAAATTTAATTTTTTTCACACAAATATATTTGATCACCGCTGGGTTTTTTTTTAAATTTTTCTATATATAAACAAAAAAAGACCAAAAATGTAAAATATATATATAAAAAGATATTATGCACTTTCTGTTATTTATTTATTATAGGTACCTATATAGCACCATCAATTTATGCAGCGCGTTACATATCTATTGTACATTCACATCAGGATCAAAAGAATGTAACACACAGAACGCAGGGAAAACAAGAAAAAATAATGCACAGAGTGCAGGAATTCATAGCAAAAAACCCCCAAAACAAACGGTGGTAATGCCGTGACAGTTGGCAAGTATGAGAGAGAACCAGATTGTTATGGCAAAAAAACGGGCAGTGATCCATCTGTGGTATCTGTATGTTGGAGAGGGTGTAAGCCGTGTACCGGGGTGGGCTCCCCAGGATACAGTGAAGTCACGAACAAGGAAAGCAACCTCAACACCAGCTTTTCCCACAACAGAATTTTACTTAGATGTGACAAATAAACACAACCACAAATGCTGGAAACAAACAATAAATTTACATACACCCAGCCCAAAGGCTGAGACCCTTATGCTGCACAGCACGGCACCTTCTGACGGATGAAGGTAGAAAGTGAAGTAATTTACCAACTGGCGGGCACAACTAAGCTGCCACACCTTACCTGTTATTACCCTAAAAGAGCAGGAATCAGTGTATGGGTGTATGGTATGGGCTAGCCTGCGGTGCAGTACAACAGCTTACAATCTTACACAAATCTACAGTATTCTCCCTCTCATAACTGGTCCTGTAGCACGTGCCTGAGTATTCCTTCTGAGCAAAACACCAACCTGGCTTGAGTTTGTGGGATTGTATCAGCTCTCTAATGTGAAATGTCACTTTAAGTTGTGGAGTCCTTCCAATAATCAGTAACAACACTTGTGGCTTGACACAAACAGAGACCCTAACTAACTATAGGCCTGGCCTCAGTCTCTAGGCGCCAACACTGAAATGAGGTGTGTGCACGATCTTACCAACCCGGGTCTGCTTTGCATCCGCTATTGACTCTGAACAGAACAAATGTCTCTCCAACAAGCATGCGGTATCGCAGTATATGCTGCTTAGTTCCTCTGCTCTCATCAGCATTCAAGGCAGAATCTTCCTTTCTCTGAACAGGATCAGGGTCTTGGACACAATCAGCTTCATTTAGCTGCAGCTCTGGTTACTGAGGGATTCTTTCACACCTGGATGTCATCAGATTCTCAGCTCACAGGGCCCCTTATTTACCATGCTCCAAACATGGCTTCTCCCTCTCCTTCCTGTTCTCTCTCCACTCTGTGTGAAAACCCCACCTCTTCATGAATATACAAATATCTATGCAGTCTGAGGCTGTGTTAGAAAAACAGTGACATCTTGTGGCTAAACCGCAGAATGTCAGTCAAAACATTTAATTAACTCCACACAATAATTTACTTCCACACAAACAGTGTTCAAACAATGAGAGCCGTTTCCCCATCTCACAAGGGCGAGACCCTTAAAATTAATTTCCAGGCAAACTTTAACCCCCCTCACATAACCTATCCTGATTTTTTTCCCCTACTTTGTGAAGCAAGGTATACTTACTGAAATCTGGCGATTGGATCCCGAGAGGATCCCGCCTCTGGACAGCCAGTAGGGAGTGCCCACATCCTGCAGGCACCGATAAATGATGGACCTCGTCCTATGTAAACAATAGAACATAGAAGATTTTTGATGGATCGAGCATCCCATGACTGCAGTTTCAGGTATGTAAATTCACTTTTTTTAAGACAGCAATCAGTTAGAAGAGAGTGGGAGAGGGTGTAGCTGGCCAGCTAAGACCAGTCCTAGGTTGCTAATATGATTCACATATATGTGTATACCAAACCTGCCAATAACCTCAGTACAGTGTATATGTGCATATGTTAAAGCCAAAAGCAGAATCATTGCTGTAATTTACGTCTTTGATTGTTATATGACATTTATATATTCATTGTGTTAGCAGAAGCAGACAAGGAAAATATGCCTTTAAGAGTTAGTTAAATGTGAGCCAATCACAGACAGCCTCATACTGTACAGAGCGCGTGCACCCTGCGTTGCCATTGGCAGCTACAGCTGTCAATCACTGGGTTCCGGCTGGAGATTCCCTGCCAGCACCCGACAATCGCTGATGAACACTGACAGGGGAGAGGTCTGTATGTAAACATACAGATCTCTCCCCTGTCAGCACCAGCATGAAGCTCTGTTTTGCTCTGCATAGCAGAGCAATATAAAGCAGTATGCTTACAGAGTAAAACACACATAGCAAACAGTTAACCCTTTGATCGCTCCAGATGTTAACCCCTTCCTGCCCAGTGTCAATAGTACAGTGTCAGTGCTTTTTATTAGCACTGATCACTGTTTTAGTTTCACAGGGGATGTCAGTGGCAGGTAGTCAGTTCCGCCCCAGTGTCAGAATGCCCATCGCAGTCCCACAGTCCCGCTATAAGTCGCTGATCACAACCATTATTAAACTAGTATTAAAATAAAAATAAATTCTAATATATATATCGCCATTTGTAGATGCTATAACTTTCACATAAACCAATTCATTTACACGTTTTGGGATTTTTTTTAGCAAAGACATGTAGCAGAATACATTTTGGCCTCAATTTATGACGAAATTTGATTTTTTAAAAATTTTTTTACTGGATATGTTTTATAGGAAAAAGTCATAAATATTGTTTTTTGTCAAAATTATCAGCCTTTTTTTGTTTATAGTGCAAAAAATAAAAGAGCAGAGGCGATCAAATACTATCAAAAGAAAGCTCTATTTATGGGAAAAAAGGACATAAATTTGAGTGCAGTGTTGCATGACCGTGCAATTGTCAGTTAAAATAACGCAGCACCATATCGCAAAAAATGTCCTGGTCCGGAAGGGGGGTAAATCCTCTGGAGGGCAATTGGTTAAGCAAAAACAGTAGCCAAGGACAGCAATGCTGTAAATAGAATACTTTCAAGTAATCATATCTCCTGAATTAAAGGCAGGACAGACCTTTTGTGCTGCCACCGATGTCTATACCCATGGAATGATATTGCTATGGTTCTGCATTGTTAACAAACATTTCACTCAAAGCAAACAAAACTTCTAAAAAGGATTAATATGGATAGAGAAAAAAATAATAAAAAAATAATATGGAAAGAGAAAAAATCTTCTATCCAGCTTACTTTGTTGTGGTGATTGCATAGGGCCACGCAGGTCAAAGCTTACAAATATTTTCTTATTGCCAAAGCAGACATTACTCCCTTGCCTTAAAAAAATGAAGATTTCAATGAAAATATACCAGCTGACCTTTCTTACACAATCAAATACTTGTGGCAGAATCAATTTTTTGTTGTGGAAAAGGAAATAAAAAATATTTGATCTATTTATGCAGCTCATTGCATAACACTTAAGCGTGTTTAGGCAGCTACTAAATAACTTATTGTTTTATGAATGCTTTATAAAGCTATATAATTTAGCATCTAGTTCTGTTAAGTGATACCGGCTTTTATCTTGTACCTATTAGTAATGACATGAAGACAGAACAGTTTTATTCAGGGATAATAGGCCTATCCATAGTATGCCTAACTTCTATTTTATCTATGAAGTTACGGGGAGCAGTGAATGTAAGTGAATTCATATGAGGTAGTTTGGGTGCACAATTTTCTTGCACTGAATGTTATTTTTTCTTCCAGTGATGAAAAAATAAGCTCTAAGCCTGGGTTCACACTGATGAGGTATGGAATTTGCAGCGGTTTCTGTGCGAATTCTGCTCTGCATCACAATCGCACCCCGTACATGTGAACCACTGACTGTGGGTGTGTATGTTAAGTTAACAACACCCCGAAACTCGAGTTTAGGAGCTGCTCGTGTACATGGAGCCTAAGGGTTAACTTTATTGCAACTCATCAGCTACCATTTTTGAACTGTTCACACAGCTCCCTGGTTCATATTCTGTGCCAATTCATCGCAAAACAATTCATAGGGGAGAGAAGGGAGTGGATAAAGTTAGATATTGCAGACAATACAAAGAGGAGTTTCACACAAAAAGAAAAAGACTACGTTGTATTTAGCAAGCACTGCTTTTTGGTATTAATTTAAAAACAAATCACACATTATTTATTGCATAACTGTGCACTATTAAAATAAAACAAATCTGTCTCTTTAAAACACACTTAAGCTACATACTGTAACCATTAGCTATTTCCAACTAACATAGCAGCTTCTGTAAGTTTTTAAGGAACCATTTAAAAAAAGCACCTAAATTTGCCCTTTTTTAATTACTTAAACGCATTACACAAAAATAGTGAGTTTTGCTGAAATCTCTTGATTTTGAGGCCTAAGAACTCTCAGTTTTGCTTATCCCTAACCCAAGCACAAAAGAAGACAAGGCAGAAGGGCAGTGAATTTCCACCCTTTCTGGCCAGCTTCACCATTCATAAAGTCCAGAACTACAAACGTCTACGAATGAATCAGGATCTATGAATGGAGGATGGGTAGATGATTAAAATTTTTGCCCCCTCCATTCCTAGATCATGTTTTATTCATAGAAGCTACGAGTACTGGCTTCTATGATGGAGAAGCTGGGTGGAAAGGATGAGAATATTTGGGGAAAGCTCCCTCAGTTCTATTAATTCCCCGCCGCACCAGAAAATTGCAGCAATGGGGTCAAAGAAGAAGGCATAGAAGGAAGATTTCACCTAAATAAGGAGACAGCAGCACAAAGGACACCTCACACTGATGGTAAGTAATGTCCCTTGTGTGTATTTTTTTTTAACCACTTGCTAGCCACGCTATAGCCGAATGACGGCTACAGCACGGTTGTTCAGTTCTGGGAGGGCGTCATATGATGTCCTCCCAGAACACACCCTCCCGCACACCCCCAGCGGAGTGCATCCGGCGATCTCTGTGATCACTCTGTCTTACAGACACAGCCAATCACGTGATGAGGTAAAAGGCCAATCACAGCGGCCTTTTAACACGTGATCAACTGTTCACAATGACACAGCATATCACGGAGTAAATACAGTTGACGGTTATCGGCAGCAATTTCCTAATTCTGTGACGGCAAATGTGACGGAACAGATCGGCACTGATCATCAGGGTACTGATGATCAGTGCCCTGATGAATAGTGCCCTGCATTGCCGCCCAGCAGTGCCACCCATCAGTGCCTTTCAGTGTCCCCCCTCAGTGTCACCCATCAGTGCTGTACAAGCAGTTGCATCCATCAGTGCTCAGCAGTGATGTCCTTCAGTGCCCATCAGTGCTGCCCAACAGTGCCGCCAGTCAGTGCTGTCAGTTAGTGCCATCAGTTAGCTCCGCCCATCAGTGTCGCTCGTCAGTGCCCATTAGTGCCATCTATCAGTGCCCATCATTGCTGCATATCAGTGTAGCATCATCAGTGCTTCCTTATCAATGCCCACCAGTAGCACCTCATCAAGTGCCACCTCATCAGTGCAGCTTATCAGTGCTGGCTGTCTGTGTCACTCATCAGTGTCAATCAGTGCTGCCTATCAGTGCAGCCTCATCAACACACATCAGTGAAGGAGAAAAATTACCTGTTTGCAAAATTTTATAATAGAAACAAAGATAAAAACTTTTTTTTTTTTTTTTGCTCTTTGTTTATAGTGCAAAAAAATAAAACACCCAGTGGTGGTTAAATACCACCAAAAAAAGCTCTATCTGTGTTAAAAAAAAAGATAGAAATGTTATATGGGTACAATGTTGCATGACTGCACAATTGTAATTCAAAGTGCAAAAGCGCTGAAAGCTTAAAATTGGCCTGGGCACGAAGGGGGAAAAAGTGACCGGTAGAAAAGTGGTTAAGTAATCTTTATTTTCAAGCAAAGGTTTTCCTATACAGAAAGAGAAAAAACTATAACATGCATAGAAGTTTGGGTAACAGTGTTACCATGTGTCCTGGCTAATGTTGAGTTTAACATAGGCATCAGAGTGGAAATCTCCACAAAAATAAATACACAGCAGAGGTCACTCAGCCACCCCTTGGCTTCTGCTGTGATAAGTACGTGTAGTTTTTATTTTTAAATAAACTTTATTTGAACTAAACTTTAAACTTGCCAATAATAGCAGAAGATAGAATCAGTTCTATTATTAAGAATCAATTTTGCTTTTCAATTCTGCCAAGAAGATTCTGTCCTCTAGTGCCAAGTTTATCACATTCTGTATACACTACCTATGTACCATCACCTCCTCTCTCCATATAAATTCATGGCTTTTTTTCTCAGAAAATAGGTGCAGGAACTCACTCTTCTGAATCACTTCTTGTCTCTGCTCCCTATCCACCTCTGAGCACGATCCCTTGGTTCCTACCCACCTCCCAGTACCATTCCTTATAGAGAATACACAGCCAAGTATCAATTTGTGGTGCTAAGTAATTTGTATGGAATTTGTTAATGATAACAAGAAAAGCAGTACATAGATCCCTCACAGCCAGCAGCAATAAACCCCCTCCCCAGCAACAATAGATTCCTTCAGGCAACAATTGACCCTGACAACAAAATACCACCCAACAACAATAGACACCAGCAACAACAACAGATCCCCCGGCAGCCAGCATCAATAGACTCTCCTCCAGTCAGCAACAATAGACCCCTCTCTCAACAGTAGATCCCTTTCAGCAACAATATATCCTCCACCAGCAACACCAGACCTCCCCATCAACAATATACCACCATGCAAACATAGATCTACTCCAGTGACAATAGATCCCCCAGCAGCCAGCATCAATAGACCTTTCAGCACATCCCTGCACCAGTGCTGGAGGTGCCGGAACTGTGTTCCCCCGCGTTCCCACTGAAAAAAAGCCTTGCCTATAATTGTGGTCATCAGACAGAAGCATATAGAGACCTATGTACAAAAAAACCCCAGTGGCTATGCAGCCTGTCCTGGGAGTGGTACACCAGCTCATGCCAAACCCCCTACACAACATATGATAGGGGGGAGGCGCCCTGAAGAAGCCTCGGTTAGTAGGAGGAGCAAAGCATGGAGGTGGAAGGTACCAAGTCCTCCTTCCATGTGCTATCCTCTGCTGAGAACTGGAGTGCACGCTGGCTCTCTTGACCCGCTGTATGCGTATTACATACTGCGCTGCAAGCTGTCTTGTCTCATCTCCAAGATATCGCTACCTGAGACTGTATGATACTTTACCAGCACGGATGTCTTGAGATCCACTTGGTGAGATTGTTCCTACTATCTGTTGCATTGAGTGATGGACTTGTCCTGCAGCCTATGGATTGCAGAGTCAATTGGCTACCAGAGTGTGGGTTGGACCTGCTCAGCGCCAACTATATGTCCTTTTTGAAGCTCTGATAACAGTTATGTGAACACAGGAGGAGTTGAGCACTTTACAGACTGAGTTACATGAAAACTTTCATAGTTGCCTTGCAGCTTTCCTCCATTGGAATACTTTGTGGAACTGATATCATTGCTGGCTCATTTATCATTGGTTTACAGCACTTATCATAGCAGGACTTGACATTTGCTTGTGCATTACTTAGTTTTATAGCCCTATTGCAGCAGGGTCTTCAGGGAGTTTCCATCTGCACAGTGAGGAAGGATAGGGAGAGGTGTGGATGGCTGACCTATGTCACCCACATCTCTTTTTAGAGAATAGGGGGGGAGGGGGGGTCTGCTCTGGGGGTTGGGGGTGCCCTGGGGGGGTTTGGTTGGGGTGGGGTTACAACTTCTTGGGGGGTTCCATTGTGGGTAGGGTCAGTTTTTTGGGTGTGGGCGGATGGTGGGGGGAGGGAATGTATGGAATGTGCACTGTTATGCTTACTGTTTACTTCCAATAAACATATCCTGTTCATTAGCCATTGAGGTGCTGTATCCTTCTTCTCTTTGGGGGTTTCTGTAGTAGCATATAGAGACCTACCTAGGATTCCTCCAAGCAAGTTGCCTGTGATGGGTTTTCATCTTTCAAACATAGTATGCCTTACACATGTCTCCTGTATGCCAAAATATCACAAACAAAGTGCAATGCTAGATAGTAATAATATTAGATGTTCAGGAACAGAACGAGGAAGCCCTGTTCCTGCATTGATACTATGCATCTTTCTACAGCTGTGTCAGAGATTTAAATAAAAAGTGACAAAGCTGCCAATTTTCCACTTCTTATTACTGGTCAGTGGCATCATTAATTTAAGAAGTAAAGGCAAATCTTTAATTGTTTTGATTTGTTCTACAGCTCTGTGATCTAATAATAATGTGCTCTTTGATGATCTGCATAAACTATGTGTCCTAACGATACTAAAGTAATTAGCTCTGATCAATAAGTCTATATAAGGGTCAGGACATAAATATCCTCAAACTGAGATGCCAATACTCATTAACACACAAAATCATTTGTAACCACTGCTAAAGCACTTACCAAGGCAATTATATAAAATAATAGTTTAGCAATATGAAAAACATCTCAATACAGCTGGGAAATTTGTTTCAGAATTAAGATTTAAACAATATATGCAGTCTCTTTATTTTGTAAATAAGGTAGTATCTCATAGAAGCGTAATCTGTGGGGCTGATTTATTAACAAAATAAGGTTTCATGTACATAGTCATTGTTTTTGTGCACAAATGCATGGCAAAGCAATTCCTTGGGCTTCAGTTGTTTCTTCATATGCAACAAGTCTTATTGTCATATGTTGAAATGCAGATGAAACAGGTCAAACACAGCCTTTTCCTGTCAAATGCTGCATTTTCTATTCATACAAATGCATTTAAAGGATAAGTTCACCTTTTGGAACATGTTACAACCTGTTTTTAGCGTTCCAACAGCTCCAGCCTCCCTCCCCTTCCCAATCCACCCTCCCTGTGACAGCAAGCAAGGGATGTTCTCTCCATGCCCGCTGTCAATGTTTGAAAAACAGGGCAGTGCAGGGCTCTGCCCACACAACCGCATCATTAATTCACAGTTACCTGTGAATGAATGCCTACAAGTGCTATCAGCCACTGCAATTGATGGTTTGTAGTTCTCAATGTGCTGCAAGGGTACTGGGGAATCCTCTTATAGTCTTGAGCTTCCTGGACTGTAGTAACTGCCTGCCCATGTTGGAGGTACGGCCAAACAGTGTACTGACAGTCTGCAAGAGCCTGCCGTTGTATTCCCCATCTGCTGATCGTGGGCGCAATGATTTTCGGGCTCCTACGAAAAAAATAATCAATGCACTGTTTTTTACCTGCAAATAAATATGCATTTATTATTATTTTTTGTAAGTGAATTTATCCTTTAAGCAGCACTGCCTACCAATGGAAATGACTATGTTTCCCAAGAACACCCATCTACATGAGCCCTTATTTGTCCCTAGGCATATTGAGAAATAAGTAGTAAGAAGAAGCAGAAGAAAGTAATTGTGCTTTGATACATGTTGCATTTACTTGTTTAATAAGCTATAATGAAAGTATTTATTTTTTCCTTAGGTACATATGAGTATATTATTTTTCAGATTCGCAAACAACAAGCAAGTGAAACTCTAAAGTCTGCTGAAAATTGTAGCAGCAACAGAAAAACTAGCACTTGACCTCCAGAGGGTTTTACCCCCCTTTATGACCAGGTGAAGAAATGTCACCAGCACACCAAGGATTCTTCAAGAAGGGTCCATAAGGCAACTTTTTGGAGTCATGCAAAGCCCCTTCGTCAGGCAAGTGCTTGCCTGACAAAAGGGCCCTGCGTGGCCCCGAAACATTGCCTTATGTGTACCATGTGACCACGAGAATAAAGATTTGGACCCTTTTTGAGGAATCCTTGGTGTGCTGGTGACATTTTATTCACTTGGATTGTCTATGGTTCCCAGTCTGTGGTCATTGTAGCACCCATTATTACCAAATAGTCAAATAGCCAATAGCTCAGGAATGTATGCGTGGGGAATATTGCGTTTGGATTTCCTTTATGGTTCTTTGCTATTCAGCACTGCAATATTTTAACTGACAATTGTCATGCAACACTGTACCCAAATGAAAGGGTTTATATTTTTTTTCACACAAATAAAGATTTCTTTTGATGGTATTTAATGCCACTGTTTTGGGCTTTTTTTTGCTATATAAGCAAAAAAAATACCAAACATTTTGAAAAAAAGAAATGTTTTTCTTAGTTTTTGTTATAAAATTTTCCAAATAAATCATCTTTCTGCCTACTGTATATTTAGACTAAAATGTAGTCTGCTACATTTCTTTGGTAAAAATAAACCAAATCAGTGTAAACTATTTAGTCTGTGTGGAAGTTATAGAGTCTACAACTGAGGTAACTATATATATATTTGAAAATTGATCAATTCTGAAGTAGTGATGGCTATCTCTTTGCTTGAGGCCCTAAACAGCCAGGACAGTACAAATACCCCCAAATGAACACTTTTTGGAAAGTAAATAGTCCAAAGTATTTAGAAAGGGGCATGGTGAGTTTTAATTTTTTTTGCTCTGATTTTTTGGAAAACGAAGATATTAAATAAAATGTATTTTTTTCAAAATTGTATTTTTACATGATGTAATCAGTGCAGTGTAGTGCCATTTGACTGATGTGGCTGTGATCAGGGATACTGACTGGTAACTGTATTTAAACAAAAAAAAAAAATGTTTTATTCAATTTTTTAAACAATTTTTTTCTTTTTTTAAAACTTTTTTCTCCTATTTCTTTTTACGTGTTTTTATCAGTTACCATAGAGGCACTGTAATACTCTGGGGAGGGGGGTGATAAGGTTTTTTTTCTTTTACACTGATTGCTGCTGCAGTGATTATGTCAGATACCTTGGTTGGAAGGAGTTGACCAGAGGCCTTCCCTTGCGGCTCTGGTCCGAGCACCCCTGAATGTGGTGACAGAGGTACAAGGCTCAAAGAAACACGGGTGCCGGTAGCTTGATAGCCAGTGACTGCCACGGTTAGGGACGTAGTCAGGGTGAGCGAGGGTCATGCACAGTGAGACAGCAGCATGGTCAAGAGGCAGGCTGGGGTTGGTACCAGCTTAGCAAGCAGGGCGAGGTCCATTAGCAAGCTGAGGTCAGCACCAGGAGATCAGGCAGAGAATAGTCAGAGGCAATCCGAGGTCAGAATCCAGAATCCACAGAGCAAAGTCAGCAACAGAAGATGAATCAGTACAAACAGGAGCACAGACCACAGGAAGCTGAACAACATCCAGCAATTAGTACACAGCAGAGTCTCCTTTAAACAGACATCTTGGCGCCAATGTGTGAAGACGTGCGCACTGGTGTGCGTTGGCGCACAGAAATCTATGTCAGTGAACGCTGGATATTAGCCTGGGCTTGTCTGTGCGCTGGTACACGTGCATGAGCATTACCTGCACAGGAATGAGCAATAGCTGCATGAGCATTAGCTGCAGAAAAATTAGCATGAGATAAAGAAGAATTAACATTGACTGTACTAGTTTCCTGACAGATTATGACTGTGACAGCAATCGTTTGAACTGTCATGAATGTGCTACATTCATAACAGCTGAGCTTTTTGTTCACATGCTGTGATTGACTACAGCTAATCACATGGTACAGGGTGCTGTGATTGGCCCAGGTACCATGTGATAGCTGTGGGCCAATCACAGCATCACTCTACAGCAGCCTTTCTCAACCAGGGTACCCAGACACCCTGGGGTGCCTTGAGGTTTCTTCAGGGGTGCCTTGGCAAAATGTTAACCAAGGACTCCTTACTATGTAAATTTATGCACAAGGTAATTACCTAACCTTTGTTATGTTGGGCTAACCTGTTTTTGGATAAATATGTGGAAAGTCAGGGGGAGTTTCAGAGCAGGTTATTTGCAAATCTACCAGCATTGTAAAATGCATTAGATTTGGAAAGGTCTTAAATGTTCATGAGGCCCTTGTTAAAGGGAAGTAGCCTTTTTAAAGCGGTAGAGTCTTTGCCTATGCAAGAAGAGTAAAAACATGTAATTTTCCCTTAACCAGTATGAGAAGTATATGGTAAATGGGTTTAGGGCATCTTAAATATTCATAGTGTACTTGTTTATGGTGAAGATAATTTCAACGTGGGTGTCATGTCCACCTTTGTACAAGGATGTTAAAGATTGCACTTTTGCCATAAACAAGACAAGGAGTATCTATTTAACTTTTTAATTAAAATCTATGCATACAGCTGTTCTAGGTCTAGACACATTGTTTGTAACACATACGATCAAACGTGCTCATAAAACCAACCAATCAGATTTCTCGACACTTTGGTCAATGGGAAAAGGTGTATATTAGGGAAGGTTTTTTGGTTGAGTGGTGACAGGAAAAAGTGGTGACAGGAGGAAGTGGGTCCTCTAAAAGTGTCTGTTGATTGCATGAACATTCTAAGTACCCTGTCATGTGCCTTGTCTGTACCTCTGTCATATGGATTGTTTCTGAGCTGATTAAATCTCTCTCTGGAAAAGAACTGCTGGACTTGTTGCTGTGGGAAAATACATTTATAAATATCAATCGTCATCCTCCAGTTGATATAAGATAACAGATTTGAGTCTTATGGACTGTTTCTGTGTGGACTTCCTAATTAATATATAAGACAACAGAACAAGCACCCTGTTAGTTACACAAAGTCACAGGTTTTCATTTTGCATCATTATGACATTTTAGCTGCCGCCTTCCTGATAACCAATGACATCATCAATTGATAAGGAGGATGTTGGTTGCCTTCACAGCATCCTAGTTTGACCCTCCCCTGCCCCTCTCCGCCAGTGCTAAGATCACATCAGCTCAGTGATGGAGAAAAACTGAGGCAGAAGAGAAACACTGGAATACTATTCAGTACCAGTGTGCAAAAGTTTATTTGCTTTGGAAGAATAAATAATTTCTAATGTTGGGTGTCCTACGTGTGTGGGTATTGCTGCATTGTATAAAACTATTAGAATAGTTTTTACATTTTAGAATGGGGTGCCTCAAGACTGTCTATAAATTTAGAGTGTGCCTTGACATTGTCCATAATCTTAAAGGGTGCCTTGACTGAAAAAAGATTGAGGAACACTGCTCTACAGGAATCACAGCTTTAATGAATGAAATTTGTTTATAACAGCCTTATTGATTTTGTGATCATGTGATTACATTTTTATTTTTAAAAAGAAGATGATATCAATTTAAATAAAGACGTACTACATGATATCTCATGATTTTCCACTCATCCAAAATTTAAAACAATTATAGTTTCCTTTAGTATCCAGAGGTCAGAGTAAAATGACTCCAATAGAAATTTTGTCAGTGATTGGTATATGTGTTTGCAAGCAGAATGCTGCATACGGCATACCATTAGCCAAAGGGGACTGCTCATGTTCCAAATCAGGGTAGGGGCGTACAGTGGTTTGGAGAGGTTCCAGTGAGTAACTGATTTTTTTTTCTTGCCAAAGCAGGGCCAATCTCCACCCTTCAAAAAACAGTCCCTACTGATCTTAGGAGTAGCCTAAGGGACCAAGTGAGGGCCAGGTGTACCCAAAGACAATTGTATGTGTATTCACAATACCTGTGGGCAAGGAATGAAAGCTGGACAATTAGTACAGATATTTTAATTTACTCAGCAAAGTTTAAGGTTTTGAGTAATACTTATCAGTATTTAAGTATGAGCCATATGTATTTTCTGTCATCATAAAGAAACTGAGAGATAGAGAGTTCAGGGTCACCTGATGAGACAGAGGTGGGAAATGCATGAAAGATGAGGAGCTGGTTACATTGGAATCCAGTGTGCTCCCGTAGGCTTGAGCTTCACCTTCTGTTAGCTTGGAGTTGGAAAAATCACTGTCTTATATGTTTACGGTTTTTCCATGTAAAGTACTATACACATAGCAGAATAATATGTAGCCACTGACTTTTTTGAGGGACATATAATGGAAGGCAAAAACACTAATGTAAAATCAGACATTTGGAGTTTACATGTGGATTTTTCTCTGAATCATTACATCTATGTGAACCTAAAGGCAGACATATTTTTAATTACTTTTGTAGAGTCTTATTTAAATTTTAAAGCCGTTAAACAATAAAAAAAATTCTGTTTTTACATTTTTACACGTATTTTTGCTTTCCTCTATATGTCCCTCAAAAAGTCCATGGCAACATATTATTCTTCTATGTGTATATTGCCTTATAGGGATGAGAGCATATAGAACACAGTTTCTTATGCAATCTAAGTACTTAAAGTGACACTAAAGCTTTTTTTTTTTTCAAGAATTATGTCTATACTTACCTGCTATGTGCAGTTGTTTTGCACAGAGCAGCTCCGATCCTCTTCTTTTCAGGTTCCCCCGGCTCCTCCCATTTGAGCAGTTCCCCCAGGGAAAGACACTCGCCCTGGGTGCACCGCTACGTGCTCCTCCCAGAGTCACTGCTCTATGCATTCATAAGACATACAGAGTTGTGGCTCAGCCCTGCCCCTAAACCCCCTCCCCCCGCTCTCTCATCATAGAAAAACCCGCAGCCTTTACAATTATTTTTTTATTTTTTTCCATGTAAGGCTTTGACCATTTTGTAAATTCAACTGAAAGCCAAACTGAAGGTGCTTGCTATCCTGTAGCTGTAACACTGGGTGGTAGCTTTCTCATCCAATGGTGAAGCAAATTTTTTCTCTGGAGGATATCTCATTCATATAAGTTACAGCCTGGTTTTTACATTGGAGTGACCAGTCCCTTTAGTTCTGCATTCTGAACAAGATTTGGTTGGTTTATAGAGATAGACCTAAGCTTACAGTACAGCATTTCAAAACTTATGCAATAGAATTAAAAATATCATGAAAAATGCATAAACAGCAGAATTACAACAGCCAAAAACTTTAAGGGGTAACTCCACTTTTGTTGAAAAAAAAAACAATCCCCTCTGGTTGATCTACACTATGTTGCCAAAAGTATTGAACTTTAATGGCATCCCAGTCTTATTCCGTAGGGTTCAATATTGAGTTGGCCCACCCTTTGCAGCTATAACAGCTTCAACTCTTCTGGGAAGGCTGTCAGACGAGAAGGCCTGGCTTGCAGTCTCCACTTTAATTCATCCTAAAGGTGTTCTATTGGGTTGAGGTCAGGCCGATCAAGTTCCTCCACCCCAAACTCGCTCATCCATGTCTTTATGAACCTCGCTTTGTGCATTGGTGCACAGTCATGTTGGAAAAGCAAGGGGCCATCCCCAAACTGTTCCCACAAAGTTGGGAGCATGAAATTGTCCAAAATGTCTTGGTATGCTGATGCCTTAAGAGTTCCCTTCACTGAAACTAAGGGGCCAAACCCAACCTCTAAAAAACAGCCCTACACCATAATCCCCCCTCCACCAAACTGTACACTTGGCACAATGCAGTCAGGCAAGTACCGTTCTCCTGGCAACCACCAAACCCAGACCTGTCCATCAGATTGCCAGTCAGAGAAGCATGATTCGTCACTCCAGAGAACACGTCTCTGCTGCTCTAGAGTCCAGTGGCGGTGTGCTTTACACCATTGCATCCAATACTTTGCATTGCACTTGGTGATGTAAGGCTTGGATGCAGCTGCTCGGCCATGGAAACTCATTCCATGAAGCTCTCTACACACTGTTGTTGTGCTAATTTGAAGGCTACACCAAGTTTGGAGGTCTTTAGCAATTGACTCTGCACACAGTTGGCAACCTCTGCGCACTGTGTGCTTCAGCATACGCTGTCCCCGCTCTGTCATTTTACGTGGCCTACTACTTCGTGGCTGATTTGCTGTTGTTCCCAGTTGCTTCCAACTTGTTATAATGTCACTAACAGTTGACCGGAATTGACAGGAATATTTAGTAGCAAGGAAATGTCACGGATGGACTTATTGCACAGGTCGCAACCTATCACGGTACCACACTTGAATAAACTGAGCTCCTGAGAGTGACCCATTCTTTCACAAATGTTTGTAGAAGCAGTCTGCATGCCTATTTTCTTTATTTTATACAGCTGTGACCATGGAGGTGATTGGAACACCTGAATCCAATGATTTGGAGGGGTGCCCCAATACGTTTGGCAATATAGTGTATCTACATTGCAATGATTTTAATAAACTTTGCTACAGTCCTACCTGTTTCTGTTCTTAAGAAAAAGCTGTATGTTTCACTATGTCCTTGAAATACTGATTCTTGAATAGGAGTATCTGTGTTCAATATGATCAGCTGATGCACTTTCAGAGTTCTAAAGAGGAAAGGTGCAGAGTCTGCATCCCTTTACAAGTATTTAATCTTTAGGAAGTCTTATTGCAGAGGATGTCCAAAATGTGACTTGTATCTTAGGGCAGACTATTGGGAAAGTCAGTGAGCCAATAGCACAAGCAGGGAATTACATTTCTGGGAATGTTCTGTACACCACTATTAC
This sequence comes from Staurois parvus, assembly GCF_062004578.1. NCBI lineage: Eukaryota > Metazoa > Chordata > Amphibia > Anura > Ranidae > Staurois > Staurois parvus. Next base: position 3,975,668 of record NW_028318150.1, on the reverse strand, counting down.
AATGGCTGCAGATTAAAGAGGAAAGGTCCCTCCCTCCTGCCGAGTGCTCCACAGTGTAGCAATTGTGTATGCTATAATATTTTTTTTAGCTTGCTATATGTTTTTCACGAAAGTGGAGTTACCCTTTAAGGTTTGTGGCTGTAATTCTACAGTTTATTTCTTTTTAAGAATAAAAGCTATGGCCTGGTACAGTGAGTTCCTGGATGCTTTTTTTTCTTTGGAACTTCTATTAAAAGAAAAGTAGAAATGTTTAATTTAACCTTAGCTGATTTTATCTCCAGATAAAATATTTGTGTTGACATGCAAATTTCATTGAAGACAGCTACTGCCTAAAATGTTTTATTTTACTGTTAATGGTATTTGAATTATCCAAATTTATGACAGATTTACTTTAAAAAGTATGAATAGAAATGTTACACTGCTTTTTCTAACAGCTTAATGCAATCTTCAGCTACTCAGAAAAAAGAGGAATTTTGATTTACCTGTAAATTCCATACCCTGGCGCACAGTACAGGACACAGGCTGGATATTCACAGACTCTGGGTTATAGGCTGTTATGTTCAGGTGTTTAGACACTGGAAAGGCTAGGCTGGATATGCCTCCATGGGTGTACCCTTATAACCCTACCCTACCTTCTGAGAGCTCATTTTTGTAGCAAGCATGAAGAGTAACACAGGAACAGAGATCAAGTGGTCTGTATCCTGTAGAAAAACCATAAGGCACGACACAAATAATTATCTGGGAATAACATTTCTGTGCTCACACCAGGCAAAGAAGGATTTCCAGGTGTAATAGTAAATTTTCTGGAAGTGGCTTTTCTGGCTTTGAGCAACGTGGGAATGACAGAATCAGAGACACGCACCCCTTTCCATCATGACCTTAATATAATCTTTTGTGCCTGTTTTCCAGAGGGACCAGAATGACCACTCCCTGGGACAAGAGATTTCAGGATGGTCTGGGGATTTGACTGTCCTTGACAAGATTTTGGTTGATGTGAGAGAAGAAAAGGGAGTTTTGTACCCCTTTGAAACCAACAATTGAACTGAGAGATCTGGAGCTTCTGAGGCCCCGAAAAAAGCAAATGTAGTGCTTACTCCTGAAAGGGCCACTGATAATCTAACAAGGTCTCCCGATGTAGTACAGAGGCTGCAAGTCACAAAAGCACAGTGTCACACAAACACACACACACACTGAAGGCCCAATCTAGGGGAGGTCTTTCTAGCATTTATTGCTGAACTTTAACAAGAGAGGGGTTTAGGGTCACAGGGTACTGCAAAATGATCTATAGCAATGATGGAGGGACAAACATCTACAAATAGCATCTTTTCTGGAGGTAGCAGGGATTGCCTGCTAATTTACAAGCCACTTCCCTGGCTTGTAAATTAGCTCAGTGAGGTTCAGTTTTTTTAAAGACCCAAAAATCAGCCAAAATATTTTACAGGATCCCATATATAATATATTAAAAAGAAAAGTGGTCATTCAGAGTTTTATTTACTGTATGTGCAGTACATTGTTAATGAGGACCTATATTTAATATATTTAGAACTTCAATTTAAAAATAAAATAAATAATGCTGAATTGCAAATTCACAACTTTTGTTTTACGAAAATTAAAGCTACTCCCCAAAACCCTCACATTGCTCCACTCTAAATCTCCCTTCTTTTTTCCTGTGTGATAATTCAAAGAACAATTTACATAATAATATACTGTAATAATTTTTCTACTTATAATGGAGCCAATGTTGCCAGCCCCTAGAGCTGCCTCCTCCAGTATCCTACAGCTAATCAAGACAAAGGCACTGGGGAAATGTTGCCAGGAGTCCGGGATGCAGGTATACCACTCGCTGCTCAATCTCTGACTGTACTTCTGTAGCATGCACAACCCCTTTAGGAGTTGCTAGAAGATTTGGGTCCCTCTATAGTCCTGCACAGCCAGACATCACACATCTTCACAAAAGCTTGCATCCAGAGTCAGAAATCAATCCTTGAGCTTTGGTTTTGTGGTTTTATTTAGGGGATTTGAACTTGGATAGGGTTAGGGGTGTACAGGATGCCCAAGGGTACTGATGAACTGCGGACAACTTTTTGGAACTATTTACAATCCTTCTCTGCAGCACAGTCTCTATTGGAAAGCTATCCAGTGTCTCCTTAGTGTACCACCCCAGACCCTAGATGAACGTCTCTTCACCCAACAATCTGGAGGTATCCCTGAACAGAGTATCCGGTTCCTGTCATTTTAAGAGATGAACAGTCACTGGCAGAAAGATAATCTGGTTTTCCACCAGAGGGCTCCTTTCCCTATCCGCCCAGGGTGTGTAGGTGTACTCACTGAGATCCTTTCCTGTACTACTTGTGGGCTGGTACCAGGCCTATCAGCTAGGCCACTCCTTCCCTGCCATACAGGTGGTCATCTCTCAGGGGGCTGGTGAGCTTTGAGCTTTCCTCCTTTCCAGCTCAAGGCGTGCAGGTAGGCCCCATCTCACTGGGCCTTCTGGCAGCCTCCTTCCTTCAGCTTCACATCTTCCACCCGAACTCTCCCTCCAAATCTCCTGCCACTGAGCCTGAGCCACAGGGTGTTGAGCCTTTTACTGGTACCACGCTTCACAACAGGCTGCACCATTGGTAACCGCTTTCTGTACTCCACACTGCTGGAACTCCTGCAGGGCTGACTTCATACCCAAATGTGCTTTACTGACCCAAGCTGTAGACTATGTGTATTGTGCTCATTGCTTGCATACACACCTTTCAAGAAGTTCAGATTTATTGAAAGATTAACTTTTTATTTATTTATATTTTATTTTAGGGTTTACTGAAAGAGCTCATCAATCAACGGTCTTTCCCTAACGCAAACCCTAATTAGGCTTTGGCTGCCCCAGTGTACCTGTACAAGTGTAGTCCATACTCAGCCTAGTACATAGTGGCAGTGCTCCTGAACTGGTGTCTTCAGACTGTGAGTTCCAGGAGTCCCCTTACATGCTGAAGGCCCAGACTGCTGAACTGGACAGGACTCAGGACCTCTCAAACTCTAGGCATTATGCTCAGGCTAAGCAAGGCTCTGCTCAACAACCTCCTGGATACTGTCTCTTTTAATTTTGTACAGGAACGGTGGGTCAGACCCAAAAAGCCCGCAAATTCAGACTGGGAACGGCGGCAAAAAGATATTCATTCCTTCCGTCCCGAACAGGGAAGCAACTCACTGATTAACAGTAGGCAACCTGCCTACACACAGTATGTTTAAGGAGCCTTTTCTATTATGGGGTACTAAAGTGAATCCCCCCACTGCAACCCTATACATTTTTCTTGCTCCTTCAGTTGGGGTCCTGGCCTACAGTATGCACATCTTGGGATTAGAATAAAGTAGCAGAAGCTCACTGATGATGTTATTGCTCTACTCGTACTGCTCTCCTCCTATCAGCATGTTCCCTGTTATCACACACATGTAGCAGAGCCTGCCTGGCTCCTAGTGATAGAATGTCCATTTCCTATACTAGACTGCTTAAAAAATGAATGTAATTTTTTAAAATAAATACACAAATGCATTCTTTGGTGTTTTAAATCTGGTTGTAATTTTGCTTTATAGAAAAACAGAGGCCATGGACCACCTCTGAGTTTCCAAATTTTTTCAGGAATCCACATTTAGGGCCAGTTCACACCTGAATCACACAGGAATGCACTCTGTGTTCCTTTGTGATGCCTATGCTGTTCAGTGAGGTGTGATTTCCAGCCCATTCTTTTCAATGGGCTGAAATTGCACTGGATCGCACTAAAAGTAGTGCATGCACTACTTTTTAAAAATTGATTGCATGGGGAGTCCTTAGTTTTATATTGAAACTTGCAGTAGATCACACACCCAGTGCATTTTGAACGCAGTGCGGAAAACATGCACAGAACGTGGGTTATCTGCACCGCGTTCCGGTGTCAACAAGCTCTCAATAAAAATGGATTTAAACAAACCGTCAGTGTACACAGAGTTTAGTGATTGGTAAATATAATTAAGAGAAACAAATGTATCCATTGTGTAATCTACTTCAAATCTCTTATGAAAATCATCTAAATGCATTTATTTCAAACTGAGAGCAATGCTTGGATAATTAGCCACATGGTGATATTGACAGTATCTACATTGCCACTCAATTTAAACTTATGAGCACTTTGTACCATTCACTGAACTCAAAAATAGGATTAAAACTTGTCGCTGTTCCAGCTGTCCAACTAATAATTGTCATGAAGGGAATAATAGGATTTCTACTAATGCTAAAACTGTCCTTGAGCTACATCTGTTAGTCATAAACATAGCTAGGGTTTTCTCACACAAAATGATTTAAGTCTGGTGAAATAATCTCTTCCATATCACATGATTTTTTTACTTATGTAGCAAATCCTTGGAGACACGGTAGTTGATGTTTTTAGCATGTGATACAGTATTAGTCATATGTTTATTCAAATTAAGCTGACTAGTGGACACTTTTATCTGGTTCATTTAATGGATAATTCATAGCAAGTTGATTTATGCAGATGTTTACTAACTTTTTTATGACAAGGTGCATTTACTCAAACACTAATTGTAAACACTGGATGACAGTTGTGTTGATGACCCCATATCTACTGTAGAGAGGGCATTGGAAGCAGAAGGAGTATGTGCTGTATATATGTTTGTAAGTCATTCCATCTTGAGTTAGGTTGTTGGGCTGAGTTTACAAAAGGAAAAGTTAATTTAGAAAGGTGAATATTCAGATAACTTGGTGAGTGAGTTAAAGTGGTCAGACATGAAATATGAACAAAGCATATCCCTTTATATAGTGTAATTTTCTGAATCCAGAGCACTAAGTGGCATTTCTATCTGCTGCTCTATCCCTGTGCTATCTGCATGAGTCACTTCTGACAGGTTTTCCTTCCACCAAGAGGAAAAAGGTGATAGAGAAGCAGCTTCAGCACACAGCCTGTGATTGACAGCCTAAGCTCTGTTGCTGTGTGCTGTGTAAAGTGGGGTGTGTCCTTTCCCTTCAATCAGCTCTCATTGAGCTCTGCAGAGTGTAGCTTCAGCTTCTGCCCCCTTCTTTCTGAAAGCTCAGACAAACTGTATAAATTATAAACTTTAAATGAGAAGAGAAGACTGCAGATAAAAAGGTGCAGCTTATGTAGGATGATTTGTTTCATCTCTGTGTATCACCTAAGGCTAGTCACTTCAGTGGGTATATGTAAGGGTTTACAACCACTTGAATTCCTATTGGGGCACTTGAGTGGGCTTGATCCTGAGCTGTGTTCTGTGTTTCCATAGAGATCAGGCTCAGATAAGTATTTAGGAGGGCTGGGGGGAACTAATCGCAGAAGGATTCTTTGCCTTAATGCAGAATACATTAGAGTAGAAAACAATTCCTACTTTTACAACCACTTTAGAGAATAATGCTTTATTCTTTTTCTCAAAATTAAATACAGATAGTTAAAGAGCATAATTGTGTCAATTCTATATAACATTCCCAGTAAAATAGACAGAGATAGCCCATCCACAGTATATACATACAGCCATGAAGAGGACGAGAATATCTTGTTGGTGTTGGTTGGGAACAAAAGTACCCCATGAATAGCACACCTGTCAGGAACCCAAAGAGGTTGTGTAGGTCAGAACATATGGTCCAATATTTAGCATGTCTCCAAGATCATCTCCTGGGTCTTGGACTATGAAAAGTGTTTAAAGGAGAAACCTAGCAATATATTCCATTTCAGGGGGATGGGGATCATTGTCACGATGAATGTTCTAACTAACATCTATGACTAAAATGGGAAGTTAAATGGGCTAAAGACTGAAGCTGGTAGAAGAGTGAAGTAGAATAGAAATAGGAAGAAAGACAAGAAAAGAGAGGTAAAGAGGAGGAGAGAAGGGGAGGAGAGGAGTAGAGGGTGTTTAGGTGGAGGAGACCTACCTCTACAATAGTGCATTTGAGTCCCGAAGGTAGAAGAGGATTTCAAAACAAGGGGAGTCCAAAAAGGCAATCCAGACACACCTAGTGGCCATGTATATGCAGAGACGTTGTTGTGGTGTTGCGCCAGCAGATCTTCCAAATGTTGTATACGAGTGAGCTCAGTAAGCCCCTCTGTGATTATGGGGATTCACTGACCTCCAGTGCATCATGAGTATGCTTCTGGCAGCCATTAAAAAGAAGCATAATAAACCATACTTGGCCAAGAAAATAGTGCCTGCTATTAGATACAGAAGAGCAATAGACGGCGATAGATGCGTATGGGAGTTCATGGAGTCATAGATACAGAAAATGCACAAACAGAAGTCATGTATTGGGAATTACAACCACTGGATATGGATCATGCAGTGGCGTCACTAGGGTTGGTGTCAGCTGGTGCAAAAAAATCATGGTGTCACCCCCCCAAATCATTTTTCCCGACTTTTGGTGGCTTTCAGAAAATGCAGGAAAAAACACGCAACCTAATAGAAATCTATAGGACTGCAACTATGACTGTGGGTAAAACACAAGAAAACTGCAGATTCTCAATACATTTAAACTACAGCAAACCAGTGTTGAACACATTTGAAAGATAAGTTCACCTTTTGGCCAAAAATAATTTGCATTTAATATTTTTGCTTGAAGAAGCCTGTAAAGCATTGTAGGTTTCGTGAAGACCTGCCAGTATATCTGCTTGTCCATACGGGATGTACAAGTGAGCAGATATACTGACAAGAAGAATCAATGATCTACCACGGTGCTCCGCAGTGCAGTTAACAGTCGCTAAGGAACACTGTGAATGAATGATGCGGCCAAGTCAGTGGAGCCCTGCACAGCAGTGCTGTCTTTAAAAACTAACAGCTAGTATGGGGAACTTCTCCCTGTACTTCTGTCACAGGGAGGGGTGGGCAACGGCATCAGGAATGTAACATGTTACATGTTCCACCCTAAAAACAGGTGGAACATGTAACATGTTCCCAAAGGTGAACTTATCCTTTAAAAGTACAAAGGACCAAGTCCTACCATAGGCTGATGACACAGTTCTAAACTCTAAGTCTGGTCACAGTGCTCACATTTTGATGGTCCCTGGAAGCTCATCACTCATAGGTCTCATACTCATGTTGGATCTGCCGCCTGCTGTTCCCGCCCACACATCTCCTTCACTGCACTGCTTGGGCTCCACAGAGAGAGGAGCAGGAGAAGGCAGAGCACATCCAGTCTCTCTCCTCTCCCATTTGTGCAGGGGAAAACTGTGCACTGGGACCGTGTAATAACACAGGTGCAGCCAGCCACCCCTACATTAAAAAAACAGCTTCTTCTGTCCCAGGGACTCTTTTGGACAGGAGGAATCGGGCTCACACTGGTATCTGGGTGGCCCTGGGTGTCACCCCTCTGATGGGTGTCACTAGAGTTGCCACCTCATCCCTTTAAAACTGAACACATATTAATTACACAGGTTCCGTGGCTGATTAAGGTGGTAATTCAACTTACTTGGTGCCTTATCTGCATTAAATTAGCCTCAGAACCTGTGTAACTAATATGTGTTTGGTTTTAAAGGAATGAAGTGGCAACTTTAGGTGTCACCAGGGTGTGGTCCGCACCCCCATAGTGGCACCACTGGGATCATGGAACCCCATGCTTGTCCACATTGCTAACAGAACAGAGAGGAAGATATTTACTGTAGATTATATGTAGTGTCACAGGTCAGTGATACCATTGTGTGAGAATGTTATACGTCTTCTCTTGAATTATTGCTAAGACACAGGATTTGTTTGACAGAGCAAACATTTTATTTAGTTTATTGTTTTAGAATCTCGTATCTAGATCTCTCTCCCATTTCTTAAAGTGGTTCCATTAAGGTAAAAAAAAACATTTTAACACTTGCTGTGCCCCCCTTCCCCCAATCGGACTCCTCTATTGACCCAATGCTGTGCCCAGCTGCATCTCTTCTCTCCCCTCTCCCTTCTTTCATAGGCTTCACTGAGAGCAGCAGGAGCCATTGGCTGCAGCTGCTGTCAGTCAAATCTTGTGAGGAGAGATCGGTGGGTGTGGTTGAGCTGCACTGTATGTGTCTATAGATGCACATAGCCTGGCTTGGGACCTCACCCCTGCACATGTGTCCCCATAGCACACAGCTGGCCTTATGGAGAACGTGGAGGAGAGGAGAGCACCGGTGAGGGACCAAAGAAGATGAGGAATGGGGCTGCTCTGTGCAATACCATTGTACAGAGTAGATCATTATATGATGCTTATTATTTTAACTTTAAAAAATGTTGCCTTTAGAACCACTATAATGTATTAGGGATCCCTGGATGTGTGTAATTTAGAAGAATTGCATAAATCTTGGCAATGAGGTGTGTAGGCTGTTCTTTTTGTCAGAAGAGAGATTTACAGGGGGTAAAATCCCTGCTGAGGGAAGCAATCTTTGATACAGAAGCAGTGAAGTTGTGGAGCTGAAAATATTGCCACCACCAGGGTGTGAGGCAGGTTGTTACCAAAGAGGGAAGAGGTTGGATTTGCTTGTTATGTAAGGTGGGGGGGAGCTGCATGCAGAAGGTTTTTTTAGCTTAATGAAGAGAATGCATTAAAGTGTTACTAAGCTCACAACAGTAAAATCAGTCTGTATAAGCAGTAAAGCATGCTTGTTATACTCACTGTGGAACCCACAGGGTTAATCATCTGCATTGTGTAAAAACGCTGTTTGATTCTGACTTCTCTGCCCCTCCTCTTGTTCAAATGTCCACGCTGATAAGACCGTTGCCCTTCTGCACATGCTCAGTTTGGTGTGTATTGCTAGAGAGGTTTTTGTTTTCTTGGGAGAGTGCATGTGATCATCACAGGGCCAATCAGCACTGTCCAGACAGAGGGTCAGGGGTTTTGCATCCTCCTAGAGCAGAAAGGAAACTCCTCCTACAAGCTTTAACATGTGCTCTGCTGAAGTCACTGCTGAAGACTGCTCTAACTTATGATGAGAAAAGGTATTTATCAGTTTATATTTACTAAAATAATTGCATTTCCATGTTGTGTGTACAGTGGGAGAACAGATATAGTGAATGCAGGGTCCTGGGTTTAGTAACACTTTAAGGTATAAAAACATCTACATTTATATCCATTCTAAAGTCAAACTGTATTTCTGTTCAATTTAGTAAGTTCAGCTTTTAATCAAAAGGGTTCCACAATATTTTTTTTAATTTTAAATTAATAATCAAACCCATTCTTGTTTGCTTTCAATAGGAGTGTGATATATGTTAAATTACATTTATGATGCATTAGTCCAACCAGACAACCTTGGATGTCCTCCATTTTTACCTGTTGTATATATTATCATTCACAAAGAGAACAGCTGCTTAATGGTTTGTAGGCAAAACTCTTTCTATAGTGCTATAGCCGCCTTCAGCATGTTTCCTCTTCCCATTACTCTGTCCATAAAGGAAAAATAAAAGCTTGTGCCAGCAGTCATCAAATTTTAAATATGAACAGACTACCCAGTTCTTGTTGTATTTGCCTTTAAATAGAAAATATAGCTGACTAGGGCAATATTTCTCAACCTTTTTTCAGTCAAGGCACCCTTTAAAACTATGGACAGTCCCGAGGCACCCTTTAAAACTCTGGACAGTTCCAAGGCACCCTTGAACACTATGGACAGTCCCGAGGCACCCTTAAAAATTATGGACAGTCCCGAGGCACTCGTTAAAGTTCTAGACAGTCCCGAGGCACCCTTTAAAACTATGGACAGTCCTGAGGCACCCTTTAAAACTATGGACAGTCCCGAGGTACCCTTTAAAACTATGGACAGTCCAGAGGCACCCTTTAAAACTATGGACAGTCCCGAGGCACCCTTTAAAACTATGGACAGTCCAGAGGCACCCTTTAAAACTATGGACAGTCCCGAGGCACCCTTTAAAACTATGGATAGTCCTGAGGCACCCTTTAAAACTATGGACAGTCCCAAGGTACCCTTTAAAACTATGGACAGTCCAGAGGCACCCTTTAAAACTATGGACAGTCCCGAGGCACCCTTTAAAACTATGGATAGTCCCGAGGCACCCTTTAAAACTATGGACAGTCCCGATGCACCCTTTAAAAATATGGACAGTCCCGAGGAACCCTTTAAAACTATGGACAGTCCCAAGGAACCCTTTAAAACTATGGACAGCCCCAAGGTACCCTTTAAAACTATGGACAGTTTTGAGGCACCCCATTCTAAAATGTGAAAACTTTTCTAATAGTTTTATATAACGCAGCAACATCCACACATATAGGACATCCAACATTAGAGGTGATTTATTCTTCCAAAGCAAACACACTTTTGCACACTGGTACTGTGTAGTATTCCACTGTTTCTCTTCTCCCTCAGTTTTTCTCCATCACTGAGCTAATGTGACCCGAGCACTGATGGAGAGGGGCAGGGGAGGATCAAACTAGGATGCAGCAGACATCCTCCATATCAACTGATGATGTCATTGGTTGTCAGGACGCCGGCGGCTAGAAGGTCGTAATGGTGCACAATGAAAATCTGTGGCTTTGTGTAACTAAAAGGCAGGCTTGTTCCACCCCCTGGCTTGTATACAAGTTTTGGGCAGTTTTTAGACATTTTGCCAAGGCACCCTTGAAGAAACCTCAAGACACCCAAGGGTGCCTGGGCACCCTGGTTGAGAAAGACTGGACTAGGGTAGCTAGAGATGCATATTTTAGGTAGCCTGTTTGTGCTGTCACCTGGCTAGAGCTGAGGGTTCAGGAGAATTTATGTTCACTGTAATGCTCTGGAGTCTACTGTATATACACTGGAATACTTTAGTTCTATCCATTATAGTAAATCTGCCACCAGTGCAAACAAATACTATTGGCGTCTGTTGCTACTTTTATCTTTTCCTGAAATTAGGTCATTTTTTACTTAAAGTGTTACTTAAAGTGTCATTAAGACCGCATCATAAAAAACGATCAATAAATACTGTATTACATGTGGTTCATACTCATTCACTCACTATTGGATTCATTTTCAGTATTCTGCAAAACATCTGGTTTATCATGCTGGTCTGTCTCCCCCTTTTTGTCCATGTCCCCAGTTCAGCTGAGGATTTTGCAGAGCAGTGTTGGTAGCTAGTGCACATGTTCATTTTGCAGTGAGTTTTTATGTTGAGTATTTTCTCCCTATCATATCTGAGCAGCCCAAGTGACTATAGAGTCATACATGTGGGCTTATACACTCTGGTAAATGGCAGCCCACTTCCTCCCTCCTCCTCCATGCCCACTAACCAGCTAAACACAATGAGGGTGGGATATTAAATCTTGATTGATGGAGGCTTTGCCTCCCTGTTATTCTAATACACAGGCTGGAGGGGTATGACATAGCCTGTGACTTGCAGAAATCCATCCACACCAGGTTATTGCCAAAACATAATAAAGAGTTGATTTCAAATATATATTTGTATGATTATTTAAAGCAGTTTATTGATATTAATTATTTATATTTACTCTCTATCCCAAAAGCTGTTTTTTTTTTTTTTTTACATTTTGAACATGTAACCAGCATCAGAGGAGTAGAAGTTCCTCTTGCCTATGTTTCCCTGCAGACAGGCTGGGAAAGAGCTGGGTCATGTGAAAGCTGGCAATCCATTGGGAAAAAAGTACTTAGATGTATTCTTTATTTAATTAAAATAACAGTGCCATCATCCACATAGAGAAAGAGAAGGGACAATGTAAATTAAACAGTGTGCTGTTAGTGTCACTTTAGGGGCCCTCAAGCTGGCTATGACAGGAAGTAGACATTAGCAGTTTACATTATGAGGAAGTGAACAGTTCTCATTCGGCCTATAACACCTTTCACGCAGTAGATCAGGGTTTCTCAACAAGGCTTCCTCCAGAGGTTGCTAGGGGTTCCTTGAGAAATCAGCAATTTCTGCCTCTCAGGTAAGTTCCCACTGACACCATTGATCTTTTTAGCAATCTGTAAGGGAGTAATTCTTCCCAATGACCACAAGTGTAAGGAGCTGTCATGTACCTGGGTAGCGAGCCTGACGTGAAGAGGCAGACCTCTTGTACAACCCTGACACGGGAACCGCTGAGCGTGGAACAGCGGTCGCAGGAGCTCGGTGGGGTACGAGGGCCTGGGATCTGTCCGGTGAAACAGTTGGACTGGTGAGAAGCAGACCAGAGCAAGGTGCGGATGGATCCGTGCAGGATGGATGGGTGCAGGTGCACCGTGCAGCGAGCAGCAGAGTGAGACGAGCCGGGTTCGGTATTGGATGAGACAGATCAAACAAGAGCAGCAGGCAGGAGAGTAGTCGGGTCACAGGCCAGGTTCAGCAACAGGAGGTCAATCGATCAGATGCAGGCAGAAGAGTAATCCAGAGACAGGCCAGGGGTCAGGGCAGGAGATGATCAATCAGTAGTCAGGAGCAGGCTGGATTCGGCAACAGGGAATAAACACAGAAGTCAGGAAGCATAAGCAGGGGAAAAGACCATACGGCAACCAGATCACCGCAGCGGCCAGTTTAAATAGCCTGCTTGGCGACCAGCATTAGTGACAGGCGCGCAAGTGTGGGCACGAGCGCAGCCGCGCGCGCCTCTGTTCAGGCGCCCACACATCTGTTCGTCTTGCCAGAATCCTGCGCATGAGCATATTCGTGCGCCGTGGCGCTTTTCTTCTTTCATTGGATGGCATTCCCTGACAGGAGCATTCTTACCTCCGACTATCACACTAATGTATCATGAGCTGTAGATATAGTCATTTTTAGGCTCCATGTACACGGGACACTTCTGAACAATTGAAACTGACTGCTGGAAAACGTAGGTTAAAAAACGTCTGTTTAGCTGTGTTTGCATACCGTGTTTATGCGCTTTTATGAGCGTTTGCGTTTAGAAGCATTTTTTTAAAGCTAACCTCAGGAAACCTTCCAAAATGCACTGAAAAACAGTAAAAAAAATTAACTATTTCAGACATTTTGAGAGAAATAGAAAGAGCAAAAGCAGAGAGAACAGTATTTGTTGAGATTAGCTGTCTTTTTTTTTTTTGTGGTGTTTGGATGTGTTCCAGCTCATTTCTGTGTAGAAATTATTGCAGCAATGTCTAACATATTTTCTTTCATGTGAAACCTCAAAGTATGGTGTACCAGGTCCATTTGAGTACCGGGAAATCGCTTTGCATGCATTTTTCATGATGAAAAAAGGATCTGGACAGCATCTGGAAATAAAAGCGTTAAAAAAAATTTCCAAACACAAATGCTTATAAACGTGGTTAGCCACGTTTACAAGCATTTGGCGTATGAAATGCTGATAAAATCTACTTCTGAATGCAAGTTTGGTGCGTTCGAAAAACTACTGTAAACTCAACTGCCTGTAAACAGCTGTAAACGACGTAGTGTACATGGACACATAGGAAAACATTAGGGAGAGTTCATGGGCTGCTGAAAAAAAAGCAGAAAAGCTCCTAAACGTGAGTTTATCAGCTGCAGTGTACATGGAGCCTTAGCCGGGTTCCCTGAGACCGGAAAGTTATGTCAAGGGTTTCTCTGCGTTGAAACGGTTGAGAAAGGCTGCAGTAAATATACAAAAAAATGTCATTAAAACAGAAATACAGGGAAATCTGGTTACATTTATTGCAGTGAAAATGATATAAAAGAGGATTTCCTTTCACTTCCTGTTGTGACAGGAAGTAAAGAGAAATCAATCTATGAACCAAAATAGCAGCAGACACACTATGGAGAATGTGGCCAAACAAAGAATCAAAAGATTAATTTATTTGTGTGATACTAATTCTTAGGGACATAGCAGCATATCAAATGTCTAATTCCTAAAATGTTTTTTTTTTAAAACATTTCCTAAATAAAGTTTTTTTAAAAACAATTTTACTGTTGCATTTTGTGGAAGTGTTACATACAATAACGAGCATTGAATATGTCATGTTTTATTTTACTGGCTTTGGAAAACTAATAAGCAGTCCTCTGTGGAACATTTCATACAAGTCGATTTTACATAGCACAATATTTAAAGGGTTGGTTGCTGTTCACGCTCTCTGGCAGTTAGACCAATTGAGGACAATCTAAAAATAAAGTTTTTGTTGTTTTATTGGCTGAGGGGAGGCAGTGTGCCAGACAGCAGTACAAAAGACAAATCCAGTTAACTGGCAATTTACTTTGTGTTCTATAAATGAGTGAGTAGGAGTTAACCAACTGTTTTCTAAGTGTTATTTATTTGTTGCATTTTTTTTTTTACATTTTAAACCATCTCCTGATGTCCTAGTTGCTGCCACAGAATATTATAATGGCACAACACACACAATGAAAACCCTCATCATTCACACTCGTAGCATACACACTTGTTGCAAAGGTTTTTGTTTCCACCTGGTTGTTCAGCGCTTACTGCAAGCCATGTGCAAACTTTATATCAGGTTGGCCATACATTATACAATTTTCCCTTAGATTTACCAAAATCATATAATATGAGGTCAAACCTAAACACTTCCAATTTATATGCTATCAGGCAGGTCTTTGAACTACAAAGTTGAAGGTAAATCTAAAGGAAAATTTATAATGTATGGCCAGCTTAACCGCTTGCCCGCTGCCTATAGTAGAAGTACTGATACAAGGCAGCTGAAAATCACGTGTATATATACGTGATTTGCATTTTCAGGTAGGGGGTGCGCAAGCCGCCCTACCTGCAATGCTATTGACGGCTAGGGTTGTCAATCACCAGATCCCAGCTGGCGATTCCCGGCTGGCACTTGGCGATCTTCGGGGCAAAGCTGACAGGGGAGACACCTGAGTGTAAACAACACAGGTCCCTCTCCTTTCAGCAAAGGCATGCTGCTTTGTATTTCTCTGCTCAGCAGCATGTCTCTGTAGAAAAACACAGCACATAATATGAAACATACACAGCACACAGTTAACCCTTTGATTGCCCCAGATGTTAACCTATTACTGCCCAGTGTCATTAGTACAGTGTCAGTGCTTTTTATTGGCACTGATCACTGTATTAGTATCAGTGGGGATGTCAATGGCAGTCTGTCCCCCCCCCCTTCCCACCCCAGTGTCAGTTTCACAGTCCCGCTATAAGTCGCTGATCGCCGCCATTACTAGTATAAAAAATAAATTTTAAAAATTCCAGTATATATACCGCCATTTGTAGATGCTATAACTTTCACGTAATCCAATTAATTTACATGTGTTGGGTTTTTTTTTAGTAAAGACATGTAGCAGAATACATTTTGGCCTAAATTTATGAAGAAATTAGATTTTTAAAAATTTTTTTATTGGATATGTTTTATAGCAAAAGTCAAAAATATTGTTTTCTTTTTTTTCAAAATTGTCAGTTGTTTTTATGTTTTATCGTGCACAAAATAAAAAATGCAGAGGTGATCAAATACCACTGAAATAAAGCTCTATTTGTGGGGAAAAAGAACATAAAGCTCATTTATGTACAGTGTTGCATGACCATGCAATTGTCAGTTAAATTAACGCATCGCTGTATCGCAAAAAATGGCCTGGTTAGGAAGGGCGGTAAATCCTTTGGAGGGCAAGTGGTTAAGGCATTATGCATACTGTATTCTATTGACACTTTTTTTTCTCCTACAGGATTTTAGCAGCAGCAAAGAGCCATGTTTTTGTGTGCACTTTCAGGTGCTTTCGTGCATCTGGCATTAATACATTCTATTGGCCAGAATTCTGTCCATTAGGATGCAGTGATATGGGAATGCGCCTAAACGTGCCTTGCATTTTTTATGTTCAAAATTGTCTCTCCTGAACGCACAGGGGAAGTTTTTTTTTTTTGCCTCCAAACTCCTATGTTTGCATGGACACAGTTTAAAACTGAGAGGCATTTAGAGGCATAAAAAAAAAGCCCAAACATTTGTGAAATCAGTGTTTTTGAGCTCAAGTGTTCATGAGGCCTTAAGGTGGGAATACACGATTACAAAATCCACTGATCAGTCATGCGACGACCAAGAGGCGTTCGTTCGTTGGTCGAAATCGTGGCCCAGATCTGCATGGAGGAATTGGCTAACATACCAGCAACAGTGTGTGCCAACCTTGTGAAGACTTACAGGAAACGTTATTGAGATGAACTTTTGATATTGACCAAATACTTATTTTCCACCATAATTTGCAAATAAATTCTTTCCAAATCAGCCAATGTGATTGTCTGGATTTTGTTTCTCATTTTGTCTCTCATAGTTGAGGTCTACCTATAATGATGCCAATTACAGGCCTCTCTCATCTTTTTAAGTGGGAGAACTTGCACAATCGGTGGCTGACTAAATACTTTTTTGCCCCACTGTACATAAATAGTGATACATAAAAATATAATATGCAGAATTCTGGTTTCATTATCTCATTAGGAAAATATACTGTTAACATTTGGATTTTTTGTTCGTGTTTACGAAGATTCCTTGGACATAAACATCCAAGTCATCTTCTGTTTCCGATCATGCTTGATAGCGCTTGATAGATTTTTTTCGTACAACCGTCATACCACCGCATAGAAAATTCGTATGCGAAACGACAAAATTTTTCAATGTTGTTCAACTGGATTTTTTCGTTCACAATATTATCGGTTAAAACATCCTGCTCATCAATGAAGAGAAAATCGTTTGATCAGTGGTTCTGCAAAATTTTGCGTACGATTTTCTTATCGTGTGTATGGGGCATTAGTCACTTGACCACAGCAGTCAGTGCACATATTATTAGTGTTCCTACCTAATGATGGAAGGAACTGCCTTTCAAATACATGACCCACATAGAAGAAGGGTTTCCTGTACCCTCTACAACATGTTTTAGAGAAAGAACACATTTTACAAAAACGCAAATATCAACACGACCATCTAACATTTCCACTCTGACAGCCCCTGCCAGCACTTCAATGTAACTTCAGCATCTCTGTTCAGCTTTGATCATCATGGTATGTTCAATAAAGATAATGCTGTAAATTTTCACAGTTGCAGTCATAGTAGTTATCAGAGATGTCTGTAAGGCACTAACAATCAGATTAGTAAACGTACGACTCATATGGATTAGAGTAGAACTGAAGGCAAAGCTTTTTTTTTGTGATGTGATTCTAAAAATCAATAAATCAAATATACACAGAGAATGCTAATCTCAAAAATAACATGACATTAGTGCACAACTGATTGCAACCAATTGTGATAATCACACAACATATGCACAGTGGCTAAATGGTTAGCACTTCCGCATGGCAGTACTAGCGTTGTTGGTTCAAATCCCAACCACGGCACTACCTGCCTGGAGTTTGCATATTCTCCCTGTGCCTGCGTGGGTTTCCTTCCACACTCCAAAGACATGCAGGTAGGTGAATTGGATCCTGTTTAAATTGTCCCTAGTATGTGTATGTATGAATGTGAGTTAGGGACCTTAGATTGTATGCCCCTTGAGGGTTAGGGACTGATGTGAATGTACAATATATATGTAAAGTGCTGTGTAAATTGATGGTGCTATATAAGTACCTGAAATAAATAAATAATATATAAGTCCATTCTATGCTATATCCTGCAATCTGTGGTGCCAAACATGAATTAACTGGGAAGTGTTCATACAATGTGATCAGTCCTCCAAACACAATGTAAAAATGCTCATAATCCCAGGCTGCAAATATCCAAGGGCTCCTGTACACAGGATGTTTGGAAAACTCTTCTGAACTGTGGAAACTGCTGGAAAACGTAGATTAAAAAACCTCAGTTTAACCTCCTTTGCATACCACGTTTATGCGGGTTTACATTTAGAAGTGTTTTTAAAAGATAACCTCAGGAGACCTTCCCAAATGCCCAGAATGCACTGAAAAATAGTAAATAATTTACTATTTCAGACATTTTCAGAGAAATAGAGAGAGCAGAAGCAGAGAGAGCAGTATGTGTTGAGATTACCTATCTTTTCTGGTTGTATTCACTATGGAACCCATCATGAGCATAATGCGGCATGTTCTACCATTTTTTTCCTTCACGTGAAACCTGTAACTGACTGCGCTGGTGTACCAAGTCCATTTGAATACATGGAAAATGCTTTGCATGCATTTCTGATGAAAAAGGCTCTGGACATGGAACAGTGTGGGCAGCACAGTGGCTAAATGGTTAGCACTTCCGCTTAACAGTACTAGGGTTGTTGGTTCAAATCCCAGGCACAGCACCTTCTGCCTGGAGTTTGTATGTTCTCCCTGTGCCTGTGTGGGTTTCTGGTTTCCTCCAACACTCCAAAGACATGCTGATAGGTTAATTGGGTCCTGTTTAAATTGGCCCTAGTATATGAATGTAAGTTAGGGACCTTAGATTGTATGCCCCTTGAGGATTAGGGACTGATGTGAATGTACAATATATATATGAAAAGCGCTGTGTAAATTGATGGCACTATATAAGTACCTGAAATAAAAATAAATAAAAACACTTCTAAACACAAATGCTTATAAACTAATGCAAAGCAGTATGCAGAAGCTGACATGGGAGAGATCTGTATTGTTTACATGTAGGTCTCTCCCCCATCAGGGATACTCAGTGATCACCAGTTACCGGCAAGTAAACTAGGTTAGAACATGGTGATTGACAGCCGAGGCCACACACCCCCTACCCAGAACTGCAAAATCACGTATATACAGGATACATGACTTTGCATACCCCTGCCGCCCTGTAGCAGTATTTCTGCTATAGGGCGAAGGGGAAGTGGTTAAAGAAAACACAAGTGAGCGGTCAGAACATATTTCTTATGGAACTCATAGTCAACTGTTGGTCATAACAAAATGCCACAATCACAAAACATGGCAACAAGTGAACAAATGAAATGACCCCTTTTTAAAAGTCTGCATACGCTAAGCTCTTAATACTATGTATTGCCCCCTTTAGAATCAATGACAGCGTGCAGTCTATTGTAATAGTTATCTATGAGGTCCCAAATTCTTGCAGGTGGTATAGCTGCCCATTTGTCTTGGAAAAATGCCTCCAGGTCATGCAAAGTCTTTGGTCATCTTGCATGAATCGCATGGTTAAGGTCTCCGCAGAGTGACTCGATCATATTAAGGTCAGGAGACTATGATGGCCATTCCAGAACTTTCACCCTTTCTGCTGTAATCAGTGGAAGGTCAACTTGACCATGTGCATAGGGTCATTGTCATGCTAGAAAGTCCAAAAGTGTCCCATGCGCAGCTTTCGTGCAGACACACTCACACACTCCCAAAACATCAGTGAGCCACCACCATGCTTCACCGTGGGGATGGCATTCTTGTTACTGTAGACCCCTCTCCAAACACAGCGCTTATTGTTGTGACCATAAAGCTCTATTTTGGTCTCATTACACCAGATGACAGTGTGCCAAAAACGCATGTCAAGGTGTTGTTGGGCATATTGTAACAGACCTTTTTTGTGGCATTGGCGCAGTAAAGGCTATTTTATGGCAACTGGAACGTGCAGCTTATTTTTGTTCAAGTATCATTGTATTGTACTCCTTGAAACAACCACACCGTCTTTTTCCAGAGCAACCTGTATTCTTGAAGTTACCTGTGGGTTTGTCTTTGTACCCTGAACAATTCTTCTGGCAGTTGTGGCTGAAATCTTTCTTGGTGTACTTTGCCTTGGCTTAGTATGAAGAGATCCCTGAATTTTTTATTTCGTAATAAGTAATTGAACAGTACTTACTGGCATATTCAAAGCTTTGGATATCTTTTGATATCCTTTTCAATCTATAAAAAGGTTCCATTACCTTGTTATGCAGGTCTTTTGACAGTTCTTTTCTGCTCCCCATGGCTAAGTATCTAGCATGCTCAGTTTATCCACATGAGAGCTAACACACTCATTGACTATTTGTACACAGACACCAACTGCAATTTAAAAAGCCACCGATGTAGGAATTTAACCTTGAATTACCATTTACCTGTGTGTGTAACCTTGTGTGTCTGTACCAAGGCTAAATATTCCAGATATGTAACATTTTAATCAGGACTATTTGGGTGATTTCTGTTTTCATTATGAACTAAAAAGGAGCCAAATAACTATGTGATAAGTCTCTTCATATCACCACTATCCTTTATTAAAAGACATGAAATTTTGGCATTGATATTGAAAATATGCCATAAAACCTAATTATTGGCAGGGTATGCAAACCTTTGAGTACAACTGTAGACAACAATAAAAACTTGACCTAATCCCTCTCCATGCTATCCAAAAAAATAAAATTTTGACTATAGTTGTACTTTAGGCAATACATTTGTTGTAATAATTTTGATTGAAAAATTGTTTGGCTGACAATTTTCCGCCTGGATTCTTCAGTGATTGCAGCCAGACAGAGGCAGACAATGTTTAGGTATTTTGACAGCCCCAGGTTTCAGTCGTTGTCTGAATACAATAGCCGACAGTGGGAGATGCATCCATCCATGCTGTTTAGTGTAGATGGGGGAACTGAGTGATTTCTCTAGTTCAACCAGTTGAGCTGAACTGGACATATCTTAGTGTGTAGACCAGCTTCCATATAAATTAAAGTTAGGTGAGCCAGATAAATAAACACCATCCACACAAAACTACTATTAAATAAGTATAACCTGCACACTCAGTGTATGCTTTAGTTACCTAGCTGTACAAAAATCTACTTACTGGTACTGGTAGATTGTATTTACAGATATGCAAATAGGCATTTTATTCATACTAGAAGACTTGTATATTTAAATGGTGAACCCAAGCAAACATTTTATTAACACCCAGAACACGAGAAGAAGTGGGGGTACAGAAAGTTTATTTAGGAAACTGGGACAAAACATGTAAACATATGTGGGACATAGTAACATTTGAAGATATATCAAAGAAAATATTTGTCAGGACCCGGCTCACCTGCTGGTGGCACTGTGCTTCCCTGGGTGAAAAATTGCAGTTCTGGTGTCCACCAACGGGTGTCTCCTAGCTGCCAGCAGGTTCCTACAATCATCTCCACCTGGCCTCAGCTCAGGAAGGGTACTTAAGTCCGTCTCTACTAGCACACCTTGCGTCAGTGTTTTCATTGCCTTGCTTGCTGCCAGATCCATCCTGCTATTAAACTATCCTTGCATCCTGTTCCCTTACCGCTGCTCGCCTTGTTCCTGTACCCAGTGCTGATTCCCCCTTTTTCATGTATTGCCTCCTGACATTTTATACGTTCGGTTAGTGAAAGCCAATGAGGGGATTGACAGAGATGGGCAGCAGTTGCTGATCGGTTGGTAAGGTGTATTAGTTTAGCGGCAGCATTCATGATAGACTGAAGGGGGGATAGCCTGTGTACCGGTAGACCAGTGAGGAGGGAGTTGCGGTAATCAGGGTGGGATATAACCAAGGCATGGATAAGTTGCTTTGTGGTGTCATTTGTCAGGAAGGGGCGGATTTTGGAAATGTTGCGGAGGCTGAGGCGGCAGGATTTAGCCAGTGATTGGATGTGGGGCCCAAAGGAGAGGTCATACTGATATGTCGCTTAGTAGATTTGTGATACATGAGGAGATTGAGGGGGTGAGCTGGGGAGTGGAGAGATAGATCTGGGTGTCATCAGCATAGAGGTGGTAATGAAAGCCATGGGAAGGTATCAATTGGCCCAGGGAGGAGGTGTAGAGAGAGGAAAAGAGGGGCCCAAGGACAGAGCTTCAGGGTACCCCAATGGGAAGAGGAGCGGAGGAGGAGTTGTTGTAAGTGATGCTGAAAGTGCACTGAGAAAGGTAAGAGGAGAACCAGGAGAGAGCAGAGTCACGGAGGCCAATGGAGTGGAGTTTATTGAGGAGGAGCAGGTCGACTGTGTCAAAGGCAGCAGAAAGTTCAAAGAGTATGAGTATGGAGTAATGGCCAATGGTTTTAGCAGTTAGTAGGTCCTTAGTGAGTTTTAGTATGGCAGTTTCAGTGGAATGTTGTGGGCAGAAGCCAGACTGTAGAGTATCGAGAATGTTATTGTTGGTGAGGTAGCAGTTCATACGGTTGTAAACAAGGCACTCAAGAATCTTGGAGGCAAATAGGAGCAGGGAGCTGGGTCTTAAGTTATTCAAGCAAGTGGGGTCCAGCAAGGGTTTTTTAAGTATGGGATAACCAGTGCATGTTTGAGGGAGGTAAAGATGCCCGTAAAGGAGGAGAGTGTTCAGTGTGGTGTTGAGCCTAGTATGTTGTTTGGAGGAGGAAGCTTGACACTGGAGACATCATCATCAGTTGTGTCGACCTTGTTTTTGAAATGACTGGTAATTTCCTGTGCAGTAAGTAAGTTGGTGGGTGGAGGCAGTGGGGGTGGAGTAAGGAATTAAGGGTAGAAAAGAGTCGATGAGGATTGGATGAGAGGGTTTTGATGAGAGTGTTGTAGTAGGTTTGTTTAGCAGGGCAGATTTGTAGAGAGTAAAGTCTTGCAGGGACTTAGTTTTACGCCGTGCTCGCTCAAGAGCACGGCTGCAGCTTTTGAGACTTCTGGTGTCATCTGTTTGCCAGGGTTGTAACAGGCAAGGCCTGCTTCTGTGTGTAGAGGGAGGAGCAAGTACGTCCAGGGAGGATGATAGTAAGTTGTTGTAGGCAGATGTGACCAGGTCTGGGCAGGACAGGGGCGCAATTTTATCATAAAAGCACTCAGTAGCAGAGTGAAGAAGTAAAACAGCACACAGTTAACCCTTTGATCGCCCGACATGTTAACCACTTCTTGTCCAGTGCCATTAGTACAGTGTCAGTCTTTTTTTTAGCACTGATCACTGCATTGGTGTCACTGGGGATGTCAGTGACCTCAAGTCAGTTCCCCCTAGTGTCAGAATGCCCACCACAGTCCCGCTATAAGTCGCTGATTGCTGCCATTCTAGTAAAAGAAAAAAAAATTCCAGTATATATACCGCCATTTGTAAATACTATAACTTTCATGTAAGCCAATTAATTTACACGTATTGGGATTTTTTTTTTAGCAAAAACATGTAGCAGAATACATTTTGGCCTAAACGTATGACAAAATTAGATTTTTTTAATTTTTTTTACTGGATATGTTTAATAGCAAAAAGTAAAAAATATAGGGTTTTTTTTTCAAAATTGTCAGACTTTTTTTGTTTGAAGTGCAAAAAATAATGCACAGGTGATCAAGTACCACTGCAAGAAAGCTCTATTTGTGGAGAAAAAAGGACGTAAATTTAATTTGGGTGCAGTGTTGCATGACCGCGGAATTGTCAGTTAAAGTAACGCAGCGCTGTATTGCAAAAAATGGGCTGGTCAAGAAGGGGGGTAAATTCTCTGGAGGGCAAATGGTTAATTTGCAGGAATTTCCTCGCACTTCCTGTTTTGGCTATGGGACAGGAAGTAAAGGTAAATCTTCCCCATGGGACACAGATGGAAAAAAGAAATCTGACAGGGGTTATGACCCTCCCTTACCATATTATCAAAATTAAAATAAAATTTGACTTTAGTTCTATTTCAAGGAGGGGTTCAGAGAGCATTGTCTCCCTTGGACAGAAAGTCCAAAAGAAGAAAGGAGAAGCCATTACTGGCAAGATCTCCAAGTTAAAAGAACAGAAAATGAATTAAGGAGAATAATGTTAAGCGTAGAGGAACAAAGGAAGATTAGGAATAACTTAATGCATTTCATTTTAAGTTGCACTCTACAGTACAAATGTAGGCTACAAATTTCACTTACTGAAAAATAGGGAATGAATGGCAGGAAGTTATTTGCAGTGTGTGCACACTATGAAAATGTGTATGGGTCCTGAAAAGGAATGATCAGACTAAATAAGTCATGCTTTTGTAATTTAGACAAAATATTTTTAAATAAGTGAAGTGAATACTAACTGGAAATAAACTATTAGTAATGGTCAAGCAATAAACAAGATGTAAATATTTTACTTACAAGTATGGTTTCTGTTAATTTAAGCTTCATTGCTTATTACTATTATGACTCAACGCCACACAGTGTTCTGTGATGAGACACATTTCCCACTGTTTCATGTCATAGGATGATTAAATATTCAAGTGTATTTGTAATCCTTAGATTCATTGTGGAATCTGCATTATTATTATTATTATGTCTCAGATATGTATTACTTCATCTAATAACTAGAGAGGAAACAAAACCTCCAAAGGCAGTACAAAGAAAACACCAAGAACAAATCCTGTGTCAACCCACACAAATCCTTGACACAGTGACCTATTGAAAAAGCAATTTACTAAGAATTGTAACAATATATCCAAACACGTAATGTTGCCAGCTGCAGTATCTTTCTGACTTTTGGCAGGTGTACTGCTTCAGTATGTAGTGTGCAGTTCAGGTAGCTTGCAAGAGCAGGTAAAGTGACAAGTGCTGAAAGAACTAAGTGGAGAAGTAGCATATAAGCCCTAGATATATACGGCTGAGTCCTGGCCGCTGACACTACGCCCAATCCTAAAGTAAAAAACACTGAATTGCTACAAAAACAGACAGCCTGTGATCTAGAGCACTTCCCCTGTATCAGTGATGTCACCTCATGCCCATTTCCACAAGTTTCAAATGGATACCAGTAAATCTTTCTCAATGTAGGCCAGCCAGAGGATACTGCTTTCTACATATGCATTCTCCCCGTTCTCTCTATTAGTTAACCCAGCACTGTCCAGAAACCTTAAGTAAACACAGAGTGGTTTTAAATAGCCTGAATTAGTCTGCATTGGTAGATCAAAAAATGAAGAAAAAAGGAAAAAAGGTGGGGGGAGTGAAGGAAATATTAAAAGCAATATCTGAATAAATATACATACACTATATTGCCAAAAGTATTGGGACACCTGCCTTTACACGCACATGAACTTTAATAGCATCCCAGTCTTAGTCCGTAGGGTTCAATATTGAGTTGGCCCACGCTTGGCAGCTATAACAGCTTCAACTCTTCTGGGAAGGCTGTCCACAAGGTTTAGGAGTGTGTCTATGGGAATGTCTGACCATTCTTCCAGAAGCGCATTTGTGAGGTCAGGCACTGATGTCGGATGAGAAGGCCTGGTTCACAGTCTCTGCACTAATTCATCTCAAAGGTGTTCTATTGGGTTGAGGTCAGTACTGTGCAGGCCAGTCAAGTTCCTCCACTGCAAACTTGCTCATCTATGTCTTTACGGACTTCCCTTTGTGCACTGGTGCACAGTTATGTTGGAACAGGAAGGGGCCATCCCCAGTCAGGCAAGTACATTTCTCCTGGCAACCGCCAAACCCAGACACGTCCATCAGATTGCCAGACAGAGAAGAGTGATTCGGCACTCCAGAGAACACGTCTCCACTGCTCTAGAGTGCTTTGCACCACTGCATCCGAAGCTTTGCATTGCACTTGGTGATGTAATGCTTTGATGCAGCTGCTCGGCTATGGAAACCCACTCCATGAACCTTTCTACACACTGTTGTTGTGCTAATCTGAAGGCCACATGAAATTTGGAGGTCTTTAGCTATTGACTCCGCAGACACTTGGCAACTGCTGCACACTGTGCTCTTCAGCATGCGCTGACCCCACTCTGTTTTTTTACGTGGCCTATCACTTGGTGGAGTTGCTTTTGTTCCCAGTTGCTTCCACTTTGTTTTAATACCACTGACAATTGACCATGGAATATTTAGTAGCAAGGACATTTCATGGATGGACTTATTGCACAGGTGGCAGTACCACACTTGAATTCACTGGGCTCCTGAAAATGACCCATTCTTTCACAAATGTTTAAAGCAGTCTGCATGCCTAGGTGGTTGATTTTATACACCTGTGGCCATGGAGATGATTGGAACACCGGAATCCAATGACTTGGAGTGGTGTCCTAATAATTTTTGGCAAGATAGTGTATGTGTATATATATATATATATATACACACATATACACAAAATTACCTGGTAATAAAAAATCAGTATAATGAGACACTAATTCCAATTGGACTATCTAAAAATGTAAATTATTAAAAAATGGATATCAAATATTTATTAGAATTATACAAAAAATAGATATGTATAAAATATGTGTAATGATAAAAAGTGTATCTGAATGTATTAAAAAACAGGTATTATCCCAATAAAACATTTTAAACTTATCTAGATTAAAAGCAAATAGTTCAGTACGGGGCGAACTGACCATTTGAGTGCTTGGGCACTGCTCGAGGGCCTGGGGTCAGTAGGGGGCCCCATGAGATGCCCCTGGTACCTTTAATTGGCCTTTTCATAGGCTTTTTTGGGTGTGGGTGAGGACACAGGGGCCCCATGATCCCCTATTGCCCGGGGGCCCCTGATTCAGTATATAATAATATGGATATTGAACTGTTTGTTTTCAATTAAATAACTTGCACATTTTATACGGGGTTAATACCAGTTTATTTTTTATTATATTCAGATATACTACCATAATATATATATATATATATATATATATATATATATATTATTCCACTGTGTCAAGGATTTGTGTGATGCTGTGGGATTTGTTCTTGGTGTCTTGAGTAAAACCTGCCTGGTTGCTCCCTATGAAACTATGACATGGTCAGAAAAAGTGCTTATATACTGTGCATGGAGTCTGTACAATATGTATGTCTTTTTTCTGTGAAATAATAAATTTTTTGAACCTGATTGTTCTCTCCCTCTGAAGCAGCAGTCTAATAAAAGTATGCACATAGTGTACATGGAATAGATGCAAAATTTTTATTTCTTGATTAGAAAACCTGCCTGGTATCTGCCACTAAAACTACAGCCTATGCATACTGTGCAGCAAATCTGTACAATAGTTTTGGCTGGTGTCTCAGAAATAATGCATCCTATTTTTATTTCACAACAAAATCAAGTGTCTCCCTCATTAGATATGCCCTACTAAAGCAGCTTACATAGTATGCATTAAATGTTGTCTGTGAAATAGTACGCTCAAACTTTTAATGATAAAACTTGCCTGATCTGTCCCTCTGAAATTGTGGTCTAGTAAAACTGTTTATATACTGTTCATCGACTGCAAGATATTTATGGCCAATTTCTTTAAAATGTTTGTTTAATTCAGTACAGAATATATACTTTTTATTTGATGGATTCAATAAAACAAACCTCATCCTTGATCTACTTTACAACTCTGTTGTATGTGTTATTTTTTCCAGTGCTCTTTCCTTGGGTCCCTTGAGTGAGACTTTCAATCCTTTGAAAGGTCAGTGTCCACCTTTTCTATTATGCTTTCAATATTCTCCTACACATTTTTAGAAGATGCAGTAGAGGCAAAATAGAAATTTGTTCTACATCAGAGAAAAATGTCCAGATAATGCAGAACACAACTATTGGTGAACTATTGGTGTCGTTCCTCACGGTGTTAAAACTCAACAATCATTGCAACAATGCATTGCATACTAGCACATTATGTAAAACTTACCATAAAATGAAGCCCTCCAGTGGCGTGCTGTCACCACTGTAGATTCTTCCATCTTCACCCGTCCTCCTTCTGGGTTCGTGAGCTCCGGCATTGTGACAGGCCCGGACCGCGATGATGTCACTCCTGTGCATGTGGGCATGTTCCTTCAGAGCTAATGCGCTAGATTAAATGAAGAGAGCATATCTCCTAAATGGTGCATGTTTAGGAGATATTAATTTTACCTACAGGTAAGCTTTATTATAAGCTTACCTGTAGGTAAAATTAAAAAACAGAGTTTACAACCATTTTGAGGAGACCACTTTGCAATACTCATATACTGAGTATCTCCAGTGTAGGGGACAGTGTAGGGGACTGGGTCTGATTCAATCACGCAGGTGATTTGCTGATGCAACCAAGCAAGGAGGACCACATGTTGCTGTAACCATTTTCCTGTGCTGAGCAGGCGAGACAGAGCAACACAAGGTTGCAGTGAAAGGGGACACAGGCTGGCACAGAAAAGACAGAGGTGGCTGCTCCTCGAGAGGTGAACCTGTGTGACAGAAGGACAGAGAGCGCAGGGACTTGTTCTGCACCCACCTACAGTGAGTGCTGCAACTGTTTACTGTTGTGCATTGGAAGTCTGTACCCCAGGGGCTGTCTTGCTGGTCTGCACTGAGCTGCTATAAGCTCGGAGCCGATGTGCTAGGCCAGGGGTGGGCAAACTTTTTGACTTGAGGGCCGCAATGGGTTCATATATTGGACCCGGGGGCCGGACCAAGAGTAGATGAATGATGTGTATGTGTCATCCATAGTAAGTATAGTAATATTCCCCCATAGTAAGCATAGTAATTCATCCCCCATATAGTAATTCATCCCCCATAGTAATTCATCCCCCATAGTAATTCATCCCCCATAGTAATTCATCCCCCATATAGTAATTCATCCCCCATAGTAATTCATCCCCCATAGTAATTCATCCCCCATATAGTAATTAATCCCCCATATAGTAATTCATCCCCCATATAGTAATTCATCCGCCTTAGTAATTCATCCCCCATATAGTAATTCATCCCCCATAGTAATTCATCCCCCATATAGTAATTCATCCCCCACATAGTAATTCATCCCCCACATAGTAATTAATCCCCCATATAGTAATTCATCCCCCATAGTAATTCATCCCCCATATAGTAATTCATCCCCCATATAGTAATTCATCCCCCCTATAGTAATTCATTCCCCATATTAAGTCCCCAAGTCCCCCATAGTAATTCATCCCCCATAGTAATTCATCCCCCATATAGTAATTCATCCCCCATATAGTAATTCATCCCCCATAGTAATTCATCCCCCATATAGTAATTCATCCCCCATAGTAAATTATCCCCCATATAGTATTTCATCCCCCATAGTAATTCATCCCCCATATAGTAATTCATCCCCCATAGTAATTCATCCCCCATATAGTAATTCATCCCCCCTATAGTAATTCATTCCCCATATTAATTCATCCCCCATATTAAGTCCCCTGTGACAATTCACTTACCTTTGCTCCGCGCGTTCCTCTCGCCGTGTTCCCGCGCCTTTCCGGTGTAGCATGAAAATCTGTCTCCTATGAGGATCTGTCCCCCCTCGACGTATCTGCGCATGTGCCAGTTTCAGGCATTAGCAGCCGATCGGCGATCTCCGGCACATGCGCAGATACATCGAGGGGGACAGATCCTCATAGGAGACAGATTTTCATGCTACACCGGTCTTCAGGGCAGACTGTGAGAGGAGCCTAGCGGGAGCCTAGCTCCGCGGGCCGGATTAAAAGGTCCGCCGGGCCGTATTTTGCCCATTGCTGTGCTAGGCTGACGATAAAAACAGGATGCTGTACATGTCCGGATACCCAGAAGAGGGTGCCCTTGGTCTGGTGAGAGACTAACACTGTACAAGTTAATCTGTTATTTGCTGGGAACTGTTGTGCTTTCTTCAAGGACTACAACTTTTCTGGTTAATGTTTTTCTTCATGTATTTAATCACTGGCCACAAAGTTCAAACTATCTTTATACATTGTTGCTAAGTAAATGCAGTTGAGTTTTGTGACTTGAAGTCAGCATACTACAGGTGTTTAACCACTTGCCCTCCAGAGGATTTACCTCCTTTCTGATCAGGCCATTTGTTTGGTTACGGCGCTGAGTTACTTTAACTGGCAATTGCACGATCATGCAATACTGCACCCGAATAAAATGTATGTCCTTTTTTTCCCCACAATAGAGCTTTCTTTTGGTGGTATTTTATCTCCTGTGTTTTTTTTTGTTTTGTTTTTTTGCACTATAAAAAAAGACCAACAATTTTGAGAAAAAAAAACTATATTTTTGACTTTTTGCTATTAAACGTGTCCAGTAAAAAAATGTAGGGTGCGTGCGTGAGCCTACTCGGAATTGCGAAATCACGTATATATATACGTGATTTGGCGCAACCGTGCTGCCCTCTAGCAGTACTTCTGCTATAGGGTGGACGGGAAGCGGTTGACCACATCTCTCAGACTAATATTGTTGTCTTACTTATTGTTCCTATAAGTACACTTGCTAAACCTCTCTTCTTTTTAGGCTATGCTTGGCCTATTAAATGCTTTGAAATGTCTGTTAGCAAGTGCTCAGTGAGTGATGTGTGCAATTTTCAGGTGTTCAGAGAAAACACAAAACAATTCAGCCATTCCTATGGGGGTAGCACTACAGTGTCATTTCTGTGGTGTTAAAGGATAAGTTCAGCTTTCATGACATGTTACATGTTACACCCATATTCAGGGTGTAACATGTTTTGAATGGACCAGCCCCTGCTCCTCCCTGCTCTTGGTTGTGACAGCTAGCAGGGGGTCTTCTCCCTCCTGCTAGCTGTCACAATTTAAAAAAAACAACAGCATTCTGTGAATAAGAACACTACAAGTTCTAACAGCCTTTGCGGCTGTGAAGAGCCTTGGTAGTTAATTGAGTCTTCCTGTCCGCAATTATCTGCCTGCCCATACGGGGGATGTACGGGCACAAATATACACTGATAGGTCTGCAAGAGACCTGCATGGTACCAGTAATCTGCTGATCGCTGTTGCAATGCTTCATAGGCTGAAGAAACAAAAAATAATAAATGCACATTTTTGTACCTGCAAAAAAATGTGCATTTATTATTTTTTGTTAAAAGGTGAAATTATCCTTTAACCACTTTCCATTCGGCCCATGTACATAAATAGCCAGATGGGAGCAGTGCAGGAGCGGTTGCCCAGTTTAAAACTGGCCCCACCTTCACTGCTTGTGCATGCTCCCTGGGAGCGCGCGGCACCACGTTCCGGTGCCCACTGTGTCCAGAGGACACAGCGGAAGACCGATCGCTGTACGGGACCTCTGTGTGAGGTCCCGATTCACAATCAGTGATCACATGAATAGTAGTAAGCAATAGTAGTAAGTAATCACAGCTCACACAGTAGTTCTCAATTGCTGCAAGAATGCAGCCAGAGAGAAGGACAAATGATTGCTTTTACAGCCTTTATGGGTGTAAAAGCAATCAGTGTAAAAAAAAAAAAAAAAAAAAAAATCTTCATCACCCCCCACAAGTAGTAGAGTGACGGTATGTTAAAAAAAACATAAATAATAATATAAAAAAATAAACTAAAAATTTAAAAAAAAGTTTGAAAAATTATAATTTTTGGTTATAAACTAATTTGGGTATTTTTCTTTACTAAAAATATAGATGAATACATTTGGTCAAGATTTATGAAGAAATTCTACTTATTTGCAAAATTTAATAAGACAAACACTTTTTTTTCAAAATGTTTAGGCTTTTTCATTTATATAGCAAAAAAATTTAAATCCCAGTGCTGAAAAAATACCACCAAAATAAAGTTTTATCTGTCTCAAAAAAATGCTAAAAAATTCATATGCATGACCGTGCAATTGTCATTCAAAGTGTGAGAGCACTGAAAGCTGAAAATTGGCCTGGACAGGAAGTGGGTGAAAGTGTCCAGACTTGAAGTGGTTAAGGCTTGGTTCACATCTATGCTTTTTGCTTTTTTCCAGCTTTTTTTGTTTTTTTTTGGTAAAGTGGAAATTTTTTTCTTGCTAGGCAGAAAAAAAAAACATAAAACGTGGCAAAAATATGGCAAAAACATGGCAAAAATGCTCTAAATGCTTTTCAGAAGCTTCTCCATTGAACTCTATTGTAGCAAAAATGCTGCTTTTAGCATTTAAAAAAGTCTCTGATCCTTTCCAAAAACGAAGCAGTTCAAAAAAGCATAGATGTGAACATGTTTCATAGGAAACCATGTTAAATGGACTGTAATATAAAGTGATGTAGCGCTTACACAAAATAAATACTGTATAAACAATAAATATTGTGCATATACAGTGACCCCACACACTCAGGTGACTGGCAAGTGAAAAATAAATGAATATCAGTGCAGCCCGTGGGCTGTGAAGCTACATGAATATATAAATCACACAAGAAATTAAAGTGAAAAAAAGTGAACCAATTTAAATAAGGATGATAAATTGAAATCTAGTGATCACACTAATTCCCTCCAATTGATCTGAATGAGATAAAAAAAAAAACAACTATATTTGTGCTCTAAATAAATCCAAGTGAAATACTATAATGAACAATACATAAACACATATACTGCTGCATGCGTATTGGTGAAAAAATGATATTCCAACGTTTATATATAATAAAACACTCCCTTCAAATCCCTACAAAATTCAAACCAATAAAAATATTATAAAGTCTAAAGAATGGTGTTATTTCAAAACACTTAATCTTCCAATAAAACACTTGTGTTCGAGTGAATGATCACACGTATCCATAAGCGGCTGAATTACGCGCTCACCTCACTGCTTTGACCTGCTAAGGGTCAAAACGCATTAGGATCACTCACTAGGATCCTCCATGCAAGATTAGAACAAGAAAATTGAGGACCCAAATCGCCAATGTTCAATACATAACAAACCACATCCACTTAAGAAATGTATCGGCTTCAGAAAGAAAATCCTCCAAGAACGTAAGGAAGAAATTTGGGGTTTGCTACAAATGCTGTGCCTCCACAGAACACTTTGCAAAGGACTGTAATGCGATCATCAAATATATAGAGTGTGACAGTGATGACCATGTGCAAGCTCTTCATCAATATTTCCTCAACTCTACTACGCACACAAACAATCTTCCTGAGACAAAGCAAGGCGGGGAGCACCCAGATCAAGCAGCACCTACCACCCCAGTGTTCTCTATGTGTACAGAGGTCTGTGGAGAAGGATTCTGCGACAAATCCTGTGCAAAGTTATGCTTGGTCCATGTATACCCCAAAGGTCAACCTGAAAAGGCCATGAGACCGTATACTATTCTGGATGATCAGAGTAACAGATCTCTTGCAAGAACACAGTTTTTTGAACTGTTGAACATAACTGGAGATGCTCTGCCTTATACTCTAAGCACTTGTTCCGGCACTACAGAAGTCTTAGGTAGCAGAGCCAGTGGTCTTGTAGTTGCTCCTCTGAATGACAATGTGGAAATATCTTTGCCCGCTATCACTGAGTGCAACCAGATTCCAAGCATCAAAGAGGAGATCCCTACTCCTGAAGCTGCTTTTCACCATTCTCACTTAAGGCACATAGCCAACCGAATACCAGCCCTCAATGAAAGTGCCGATATCCTGCTGTTACTTGGTCGAGACATCTTAAAGTTTGGCATCAAATCAACGGTCCACACAATGCACCATATGCTCAGCGTCTGGATCTAGGATGGGTCATCATAGGTAATGTCTGCCTAGACAAGGACAGGAGGTCCTACTCAGTCGCTTCCTTTAAAATACACGTCCTGTCCAATGGACGAACAACTTGTTCCACACATCGAATACATAAATATATCGTGAAAGACTGTTTAAAAAAGGTGCACAACAGCACATCATGCAAGACAATAAGAAAGCTCTTAATTTCTGAGATGACAACATCGGCAACACAGTGTTCGAGGTACCCACTAACGACAATGAGTTAGCAGCTACCATAGAAGACAAAAAATTCTTGAAAACCATGAGTAAAGAGTTTTACCAAGATGATTCCAACAGTTGGGTAGCACCGCTACCATTTCGTACCCCAAGAAAGAGACTACCAAACAATAGGGTACAAGCAGAATCACGATTTGTTTCTTTAAATCGCCGTTTGAACCAGAAGCCTGAGATGAAAAAGCACTTTGTGGACTTTATGCAGAAGGTGTTTGAGAGAGATCATGCTAAGCCTGCACCTCCTCTTATGAAAGGAGAAAAATGTTGGTACCTACCATGCTTTGGTGTCTACCATCCTCGCAAGCCTGATCAGATTAGGGTAGTCTTTGACTCAAGTGCTTGTCATGAAGGCGTCTCCCTCAATGACAATCTTCTCACTGGGCCTAATCTGAAAAACAGTCTCATAGGAGTTTTACTTCGCTTCAGACAAGAGCCAATTGCTGTTATGGCTGACATTCAGCAGATGTTCCATTGTTTCATCGTCCGTGAAGACAACAGAAACTTCCTCAGGTTCCGATGGTACCGCAACAATGATGTCAACGATGAAGTCATAGACTATCGAATGAAGGTACATGTTTTCGGTAACAGTCCTTCTCCTGCAGTAGCAATTTATGGACTGAAGAAAACAGCTCAAGAGGATGAGAAAGAATTTGGATCTGATGCAAGACAGTTCGCCGAAAGGAATTTCTATGTAGATGACGGACTCAAATCTCTGTCCAATGAAGAAGAAGCTATTGACCTTCTTACTAGAACCCAGAACATGCTTGCCACCGCAAACCTCAGACTTCACAAAATCATCTCTAACAGCGACAAGGTCATGATAGCCTTTCCTTCTGAGGACCATGCCGTCAGCATGAAGAAATTCCAACTAGGATCTGACCTTTCTGTTACACAACGCAGTCTCGGATTGCTTTGGAATGTTAAACAAGACACATTCACATTTCAAGCATCAGCCTGTGACAAGCCCTTCACAAAGCGAGGAGTATTGTCTACAGTCAACAGCATCTGTGATCCGTTAGGTTTCATTACACCTCTCACCATTCAGGGTAAGATACTGCTGAGACAACTTACTTCTGAAAGCTCAGACTGGGATACCCCCTTACCCAAGGAGAAACAACAAAGGTGGGAATCCTGGAAACAGCCTCTAAAAGCATTAGAACAACTCCAGATACCACGTTCTTACGCCCAAGCATCCTTAAAAAATGCCACCAGAAGAGAGATTCATGTCTTCTCTGATGCATCCAACGAAGCCATTGCTGCGGTGGCTTATCTTCGCGCTATGGATCCCAGCGGTAAAGTGGATGTAGGATTTATCATGGGCAAGACCAAGCTCACACCAAAACCTGCACATACTATTCCAAGGCTTGAACTTTGTGCAGCTGTGTTAGCTGTGGAAATTGCTGAGCTTATAAAACTTGAAACAGATGTTGAAATAGACTCCTTTTGACTTTTATACAGACAGCAAAATAGTGCTAGGATATATACACAATTGCACAAGACAGTTCTACGTGTATGTCGGCAACAGAGTGGAATGCATAATGAAGTTCTCTACGCCTGAACAATGGCACTATGTTCCCACTAGCCTTAACCCTGCTGACCCCTGCAGTCGTGCAGTACCTGCTACTGCATTCCTGGACACATCTCGGCTATATCCACCATGAAAGAAGATTCTGCACACCTTTACTTCAGGCCTATAAAGGAATTAGTACATCTTTTGCCCAAAGAGGAAGACAAGGCATCTACTTGATTTAAAGGCAGGTAAGAAGGAATCATGCATGTTGCTGCCTTCCCCTCTGAAATTGGATTTCCATGTCTCAGCGTGGACTTTTGAGACCAACATCTGCATTATGCTTAATGTTTGCATTGTTTTCCCTTGTTCTTTCCTTTCCTCTTGTTTTGCAGATGTTCCTGGAAAGAATCGTATTATTTTATTGGACTTGAACTAACGTTTATTATAATAGAAATCACACATTTCAACGGGGAGTGTCATGTTTCACATGACTGTCATGTTGACTGTCATATGCCTTTAAACGTTTTCATTGTTTTGTCTCTGCTCCTCCCTTTCCTTTACTAATGGTATCCTTTAGCTAATGTTGCATAGATAGCTCTCCCCCTCTCCCAGAGATGCATTGCAGTAAGCCTCATGGCATGGAGCAGGAAACAGCATGTTCTTTTGACCTATGGAATTTCATTGTTGTAAGATTCTCTCAGTTTATGGAATAAACTTCAGAAGATCTACAAGATGTCATTCTCATTGAGTCACTGACTGTGGTGTCCATCAGAGGTTGAAGTTATCGCTATCTCATCACAACTGTAAGTTACAGAGATCACACTATCAATGCTTAGATTGGAGCCAACAGAACAAAGTCCTGGTAATGCAATGTAGCATGCTTTATTCTTTGCATATCCCCTTGCCAACCACCCGCCTGCCTACCATGACAGGGTCTGTGGGGGTTTGGGGTGGACTACGCCCCCCCCCCCAGATTTCCGTTGTGCCCCCCCAGGCCAGCCACCCAAAGCATGTTTTGCCTGGCTACTTCCCTGTAGCCCGGCACTCGGCACAAATCTACAAGGGGAGGGAAAGCCCAGAAATGAAGAGTGGCAGAGAGGAGAAAGTCTGTAGCAGATAATGTTCGTTCCCATCCTATCAGAACAGTGTTCCTCCATGTGGCAGATAACACAGGATCACTCTTCTGTCAGGCTGCACACACAGTGTGATTACCCGCTCTCTATGTACTCCAAGGGCTGCTCATCACCCGGCAGCAGGACACCTGGGTAGGGAGTGGGTAATCACACTGTGCAGCTCGACAGAAGAGCAATCCTGGGAACGGTCATTTGGAGGGGTTGTGCTAGGGGAAGGGACTGGGGAGAATTTGTTCTAGGAGGGGGGATTGGGGGGAAATATTTGCACTGGGAAGCTGTAGTAAGATGGGATTGGCTGGGGGATTTTTGCTAGGAGGCGGGATTTGTGTAGGGAGGGAGGATTTGTCCTGGGAAAGGTAATTTGTAGGGGGTTGTGGTAGGTGGAGGGATTGGGGGCTGGGGGAGGGAATTTGGGCTAAAAGGAGGGATGGGGAGATGATACGTGCCAGGAGGGGGTTTGGGGGAATTGAGGCAGATGAGATTGGGAAGAATTTTTGTGCTAGGGGTAGGGATTGGGGAGCATTTGTTCTAGGGGGGTTGGGGGGGAGGATTTGTGCTGGGGCATTGGGGGGGAATTTTGTGCCAGGAGGGGGTGGGGGAATTTGGGCTAATAGGGGTGACTGGGGGGGGATTGTGCAATTTAGGGGGATTTATGATAGGAAGGGGGAATTTGCGGGTGATAATTTGTGCTAGGATGGGAAATTTGAGAAAGAAGAGAATGTGTGCTAAGAGAGGTGATTTTTGGGGGGTGATGGAGATTTGTGCTAGGTGGGGGGAATTGGTGTGGGATTTGAGCTGGCAGGCAGGATTGGAGGGCAAATATTTGTACTGGGAGGGTGGATTTGAATGTGGGAGGAGGGGGATTTTTGCATTTTTTGGGTGAAAGAAATTTAGCTTGCAGATGGAATGTAGCCAGCTACAAACTGCAGATCAAGGCTGTCTGTAAGGGAATCCGATCCGAGCTGTGTCCTATGTGGGGAGGAAGAGATTGGCTGAGTGCCCAGGCTATGGGCAGTGTGGGGATGGGAGTAGGAGGTCTGCTGAGTGATCTGCCACCAGTAAACCCAGTCCTCTTCTCTGCTGACCCCTGTACCCTGCTCTGATGACCCGTCTTTTGCCCTGATAACACCTGTTCTCTAACCTGCTGACCTCTGTGATCTGCTCTGTTGAAGCCTGTCCCTTGCCCTACAGACCACCTGTACATTGCCCTCTTGTACACTCCGCTGCTGACCTCTGTTCGCTGCTCTGCTAACTCTGTACACTGTCTTGATAACCCAGTGTACGCTGCTTTACAAACTAAAGGTCTCTGTGCTGTGCTGTGCCCTAAAAACTGCTGACCCTATTCTCTGCCCTGCTGATCCCTGTACACTGCTCTACTGACTCCAATACAGTGCCCTGCTAGATCCGGCACTGCCGCCTACAATATACTGCGGACAGGCAGCAGCTGCAGGTAAAGCAACGTACGGGTATGTTGCTCTGGCTACACTAACACGGGGGAGCGCTGCACGCCTGATCATGTGCGCAGCACTCCCAACCCGTGACTGCTGTGTCCACCGGACACAGCAGAATGATGATTTCGGTGAACAGGACCCGGTGATCATGTGATCGCTATATGATCAAATGATCACAGTGTTAGCAAAGTTGTTATCAATCTGATTCATAACAGCTCTGCTTCTCTTCCTAGTGAGCTGTGATTGGCCCACAGCTCTCACATGATACATGGGGCCATTCACAGCACCCTGTACCATATGACCAGCTCTAGCCAATCACAGATCATTATTATATTGCACTGTCATGAACTTAATTCAAAACAAGCTTTGCATTGCAGAGAAATAATCTTTATTTGCTCCTGCAAAGCAAAGTGTAAAAAAAATAAAAATCTGTGATCACCCCCCCAAAGTAGTACAATGTTACATTGTACTACTCTGATAAGAGTATTTAAAAAATAAAAAATAAATAATATTTAAAAAGTAAAATAAAATAAAAAATACTGTATTGAAAATTTAAAAAGGGGGCGTGGCCGGCCACGGAGGGAGATGTCAGCTCTATAGGAGAGCTCCGGGAGCCGCCAAGAGCTGCAGCCAAGCAGAGCAACAAGTGACAGCAGGGAAACCCGCCAACAACACAGTAAGCCCTCTGAAGGAGGGGGGCATCTAGGAGGCACGATGGGGAAGCAGAAAAACAAGGGGGGCCCCGCAACTTAACAGAGTTCTTTACTCTGGTGGGAGGCCCCTCCCCCCCAAGATGGTGCTGGTCTCTGTCCCTCCCCTGTGATTCAGGGACACGTGGAGGGGGATGGTCATATGTCTCCCCTTCACGGATCCTGCCCAGCAGTGTCTGCAGACTCTGCACAGTCTTCCCCCACTCATAGCCTGCAAAAACATAGGCAATGCTGCTCCCCAGAGGCACATTCTGGGAATAATGGTCAGCAGAATGTGTTACTGCATAATTCCACTATTGAGTTCGTGGAACATCTGGAGGATTACCCTGCAGAATCCCTGCCCCTCACGACTGCAGTAATGAAAGATATGTTAATTACACTTAAAAGCTCCCTGCATAAAGATATGATGGGCTTTGTATCGCAAGTGAATAAGGATATTGAATGTCTGGGAGAACGGGTAACTCACATGGAAACTAAAATGAGTGAATTTGCTAAAGCCCACAATGAATTAGTTGACGCACATAATGAGGCTGAAGACGACCTAACAGCACTAAAAGCGAAACTAGCGGACCGAGAAGAATGTTCCCACAGGAATAACATTAAATTCAGGGGTATCGGCGAAAATGTTCCTACTGCAGATCTACGCAAATATATTCAACAAATGATTTCCGCTCTGCTACCTCATACTCCAAATAGAGAAGTAGTAGTGGACAGGGCCCACAGACTGCCAAAACCCTCCTTTCTTCCCGATCATATTTCAAGAGACACTATAGTGAGAATCCACTTTTACCACGTTAAGGAGGAACTAATGGTATTTGCTCGGAAAAATATCCCGCTCCCAGACCCTTATACTGGGATCTCCTTATTTACCGACCTTTCTCAACATACTATACTAGCCCGCAAAAAATTGCTATCTTTCACGAAACTGCTACAAAACAATGGTATCAAATATCAGTGGGGCTTCCCTACCAAACTGCTTATCTCAAAAGACAACCGTGTAATAACGGTCAAATCTGAAGTGGAAGGATTCCAGCTAGCTAGAAAGTGGGGCCTCCTGCCAGCAGATGGCGAACCAACTCCTGCCAAAGCTTCTCCCAGGAAAATAACTCCTGACTGGGAACAAGTAGCGGGATGAGATAAACGCATTGTGCTCCCTCCTATTTCCTTGTTGCCTACCCGCTGTACACCTGGACAGCCAAGTTGCACCTTTCGGCATTGAACCCCCACCCGCTGAAGTGATTAAGTTCACACAAAGTTAGTCGTTGAATGTTATTTTTGTTCTCTTGTATTCTTTTTCTTCCTTTTTTGCCAACTTTCATCCTACAGAGCACTGGAATTGACCAAGTATGGGAACACAGCATCCCTCATGCCATATGATGACACAACTCTGCACTCCTCGTTGGATCCCTATGGACACCATAAGCCTATCCACCTTGAACACCTCTTTTTTTTTTTTTATGCAATTTATCATCACACTACTTGAGAGCGTCCCTGCATCATTTACCCTACATCCGCCATGGTTCTAAAAATAGTATCGATGAATGCTCACGGGCTCAATAGCCCGTCTAAACACCATTGCATGTGGAGATTGGCACAACGGGTTGGCAGGCGATGTTATTTGTGTCCAAGAAACACATTTTGCCTCTAATAAACCTCCATACTGCTCACACCGATCATTTCCACATGTATACACGTCCAATGGCCCGGAGAAGAAATGTGGCGTTCTCATAGCCATTCGTAATTCCATTGCGTTTTCGTTGCTGTCCCAAGAGTCTGAAAGCAAAGGCAGATACCTGATTATTATCTGTGAAATCAACAACATCACTTATACCATCGTCAATTTATATGCCCCCAATGTTCACCAGATCCATTTCCTGAATTCCTGAAAAAGGTGGCCAAAATTCAGGGCTTCCTACTTTCTGTGGAGATTTTAATGCTATTATTAATACCTCCTTGGATGTCTCACATTCTTCTCGTACCCTAAGACATTTTCTCGCTAATGTGCTCTCCAAGGCTGATCTGTATGACCCCTGGAGAGACCTACATGCTTCTGAAAGGGATTATACGCATTATTCTGTACCCCACAACTCCTACTCAAGAATTAACTTCTTCTTGACGGATATTCAATTATTACAAAACGTTTCCGGTGCAGAAATTCATCCTATAACATGATCACGCATCTATTTCTTTGAGTATCGAGGAATCTTTGAAATTTTCTCCAGTGTTTTTGTGGCGTAATAATGTTTCTATGTATTATAACCTTGTTTTTCGTTCCACTCTCACCACAGCGTTACAGGAATTTTTTTATATCAATTCCTCTCCTACTATGAATGTTTTCAGTATGTGGTGCGCCCATAAAGCATACTGTAGAGGTCTTTTATTGAAACTGGCTTCACAGGCAAGACGTGATGGGAATAAATCCTTCTCAGAAGCGGTTAACAGGATAGCTAGGTTAGAACACCTTCATAAGCAATCCTTATCTCCCAGTGTCCTACAGGACCTTCAAAATGCTAGGCTGGAACTTAGGATCCTTATGTCATGGCGACATGCTATAAATTTGAAAAAAGCTAAAACTACATTTTACACACAAGGGAATAAAGCGGGTAAGATGCTCGCGAGATATCTAGCAATTAGGCAGTCTAAATCTAAATCGACGTCAATTGTGGATCCCATATTTAATAAACCTACGTACCATCCGAATAAAATAGTGGATGCGTTCCGCTCATACTATTCCCAACTATATAATCTTAAAGATGACTCTAATACTCCCCAACCTACCCCAGAGCGTATTCAAAAATTTTTAGAGGAATTATCACTGCCTAAATTATCAAATCAAAAATTAGAAGGGCTCAATCAACCTATTTTAGAAAACGAAATAAGTATGGCTATTAAGGCCTTGCCCAAAGGGAAATCCCCGGGGGCGGATGGTTTCTCAGCAGAATACTATCAAGAATTTCAATTCATCTTAGTACCCCACCTTAAAATAACTTATGACGAAGCAGTACTCAAGTCCACATTCCCATCTAAAATGTTAAAGGCTATTATAGTTACTTTGCCCAAACCAGGGAAAGCCCCTGACCACCCTCAAAATTTTAGGCCAAGCTCACTCTTAAATACAGATCTTAAAATATATGCAAAAATTATAGCTAATCGTCTACTACATATTACCCCCCTTCTCATCCAGGCTGACCAAGTGGGGTTTGTTAAGGGCCGACAGGATGGTACCCGCAGGATTCTTAACCTGATGAATGTGGCTGAATCAAGAGGTCTCCAAGCTGTATTCTTGGCTCTGGATGCCGAGAAGGCATTTGACAGGGATCATTGGCAGTACTTGGATGCTACTTTAACTAAATTTGGGATCACTGGTTTCATAAAGTCGGCCATTATGGCATTATACACTAATCCCTTCGCTCAGGTTTTCACGTCTAATGCCCTATCAGCTCCATTTAATATTACCAACGGAATGAGACAGGGCTGTCCTCTATCTCCTATCATTTTTTCACCGGTAATGGAACCCTTGGCGACTGAGATCAGATACAATCCACGGATAAGAAAAATTAATAATAGCGCCTATGGTCAAAATTATATAACTTACTAACAGTGTACCAGCTGCAAAAAATCACCATATATAAAGTGTACCAATAAATAAATAATTTGCGCTAGTAAATGTGTATAAAAAGAAATCATCAAATCATAAGTCCAGAAAAAAATATATCCAGAAAAAAAATATATATATGCCAATACCACAAAAAAAATAAAAAAACTTTTAAGTGCAAATAATAATAATAATGAAAAAAGAAAGTCATTCTGCTCTTCATTTTCCAAAAAAGAATATGATATTAAATCCCTGATTACATGCAATTCTACACATGTGATTTATGTTTTAGAATGTCCATGTCATTTGAGATATATTGGGAGAACTGGGAGATGTTTAAAAACAAGAATAGGCGAACATATAAGAAACATAGTAAAAGGATTTGATAAACATAGTGTATCCAAACATTTCAAATTGGTACATAATTGTGATCCGAGCTTACTTACCTTTTATGGGATCGAGATGGTAAAACCCCATTGGAGGGGCTCGGATTTGGTTAATGAGATTTCCAAAAAAGAGACGTTTTGGATTTATGAACTAAATTCCTTGCAACCATTTGGGTTAAATGTCGATATAGATTTGAATTGTTTTCTCACAAATTTTTAATTTTTAATTTTTATGTTATTTTAAGTATATTTTTATATAGGCAACTGTTTAAAGATGATATATGGGAGATTGTATGTTTTTTGTACAATTTTTGCATTATTTTTGTATTATTACTAGAGTTCCCCTTTATTTGTGTTGAAAGTGTTACTGGCCCTTTAAGTTCCCTTTTTGAAACACAGTCTTAGAGGGTGCTGGCCCGTTAATGTATTTACTTATTTAATTTATTTATCATTAGTGTTTTATTCAAATTTCTTTTTATTCTATTTTTGTTCTCTTGTTTTAAAGTTTTTTTGCTTGTGATGGCAAATATATTGGATACATTGTATATCCTTTGTGGACTCCTGTCATCTGTGGGGCGGCTTGCTTTGCTTGATTCCCCATTGATGTCAGCTGTTCGTTTGTGTGAGTGAATATTTAAGGAGGTTGAGACGTCTCACATCTATCCGCTCCGTGAGGACGTCGATGACGAAACGCGTAGGGCGGAGCTTGATTGATGTGACGTCATTACGTTTTTGGCTGCCAGCTACTGCGCATGTGCTGAGTAGCCAGGCTCGTTTATGTGATTGCTGTTATGCTGTTGATGCTGGTGTCGGCTGGGACACCTCTTGAGTAAGTGCAATGAGTACCTAATAAAGGAATTGGTTTTTATAATATTGCACCATGAAGTCTTTCTGTTTCTCTCGAGTGCTTGGCATTTCCCCCCATGGATACGTTTGAAGGTGGTCCTTTATCTATTGGAGAAGTGGATTTTCGATTAACTACAAAGTTTTTCATCCTGTTATTTCGATCGATGAGGATCGGTGTGTTGCAGAGTTTCCGTTTCTGAAGATATATTTATGGATGATCTGCCATTATATTATCAAGGTTTTTTGGTGAAAATTTTTTTCATATTTAGACACTTTTTTTGCACAAAAGTTTTTTGCACCTAAAAGTTTTTTTATTTTTTTTGTGGTATTGGCATATATATATATTTTTTCTGGATATATTTTTTTCTGGACTTATGATTTGATGATTTCTTTTTATACACATTTACTAGCGCAAATTATTTATTTATTGGTACAATCCACGGATATCAGGTATTCAAGTAGTGTCCACCTCTCAAAAAATAGGTCTGTTTGCGGACGATGTAATCCTTACGGTCACTGATCCAATGCAGTCTCTCACTGAAATTTCAGCTTCTTTACAGTCCTTTAGCGCAGTGTCTTAATATAAACTCAACATCATCAAATCTTGCACCCTCCCTATTGCAATTAGGAAAGGCCCCCTGAATTCCCTTAAGGATAAATTTCCTTACCAATGGACCAATAAGAAATTAGACTACCTTGGTATTTGCATATCTGCCCCGTCCTCCCATACTTTCAAAAATAACTTTGAAAAACTGTACCAATCTACTTTGATGGAAATGCAAAGGCTAGACAAATTCGAAACATCGTGGATAGGTAGAATAGCAGCATTTAAGATGTTAATCTTTCCTAAGATCTTGTATTACTTCCGAACAATCCCGATTCTCATCCCCTGGACCTATTTCCATAAATTAGAGCTGGCTGTAAAAAGATTTATATGAAAGGGGAAAAAAACGCGGATCCCGTTTCTGGCCCTTACTAAACACAGATCGAAAGGAGGAATGGGTCTACCTGTCTTACCTATGTACTATTATGCAACACTCTTAGACCAACTTCCGGTGTGGTTTGTCCCTACTGACAAATTATGGGTGCAAATAGAACAGAATGTGATCCCTAATAAAGACCTACGGGCCCTACTTCTGGCCAGATCGGCTTCACCTAAAATATTAACAAAATTGTTACCATATATTACCGCAACATTGGAAGCTTGGAAAATGGGATTGAACTTAATGCCCGATTCCTCTCCTAAACTGCACATTTAATATCCCAATCTCTGCATACGAACACCTTATCCCAAACCTTAACACTAAACCGTTGAGGGACCTGGGGTATAGTACATTTGCAGAAATAAACAACCCGTCTCAAGTAAAGGTATGCACCCTTTTCTTCAGATAAGGGGATTCCTTGGCACTGGCTTACAATCCTGGCTAGAAATAGACTCCAAGCTATGGCAAATCATAACCAACCCTATTATAATGAATAAAAGAATTTCCAAATGTTATAAATTTTTACATTATGACCGTGATATTTCCACAGTAAATAGCATAGATCGGCGGGAAAGGGATTTGCAAAGATCCTTTACAAAAGATGAATGGGAGTACGCCTTGAACAGTAGTTTGAGTATTTCTAAGTGTGCTAACCACTGGGATTGCTCCCTGAAAATAATACATCATAGCTACTTTACTCCATATAAATTAGCTAAAATGTACCCCAACACATCTTCATTATGTTGGAGAAACTGCGGCGGAG
Source organism: Staurois parvus (assembly GCF_062004578.1). NCBI lineage: Eukaryota > Metazoa > Chordata > Amphibia > Anura > Ranidae > Staurois > Staurois parvus. The sequence continues at coordinate 3,931,054 of NW_028318150.1, read as the reverse complement.
AGGGGAATATACTCCACATTTTGAGGAAATGTCCTTATCTACAATTGTTCTGGCAGGAAGTCTTCGCACTTATTTCCAGGGTGTTGGGCACGATTTCCCCTCCGGCACCACATTTGGCCCTACTCAACCTTACTTTAAACCTTTTCCCTAGTAAATATAGAACAATACTAGGTCACATTCTTATTGCTGCTAGATTGGCTATTACTAGTAGATGGAAATCGACAAACTCTCCCTCCATTTCAGAAGTAATTCAAAGAGTACAGACATACTATGTGTATGAGAGGGCCTTGGCGATCAGTCATCACTCTATGGAGAAGCAAAATGGTCTCACTGGAAAGAATTATGCCATTTAATATTTCTGTATAGAACTGACTGCAAGATTTTCACAAAAAATGATGTGAATGCTGTTTTTTTTATTGCTCATGTGGATGCTATTTCTTTATTCTTTCTCTCCTCCCTTTTCTTTCCTCCTATCTGTGATTTGCTTTCTTTCTCCTTTTCCTTATATCACCTATGTGTATACAGTTTGGAGGTCGGGTTCAGGTGGGCCCCCTCTTTGGGGTCTAATGTGAGTATAATCAGCAAAGCGCTATGCATGTCTAATATGTTTTGTTCATGTACGACCAATTGGATCAGTAGTATTACCTCCCTATATTTGTTATCCTGATAACTTATACATATATTGGTATCCTGATAACTTATACATATATTGGTCATGACCAAGGAGCCACTTTGGTGTTTTTGTTTCGTACTTTGCAACTTTACGTATGTATGTACTGTATGTTATGGTGCTAAGAAAAAAGATGTACCCATTCTCTGTTCTGAACCTGCACTGTTCATGTTATACTTGTGTTTAAAAAATCTAATAAAAATGATTTGAAAAGAAAATAAAACAAAAGAATTTTAAGGGTTTTTTTTTTCAGTTTTTTAACTGCTTGCTCTGGGTAAAGTGACGTAACCTTAAGTTGCTTACTGTTTTGGATTGTGAATGCGCCCCTCTGCCCCCCCCCCCCATCAGTCCAGGGAGAGAAGAGAGAACACAGCACATTTAACCCTTTGATCGCTCCTATTAACCCTTTTATCAACCCGTCACCCAGCCAGTGCAATTAGTGCCATTAGTACAGTGTCAGTATATAGAATTTTTCACTGATCACTGTATTACTGCCACTAGCGACATCAGATAACATCAAGGTCTGTAAGCTCCCCTCACAGCCAGGGTCAGCTAGCGCTAGATTGTCTGCACACTATCGCACTCACACTATAGGTGGCTGATCACTACCATTACTAGTATAGTGTTTGTACAGATCAATATATTGATAGCGAACAGAACTATACTAGTGCCTTCTTTGTATAGTGTTCCCAAAAATGCAGTGTTAGCAGGCTCAGCCCCGTTTGCTGCCAGCACTAGTGTTTAGCCCATCCACTGTTTTTCATGGAACATTTGTATCAATTGATTGTGGGCCAAAGCAATTTATACACACAACAATACATCACTGCCCACCCAAAATTTAGGTCTTGCCAGACAATTCACATGGAAATCTATCACGGTTTTTGAATGTAAAACTTTTTTGGGCCTAACCTTTAACATTGGCATTACAAAAAAGAATGAATTGTGGTCATATTGATTCACAGACCCAATTCATCAAATGCCCACCGAGAGAAAGCTCAATTTGTGGGGAAAAAAGGATGTAAATTTAATTTATGTACCATATTGCATGACCGTGCAATTGTCCGTTAAACTAGCGCAGCACTGTATAGCAGAAAAATGGCGTAAATTTCAGTATTTATACCATAATTTGTAGACGCTATAACTTCCACACAAAGCAATCAATATACACTTATTGGGATTTTTTTTACCAAAAACATGTAGCAGAATACATTTTGGCCTAAATTTATAACCAACTTTGAGTTTACTATATATTTTTTATAGCTGAAAATAAAAAATATCGTTTTTCTTCAAAATTTTTGGCCTTTTTTTGTTTATAGCGTGAAAAATAAAAAGCGCACAGGTGATCAAATTACACCGAAAGAAAGCTCTATTTGTGTGAAAAAAAGGACATAAATTTCGTTTGGGTGCAGTATTGCATGACCGCGCAATTATCAGTTGAATTAGTGCAGCGCCGAGTAACAAAAAGAGGCCTGGTCATTAAGGGGGGTAAATCCTCAGGAGCTCAAGTGGTTAATGGCCTACAAAGGAAGGTTCAGCTGGATACAGTATATCGCGTCCAAGAGAGCACGATTTGGCATCAAATCCTACCTGCTGTGCGAATCCTCTACTGGCTACATATGAAACACAGTTCTATACACCGGCAAAGGCACAAAATTTGATCCCAAGTGCAGCAACTACGGAATGGCAACATCTTCCGCCCTGTCACTGATTGAGCCTCTACTAAACCAAGGCTACTGTCTAATGACGGACAATTTCTACACCTCTCCAGAACTTTATGAGGTTCTTTTTCAGCACAAAATGGATGCCTATGGAACTGTTCGGGCTAACCGGCGCAACCTGCCATCGATGTTTGCAAAAAACAAACTGAAGTCGGGAGAATTAGTTGCCTGGTAGAAAGGCAAAATGATTGCACTGAGATGGCGGGATAAGAAGAATGTGTGCCTAATGAGTACCGTTCACAATGTCTCCATAGTGATGGTACAAACAAAAGATGGGAAAAACATCCAGAAGCCGCAGGTTGTTATTGACTACAACAGCACCATGGGAGGAGTTGAGAGCTGACCAAGCTATGACATTCTATCCAGCGATGAGAAAGCAGCAGAGGAAATATTACAAAAAGATTTTTTTGCATCTTCTGGAACAGTGTTTGTGGAATGCCTATATTCTGTTCCGCAAAAATAGTGACAAGCCTGTAGTTCATGCGGACTTTATCTGGAAAGTAGCTGAATCCATTTTCCTCAAGCATCAAACACCATCAGTGTCTGTGGGTAGATCCGGATGACGTGCTGTGGGAGTTGTCAACCCAAAATGTCTGACTTGACTTCATTTTATGGACCACATCCCACCAACCCAAAAAAAGGCAGCACCTACACGGATGTGCGTGGTATGTTGCTCTCGGCGAGATGAGAGTGGAAAAAAAATCTGCAAGGAAACAAGGTTCCACTGTCCTGATTGCGATGTCGGACTTTGTGCAGTCCCATGTTTCAAAATATACCACAGCCATGATGGTTTCTAGAATATGCAGTGTCTATATAATATTGTTTGGACAGAGTTCCGTGTGTTTAATTTGATTACATTATTTAATTTATTATTATATTATTATTTTTCTATTATATTATAATTTATAATTTAATTTATTAAACTTTATTGCACCAAGGATGTCTACTAGACTCTTATTTAAACAGATTTCAGTGAGTTATTCCTAAGAATTACAGGCCTACAATAAAAAAAAACAACATATTTCCATTCAACACAATGTACTGCTTTGAGCACAGAAATACTGACACAATCATACCGCTAGGGAGGTTAAAGGTAGAGGAGGGATCTAGAGTCTAATAGACCACAGATTTCTCAGAAAGAGTACCTGTCATTGCCTGCCATTGAGGATATTTACAGTCCCTGTGATAACAATAAAAGTGATAAAAAAAAAAGAAAGGCACAGTGTAAAAAAAAAAAATTAAAATTAAAAATTGCAAAAAAAAAATGGTCCTGAAAAATACCAAGATAGTAGAAGCCCCCCCCCCCCCCAAGACCCCTTTTTGGAAAGTAGACATTCCAAGGTATTTGCTAAGCGGCATAGTGAGTATTTTGCAGATCTCATTTGCCATGCCATAAGTTTTTGGAAAATGAAGAAAGAAAACAAAGTGTATTTTTTTTTCTTTTTCTCCTGCCAAAAATGTCCGTAGACAGGAGAAGAGCGGCTGTCAATTTTCTGGCTTGTCCCCGCTCTTTTATTAGATAGCTGAGCTCAGCCTGACTTAGGCAGTGGGTGCATGACATCAATGGTGTCTGTTTTTTTGTAATTTGAAGAAGACAGGAGGGAAGAGGAGGAAGGACCAACAGCCTGCCTACGTTGAAGCCAGCCAGTAGTGCCCTACAGCCAGCCCTACCGCAGTGCCCTACAGCCCATCCAAACCTGCCCAGAGTGCCCTACAGCCTGCATGCATGGAAGGAATGATGTAAGAGGGAAGTGAGACTTAGGACCCTAAGGTAAGGGGGGAGTGAGGACGACACTGATATAAGGGGGAACTGTGCAAACTCTGGTGTAAAGAGAAACTCTGATGTAAGGGGGGCTCTGTCACCAGTTGACAGCATCCTCCCTTAAATCAGAGTGCCCAGAGCCCCCTTTCATCAGAGTTCCTCCTTACAGTGTAAAGGGGAACTCTGTGGATTCTAATGAAAGGGCTCATTCAGACATGCGCTGAGTCTCGTCCTCCCCACAAAGTTTGTGTCAATCCATTTTGGAGGTGGGCAGACAACCTATAGAAGTGGAAGCAGATGCAGCAGCTGCTTTCAGGTCTGTGCATCTTCTGCCCACATGACAAATTTTGACATGCAATTTTGTGCAACCACTGCATCTGCATTAACTTCTATAGACTGTCTGTGTGTAGCTTCAAGGTGGATGTATACACCACAAACAGTGGCTAAGTGTTGAGGACTGGTCTGAATGAGCCTTAAGGGGAGATTTTGGGGACTCTGATGTAAAGGGTAACTCTGCAGACTCTGATGTTTGGTTGGAACTATGTGGACTCTGATGTAAGAGGAAACTCTGTAGACTCTGATATAAGGGGGATTCTGGGAACCTTAATTGTAAGGCAGGAATGTTGGGGACTTTGATGTCAAAGGGAACTCTGAGGAATCTGATGTAAAAGGGGACTCTGTTGTAAGGGGGACTCTGGGAACCTTGATTGTAAGGGGAGAATGCAAGGAAACTCTTTTGTAAGTAGGGACCACTGGAGACCTTGATTTGGGGGAGAAAATCTGTGCACTCTGATTTAAAGGGGGACTCTGATATAAAGGGGCAACTTTAATGTACTGAGGGAATTCCGGGGACTTAGATTTAGGGGGAACTCTGTGGACTCTGGTGTAAAGGGGGAACACTGGAGACTGATGTAAGGGGGGAATCTGGACACACTGATGTAAGGATGGTATCTGGGCACCCTGATGTATAGAGTAATTGTGGGGACTTTGATGTAAGGGATGACTCTGACCTAAAAAGAGATGTAAGGTGGAATCTATGGACACTAATGTAAGGAGGGACTCTTGGAACACTGATGTAAGAAGGGTTCATGCTGACTGCTGCACTCTATATTTCGTTTTGTATGTTACGTATTCCTGATCCTTGCACTCTAAATATAGTATGTAATGGAAACTATTAATTTAAAAAAAATGTTATTCTGAGGTTTATTTGTGTCTGTGAGGATGTCAGTTATGGTTCAGTAATTAGGAGTATTCTGAGTGTACAAGAACTGTTATGTGTGCACTGTGTATAAAGTAACCAAGGAGAATCTGTGCTGTTTTCCATGGTGTGCTATGAACCCCGCAGAACTTTCTGTTTTATACCAGGGTGCCCCAGGGCTTTCATAATCCTCGTTATGCTTGCACTTTGCCATGCTGTCTTGAGTTTTTAATTGTAAAGATATATTACTTGTTAAGAGTATTGTTAATGTTTACCTATTGTTTATACTGTATATATGTGGATTTTCTGGTCACAGTGGACATGGTGAGATGGGGACAGAGCAAGGGAGATGAGGACAGTCAGAGCAGGAAACATGGGGTCAGAACAGGAGTGCAGGGCAGATAGTTACAGAGTAGGTTAGATGGGGGCAGAAAATGGGACATGATGAATTTGGCACAAATCAGGAGAGAAGGCAGCAGAGCAAGGGACATGGAAATAGTCAGAGTAGGGAACATGGGGACACAGAACTACCCATGGGTACCTTTGAGAGACAATGATACAATGTTTCTAACAAACAAGACAAAATTAATTAAATTAAACATAGAATCTCTGCTTCATGCCTGGTATGAGAGGTAGGTGGGGTGAGGACCAGGAGGACCTGGAGGAGAGGACAAGTGGCCTGGTGAAAGAACTGTATGTCAGGGAACTGCACGTGCAGTTGTGCACGAAGATATGCACATAATACTACATGAGTGACAACTAGATGTGCCCTAACTCAAGCGCATGCATGCATTGGCATGAGCGAGTATGAGTACTTGGCACCCACTTGTCTATTTAAAGTTGGCTTTAGAGACCTGAAAGTTGCTGAGTGGTCATCAGCTTCTACCGTCTGTAACCTGATCCTGTGCTCGTTCTGTGTTTACCTGGCCTGTTTTGGACTCCTAATATTCCATTTCTGACTCTGGCTAATGATCAGACACTGCCTTCTGCCTGCTGTTTTGGTCCTGGCTCTGACCCTGCTTTGGTTCCTGATTCTGCACCTCTGTTGCCTGGCTCATACTGAGTTTTGCCTGCCTGATGACCCAGGATCCTGCATCCACTTACTTGTCAGCTTGCTTGCCACCTGCTGTTCTGCACCTGCTACAGTGCCTCCACATCTGCCAGAGTATCCTGCATCTGCCTGCATACCATACTGCTTGCTACCCCAGATTCTGCACCTGCTACTGTGTCTTTGCATTGGCCAGCTCACCAGTCTGTTTGCTGTTCGGCACTTGCTGAGAGAATTTTCCGGCCTGGATCTCCTAACAAGGCACCCGTGCCACTCCTTGCCCTGTTATATCCTGTCATCACCTTCAGGAGAAACAGGACAGGAGGTGTAAGGGAAAGCCCTTTCGTCAGCTGGGCCATGGCTAGGTACATGACACTGTATGGGTACATACAATGACCATTCCTCGCTTTAAACAACTTTTATATAGATATTTAAATTCAATCTATACATTATTCCATTCAGCTAACGAATTATAGTTTTGAAATTAATCCCTATCAAATAATATCTTCACTCATACACCTTTCATATCTGTGCATTGGAGGCCTCAACAGACCCTTCAGTCATGGTTTGGTGTCTCTCCTCAAGAGATAAGATTGGTCTTTATATCCATGTCTTAATAACTTCCTCTACCAAATGGTCTCCCGGCTCCAAAAATGTGCTATTGGGGACAAGAGAGAGCACTAGGTTGGTGGAGAGGCAAAGTAGATAGTCTGAGAGGAACACAATGAGAGGAAGCAACAGTTTCGACCAGGTTGGCTTGATCTGGCTGTGAGTGAGAAGCAGCATGTCTACAGCAAATAATGTGACCAGAGCAAAGGAGGCTTATGAACTGTGGTTGGAGATATAAATGACATTTACCTTTCCCTTATCATGAACCCAAATTCTGTGTGAAATATAACTGTTTATCATTCTTTACATAGTTTAAATACTACATTCACGATGCCGAAACTGTATAAAGAGAAGAAATCATCTGAAGTAGGTTTCAGAAAGAGACGAGCAGCAAAAGAAAAGACTGGGAAGCAGATGTCTGGAGGTTTAATAAAGTACTTGTCCTCATGCAAGATCAGAAAGCAAGATATTCTAGCATCAGAAGCAGTTTCCAATGTGGGAGACAATCCGATACAAATAGATGTTGATAAGCAATCTTCAACATTCATCTATACTGTACAGTCCACCTATCACAGCCCAAGAGGCTGCTAATCTGGATGATGCAAGTGTAGAATAAAGACAAGAAAAAGAAGATGATGAACAAATGTCATCATCATGTGCACACTCTGTTTACCTTGAAAAGACTACTGAGGCAGAAAGATCAACTGATGAAGAAAGAGAAGAACTGGTACTGGAGGAACCATGTTCTACTTTGGAAACTCTTGATTTGTCTTATCCAGATAAGATATGCTATTGTCAGGAAAAGTCCTGAAAAGCAAAAAACAAATGTTATTTTCACCAATGCATCAAATACTGTAGATGATTTACTAAAGCAAATTACAAGAGATCGCTGCCAAATGGAGAAGAAACCTTTAGAAACTGTCTGGTTTATTCTGTTAAGTTGGACAAAGTGGTTTTTTTTGTTATTTTATTATTTGCAACTAAAATACCTACAAATTTGACATGTGGAGACATGTGGAGGCTGTAATGATTGGAAGAACTTCCATTCATGAGATGTTTAACTCTCATCTTGTCACTGTAAGAGACTGGAATGGACTTTCTAGAAGGCTTGGATCTAGAAAAACAATAGATGCTACTTATCTGAGGTTTTTGACAGCAGAATCACAGCATTAAGTGTCTTGTAGGTATAGTAAAATTTCTTGTTAAGCAGTGCTTGGCTTTCAGAGGTAGCAGAGATATATTATACAGTGAAAATAATGGACATTTTCTGCAACTCGTGGAAATGCTGGCCACTTTTGATATGGTTATGTGAGAACATCTGAAGGGAATCAAAAATAAGAAAAAAGTCCACCATTATTTAGGAAAGGACATTCAAAATGAACTAATCAACCTTATAGTAAAAAAATAAGACACATTCTGCAGTCATTGAAAAATGCAAAGTATTATTCAGTTATTTTTGATTGCACCACAGACATTACTCTAATTGAACAAATAACTATAAATGTTAGATTTGTGTCCAAAATCCAAAGCTCTACTGAAGAAGGTCTGACTGAGGCAGTTTTTACAGAACTTCAAAAACTTAACATTCCACTTGGTGAAATGAGAGGACAAGGATATGATAACGGTTTCAGTATGAAAGGTAACACCAAGGTGTGCAGAAAAGGATCCTTTATTTAAACTTCATGTATTTTATGTTCCCTGTAGTGTTCATACATTAAATCTTGTGGTAAATGATGCAGAATTATGTTTTTTTTTGTCAGGATCCAGAGTTCGTTGGAATGTCTTGAAGCACCTTGGCAAACTAACAGAAAAAACCTTTGTCTGATGCCAGATGGTCTTCAAGAGTAGATGATGTTCGTCTGTTTAGGTTCCAGGTTGGAGAAATGCATGATACTTTGTCTGACATTTCAAGAGATTACTCACACACAGCAATGGCACAATCTGATGCCATTTGAAATAAAAAGGTAGTTTTTTATTCTAACATTAAACTACTTTACTACTTTACAACATTTATTTTTATTCAGGAATTTTTAAGGTAGATGGAGTTTTGCTTTAATTTTTAACATATGTAGTGATTTCCTTTGAAAGAAGTAACATTATCTGATGTACATGGATTATTTTCTATCCATTGTAAGAGTTAAAACCCAACTGTACTGTACTGTGTAGCCTTAATTGCCTAAATACATTAATGTGCATAAAAAAAATAATTGTGCAGTTACAGCTTTCATTCATTAGAAAGCAGCCACAGCTTGACTAATAAGGCTGGGTCCTGCCAGAGTGCTGTACTGTATACTTTCAGTATGGAAGCAATAGTCTCTCTGCAGAGGTCTGACATGCCCCCTGTTGAGGCTAAACTAGAGCTCTGCAATCAGTAGGAAGCTTTGCTGATTGCAGAGCAATAGGTCTAAGCCCTATAGGTCTAAGGGTGTGTTGGACCTCTGCTGAGGGTCCACTGCTTCCACACAGAGAGCAAGGGTCCTTTTTTGCAGCAAAGCTGGTAAAGGACAGATATTTCACTCAGGCCATGTCTGTTTTCTAAGGCCAGGTCATGCTGGTGGTCTGTGTTTTGGCTGCAGCACTGTTTAATGCACGGTTTCTGTAAGTTTTTAACTGCGGTCCTATTGACTTCTATTATGGCGTGTGTTTTGGTGCGCTTTCAGAAAATGCAACAAAAACATGCAACCTAATAGAAGTCAATGGGACCACTACTAAAAACTCATGTAAAATGAACAGAAACAGTGCATACATCCGCACTGCGTCTGAAACGCAGCACAACATTGTAAAACCAGCCTAAAGATAACCAACTCCAAGTGTGTAATTTGGGTTTAATAAACAGTTATGCCAATATCATGTGGCACAAAAAACTGCAACTGCCTCCATTTTCTGTTATCCTACATGGGTTATGCTTTATATCATATAAAAATCTATAATACTTTAGGTCATTTTCTTGTGTACAAAAATTTAAAAAAGGCCCCTTTAACAAAAGAGTCAGTCTCCAGCAAGTGTAAAGGTTTACAATTAGAATACTAGCTGGATGAAAGAATGGCTGTTATTGGATTATTGGGTTTCATAACAGTTTTTTTGTCCACTAAGCAAGTTGTTATAAACAAGCCCAGACTTTGTGGAGCATTTTTTTTTCCAGGGAATGCATCCAAATACAAAAAGCAGGCATAGATACAAACTATCTTCATGACATATTTAATTGTTATTTACGTTGTTTTTGGCTTGTCTTTTTTAACAGAGAAACCAAAAAAAATTGGTAACCTTAATAGCCAGCTTCTTTGTCAACCAAAGCCTAAAAAAACGGGTAAAGTTATACACATACAGTATAATGAAGGCAGCATAATTCAAATGCCAGATTTTTTTCCCTGCAGCTTTCTTCTTTCTCTTTTTTTGTTGCAAACTGCCAATTTTTGCTGGTAAAACATAATACAACACAAAGAAAGGCTTTGAGATTCAGAGCTTGGCCCACACATTGCATCACCACACCTATCTGTACTTTTCTAGGAAAATGGGGTCCTGACTCCTGATAGAGCTTGTTATGTAACAGATCTGGCCTGGAATGAACTTGCTATTTGACCGTTCTTGGAAAGGCTGTGAAATGATTCATGCAGATTATTCATACTGGTTCAGCTTAACAACACAAAAATGCCAGATATTTATTGCCAGTGTTAGAGCTGTACATAATAAATAGGCATGTGAAATCTGCTGCCTTGGAAGCCAAAGCAAAAATGTAATTAATGTATGCTTCCTACCCAAAAAAACAGATGTCCGGTACTGAATGTTAAAATTATTTAGCACATTTATGAAGCAGATAACCAAGTTCATGTAAGCTGAGAAGACCTGTGTCTGGGATTTTTAGGTAACACTTTTGAATATTTAAACTTGGAATTAGAAAGATTTGGCTCTTCTACAGATTCATAAGGATTTCTTTAATTTAAAGAAACATGTTCACAAGTCATTCAGCAAATATATGCTGTCTGCACACAGGGCCATAACTTCAAATTTTTGGGTCTCATAGCCAAATTTTGATGGGGACCCCCCCATTCTCTCAGTGATCTCCTTCTGTGGTACCCATCACCTTGAAAAATTGGTGGGCAGTAGCCTATAGTAAAAGGGGAGATAGGATAGGAAAGGCAGCTACATTTACTAGAAAGGCCATTACCAAAGATTGGGGGAGAACATGCATAAAGCAAGGCTTGTAGTTAACAATATTAACAACCCTTTGTACTGCTGTCTTTCCTGGATTTCTGCAGACCCCAAAAAACTGAACTAGACAGATTGACCTGACTTTGGTCTGACCTGACCTGGTTTGTTAAAGGAAGGTGATAAATAACAGACTATGTTACATTGGGACCACTTGCCTCTCTGTCACAGTAGATTTACTGTGACTGAGTGGCAACTGTAGACTCGGCAACATACAATGTTGCAGGCCTGCTTCCGGGTCTGGGATGCGCATGCACGCTCCTGCTGCTGACCAACACTGTGGTTGGACACAATTTTATTAGCAAATTCCAGCCAAGGATTCATGGCTGAGACCTGATGATCGGCTGTGTCCAATCACAGCACAGAACCCTGTGTTTACAAACACAGGGCTCTGTACACACAGCAGCGATCTGGCTGTTTTTTTCCCTGCTTTGCCAAGTCTTAGTAAAAGCAGCACATATCACACACATTACACTTGTTAGGCACACAGTTGACCCTTGATTGCCCCTTGATGTTAACCCCTTCCCATTCAGTGTCAGTAGTACAGTATCAGCACTGATCACTGTATTAGTGTTACTATTAATGTCAGTGTCAGTGTACCTCCCAGCCAGTGTCAGCTAGAGCCAGATTGCCTGCCACATTATCACAGTCCCACTATAAGTTGCTGTTCATTGCCATTAACAGTATAGCATCATAGCTGCAAAAATTCCATTGTTCGTTCTTTTTTTGTTTATGTAATAAAAAATAAAAATCCCAGTGGTGATCAAATACCACCAAAAAAAAGATCTATTTGTGTGAAAAAGATAAATATTTCCTTTGGGTAGAGTGTTGCATGACTGAATAGTGCTGAATAGCAAAAAAATGCCCTGGTCATGAAGATGGTAAAAATTAAAGTGTTACTAAACCCATGACCCTGCATGCACTCTATCTGGTCTCCCACAGCACACACTACATGGAAATGCAATTATTTTAGTAAATATAAATTGCTAAATACATTTTCTCATCAGCAGTTAGAGCAGTCTTGTGACTTCTATCAGTGTTCAGCAAAGCACTGGTTAAAGCTTGTAGGAGGAGTTTACTTTCTGGATGCAGAACCCCTGACCTCTGTCTGGACAGTGCTGATTGGCCCTGTGCTGATCACATGTACTCTTCCAAAAAAAAAAAACTCTCTAGCAATACACATCAAGCTGAGCATGTGCATAGTGACTCCACATGATATGTCTTATCAGGAGATAAGAGGGGGACACTGGAAGATGGGGAGGATCTGAGAAGTCAGGATCAAACAATGTTTTTACACAATGCAGAGGATTAACCCCTTAGGTTCCACAGTGAGTATAACAAGCATGCTTTACTGCATATACAGACTGATTTTACTGTTGTAGGTTTAGACACACTTTAAAGTCGAGTGATTAACACTAATAACAGACTGTGTAAGACTGTATCATATACTATATGTCATCTTTGATTTTTTACTTCAGTACTACTTTGATTATCTGTCTTAGATATTCAAGAGGAATGGAGAGTGAATCTCCTCCAGCAAGGGGAATTCCCCCCTTAGATAGTTGTCACCAAGTGGCAATGGTCACTGGTATAAACCTTGATACATGGTCTAACACTTACTTTATCCATAAGTTAAAAAAAAATGACTATGTAGACTGGACAAAGTTTTGTGATTATTATTTAGCAGAATCAGACAAATTAAAAGATTATTCTGATTACTAATACACTAGTTACTTGCGAACAGATCTGTTCTTTTAGTGCAGATTCTTAGCTCTATACTCCATGGTATATAAACAGTAAACAATGAGAGAATAGGAATTTAACAGAGTACAACAGAAGATGTGCCACACTACACTAAGCAGAAGGCCATCTTAACCTTTAAAGAGAGAGGATGCCAGCAGCAGGAGAACGTTTCATGAAGAGGGTACCAGAGGCTGAACAAACCCAGGGATAGGTTTGCCATAGTGTGCAAGTGTAGCACCCTCTAGTGCTGCTAGAGAATTAGGAAAATGTAATGGCTCACTCAGTAGTCGAAGTGAGCATGTCTGAGTAGGGGTCAAGCCCAGGTTAGGCTGGATGACTAGAAGCCAGTAGGCAGAGGTGTGGAGTCTGACTGGGAGTCTGACTAATCCCAGGCAAGAGGTCCTGGCAGCGTGGGAAGACTGGCTCATAAATATGGAAGTGCCAGTCAGAAATGGGAGTTGGGTAGAAGATGGATTGTTGAGAGGTGGTTCTGTTTGGCCTGGGAGGGACCCTGGAGGAGGGGGGTTCTGCCCCCAGGCTGGGGGAAGGAAGGAAAGGAAGCTGACCGAGGAAACTCTACTGCCTTACAGTCCATCAGGGAAGGACAACCTGCAAGCGAGGGAAAGAAAAAGGCTCATTGAGAGGCCTGAACGCAGTTTACCCAAGGCTACAGGATACAAGGACTGTGTGAGTACCTCTACACTCCAGGGCCCACTGGAGAGAGGGCTGCTAGGTGTAATAATAAATAAAATAACAGTGCAGCGCTATCAATCGTGATACAGTTAATCAATAATAGAAATTCATAAGGTATATCTCAAAACCAGCGTCAATGATAGGTCAACAAGTGAAAAGATGTAAAAGTTCATATAATACATCTACTGTGCGGCACCAGAAAAAACTTCCTCTGCTGTAATATGTATGGCTGGTAAAAATAGCAGAAATGTGCACTCACCGACCACGCATTGGGAATGCGCATATGAATAATCATCAATATAGGAATATGATAATCATCAATTGAGGCTCCTCCGGAGGAGCCGACAGCACATGTGATGTCATACGCCGCCGTGACCACGAGGAGGTCCGGCGGCCATTTTACTCTAGGGTCAGTACACTATTCATGTATATTTATATTTGACATACACCTGTACTTGTACCCATTCTACCAATTTTTCCTGGCATAAAGCGTTACCTACTACACTATGGGCACTCCCTCTTTGTTTTAACCCTCTATATTGAGGGTCTCAGATCCACAGCAGCACCTGTATCCAGAGGATAAATCCATCCAGGCTGTTCATCCGGCATTAAGGAGACCTCTGAGCCCTGTTGCATATCACTTCACCCAAGTTGGATGATCCATATCCTAGAGGTGGTCCTGCTATCCATCCGGTGTCATCCACCTCAATTGATGATTATTCATATGCGCATTCCCAATGCATGGTCGGTGAGTGTGCATTTCTGCTATTTTTAACAGCCATACGTATTACAGCAGAGGAAGTTTTTTCTGGTGCCGCACAGTAGATGTATTATATGAACTTTTACATCTTTTCACTTATTGACCTATCATTGATGCTGGTTTTGAGATATACCTTATGAATTTCTATTATTGATTAACTGTATCACGAATGATAGCGCTGCACTGTTATTTTATTTATTATTATGATACGAGGATTATGTGATTCCTTTAGTGTTTTAGCTGCTGCCTGTATGAGCGCTCGCTACATTTTTGCATTTTCTGCTTGGTGTAATACTTTCCCAGTTTTCCCTGGGACAGTGTTGCATGCCTATCTTGAAATGTCTTGCTTCGGGATACTCTTCAAGGACAGCCAAGTGAATGGGCATTTCCTATCTGGGGTTTGAAGAGACTTCACTTAGAGGGGACCAGGTGCTCTTCACCAAAATTGAGCTGTTCATTTATCAAGAGACTGTGCCACTCTGGCTGGAGTAGAAAGTTCAGGATCTTACTTTTTTGTACAGAATTAGGATGTTTGTCCTTAGAGTTATTACTGCAAGTCAAGTTGGGCATCCCATATATCCCTAAAACCAATCCAAGTTGTTTATCTCTTAATAAAACAACAAAAACAAGCTCTTTAACTTGTTGCTAACTCTGAGTGGAAATTGGAATATGCTTGTTGCCTGGCTGTGCAGGGTGAAGGTGACCGGATACTCCTTCGGGTGTGAGCGCAACACAAATATACTGCTAAAAAAATTAAAGGAACACTTTTTAATCAGAGTATAGCATCATGTCAATTAAACTCCTGGGATATTGATCTGGTCAGTTAAGTAGCAGAGGGGGTTGTTAATCAGTTTCAGCTGCTTTGGTGTAAAGGAAATTAACAGCAGGTGCACTAGATGGGCAAAATGAGACGATCCCCAAAAGAGGAATGGTTTTACAGGTGGAGGCCATTGACCTTTTTTTCCATACTCATCTTTTCTGACTGTTTTTCACTAGTTTTCCATTTGGCTGGGGTCCGTGTCACTTCTGGTAGCATGAGCCGATACTTTGACCCTACAGACGTTGCATAGGCAGTCCAAGGTCTCCAGGATGGCACATCAATATAGACTATTGCTAGAAGGTTTTCTGTGTCTCCCAGCACAGTCTCAAGAGCATGGAGGAGATTCCAGGAGACAGGCAGTTACTCTAGGAGAGCTGGACAGGGCCATAGAAGATACTTAACCCATCAGCAGGACCGGTAAATGCTCCTTTGTGCAAGGAGGAACAGGATGAGAGCTGCCAGATACCTACAAAATGACTCCAGCAAACCACTGGTGTGAATGTCTCGGACCAAACAATCAGAAACAGACTTCATGAGGGTGGTCTGAGGGCCCCGCATCCTCTAGTGGGCCCTGTGCTCACTGGTTGGCACCATAGAGCTCGATTGGCATTTGCCATTGAACACCAGAATTGGCAGGTCCGCCACTGGCGCCCTGTGCTTTTCACAGATGAGAGCAGGTTCACTCTGAGCACATGTAAAAGGGTTTAGAGAAGACATGTCCATGGAGGGACGCACAGATCCCTACAGTCTAAACAATGGCACTCTGACTGCCATTAGGTATCGGGATGAAATTCTTGGACCCATTGTCAGACCCTACACTGGTGCAGTGGGTCCTGGGTTCCACTTGGCGCATGACAATGCCCGGCCTCATGTGTCGAGAGTGGCAGGCAGTTCCTGGAGGATGAAGGAATTGATACCATTGAATAGCCCCCATGCTCGCCTGACCTAAATCCAATAGAACACCTCTGGGATATCATGTTTCCGTCCATCCAGCACCGCCAGGTTGCACCTCAAACTGTCCAGGAGCTCAGTGATGCCCTGGTCCACATCTAGGAGGAAATACCCCAGGACACCATCTGCCGCCTCATTAGGTGCATGCCCCGACATTGTCAGACATGCATACAAGCATGTGGGACCATACAAACTACTGAGTACCATTTTGAGTTGCTGCAATGAAATTTCAGCAAAATGGACTAGCCTGCTGCATAATATTTTAACTTTGATTTTCAGGGTGTCTTTTAATTCAGTCCTCTGTAGGTTGATAATTTTCATTTCCATCAAACGATGGAGCATCCTTACGTTCCTAACACATTACCCAATCCATGTCAGTATAGATATCCAGCATGATATTTTTCCCCATTGAGATCTGATGTGTTTTCAAAGTGTTCCTTTAAGTTTTTGAGCAGTGTATGTTGTGCAGGTTGTGTAACATTATTATGATTGCTTCCCTTACCTTGTAGTGTTTCTAAGGACACTAATAGAATTTTAGACGTTTAAACCATGTGTAGAGGAAGGACATTGTTCTATAAAGGTTATTTGTAATTTAGGAAGTCTATGGTGTAGGATATCTGTAATAGTACAGCAGGAACCGTGCTGCCTTGCTGCTCCAGCATTGTGGAGGCACATAATAACACAAACACAAAGATTCAGCTGTGTAAGTTAACTGTAGACATAAAATTCCACAGTGACAAAAATACTTTACATTACAAATGCTAAAAAGGCTAGTGCCTGAAGACTAATAATGTTTTTTGTATAGCATGAGGAAAGCTCAAAGCTCCAAAAAATAAGTGTGACTGGGATGGAAGGACACAGTCATAAAAACCTGACAGTGGTTCCAACTTTTCTTCACTGTGTCCCCAATGAAGAGATTCAAATATTCCAAAGAGTAGCAAAAGCACTCTGTGTTTAACATAAATGCTCCAGGGCTCACCCACAAAGAAATCCATACAAATCCAAAACTGGTATAGAGACCCTCACGGGTTTAGCAGAGTAGATAGATCAAAGCAGTATTTTTATTGTCGACATTTCTATGAAGCTCAGTCCATTTTTCTCATGACGTCTTGAGAAAAATAGACTGATCTATATTGAAACATTGACAATAAAAGCACTTCTGTTTTGATCTATTTTTGCTGCTAGACCCATGAGTGCCTTTGTATCAGTTTTGGATTTGCATGACATTTAAATATTCACATATTCTTAACAAGCAGTAAATCGATCTAAACAAAAGCCCACACTGATCTCTGTAGCTTCAGACACTGTGAAGCATTTCATTCTCAGAGGTCAGAGATGAAACACTGAAATTATTCCATTAATGCCATCAACAGCTCAACTCTGAACTTTGAGAATGAATTTATCCACAGTGCCTACTTCTACAGAGGTCAGTGAAGGCTTGTTTTCACGAGTGAAATTGTACTTCACAAGTGAAATTAAATTTGATTTGGACTTGGAGATTAAAAGGGGTGAAGGAGGCAATCTATCAAAAACCGACCTCAACTAATAGCCTGTTATTCAGGAAGGGGCATTCCAAATGGAGAGTCAAAAATTGTTTGACAGGTTTATGAGACATGGCTATCATAAGACTGATTTGATTAAATCTTATGAGAAAGTGAAAGGGGTTCCAAGAGAATCTCTGTTGGGTCAGAAAACCATAAAAGTGGATGACCAACAAGGCATGCGTATCATATGAAAATATTCAAAACAATCAGGGCAGATTTTCAACATCATAAAACACATTTGTCTACCTGAGAAACCAAAAGGTAGTTTCAGGTGTGGTCACTGTAAGGCATGTACTTTCTTGAGCAATACCAAGGAGTTTGTTAACCCTAAAAATGGGGAGATTATTAAAATAAGAGATTTCTATAATTTCTATAAGCACAGAGGGAGTGATGTATGCTTTAAAATGCCCATGGCCCCTAATATATGTAGGAAAAACAATTCGCCCCTTTAGGAGATGAGTTCTTGAACATGTGAACGATATTGCTCGAAACAAGGATAGCCCAATAGCAAGACATATGATACAAAAACATGATGGTAAGGCTGACCTCTTAGACTTTTGGATTATTGACAAATATGATCTGGGTCCTAGAAAAGGAGACCTAGATAAATGTCTTTTGAAACTTAAAGCAAAATGGATTTTCCGTTTAGGCTCAAGGGCACTTTATGGTTTAAATGAAGGATTTACCTTCCTTCCTTTTGTGTGTGATTAGGGATTCTGTGCTTTTTGTTTGATTTTGCTCCATAAATGCTATATAATGGTATGAACTGTAATTTTGGTCCTTAATTAGTGAGGCATTAACAGTGTTTTGAGAGCACCAGCAGTGTCTATTGTGTTGTGGACTGATGTGCTGCTGTGGTGTTGTTTTTTGTCCACAAGATCGTGTCTGTTGAGGTATTATTATTATTATACAGTATTTATATAGCGCCAAAGGCTATGCTCAGTGCTGTACAGTAGCAAGGGGGACAGAACATGAGACAAGACAGTAACAATACAATACACAAGGGGTTCGAGGGCCCTGCTCTTTCGAGCTTACAATCTAGGAGGGAGGGGAAGGTGGCACAGGAGGAGATGGCTGTAGGGGATGGAGTGGCGGGAGGAGTGGAGGAGGTTAGTTGTTAGGTGAGGTCGGGTGTTAGGTGAGGTTGGGGTAGGCTTCCCTGAAGAGGAGGGTTTTCAGGGTGCGCCTGAAGGTGAGGAGGGTAGGCGACAGTCTGATGGATCGGAGTAGGGAGTTCCAGAGGATGGGGGAAGTCCTGGAGAAGTCCTGCAATAGAGCGTGGGAGGAGGAGACCAGGGAGCCAGAGAGTAGTAGGTCCTGTGAGGAGCGGAGGGCACGGGTAGGGTAGTATTTGGGTATCAGGTCAGTTATGTAGTTTGGGGCGGCATTGTGAATGGCTTTGTAGGTCAGAGTTAGCAGTTTGAATTTGATGCGTTGGACAATCGGGAGCCAATGAAGTGATTGGCAGAGGGGGGAGGCACATGTGGAGCAGTTGGTGAGGTGGATGAGTCTAGCCGCTGAGTTTAGGATCGACTGGAGTGGGTATAGCGCTCATTTGGGTAGGCCAGTGAGAAGGGAATTGCAATAGTCCAGGCGTGAGATGATGAGGGAGTGTACGAGTTGTTTGGTGGTGTCTGGGGTGAGGAATGTGCGTATCTTGGAGATGTTGCGGAGGTGGAGCCTGCAAGATCCAG
Source organism: Staurois parvus (assembly GCF_062004578.1). Taxonomy (NCBI): domain Eukaryota; kingdom Metazoa; phylum Chordata; class Amphibia; order Anura; family Ranidae; genus Staurois; species Staurois parvus. The sequence continues at coordinate 3,911,638 of NW_028318150.1, read as the reverse complement.
ATAGCAGTTGGATGTGGGGTAGGAAGGAGAGGTGGGAGTCCAGGGTGACACCCAGGACTTTGGCGTGTGGGGTGGGAGAGATGGTGGCGTTGTTAGTAGTGATGGAGAAGATGCGGGGGGCACGGGGTGGGGGAAGACCAGGAGCTCAGTTTTGGATCGGTTAAGTTTGAGGAAATGGAGCGACATCCAGTCTGATATGTCGTTTAGGAGGTGGGCGATGCAGGCAGAGAATGAGGGGGTAAGGTGGGGGGTGGAGAGGTAAATTTGGGTGTCGTCGGCATAGAGGTGGTAATTGAAGCCGTGGGAGTGAATAAGTTTGCCAAGGGAGGAGGTATATGTGGAGAAGAGGAGGGGCCCGAGGACAGGGCCTTGGGGGACCCCGACAGAGAGGGGGAGGGAGGGGGAGGTGGCAGTGTTGTAGGTGACGGTGAAGGAGCGTTGGGAAAGGTAGGAGGAGAACCAGGAGAGAGAAGCATCCTTGATGCCAAGGGAGTGCAGTTTGGCAAGGAGGAGAGGGTGGTCAACAGTGTCGAAGGCCGCGGAGAGGTCGAGGAGCAAGAGGATAGAATAGTGGCCATTGGCAGGTACTGAGCATGTGCAGTCTTTTTGTCCACACGATGGTGTCTGTTGATGAATTGAGCAATATTCGGAGGCAATTTATTGGCCATCTCTATATATAGAGGTGAAACAAACAATAGGTGCCATTTTGCCATCATGTGCAGCTGAGCACAACTTCCAGCCACTATGTGACCTATTTTAATTCTTTATACTCCTGACGAAGCTGTTTTCTGGAGCGAAACATGTAGAGCTTTCTTTTTTTCTGTGGGTCTTTCTTTGGGAGCACTTTTTGAATGCACATGGTATTCACTCCTCTCCCCCCTTTTTATTGGAGAAGTCTGTACTGCGTTTTACAGTGCAATATTTGCATTCCTCAAGACAGTGAGGTATTTTTGAGTGAATATGGTGACATATGGGGCTTATCCATGCGAGGCTGACATTTAAGCCCATGGATGAGAGTACCCGTATTACATATCTGTAGCAAGATAGATTATACTATCTAATTAGTTTTGTCCATGGGGTAACTCCATTTCCTTAACAGAGATTATATATTCAGGCTGATAGGCTTATGATCAAACTACAGTGCCCCTTTGTATGCCGTCACTTCATCTAAAATGATATGGTATTTGATTTGGTCTGGTGTTATTACCATTTGGATGTAAGGTAAATAATTGCAATGGTATCCAGTCGTATTGTTGTGCGCAGTACATTCTACTCCAATAGGCATTAATTACAGCTGAGCATACATTTTTTATATATTTGAATAAAGGCTATATCTTTTAGATTCATCAATTGTGGGTAGGGAAACGCACCCTCGTCCAGTATAGATTTGTTATTTGCCAAAGATGATGATTTACAATTATGGCTTAGTTATATAGTTTACATGCTCACTTTTAACCACACCCCAAAAAAAATCACACCCCCATTTCAATGAATAATTAAACTGTATAAACAATGTGTAAATGTAGTAAATACCCATAAAAACAATTTGCCTGGCTTTACAGTTAAAAATTCAAAACAATGTGACAAAATGTGAGCATGACTAGGATTATGAAGGACCTGGAGCACCCAGGCACACAATCCAGAACGGTGCATATGGCAAGATGAGAATCCTCACAATGAGAGTGGCCTAGGGTTGAAATTTAGGTATAGTCGTTTTTACATAGTTACATTGGCCCAGCTTGGACTAATGTAAGTATGTACAGTATGTGCCATACTTCTGAGGTCCCCGTGGAAGCTGGAAATCACTGTAGTAGGCACTGTAACTACAGTGATTCCCTCTGGCTTCCAAGTCCTGTGCTGCATTGTACAGACAGTAGGTCACTCTGGGCAACATTCAGGGGAACACTTTGCCCTTGACTTTTAAGATTGTCCCTTACGCAGTGTGAATTCAGTTGGAGTCAGACCACTGCAAGGGTTAATATTCAGTGCCCAGCCCCTGTGGATGAATTTGTGGATGACTGGGATAGAGAAGGGGAAGGCAAAGAAGTTGGAAGCTGAATGTGGGGGACACCAGTCTCAATCTGTGAGTTACATGTTCTAACCTGACCCCTGAAGTCTATGCGTTATTTAACTTTCACCTCTGAACTCTGTGAGATACTTAATCTTAACATCTGCGTGTTACTTAATCCTGACCCCTGAGCTCTGTGCAAAACCTAAAGTGATTCTGAAGAAATGTTTTTTAAAATAATAAACATGTCATACTTACCTGCTCTGTGCAATGGTTTTGCACAGAGCAGCCCCAATTCTCCTGTGCTGGAGTTCCCTGTGGGCTCTCCTGGCTCCTCCCCCTTGCTGAGTGCCCACATAGCAAACTGCTTGCTATGGGGGCACTCCTGCAGGCTTGATCCCAGGGCAGGCTCTGTGTGTCCATTGACACACACAGGATAGTTCTGCCCCGCCCCAGCCCTCAGCTCTCTCCTCACTGGCTGAGATTGACAACAGCAGGAGACAGTGGCTTCTGCTGCTCCCTCAATCTCCAGTGAGGAGGGAGAGAGTGGAGAAAGCTTTGGCACATCGCTGGATTGAGATCCAGCTCAGGTAAGTATACGGGAGGGCTGGGGGAAAGTTGCACACAGAAGGTTTTTTTACCTTAACATAAAGAATGCATTAGGGTAAAAAACCTTCAACCTTTACAACCACTTTAATCCTAATGCCTGTATGCTATGCTTTGCACTCTCTTGACCCATAGCAGCATAGTCTCAGGTTTTTCTTAACCATACCCCCTTAACCACTTTAATACTGGGCACCTTTACCCCCTTTCTGCCCAGGCCAATTTTCAGCTTTCAGTGTTGTCGCACTTTGAATGACAATTGTACGGTCATGCAACACTGTACCCATAAAAAAAGTTATAATTTTTTTCGTACAAATAGAGTTTTCTTTTGGTGGTATTAATCGCCACTGAGCTTTTTATTTTTTGCTAAATGAAAAAAAAAACAAAAAAACTAAACTTTTGAAAAAAAATGCGTTTTTCTTAATTTCTGTTAAACGTTTGCAAATAAATAACCTTTCTTCATAAATTTAGTTCAAAATGTATTCTGCTACATTTCTTTGGTGAAAGTACCCCAAATTAGTGTATATTATTAAGTCTGTAGGAAAGTTATAGAGTCCACACACCATGGTATATATATCTGACAATCGAACAATCCTGATGTACTGAAGGCCAATATCATTTCTTGAGGCCCGAAAACGCCAGTATAGTACAAATAACCCCCAAATGACCCATTTTTGGAAAATAGACAGTCCAAGGTATTTAGTAAGAGGCATGGTGAGTTTTATGAAGTTGTAATTTTTGGTTACAATTTTTTGGAAAATGAAGAAATTAAAAAAACATTTTTTTTTGTTTTTTCTTTAACATATTGTCACCAGTCCAGTACAGCATTATCATATGGTGGGGTGGTGATCAGGCACACTGACTGGTGACAGTATGTAAAATAATAATAATATAGATTTTATTTGTATTTTTAAAAATGTTTCTAATATTGTTTCTTTATTAAATTTTTTTTACTATTTTTTTTTAATCAACACACTGTGACCAGAGCAATAAAATGTTACTATAGTAACATTGTACTACTATTTATTTTTTTTACACATTATGATTGCTAATACCAATGTAATCTAGAGGATTTACCCCCCTTAATGACCAGGCCTCTTTTTGCTACTCGACGCTGCACTAATTCAACTGATAATTGCACGGTCATGCAATGCTATACCCAAACAAAATTTATGTCCTTTTTTCACACAAATAGAGCTTTCTTTTGGTGGTATTTGATCACCTGTGCGCTTTTTATTTTTTGAGCTATAAACAAAAAAAGACCGAACATTTTGAAGTAAAACAATATTTTTTACTTTCAGCTATAAAAAATATATAGTAAACTGAAAGTTAGTTATAATTTTAGGCCAAAATGTATTCTGCTACATGTTTTTGGTAAAAAAAACCCCCAAGAAGTGTATATTGATTGCGTTGTGCGAAAGTTATAGCATCTACAAACTATGGTATAGATAATGGAATTTACACAGCTTTTACTTTCTGACATCACATTTCTTGAGGTGCTAAAATACCAGGATAGTACAAACACCCCCAAATGACCCCTTTTCGGAAAGTAGACACCGTAAGCTATCTGCTGAGAGGCATATTGAGTCCATGGAAGATTTATTTTTTTCCACAAGTTTCTGGAAAATGACAAACTTTTTTTTTTTTTTACACAAGGTTGTCATTTAAATTATATATTTCTCACACAAGCCATGGGTATATGTGGAATTACACTCCATAGTACATTCTGCTACTTCTACCGAGTATGGGGGTACCACATGTGTGAGACTTTTTGGGAGCCTAGCCACATACAGGAGCCTGAAATCCAATGACCACTTTCGGATGGAGAAAGTAGGATTGTGGTGAATGGGGAGGAAGTGAGAGACCCAAGGGGATACACCTAGTTTACGCCTGGTTTCCCTCCATGTGATAAGGGTATCTCGTATAAGAGGATTATATTTTAGATGTGGTGGGAGAGAGTTAGGATTCCAATGTAGAAGGGCTGAGAGATCAAACGGAGAAACCATGGCAATGACCACTTTGAAAGCCTGAAGGTGTGTAACTTCCTAATTTCACTTCCTCACTACCTATCACAGTTTCAAAGGCCCTGAAATGCCAGGATAGCACCAAACCCCCACAAATTACCCCTTTTTGGAAAGTAGACACCCAAAGGAATTTAAAAAGAGGCATGGTGAGTATTTTGCAGATCTAATTTTTTCTCACAAGGTTTTGAAATATAAAAAAAAAAGAAAAAATGTTTTTGTTTTTTTTCTTCAAATTTCAAAAACTTGTGGCAACAAACAAGATCTGCAAAATACTCACCATACTTCTGATCAAATTCCTTGGGGTGTCTACTTTCCAAAAAGTGGTCATTTGGGGGGGTTTGGTGCTATCCTAGCATTTCAGGGCCTCCGAAACAGTGATAGGTAGTCAGGAAGTGTAATGAGGAAATAAAGCCCTTAAAAAGCCTTATTAAAGGTGCTTATTGGATTTTGGGGTCCTGTACTTGGCTAGACTGCCAAAACATCTCTCACATGTGGTACCCCCATACTCGGGAGAAGTAGCATAATGTATGTTGGGGAGTAATTCCACATATACCTATGGCATGTGTAAGCAATAAATCATTTAAGTGACAATTTTGTGTAAAAAAAAAAAAAAAAAAACTTTTGTTTGTCATTTTCCAAAAACTTGTGGTAAAAAAATTAATTCTTCTATTGATTCAACATGCCTTTCAGCAAATAGTTTGGGGTGTCTACTTTCCAAAAATGGGTCGTTTTAGGGGTGGGGGCATTTTATGCCCAGCATTAGTAGTTTATGCCACACATCACTCACTCTTCTAACCTCCTGAAGACCAAGTCTTTTCTGACACTTTTTGTTACAAGCTATCATTTTAGATTTACAGAGGAGGTCTAGTGTTAGAATTACTGCCCTTGATCTGATGTTCGTGGCGATACCTCACATGCATGGTGCAACCGCTGTTTCCATACTGGCACAGGGTCAATGCTCACGAACGCAGGTGCACGCGTGCCCGGGGGTGGGGGGTTATTTTGATTTTTTGAATTCTTTTTTTTTATCACTTTTAATGCCATCACTGGAAATGCAAATATCCCCTATAACTTCAATGGGCATTGTCATATATTCTTTTTTGAGAAATATGGGTTCTATCAGACTCTACATATCTCCTCTGCCCTTACATTATCTAATCTCACCAAGGTTGCTGTGATCAGATGCTTTCCCAATTTTCAAAAGGCGCTGTTTATATCCTGTGAAACTGAAGTGATGAAATTATTATTATTATTATTATTATTATTATTATAAAGACGGCAATTGCATTTAAAAATCAGTACTGATAAACACTTAGTATTGTGAAAAAATGTGTAAAAAATTCTTAAACTGAGGCATTATTTTCAATGGATTTTCATTCGTAAACTGAAAATTACGTTAACAGAGGCATTCGTAAACCGAGGTATTACTGTATATGCTATGTTCTTTTTTTTTTTTTGTATGCAGCCTGTGGACTGAATGAAAAAAATAGAAGAAATCTCTGCCAGAAAAAGTGTGTGGTATGCCCACCATTGGAATATACTGCCCTGCATCCACCCACTTCTAATAGTGGGCACACATTAGGTCACACTTTGCCACATGCGCCAGTTCCAAGATTGTACAAATGTCTAAATAGTGGCACGCTTGAATAAAAATTCTCCATGTATAAGTGGCACCCCATATGAAAAAGGATGACACCAAGTCCCAAACTATCTTGCCACTATTTCCCATGTAGTCTGGGTATCCGGGGGGCTCCACGTGACTATTAAGGTGATTTGTGAGGGGCTGAATTTTGTGGAGCCAGTCAAATTCAGGGTCACCCCAAGGACGACAGAGTGTATTGTTGTTGAAATGCATAAAACACATTATACTCTCACATCTATGCCTGACCATGGCAGCAGAGAACACGGGCATATGATGAATCGGGTCTGTGAATCAATACAACCGCAATTCATTTTTTTTAGTAATGCCCATGTTGAGGGTTAGACCCAAAAAAAAAATTTAATTCGGAAACCGTAATGGGTTTCCATGTGAATGGTCTGGCAAGGTTTGAATTTGGGTTGGCGGCAATAAATTGTTGTGCATGTAAATTGCTTTGATCCACAATCGATGCATACAGATCTTCCTTGAAAAACAGTTCCAAAAAATCAAGGGGAGTAGGTAAATTTGCTGTTTCCACCTGAATTCTGGATTGGGCAGTGAATGGGGTAAGTAAGGGTGCTGCAGAATTTGTGGGCTGCCAATCAGGATTTGCAAGCACATCCGGAAGGATACTAGGGGCTCTATGGGCCTGTGTGCAAATTCTTGGTGGTTGAGGGACAATACTTGTGCTCGCCACTGCACCAGCTTGTACTACAGTTATGGGACTCTCCACGTAACCAAGTCATACTGCAGTGCTGGTATTATTATTATTATACAGGATTTATATAGCGCCAACAGCGCTTTACAATATAACGGGAGACAATACAGCAACAATACAGTTCAATACAAGAGGGTTAGGAGGGCCTGATCTTGGGAGCTTACAATCTAAGAGGTATGTGAAAGACCAAGAAGTACTAGGCCACTAGTACTCGACAGCTCACCAAAAGGTAGCGCAACACTAGTACTGGCACTCTGCTGCATATGAGAGTCATCAAAATTTATCAACAAGTGCCAACAGAGATCAGGCCTGATTCTGCGAACACTGCGGTTTTGTGTGGAATGTATCAAGTGACGTGACAGTGACCTACTGACACTGCACTTGCTGGGGGAGAAGGGGAGCTAAGCGGAGGGGCTAAACGCAGGTGTTGGCAGGTGCCGGGGCTGATCCCGCTAACGCTGCATTTTTGGGGACGCTATACTAATATGAACGCTGGTATAGTGCTGATCTGATCAAAGATATTGATCCGTTCACACACTATACTAGAAATGGAGGTTTATTGTGTATGAGTGTGTTCCTGGCAATCAAGGGGTTAAATGTAGTTACTGGTGTACTGACGGTAATCTTGGAGGGGCATGAAAACCACGGGAGCATGAGTCACGTATATATATGTGATTTTGCGCACCTGTGCCACCCTGTAACAGTATTTCTGCTATAGGGAGGTCAGGAAGCAGTTACATAAGCGGTTTGTGTTACGGCGCTGCATGACTTTAACTGACAATTGTGCAGTCATGCAACGCTGCACCAAAATGAAATTTACGTCTTTTTTTCATCACGAATTGAGCTTTCTTTCGGTGCTATTTGATCGCCTGTGCATTTTTTTTGCGCTATAAAAAAAAACTGACAATTTTGAGAAAAAAACAATATTTTGGACTTTTTGCTATATAACATGTCCAGTAAAAAAATTTACAAATCAAATTTTGTCATAAATTTCAGCCAAAATGTATTCTGCGACATGTCTTTGCTAAAAAAAATCCCAATACGTGTAAATTAATTGGTTTATGTGAAAGTTATAACGTTTACAAATGGCGGTATATATACTGGAATTTTTATTTTTTTTATACTAATAATGGCGGCGATCAGCGACTTATGGCGGCAATCAGCGATTTATGGCGGCGATCAGCAACTTATGGCGGGACAGCGGTGGACATTCTGACACTGGGGGGAACTGACTTGGGGTCACTGACATTCCCAGTGACACCAATACAGTGATCAGTGCAAAAAAAAAAACACTGACACTGTACTAATGGCACTGGGGAGGAAGGGGTTAACATTTTAGGCAATCAAAGGGTTAGCTGTGTGAAGGGAGTGTTTTACTAGTGGGCGGGAATGTGTTCTTCACAGGAACACGCTGTCCCGGAAAGCTAAGCTCTGCTCTCCGAAACAGTGTGCTGGAAACTGAGAGGGAGCAGATCTGCATTGTAAACAATGCAGCTGTGCTCTGTGTCAGTGTTTGCCGGCAATTGCTGGGACCCGGCGGGTAATTACCAGCCGGGACCTGGTGATTGACACACGCGGCAGCGATCGGTGGTTCGGGTAGGGCGGTTGCGCCTCGCGTTTGTCCCTTACCCAATATACAAAATCAGGTGTATGTATGTATATATATATATATATATATATATATATATATATGTGTGATTTTGCGCCGTGGTGCCGCCCTGCCGCAGTATATGTACTGTGGATGGTCGGCAACCAGTTAATTGATATTTGCAATCATTGTTACTGAATGAAACTGATTAATTTAGTCTTTTGTTGTGATTAGCTATGATTGGGCAAAGCTCATCACATCATACAGATGGGCTGTGGTTGGCCCTGTCTGTACCATGTGACCGCTGTGACCAATCACAGCTAACAACACAATTGTATACAATGTATGGCATGAAAGGAATCATCCATTGTATACAACTGTCATGTGATCTGCTGTGATTGGTCACAGTGGTCACATGACACTGGCAGTAGGTTGGTGTAGTGATTTGTCATTGGCTGTGTCCCGCGGAGTGTGTCCCACTCAGAAGGAGGAGAGTCCCGCCCACCCGGCCATCAATCTCCTATAGGCCAGGTGGGAAGGTGTTAAGCCCCGCTGTTACTGTAATTAGCCACACCCACAATTGACTGCAGTGGGGAACTATGTTGTGTGTAAGTTCTAGGCGTCAGCCTTTGCGCTGTCATGAGAAAATGCGAGTCTGACTGGAGCTCACACACAGGAGAGCCACCAGCAGCAGCGACTGGCACTTCCTCTGCTGTGCACTGCTTTTATTCAGTGGCAGTGTCTCCTTTAAAAGAGTCCAAGATTTTGAATACTAGGCAGGTGGATTCTATTTGAGACAAATATGTGATCGGCAGGCCAAATAAATGTGTGAGGAATAAGAACGGTTGAAAAACAAGGAAAAGGAGATTTAAAGTTCAGAAAAGTAGGTAGTTGGGATAGACATCAGCTGTTATTGAGTTGAAGCCTTATCTTTTGGATTGGGTATTTTCTCCTTTTTAAATCCCTATTAATGCCTAGTATCTTACTGATAATGTATATGTATTATTCATTAGCTAGGTTATTGAAAGGATATAATGTGTGGGAGGCAACCAGGGAAATAAACTAATTAGATCATTGGAACCAGGATTATTTTCTGTTTTATTAGAATTTTATTGGTTTTAATACATTGCAATATATGGAGATAAAGAAAAAAAACTACTAAAAAACATACTGTAATGGGAGAAGGAATGTAGAGTCTAAACAGTTACATACAATATAGCAATTGTAGTACAGTGCTCATTTACATTCCCTGGGAATATAAGTTTCTCTGCTTCCCTCTCCCAGCAGCTCAGAAAGGCAATACTTGTTTACGCAGAGGTAGCTGGACAAGTGGTCTACAGCCATGTGAGAGGCCCTCCACTGTCAGAACTGTCATGCGGGCAGCTGGGCAGGGGCTTAATAGCATGCAATTTCTCTGGAACACCCAACTACTGTAGGGAGCACTCCCAGTTGCTACTAGAGTACTATAGTTCTAATGGATTGACCCCAGGGATCCCTCCAACTGTTTTGCCTGTGTTACCAGAGCTATCCAGGACTTCACTGAGAGGGATGCTGTTTATGATAAATGCAAGTAACTGTTTTCTGAAATGTTTTACCGAAGTAGTGATTCTACAGCTAGACAGTGCTATAAGTTTTATGAAGACTATGCTATGCAGCCACATGTTATCCTGAATGAGCTACGGATGTATTGCTGTGAAGTGTCAATGTTGGTGCAGCTTTCATAATCTGTTTTGCATTATTCTGCAGAGTATGCATATTCTTTAACATTCTGACTAGAGATGAGCGAATTATTCAAAAATTCGATTCGGCTGATTCGCCGAATTTGCGGAATAAATTCGATTCAATGCGAATTTATTCGCTGCGAATTTAACTTATTAAAAGGGTTTCTAGGCTTCAGAGAGCCTTTATATTAGTGCAGAACACTGTACCTTTAATTTAAATGCCCTTGGAGTCTGCTGGGGAAGAGAAATAATACTGTCAGTCAGTATGACATGCAGATGAGTGCCGTCGATCTTAGAATCACCGCACACTTCACTCATTTGGGCAGTCACGGGGCACGACGAAGAAGATGAAGAAGAAGATGAAGAAGAAGAAGAAGAATGAGAAGAAGAAGAAGAATGAGAAGAAGAAGAATGAAAAGAAGAAGAAGAAGAATGAAAAGAAGAATGAAAAGAAGAAGAAGAAGAATGAAAAGAAGAAGAAGAAGAATGAAAAGAAGAATGAAAAGAAGAAGAAGAAGAATGAAAAGAAGAAGAATGAAAAGAAGAAGAAGAAGAATGAGAAGAAGAATGAGAAGAAGAATGAAAAGAAGAATGAAAAGAAGAATGAAAAGAAGAATGAAAAGAAGAAGAAGAAGAATGAAAAGAAGAAGAATGAAAAGAAGAATGAAAAGAAGAATGAAAAGAAGAAGAAGAAGAATGAAAAGAAGAAGAAGAAGAATGAAAAGAAGAATGAAAAGAAGAAGAAGAAGAATGAAAAGAAGAAGAAGAAGAATGAAAAGAAGAAGAAGAATGAAAAGAAGAATGAGAAGAAGAATGAAAAGAAGAATGAAAAGAAGAATGAGAAGAATGAAAAGAAGAATGAAAAGAAGAAGAAGAAGAATGAAAAGAAGAAGAATAATGAAAAGAAGAATGAAAAGAAGAAGAAGAATGAAAAGAAGAAGAAGAATGAAAAGAAGAAGAAGAAGAATGAAAAGAAGAATGAAAAGAAGAAGAAGAAGAAGAATGAAAAGAAGAAGAAGAAGAATGAAAAGAAGAAGAAGAAGAATGAAAAGAAGAAGAATGAAAAGAAGAAGAAGAAGAATGAGAAGAAGAATGAGAAGAAGAATGAAAAGAAGAATGAAAAGAAGAATGAAAAGAAGAATGAGAAGAATGAAAAGAAGAATGAAAAGAAGAAGAAGAAGAATGAAAAGAAGAATGAAAAGAAGAAGAAGAAGAAGAATGAAAAGAAGAATGAAAAGAAGAATGAAAAGAAGAAGAAGAAGAATGAAAAGAAGAATGAAAAGAAGAAGAAGAATGAAAAGAAGCAGAAGAATGAAAAGAAGAAGAATGAAAAGAAGAAGAAGAAGAATGAAAAGAAGAAGAAGAAGAATGAAAAGAAGAAGAAGAATGAAAAGAAGAAGAAGAAGAATGAAAAGAAGAATGAGAAGAAGAATGAAAAGAAGAATGAAAAGAAGAATGAGAAGAATGAAAAGAAGAATGAAAAGAAGAAGAAGAAGAAGAATGAAAAGAAGAATGAAAAGAAGAAGAAGAGGAATGAAAAGAAGAAGAAGAAGAATGAAAAGAAGAATGAAAAGAAGAATGAAAAGAAGAAGAAGAAGAAGAAGAATGAAAAGAAGAAGAAGAAGAGGAATGAAAAGAAGAAGAAGAAGAAGAAGAAGAGGAATGAAAAGAAGAAGAAGAATGAAAAGAAGAAGAAGAATGAAAAGAAGAAGAATTCCAGTACAGCAAAAAGTGTATCTGCAGAGAGCTCCGCTATTTCTGACAGTTCTCTGACAGTTCCTTCACATTTACAGCGGTTGAAACATTGTATCTATTTGTTTCCGAATAAAAACATCTGTATCCTAAATGGAAACAAATAGATACAATGTTTCAACCGCTGTAAATGTGAAGGAACTGTCAGAGAACTGTCAGAAATAGCGGAGCTCTCTGCAGGGACACTTTTTGCCGGCTGTAGAAGGGATGAAAATCGGCCGATCGGGAAAAATTCGATTCGTGCATCCGAAGTTTGCTAATTTTCGGATTCGATGCGAATCGAATTTTTCCTAATATTCGAAACGAATTCCACTTCGCCAAGTTCGATTCGCTCATCTCTAATTCTGACCCTGTTGATTCTGTTTGGTAAACTGAAAGTTACTCCCTGTGTCATCATTTGGCTGATCTGTTACATTGGTTACACGCGACATCTATGAACAGAATCATCATCAATGGTGATGGTAGTGGTGCAATAGTGGCCCCTGGTGATTGGGTCCAGAGATTGTGGGATCTGGTCATATGGGATCCTACCTGTTCAGCAGGTAGAGCTGGTCTTATCACTTTACAGGGGAAAACAAGTAGGTTAATCGTGCATCTTCCAGCAAAAGACCAGGATTCCCTTGACAAGATAGCTAACCACTAAGAAGCTATGTATAGCCAAGCTGCAACATTAAGGGATTTTCTTACATTTGGTATGTCAGAAGAGGTATACCATCATGTTTTAGTTATGGTAGCAGTTTATGGTGGCAGTACTAACCCACGAACAGCCTGCAAAGTCTGTCACCCAGATGGCATGGAAGCACTTCTTCCCTACTTATGGCTAGACACAGAAGATACATTCTGTCCGGGGAACCTGTTTCAAAAGTGAGTTCCTCCCCAGAATGGTGCTATTCACTAAGCAATGAGAAGTTACACACTACACCATAGTACCCACAGGGCACTGGGGTATGAGGTTCAATCACAGCCTGATACAACAGCTGAGAGTTGAAAAGAAAGGATATGGATACATTAGATAGCCAAAGTGGTCTGGAAATACAACCACACAGTATGTACAGTATCACAGGCTGCTCATCCTATTGTGTTTAGCTTGGCTGTACTCTTGGGGGGAGGGGGGGTAACAGACCTATGGGCCACAGTGCCCACAGAAGACCTTGAACACATTCCTGGATATGGGGGTAAAAATTACGCCTGTCTGAAGTCCAACAGTTTGTTAAAGACCAGTCATGTGTGGTGCAAGGAGGGTTCAAAGTATCATACTTTTTACATTCAACCTGGATAGTTGCTAGTCTGACAAACAGACACCCCAGCAAGGAAAATTGCAGACCCCATTGGAAAAAAAATCAGTGGAGTTGCCTTACAACCTATTACAGGTGTGCTAGGCTATGATTTCCAGAGAGAAGGAACACGAAAAGCTAAGATGCCCACATTGTAAACTCTTCAAACCCACTGACACCCACAGAGAGGTCAGTAAGGGGTGTTTTGAATAACTAGTCCAAGTTCTTGCTCCAGAAACATCTCTGCCTCCACAGGTTAAGTGGTGGCTGCCTTCAGATCTTCCATTGTTATCCCCAAAAGCCATAGGAGAAGCCATGGATCCCGACAATATTGCACAGCCGAATGGTCATACTATTATACACTGCTCTAAAACATTAAAGGAACACTTTTTAATCAGAATATAGCATCAAGTCAATTAAACTCCAGGGATATTGATTTGGCCAGTTAAGTAGCAGTGGGGGTTGTTCATCAGTTTCAGCTGCTTTGGTGTTAATGAAATTAACAACAGGTCTGACTGTTTTTCACTAGTTTTGCATTTTGCTAGGGTCAGTGTCACTACTGGTAGCATGAGGTGATACCTGGACCCTACAGAGATTGCACTGGCAGTCCAACTCTTCCAAGATGGCACATCCATACGGGCTATTGTCAGAAGGTTTGCTGTGACTCGTAGAACAAGTCTCAAGAGCATGGAGGAGATTCCAGGAGACAGGCAGTTACTCTAGGAGAGCTGGACAGGGCTGTAGAAGGTCCTTAACCCATCAGCAGGAATAGTATCTGCTCTTGTGCAAGGAGGAACAGGATGAGCACTGCCAAAGCCCTACAATATTACCTCTAGCAGGCCACAGGTGTGAATGTATCTGATCAAATAATCAGAAACAGACTTCATGAGGGTGGCCTGAGGGCCCGACATCCTCTAGTGCAGGACTTAAAATTTCGAGTCTCTTGTTTGTTGTATTGTTGGGTCAGTAGCCAGACCTGAACCTTGTAGCTCTCCCCATTGTGTCTTTTCCCCTATGCTAGCATTGTGTCCACAGTAGCACTTGCATAGGCAGGGCAGAGTAGGACTGGCCATAGAGGGATTACTTTGACGCAGTTGGCCAGCTTAAGCATGTATTGCAATATGTGTGACCCAAATATCCCTATTTATTGCATAGTTTGCTTGAAAGGGTATATACCAGTGTGCAGAGGGTCCTTAAGAATTTCTAGAGTTAATGTGGTTACACCCCTTTAGCACCTGATGGATAAATGCATGCACTAGCTGTATGGATTTGAGCACAGGGATCTCTTGTTTGCTAGACCTACTAGCCAGGCACAAACCTTTCTCTCCACCAGTTGCCCCACCCAACCTTGCCCAGGTCCGCCTCCAACCCCACCCCCATCCCACCCCCAACCCCGTCCCCAGCCCTGCCCCCAACCACGCCCCCTTAAAGCCTATGAAATTACATTTTTCTTTAGAATAAAGAGTCCAAAATATAAAACTGTATACAGTAATGTATATCCCAGCTGCTCTGTACTCCATTATAGTGATATGACATGCATACAGTAATCATTACTGTATACATGTCATATCACTATAATGGAGTACAGGGGAGCTGGGATATAGATTACTGTATACATGTCATATCACTATAATGGAGTACAGGGGAGCTGGGATATACATTACTGAGTAATGTATATCCCAGCTCCTCTGTACTCCATTATAGTGATATGACATGTATACAGTACTTACTCCTTGAGTCCCCTGCGGCGGTGGAGAGGATGTCTCCTCTCAGCAGAGGACCTCTCCTGCACCTGTCCCCTCAGCGGTGGTGCCGAAGAAACTAGAACTCGGAAACCAGAAGTCAGTTTCACAATGAGGCTTGGAGCGCAGCCACTCCATCATCTGTGCTCGCCACTCGAGAATTTCTCCTCACATTTGGTGAGCGGGCGAGTGGCTTTTTCAAGCCCTGCTCTAGTGGGCCCTGTGCTCACTGCCCGACACCATAGAGCTCGATTGGCATTTGCCATTGAACACCAGAGTTGGCAGGCCCCTGTGCTTTTCACATATTAGAGCAGGTTCACCCTGAGCACATGTGACAGACATGAAAGGGTCTAGAGAAGCCGTGGAGAACATTATGCTGCCTATAACATTGTTCAGCATGACCATTTTGGGGGTGGATCAGTGATGGTCTGGGAAAGCATATCCATGGAGGGACGTGCAGACCACTACAGGCTAGAAAATGGCACCCTGACTGCCATTGGGTATCAGGATGAAATCCTTGGACCCATTATCAGACCCTACACTGGTGCAGTGAGTCCTGGTGCACGACAATGCCCGACCTAATGTGGCGAGAGTATGCAGGCAGTTCCTGGAGGATGAAGGAATTGATACCATTGAATGGCCCCCATGCTTTCCTGACCTAAATCCAATAGAACACCTCTGGGATATTATGTTTCTGTCCATCCAATGCCGCCAGGTTGCACCTCAGACAGTCCAGGAGCTCTGTGATGCCCTGGTCCAGATCTGGGAGGAAATACCCCAGGACACCATCTATCGTCTCATTAGGAGCATGCCCCGATGTTATCAGGCATGGATACAAGTACGTGGGAGCCATACAAACTACTGAGTACCATTTTGAGTTGCTGCAATGAAATTTCAGCAAAATGGACTAGCCTGCTGCATCATGCTTTCACTTTGATTTTTGGGGTGTCTTTGAATTCAGTCTTCTATAGGTTGATAAATTTTAATTTCTATCAAACAATGGGACATTCTTACATTCCTTACACATTACTGAGTCCATATCAGTATAGGTATCCAGCATCATATTTTTCCCCATTGAGATCTGATGTGTTTTCAAAGTGTTCCTTTAATGTTTTTGAGCAGTGTACTATGTTGAGAAGAAAAGTAAGCCCTAACAGTTCCTGCCTTATGACAGTATTTGATTAAATATGAACAAAGAAAAAATCTTAATATGGAGCTTTTCAGATCAAGTGAAAGGGCTTCAAAGATGAACAACACTGGCAACGTTTTAATATTAGCTTGGCATGCATGCAATAATGTGGTTAAAATAACATTGCTGCCAATGTCAGGGAAGCTATATTTATATGAGATCCTGCCAGTAAGTGTGCCAAGATCCACTTTAAAATGTTTATAAAGGCAAGTTTCAGTCTGAGGCAGAAGAATATGCCCAGAAGAAAATGTAAATTAGGAAACAGATCCAATGGGTGGTTTCATGTTTTGACACACATTGGCAGTTTGTAGTGGCTGGAATTCTGCTTATATAGAGTTCCAGGTGTACAATGAAACCGGGAGATTATTAAGCAAATTACTGATAGAATCAGGTGCATTTCTAGTGTGTGTGTATGTCATTTAGGGTGACCATATGTCCTGGGCAGTCCCTGCTTTCAAGACGTTTTCCCTTGATAAAAAGTGTCCCGGACTGTGTCCCAGGTTGCACAGTTGGGCCTCTTTGTTATTGGATTTCCACAGGAACCACACCTGGGCTTTAGGCTCCTGAGGAACTATTGTCCTCCAGAATGTTTTGTGCTGTTCTTTATCCTGTTATGGAGGGGACTGATTTATTGTTGGACTGATGTGAAACTGAAGAGGAGGGGAGGAAGCACTTCTGATAGCTGATGAGTGGAGTGTTATCCCTCACAGGAGCAGGATTTTTTTACCCTCGTAGGCAGTTTATGTAGCTAAAGTTCGCAGGAGGTACCAGAGGGGAGACTGGCTTGTTGTGCTCTTGGAATATGCTCCCCCTTCCCTTAAGGCCTCATTCACACCATGGTGCAGAGACGTCAGTTTTTCTGCATGCGTTCTGCCAGGCACAAAAAACAATTGCTCTTTATGTGCCCTGTGCACACCACTACACTAGTATCATGTGTGGATTTTTTTTTGCGAAGGAACCTACAACATGTATAAATCCTATTGAGATGCGCATGAAAACTGATGTAAACTCATGTCTCTATAAGTGAAATCTGTGCATCACTTTCCATCAACGTTTTGTACGTATGCTGTTAATGAGACCTAAAGTGGAATTAAACAAATTGATTTAGCAGTTTCAAAACTGGCATGTCAGGAACGCTAACTGTCACATTTGCTTGTGTTCTCAACCAAACTGTCAAACCATGGAATGTCTGGTGTCATAACTGATCACATGTGCAGCATCACAGTGGTTGCAGAACGAACAGAGGCTAAGATGGCAGCTTCCTTGGATGAAAAAGGATAGGAGGGTTTAGTTCCACTTTAAAGGTACATTAGATCCAAATTACATCATTACCAAAAACTAAAGGGGTTGTAAAGAGACTCTGTATCAGTGAGTCTTCTGTGTATGGCAGTTCTGAATTTCAGGATTTCATGTTCACAAAGATTTTTTTTTTTTTTTTGGGAGGGGGGGGGGGGGTAAGCAGGGTAGTGGTGCCTTTTATTGTATTTTATTTAAAGTGGTATTAAACCCAAAACCAAAAATGTTATATATTGCAGCTTACCAATCTTTAAATGTGATGGTTGCATCAGATTTCTTTTCTTAGGCTTTTTCACTGTTTTCACCTGGTGATTTGGCCAGTAACACACCTCCGATATTGGATGAAGGAGCACAGGGGGCACCTTTGGACAGAAGCATTAGCAGTCTGGAGGGAGGGAAGTTCTAGATGTATTAGCAGATTGAAATACATTAACAAACTGAAGCCAAACTCCAGCTAATACTTTATAATCAGTTACAGCAAACAGTTTTTTTTTACTTTTGGGATAAAGGTTTTACATGAATAAATAAAAGCTGATCATTGTAAGCACCCCTGTCAGTGGTGAATGGTTTGTCTCATCCTGTAACTGCTACATCTGCAGGATAGCTATCTGGGTCGTAACACGTATAGGTGGAAGGAGCTGAGCCCTATATGTTTTGAATTGATGACAATCCGGGAAAGTGGGGTGGCGAGCCATGTAACGAAATATACATTATATGCTGGCTTGTTTCTTACATCTTGTAAGTGTTTTTAATTTGGATGCTAATAAATCATTTTATTAATAAAGAGCACTATGGTTCCACTTTTCTGTTTCCATAATACATATTATATGAGAGTATCAGTTGGAGGAGTGTATACTGTGGTGGTACAAGGAGAGGAGCTGGAGGAAGACCACAGAGGGTGTACACAAGTCTGTCCACATGTTGAGCGCATAATAACCTATTGATGAGGTCATAAAGTGAGGTGAGCAGTATAGTATATTGTGTGTTTTATATATATATATATATATATATATTGAAACACATAGTGACAAGACCACTTTACACATCAAAAGAACTCTTTGCTATGTTAATTATATGCAAGGTCACCTTGGTATTTGGGGAATAGCCTGTTTATCTAATTAGACATTTCAAAGGGTATGGTAATTACACTCAAGGGGGTATTCATGGGAAATGGTGAAAGGGTGACTTGTGTACCTCTAAACACTATAGTGACCTTAATTGTTATTTACAGTAATGGCAAGTGAAGTCTTTTCATGTAAGATCAAAAGTGTTTTGTCAGCCAATCAGGAACCCCTCCAGTAAACTGTATATCAAGTGAAGTTTTTTGGCTGAGAGGGAGCTTCTTCCTGTCATTAATTTGGAAGCACAGGTATAGATCATAACTTGCATTATTGCATTCATGGAAGCTACCTAGGTGCATATTATAGATTGGACATATGCTGGACAGTGTAGTATCTCCATGTTTGATATGAAGTATCTTAAATAGGACTCTGAGAGCTGTTGTTCACTGTAATATTTACAAGTATTATAGAATGGATTTTTGTCATCTGTTACAAATATCTTTATTTGAATAAATGCATCTCTCTGGAAAAGAATTGTTGGACTAGTTGCTGCGGGAAAATACATTTATAAATATACACTTGTCATCCTTCATTCATCCTCCTATTAATAGAAGACAACAAGCAGGTTTTTCACTGAATGGTGGTGGCACGGTTGGCACTGAAGAAGAGAGAAGATTTATTTTATACACATTGCACAGTGGTGTTATAAAAGATATAAATTGTGCCGCGCTCCTGTGTATAAATAATTACAATATTCACTATTTCAAATGACAATCCAAAGAAAAAAAAAATGTATGAAAAAATAATAAAATAATATATATACTTATATCTAGTGTATAAAATACAATTATCTTCTGCTTATAACATCATAAATAAATACCGCATACTGTGCTGGTAGTAATAGTTTAGACAAACACCATAGTAGCTCACAAGTACACTCATTTATTATTTTGGTGTTATAAAAGACTTTTCTCATGGAACTTTAATTATTGTTTTTGATTAATTTATATATGAGATATTAGTTTGTTGCGCTATACTATATTGTTATTCATTTTGGTAAAGGTGTTGTGAAGTCACTAACAGTGTTTTAGCAGTAGGTGGATGTGTTTTGTAGTAAGACATTTCCTGTCTTAGAGGGACAGTGTTGATCTTCCATAGATAAAGTAACTGTTGTCAACCTAGGGCAGGAAGTGTGTTCCTGGCAGGATATCTAGCATAATAAAGGAAATAAACCTGGGAAAAAAACTAATGCAGCCATTATATCTAAAGACTAGTAAACTGCAATAAATGAAATGTTTGTTCTTTGGTGTAAATACACTTTAAGCAAAACTTCACTCTCTCAATCAAGAGTGACAATTATTTTCCTTATTTTAATCTTTATGCAGCATTACTAAATACTGTACATAGGAATGTATATCATATTTACTCCTTTAACTGTTTGCCTGCCGCCCTATAGTAGATGTACTGCCACAGGGCAGCAGGGCTGTGCAAAATCACGTATATCTACATGACTTGCATTTCCAGGTAGGGGACACGTGCGCGCGTGCCGCCCAACCTGCACCGCTATTGGCAGCTAGGGATGTCAATCATCAGGTCCCAGCCGGCGATTCTCGGCCGACACTCACCGATTGCCATGTAAAGCTGACAGGGGAGAGACCTGTGTGTAAACAACACAGGTCTCTCACCTGTCAGCAAGGACATGCTGTTTTGTACCTCTTCTGCACAGCAGAGAGATACAAAACAGCATGCCTCTATAGTAAGACACAACACAGCACACAGAGTAAAACACACACACCACACAGTTAACCCTTTGATTGTCCAAAAGTTAACCCCTTCCTGCCCAGTGTCATTAGAATCAGTTCCCACCCAGTGTCAGAATGCCCACCACAGTCCTGCAGTCCCGCTATAAGTCGCTGATCGCCGCCATTACTAGTATAAATAAAGGAATAATGACATTGCAGTATATATAACTCCATTTGTAGACATTATAATTTCAAGTAAACCAATTAATTTACACTTATTTGGTTTTTTATTTAGCAAAGATATGTAGCAAGAACACATTCTGGCCTAAATTTATGACGAAATTTGATTTTTTACATTTTTGTATTAGCTATGTTACATAGTTGCATAGTTAGTATGGCTGAAAAAAGACCAAAGTCCATCCAGTTCAACCAAAAAAAAAAAGTTACAATCCTATACTTACAGTTGAAGGAGCATGTTTTGTAGCAAAAAGTCAAAAATATTGTTTTTTTTTTTAAATTGTCGGTCTTTTATTATTTATAAAGCATAAAAAAAAACACAGAGGTGATCAAATACCACCGAAAGAAAGCTCTATTTATGGGAAAAAAGGACATACATTTCATTTATGTACAGCGTTGCATGACTGCACAATTGTCAGTTAAACTAACACAGGGCCGTATTGCAAAAAATGGCCTGGTCAGGAAGGGGAGTAAATCCTATGGAGTGCAAGTGGTTAAAATTTTTTTTTTACATTTCTCCAGTCACTTCCTGATTTCCAGACCTAGGTAAATTATGTCATGCATCCCAGGAGTCTTCAGGGGGGAGGAGGGGTTTTCCCAGCTAAGCACACCCCCTGCCTGCATACCTGAGCTAAGGGAAGAGGATTCCAGGAAGCAAATGATACATGAATCATCTACCCTTACTCAAGATGGTCACAGCCAGAAATGCTAGAAGGTGTTGTTTAAAGTGATTTCTCAGCAAAATAAAGCATGGAGACATAGATGGATGGGGTAAGCTAAGCACACCCCCTGCCTGCATACCTGAGCTAAGGGAAGAGGATTCCAGGAAGCAAATGATACATGAATCATCTTCCTTTACTCCAGATGGTCACAGCCAGAAATGCTAGAAGGTGTTGTTTAAAGTGATTTCTCAGCAAAATAAAGCATGGAGACATAGATGGATGGGGTAGTTTGCTTTGGAAAAAAAATAGCTTTTTTGTTGCTCAGATACAGTGTAGTTCTGCTATAATGTTATATTGTAGTCTTAAATGTGCACATTGACATACTTTGTGGACACTACAAATTTTATGTCAGTTTAGGCATTATTTGTCTGAGTTTATGCTGATTTATTGACTAGACTTATTGACTAATCAAACTGGATTTGCTATCCATGAAAGTCGTTTGCAGTGTTCATATAAAATGGAGTATGTTAAACATAAGTCATTTAGGGTTCTCCTACGGGCAGTTCTGTGCACATCTACCTGCCAAGCATTCTGTGGCACTTGTATGGATTTATTTTGCATAGATTTTTTTTGTACCTAAACTTGTGCTAAGACTAATTCCAGTGATACTCTCCAACTCAGTCATATTTTCCAATATCATAAGTAAATCCAGTTGTTTTCCACAATGTCTTGCATTTCACACAGGATGCAATTAAACTGTTGGCTCGCTTGGACTTTTGATTTGCTCATCTGCTAACACAGTATAGGAAAGTAACTCTTAAAACAACAAAGTAATAAAAAAAAGCCGCAAGCAAGCCAACAGTGAGCATTTCAAAGGGTTACTAACTAGTAATTGTAGTGTAGTAACTTAATATATGCCCACTGTAGCCACAAATCTTTTACTGGGTCAGGTAAGTAGTAGTTGTACAAAATTTGCTGATGTGCATTTCTAAACAAATATGAAATTTTACCAAGCTATCAATTTACTCAGATTATTTTACAACACCAGTATTATTTTATCAAATGTCAGGTTTCAAGTTTTGCTGTTTTCATGATTGGATATTCTGAAACATTGAGGTCAGGCAATATTTTCATTATATTATGTTTTTTGCTAAATATTGTGTTTGAAAATTATGTTTTAAATTCACCACACTCTTTATTGCATTGCTCAGTTAGCTTTACTGCATGAACATTATATTATTAATTATTTTATGTTATTTTAAAGTTGGTTATTAATTTGAAAGTTGCATAAAAATTATCACAAAAACTTTTGCTCCTTTTTCTTCTGTTTGGCAGTTTGTTTGCTTTGTTTTTCTACTTGCCATGGAGAAACAAAACAGGAAATGAATGGGATCTCTCTAAATAAAGGAAAAATTCCCTCTAACATGGTCCTATCTCAACTAGTGCATCTTCACCCTTCTCACTTTTCTACATGCTTTCATGGCTGTAAGGCCCTAGATAATATATAACACAGTAGAGGAAGATGAAAGAAAGAGCGCACAAACCTTGCGCATTACCTCAATAAATAGTAACTAATTTTATTAATAAGGAAATATACTCACAAAATGATTGTATAACAGGCATAAGTAACCATAATCCAAACAGGGTTACAGGTAAATCAAAAAAGGGGGGGTGAAGGCTAACGCGTTTCGAAGGGTGCTCCCTTCTTCATCAGAGCTGGGTTTGGCAGATAGAAACTTCAGTATGGCAGAGTTCCCATGGCAAGGAGATATTCAGCCGCTGAGTGTCAGTATTACAGCAGTATTATTATACAGAACTTACATATTTAAAGACTCAGTGTTAACAGAAACGATGTCCTTGATGTTTAATTGTGTAATAGTTATATTAATTTACTTGTTTACATTATTGCTTACACTTTGCAATGACTGAATTTTGAAAACTCAATAAAAACCTATTGAAAGTTAAGCATTCCCCCTTAGACCATTTTCACTGGAGCAGGGTATTGCAAGAATATTGCTTGTTTCAATAACAGTGGATTTCCCATCATGTGCAGTCCCTGTGATGATGGTGAAAAAGACAAATACAGAGAGTGAACCTCCCCAATGGAATCTCCCCTATGATGGCACAGACCGCAATGAAAATGAGTTCTAATCCTACTCACATTATTTCATAAATTGGGAAATAAAGGTTTTGGGTATACACACACTTCAAATTTGAACTTCATCCAAAACATTTTTGCAGTTTTGGATAGAGGGGTGAAGATTTTTCCTTTTTTTTTAATGTCCTTGTCTCTGTATGGAACCATTTAGAGTAGGGAGAGATGGGTGATGAGTCACTCCTCTGACTCATTCAGCTGAGTATGTACTTTGATCTTCAGCTATCCAGTTCTTTAAATGGAAAACTTTTTTAAGTAAAGCATCTAAGCTTGTGTCTCATCATTTTTTACATATTCTTAATTTGTGACTCTGATCATCATAAATAATGAAAGAAAATATATACCATAACGCTATCCATTCCTTTTAAGAAGAGCATTTTTTTCATAGTTTCAAGTTTAGCTTGGTTTGAACAAATATTCACAATGCACTAATCATTTCTAAAATTTAGTAAAAAAAAAAAAATTATAATAATAATTTACAGATGGTAGTATATAAATTGCCACTGAGATTATAAAAGGGTTATCTATCAGTGGAAAAACTGCTGACACTTTTTGGTCCAGTCTACAACTGTCAAAATGTTGGAAATATGTCGAAAACTTATTTCACAACCTCCTAAAATGCAGCCAACTTCTAACAGCAGACTTTAGAGCTTTATTTGATTTTATTTGTAAAGCAAGGTCCTACCATCAGCATATTCTGCTGATAGCTTGTTTGGCTTCTCCAGGAGGCAGGAACAACATGGTCCTCCACATTTAGCTGAAGTCATCAATGTATTACCAATGTACTACAAATGTACAACCAAATGTACAAATGTACAACTCAAAAAAAGTAAAGGAACACTTTTTAACCACTTCCCGCCTGGCCTATGGCCGAATTGCGGCTGACAAAAACCCTCACCTTTCTGGGTGGATGCCATATGGCATCCGTTCGGGCATGCACAGTTTGCGCGCCTACAGAGCCATGCAGTGGCACGATCTGTCACCGGCCGTGTACCTTGGACATGGCCGATGACAGATCTGAGTACCAGCCCCGTTGCCGGTACCATGTGACCTGCTGTGACCAATCACAGCAGGTCACATGACAGTTGTATACAATGGATGGCTTCATTCATGCCATCCATTGTATACTAGTGTGTCTAGCTGTGAATGGTCACAGCAATCACATGCACAAGCTGGGCCAATCACACCTCAGCTGTGTTATGTGATTCGCTGTGGCCAAATCACAGCTAAGCACAAAAAAAAAAGCCCTGAATGAATCGATGTCATTCAGGTAAATGTTTGCTTATAGCAAAGTAATTCTTTGCTATAAGCAAATTGTGTAAAAAAAAAAAAAAAATACTGATCACTTCCCCAAAGTAGTACAATGTTACTATGGTAACATTATACTACTTTGGTCATAGTGAAATATGAAAAAAAATCTTAAAAAAAAGAAAAGTATCACAGCCACGCCAGTTATATGATGATGCTTTACTGCACTGGTGACAGTATGTAAAAAAAAAAAAAAATAGTGAAAATAATTTTTTCATTTTCCGAAAAATTGTGACAAAAAAAGTACAACTTCAAAAAACTCGCCATGCCTCTTATGAAGTACGTCGGACTGTCTACTTTGCAAAAAGGGGTCATTTGGAGGATATCTGTACTGTCCTGACATTCTTGGACCTCAAGAAATTAGATTGGCTGTCAGTACTTCAGGATTGATCAATATTCAGATATATCCCATAGTTTGTGAACTCTATAACTTTCCTACAAACTAAAAAATACATCCTAATTTGGGTTATTTTCACCAAAGACATCTTGGCCTAAATTTATGAAGAATGGTTATTTATTTGCAAACCTTTATAACATAAACAAATAATGTTATTTAGCAAAAAATAAGAACCCCAGTGGTGATTAAATACCACCAAAAGAAAGCTCTAGTTGTGTGAAGAAAATGATAAAATTTTAGTTTGGGTACAATGTTGTATGACCGCGCAATTGTCATTCAAAGTGTGAGAGCGCTGAAACCTGAAAAATGGCCTGGGCAGGAAGGGGGTAAAAGTGCCCGGTATGGAAGTGGTTAATCAGAGTATAGCATCAAGTCAATTAAACTCCTGGGATATTGATCTAGTAAGTTAAGTAGCAGAGGGGGTTTTAATCAGTTTCAGCTGCTTTGGTGTTAATGAAATTAACAACAGGTGCACTAGATGGACAACAATAAGATGACTTCCAAAACAAGAATGGTTTACAGGTGGATGCCACTCAAATTTTTTTCCCTACTCCTCTTTTCACTAGTTTTGCATTTGGCTAGGGTCAGTTTCACTACTGGTAACATGACTAGATACCTGGTCCCTACAGAGGTTGCACAGGCAGTCCAACCCCTCCAGGATGGCACATCAATACGGGCAATTGCCAGAAGGTTTGCTGTGTCTTCCAGCACAGTCTCAAGAGCATGGAGGAGATTCCAGGAGACAGGCAGTTACTCTAGGAGAATTGTACAGGGCCGAAGAAGGTCCTTAACCCATCAGCAGGACTGGTATCTGCTCCTTTGTGCAAGGAGGAACAGGATGAGCACTGCCAGAGCCCTACAAAATGACCTCCAGCAGGCCATTGGTGTGAATGTCTCTGACCAAATAATCAGAAACAGTCTTCATGAGGGTGGCCTGAGGGCCCGTCGTCCTCTAGTGAGCCCTGTGCTCACTGCCCAGCACCATAGAGCTTGATTGGCATTTTCCATTGAACACCAAAATTGGCAGGTCCGCCACTGGCGCCCTGTGCTTTTCACAGATGAGAGTAGGTTCACCCTGAGCACAGGTGACAGACGTGAAAGGGTCTGGAGAAGCCATGGAGAATGTTATGCTGCTGTTCAGCATGACCGTTTTGTTGTTGGGTCAGTGATGGTCTGGGGAGACATATCCATGGAGGGATGCACAGACCTCTACAGGCTAGACAATGGCACCCTGACTGCCATTAGGTATCAGGATGAAATCCTTGGACCCATTGTCAGACCCTATGTTGGTGCAATGGGTCCTGGGTTTATCCTGGTGCACGACAATGCCCGGCCTCATGTGGTGAGAGTATGAAGGAAGTTCTTGGAGGATGAAGGAATTGATACCATTGACTGGCATGATCTAAATCCAATAGAACACCTGGGATATCATGTGTCGGTCCATCTGACCCCACCAGGTTGCACCTCAGACTGTTTAGGAGATCAGTGATGCCCTGGTTCAAATCTTGGAGGAAATACCCCAGGACACTATCTGTCGTCTCATAGGGATCATGCCCCGACATTGTTAGGCATGCATACAAGCACGTGGGGGCCATACAAAGCACCAGTGTGAGTTGTTGCAATTAAATTTCAGTAAAATGGACTAGTCTGCTGCATAATTTTTTCACTTTGATTTTTGGGGTGTCTTTGAATTCAGTCCTCTGTAGGTTGATAATTTTCATTTCCATCAAACGATAGGGCGTCCTTACATTTCTAACACATTACCCAGTCCATATCCGTATAGATATCCAGCATCATATTTTTCCCCATTGAGATCTGATGTGTTTTCAAAGTGTTCCTTTAATTATTTTAATTTTTTGTAATACCAATGTACTCATCATCATTGTGACAGCCTATGATAAAATGTGACTAAACATTTTAAGGATGTTTTGGATAGAGTGGGGAAAAGGTAACAACCTTGTTAGAATTTTATTGCTGTATGTGTCCCTGCTACAAAGATACAGCATATCCTTTTTAAATGTCTTGGTGACCATTGTCACTAGTCTTGAAAGTGAGAGGAAAATCAAAATGTTGAGTTGTTACAGAACAGAAATAGAGGTAAATATTCCAATGAGGAATTGTTCACTGTGACAACTGTCTAAGGGGATTTTCCTTACGTTTTTGGCTATAAATACATTTTAACTATACCATAGGATGTTCAGGAAAGGTGTGTGGATATATGTTCCAGAAGAGGCCTGTGTATATGTGGTTTGTGTATTCCAGGAGACATTTTTCTGTTTTTTTCCCTTAAGGTAAGTTTTGACCCTCACATCGCTGTACATACTGCTAGCTAAGGGCTCTATTACGCTATGGAAGGGGAAATTTTCAAGCCCATCTTTATTTTATTTATTTTATTCTCCAAACATCTTATTTTGCCGCAGGATGGATGATGCATGTGTGCTAGTTGTTGGTTGTGCTTGGTTGTATTGGTTGTGCTAGAGTGTTTGGTTGTGCTCCCAATAGCAAGTAATCCTGTTGCTTGTTTGGTCTGGTAGTTGCTTGCAAAAAGATCTACATGACAGGTGGGCAACCTGACCTAACATTTCAACCTTTTACTTCTGATGTAGCTTCAAGGAATGCCATGCACAAATCTTTCTATACAGACCATGGAATATTTGTTTTATCAGGTAAGTTTATTAATTTTGTACAAACAAAACAAATAACATATGAATTCGGCACTTTTTACATCATAGGACAAATCATAGAGAGGTTACAGATTGTCATTTGTTAATCAAAGGAGTTACATGATTCAAAGCATGTAAAAAAACTTGCACATCCAAAGGGGAATAAAGTATATCCAGCTTCCAGAAGACTCTTCAGTATAGAAGGTACAAAGGAAGTAATATCATTTGGGGGGGGGAATAGAGAAAAAAGGCACAGCAAGGTTCATATACAATATAATGGGACAGTTACTACAGTGGAGGACATATCTCTAGGCATACACTGTTAACCACTGCAGCGCCACCCAGCTTGCCCGAACCTTATGTTTTGGGGGCAATTCTGGCCAGTATAAAGGGACAATCCTTATTAATAGCGGTTTGCCATGTTTTACAGTAGGTAGAGTACAAAGTTTCCATTTAGGTAGAATCTCACATCTAGCATAAAATGTAGCATAGAAAATAAACAGTTTGGGATGACAGGAAGTGTTACTATTGTCATTAATACCCAGAAGCTTTATTAATAACCAGAATCTGTATTAAAAGCTTCTCACATTGTTGATAGTGCCTGGCACCTACCAGCAAAAAGAATGGAGGTAAATAGAGGTCCACACTATGTAAATAAAGTATCCAGGTGCTGTATGACACCTGTGACACAACATCCCAACATTTGGTTCGGATTTAGTTGTAGCGTAGTGTAATAGGCTTTATGTAGAAATTTAAGTTGTATGAAACTGTCCCTAGTAGAGATAACAAGAGGAAGGTATTGGTCAAGGCTTTTAGACCACTCTTCGTCTGTAAGTTTAGGGATGTCTTTCTTCCATCTCTAGAAGATACAAATAAACCTCAAAGTGTTTTTGCTCCAGACTTCAGGTTTGTTAATTTTATCTGTAATCAAGACAGTTTAATTAGTGTCCAAAGCTAAGGTGATGAGGTTATGAAATTAGGCCTGAATTGCATATCTTAACTACAGGGACTGGAGAAACATCCAGTCAGATAAATGGAAGCAGGTTTTAGGGCTATCAAACTTTTGCAATGTGGCATCCGGCATAACATGTTCTAACATTTTAATTCCAAATCTTGTGCAAATTTGGAGATCTGGAGTGTTTCATAGATGAGGGAAGGAAGGTTGCCGCATAAAGGGGTTTATCATGTGAAGATATTAAGGACCATGTATGTTTCCCTCACCTTTTTCCAAACCATGAGAGTATAAGCAGGTTGCCTACTGTTGGTATTTATTTATGGCTGCCCTAGCAAGGGGGAAGGGGTTAATGTATTTACTGCATTCCCCAGACTAAGTTTGCAGGCTTTTTTGGGTCTGGCCCACTTGTCCTGTGTGATTATAAAAAGGAGAGGGGATCGGATCCCCAGGAGGCTCCTGCTGAATTCTACTTTGGAACCACATTAATTCGATCATGTAGAGAGTCTGCTGGTACTTGCAGTCTGCTCTGAAGACACCAACTTACTAGGACACAATCGTCATGGACCACTACCACTCTGGACTTGCCACTGTTGGACTATGCAGGTATGCTGGGGCAGCCATAGTTAGAGTTAGAAAGTTAGAAAAGGACTAATTGCCTATTTAAGCTGTTATGCTGAAGTTTTCTCAGTAAATCCTTTGAAATGTTGTCCAGCCTGGTCTGGAATTATAATAAAGGGGTGTATGAAAGTAACTGGCACACTACACACGGGCATCCGAGATTTGAGTCAGTTAAAGCACATTGAGGTATGAAGTCAGTCTCTTTAAGCATTAACATGATGAGGAAGAGAAGCAAGTAGTTGCCAAGAATAACAAGATTAGTAACCAGTATAAGCAGCCTGTCATGAAGCATGGTACCAATGCTAGGTGAGGTATCCTCTGGTAGCAAGGGCATCACTTCTTTGGGCTCCCTCCCCATTGGTCTGTCTCCCATACCAACAGGAGCAGAGCAGCTTCGCAGAGAACATTGGCATAGCCACCAGGTATGGGAGAGCAAGAAGAACAAAGTGCATTCATGAGGTCCGCGCTGTGTGTGATATTCTGTCACTGGGAGTGAGGTGACAGAGGTATGCTTGATGGGTGGAGTAGGCAAGGGCTCAGTGTGTCCCTCCTAATTGCCATCAGTTACAGTCAAGGTGTGCATTGACTCGGGACCAGAAGGCTATCTGGAATCCAGATTATTCACTCAGAGTACATGGTGTACAGCCTATCTTTAAGGTTGCCTTTCCCTGACAGCAGTCCCCGCCTTGTCCTAGGGCTTTGATGAGCACAACACAGCAAAGGTACCCCATGTGCAGGGCAAATTACCCTGTCCACTGTGTCTAGCATGGCCCAGAAAAACCCACCTCGGGGTAGGACTCTTATGTCACACTACATTTTGGAGCTCAGTGAGGGAGGCATGAAGAAAGGCCCACCTACCCCTACAATTCATAGGTGAGGGAAAAAAAGGGGTTTATCAGGAGAAGATAATAGGGACCATGTATGTTTCTCGCCTTTTTCCAAACTGTGAGAGTGTGTTTTATTAGGGTGGTGATGGCAGGGTTGGAGCTAGGCTCCAGATAAACTAGATTACTGAGTTCTTAGTAGGATCCTAGGATAGCCTTCTCGTGTGTTACCACTGGATTTTCAGCCGGATGGGCAAATCACCAGCAAACTTAACTAATAATGCAGTCTAGTAGTACTTTTGGAAAGAAAAGAGTGTCTGGTATTCCCTGAACAAGGCAATTATAGAATATTTACACACATAAATAAACTTATTACTGACATGGGCAGTTCAGACTGAGCATATAATGCAAAAATCATTTAAAAAGGCTGTCTGTGCCCGCTTCCATACTGCATCTTCTCTTTTTATTTCTTCTTCTGCTGCCCATTGAGAAGTCTGGATGGCTCTTACCCACTCTCTTCTGCCTTCTCTTTCTCACGGTGTTCCTTCTCATGCCCCGGAGCACCCTTTCTTTTCTCACCCCTTTTCCCCTTCTCCACCCCCCACCCCCCCCCCCCCCATTGTCTCCCATTAGATGAGGCAAGTTTAGGCTGTAGCCTTTTTTGCCACTGAACCAGGAAAAATGTCTAGTCATGGGGGGAGGACTGCTTTTCTTTTTTTTCTTTGTAGTCGTAATGTGCTTGTTAGTATTCTCGGTTAAAACCATGACTCCTACATGCTACCAGCTCATGTTTGATGGAGTGTAACCACTTTACTTGCTTCCAATGCTCTTTGTACACTGATTTCAACTGTGTTTGTCTGCTTTGTATCTCCTTTCTACGAAAAACAAAAACTCAATAAAACACTTTGTAAAAAAAAAAGATCTGTAGTAAAAGGCACATGTTTTGATTAATAGATCTCTCTCTATCCATTCAGTCGTATCCAACACTTGGCAATTGCATGGACCGTCACTTGTAAGCGACTTTTTCCATGAATTCTCTTAGCAATTATTTTACAGGGTAGGTTGCCAGGTCTTTCCCAAACCCCTACCATGCAGGAGATCCTGCATGGCCAGGGATGAAACTAGGGCAATTTAAACAGACCAGCATGTCTTTGGAGTGTGGGAGGAAACCAGAGTACCCGGAGGAAATCCACGCAAGCACAGGGAGAACATGCAAACTCCATGCAGGAGGCGCCATGGTTGGGAATTGAACCCATGACCCATTTATGGTACGGCAGACGTACTAACCACTAAGCCACTGTGCCGCCCGATCAATAGATAAAGGAAGCTAAATTATATGGTAATCTCAATCTGTGGTAATCTCATTGTTAGCTACTTCCTGAGCCTTCCTATTGGTTGTTTAATATGTTGAGCGGACTGTATGACCATTACTGAGGCTTGGGAGTGGAGGCCATTGTAGATGTGAAAAAGAAATCAGAAACAGTAA
Organism: Staurois parvus; assembly: GCF_062004578.1. Lineage (NCBI taxonomy): Eukaryota > Metazoa > Chordata > Amphibia > Anura > Ranidae > Staurois > Staurois parvus. Next base: position 3,879,976 of record NW_028318150.1, on the reverse strand, counting down.
TAATGCTGCCTGTATCTTTGGTGATCTCGCTGTTATCAAAATTTTGTATGGTTTTAGCACACCTGCACCATGGAAAGTCCTTATTCTGTATGTTTCACCCTCACTTTGCATAATGAATTAACAAAAATAGAAAAAGAAAACTTTACTGCACACACAGAAATGTGGGCAGTATGGCATACTGAACACAGTCTATTAAAGTGTTGGACCTTCTAGGGGTGCTAGAAAGGTACATTTATTTTAGCTCACAAAAGTAACTGAAGTGGGTTTACTATAGGTCAGGCTGGAGGACTCTATAAGTCAAATCCTTGAAACCTCACCCAGGTTCTGGAGTCATTCAGAAGATTCTAGAAGCTGGTGCGTGGATGGGAGGAGACCAAAATCTGCATAGTCATGGGAGTCTGACCAGTCCCAAGCAAGAGGCCTGTCAGTGTGGTAGATGGGCCCATAAATATGAGAGAGCCTAGCCAGCAGAGGGAGCCTGGTGATCGGGTGAAAGTTGGAGTGCTGAGGAGTGTAAGGCCTAGGAAGGGGAACCCTTCCTTCAGGCTTGAGCTGGGGAGGAAGGAAGGAGAAGGAGCTAGAAAGAGGGAACTTCACTACAATTCTTATCCAGGAAGCATCCTGCCCAGCATGGGAAGACCAGCACAGCTATAAGACCTGAACAAAGCAGTCTTGATCAAAGCATCAGGATACAAGGGACAGAGTGAGTACCTCTACACTCCCAGGGCCTATAAGGGAGATGGCTGCCAAATGCAATATCCAGCATGCTATCACAGGGACAGTGTCACAGCTAATCTAATCCCTTGCTCTGGGATATTTATCCAAAGCAGCCAGGTAGGCTGGCATTTTCTCATTAAGTACTGGGACTTCGTGAGAGTTAACATAAGGGGACCTGGTGCTCTTTAAAGTAACTGATCTTTAAAGGGACTGATACCACTCCTGCTGGAGTAATGTCCAGGATCCATTTTTTGTACATAAATGCAGGAAGTTTGTCCTCAGACTGTTCTTTCTTGTCAAGTTTGGCATCCCATAACCCCTAATCCCTATTGAAGTTGTTTCCCCTAAATAAAGCAACAAAAACAAGCCCATGGACTGGATTTTTGACTATGTGTTTGCCAGAAATACATGTTGCCTGGCTGTGCAGAAAATAGGGGCACCCAAAATTCAGCTGCTCTTTAGGGGTTAGTGTTACAAAAGAATTTGTAGAAATAACAGTTCATGTTGTTAGGGAACCTTTCACATATGTGCGGTACTTTTCTGCACACGTGCTGTATATGCCATATGTTAACATGCTTTACATTAGGGCAGCCCATTAATTTTGATTGCACTTAAATCTGGGCAAGCACCATTTTGGTTTCCGTTTATGTGCTTCAACTTGCTTGCACTGAGAAGCGTTTGCAAGGTTGTTGGAGTGCAATCCATTTGAATGGAATCACAATGGACTGCCAAATGGACCTTGCAGTAATGTATAGTAAAGCGTATGTTTTAATGTGTGCCGCAACAATGTACAATTTAATCCAGTCTAACAGCAGCCACTATAATAGTACTTTTCATCTTTCATTTTAGACACTTTGATAATACTGTCCCCCATTTGAAGATCTTTTCCATAAAATAACTTAAATTTTAGTTTACTTTTCTAACTATAATGTCAACAACCGGTGCAGGTTTCTTGGTTCAAACTGTAAATGACTCTAGCCAAACCACTGAGTGAATTTGTAAATAACCATCCATATAACATGACCACATAAATTAAATTCAGTATAAATATTTATCTCTATGGCATATTTTCCCCTTCCCAGAGCTTCTTAATAGATTTAATTTTTTACATTATTAAACTGTTCTCTGATGGAGAATACATTTTGATGGTTGTCATGGTTCATTTTATGCTTTACCTCTATTCTTATGAGTGTTAATATGCAATAAAAGTAACTTCAACTCCCATTTCCAGATGGCATTAATACATACATGACTTAATCACTGTTTTAAGGATAAATTCTGCAGCTGAAACCAGTACTGCTATAGCAACCTTACTGCCAATTCATCTGTCTTCCAGGACTGTGTGCTGAAACATTGAGCATAACATAATGTTCCGGCAGTGTTGTCCTCTACCTAATCTGTTCTCAGGGTCTGGGCAATGTGATTGATTACTTTGAAATTGGCTATAACTGCAGCACTGCATTACCAGTATTTCTCTTATTTTCCAACTTTTTGGGTAGCTAAAGTATGGCTTTAACAAATCATTGTTTTATAATGAGCCAGAACACAACTTATCTGTGTATCAGTTTAACAAGGTAGAAACTTTAAACATCAATTAAACTTTCCCCAGATCATTACAGCGCCCTTTAAATGAAGTACATGTAGTACTCTGTCCCATAATGCTAGGTGCTTCCTAACCCTAGCTATGAGGTTAGACCGCGGACCCTTCTTCTCCCCCTGCAGCCATCCAGCAAAAAGGAATGCAGAGTGAGCAGGGGAAGTCAGCTTCCATTCCTTCTGCTTCTTCTTGCCACCCCTTGTCTCCGGAAAGTGCATACAGCCCAGAGAAGCATCCCTCTTCTTCCTATCAATGTTTTCAGATGGCTACACCTAGGGCTATGCTTGCCATACATTATACAATTTTCTTGTACTATTTTCCATCAGATTTATCAAAACCATATATGAGGTCAAACCTAAACATTTTCAATTTGTATGCAATCAGGCAGGCCCTTGCACTGCATAGTTGAATGTAAATCTAAAGAATAAGAAAATTGTATAATGTATGGCCAGCATTAGGAAACACCTAGCAATATGGGACAAAGAACTACATGGGGACAGAACAATGAAACAAAAATGTAATGGTAGCTCCTCATTTGGCAGAGGTAGATTAGAATTGCACTACATCCTCTTAAAACAGCAAAGATATGTAGTGCCTCATTTACTAAAATTGTTATTTACACTTGTGTATTTATTTTTGCCTTTTGTTGACTGATGATTTTACCTACTTTCCCTCTGGAGATTTACCCCCTTCATGACAAGGTCATTTTTTTGCTATTCGGCACTGTGCTATTTCAACTGGTCATGCGACGCTGTACCCAAATGTAATTTGTGTCCTTTTTTTTACACAAAAAGAGCTTTCTTTTGGTGATATTTGGGTTTTTTTGGGTTTTTTATTTTTTGTGATATAAACAAAAAAATACCAAAAATGTGGGAATAAAACATTTTCTACTTTCTATTATAAAATATATCCAATGAACTCAAATTTAGTCATAAATTTAAGCCAAAATGTATTCTGCTACATGTGTTTGGTAAAAAAAATACCAATAGGTGTATATTCATTGGTTTGTGTGAAAGTTATAGCGTCTACAAACTTTGATATAGATACTGGAATTTACGCAAGTTTTACTTTCTGACTGTCTATCACATTTCTTGAGGTGATAAAATGCCAGGGTAGTACAAACCCCCACCCCAAATTACCCCTTACCAAATTACCAGAAAGTAGACACCCTAAGCTATTTGCTGAGAGGTGTGTTAAGTCCATGGAAGATTTTTTTTCCCACAAGTTTTTGGAAAATGATAAAAAAACATTTTCACACAAAGTAGTTACTTAAATGATATATTGCTCACACAAGCCATGGGTATATGTGGAATTACACCCCAAAATATATCCTGCTCCTTCTTCTGAGTATGGGGATACCACATGTGTGAGTCTTTTTGGCAGCCTAGCCGCATACAGGAGCCTGAAATCCAATGGCCACTTTGAATGCCTGATGGTGAGTACCTTTAAATTCCTCATTTCGCTTCCTCACTACCTATCACAGTTTCAGAGGCTCTGAAATGCCAGTATAGCACCCTCCTTCCCAAATTACCCCTTTTTGGAAAGTAGATAATAAGAGACATGGTGAATATTTTGCAGATCTAATTTTTTGTCACAAGGTTTTGAAAAATAAAAAAAGAATACATTTTCATTATCTTTTTTTCATTTTCAAATAGTTGTACTATTTTGGCATTTCAGGGCCTCTGAAACTGTGACAGGTAGTTAGGAAGCGTAATGAGGAAATAAAGCCCTTTAACCACTTGCCTACCGACCACTTATACCCCCTTCTTTACCAGGCCAATTTTCAGCTTTCAGCGCTGTCACACTTTGATTGACAATTGCGCGGTAATGCAAGATTGTACCCATATGAAATTTTTGTAATTTTTTTATCACAAATAGAGCTTTCTTTTGGTGGTATTTAATCGCCGCTGGGCGCTTTACTTTTTGCGCTATAAACAAAAAATTGCAAAAAATTAAAAAAAAAAATTTCTTTGTTTCTATTCCAAAATTTTTCAAACAGGTAATTTTTCTCCTTCACTGATGTGCGTTGATGAGGCAGCACTGATGGGCACTGATAAGCGGCACTGGTGGGCACTGATAGGCAGCACTAATGAGGTGGCACGGATAGGAGGCACTGATAGGCAGCACTAATGAGGTGTCACGGATAGGTGGCACTGACTGGCATCACTGCTGGGCACTGACTGGCGGCACTGCTAGGCATTGACTGGGGCAACTGCTGGGCACTGACTGGCACAACCGCTGGGCACTGACTGGCAGCACTGCTGGGCTGCACTGATGGGCACTGGTGGGCACAGGTGGGTGGGCACAGGTGGGTGGCACTGCTGGGCACAGGTAGGTGGCACTTCTGGGCACAGGTGTGTGGCACTGCTGGGTGGCACAGGTGGGTGCACTGCTGGGCACAGGTGGGTGCACTGCTGGGCACAGGTGGGCGGAACTGGTGGGTGGCACTGCTGGGCACCGATCATCAGGGCACTGATCATCAGTGCCGATCCCTGCTCTGACAACTGCCGGTTCTCGGCAGTACTTTCCTCGCGCTCTGACAGCGTGAGGAAAGTGCAGCCGAGAACAGGCAATTGCATTTCCCAGTGATCAGCGTGTCATTGGACACGGCTGATCACGTGGTAAAAGGCCGCTGTGATTGGCCTTTTACCACATCACGTGATCAGCTGTGTCCGTAGAACACAGCGATCATGGAGATCGCCAGGTGCGCAGGAGAGCGTGTTCTGGGAGGACGTCATATGACGCCCTCCCAGAACTGGCCGGTCACAGTGTAGCCGTCACTCGGCTATCTGCGGTCGGCAAGTAGTTAAAAGCCTGAAGGTGCTTATTGGATTTTGGGTTCCTGCACGCAGCCAGACTACCAAAAAGTCTCTCACATGTGGTATCTCCATACGCAGGAGAAGTAGCAGAATGTGTTTTGGGGAGTAATTCCACATATACTCATGACATGTGTGACCAATATATCATTTAAGTGACGTCTTTGTGTAAAAAATAAAAAATATTTTTTGTCATTTTCCAAAAACCTGTGGTAAAAAATAAATTCTTCTATTGACTCAACGTGCCTCTCAGCAAACTGTTTGGGGTGTCTACTTTCCAAAAATGGGTCATTTGGGGAGGGGGAGCTGTGCTTTCCTGGCATTTTATGCCCAACATTAGAAAGTTCTGCTACACATCACCACTTGAAGACGAGGCCTTTCCTGACACTTTGTTGACATGAAAAAAAAAAATCTGTATTTTTTGCTATAAAATTACTTTGAACCCACAAACATTATATGTTTTTTAAAGCACAGGCCCTAGAGAATAAAATGGTGGGAGTTGCAATATTTATGGCCACACAGTACTTGCGCAACGATTTGTCAAACACAAATGTTTTGGAAAAAACACACTTTTTTGAATTTTAATGCACAAAACACAATATATTTCCCAATTTCTTGGTAAAATATAAAAATTTATGTTATGCTAAGTAAATAGATACCAAACATGATATGCTTTAAAAACTGCTCACACCCCATGCAACGGCGGCAAACTACATACATTTTTAATATCCATAGGTGTAACTTTAAAAGCCTTTACAAGCAACCACTTTACATTTACACAGGAGGTCTAGTGCTAGAAAGACTGCCCTTGATCTGACGTTTGTGGTGATATCTCACATGCATGATGCAACTGCTGTTTACATACTAACAGTGGGTCAGCGTTTGAGTACGCCTTTGAGCTCGAGCGTGGGGGGACGGGGTGCTTTAATTTTTTTTTTTTTTTAATGATTGATTTTGTTTTTTATTTTTACACTGTCCCTTTTATTTATTTATTTTTTTCACTTTTTTGTTATCACAGGGAATGTAAATATCCCCTATAATAGCGTCATGACTTGATAAAGCGCATGCGCGCTAAATGTGTTGTCATGGCACCCAGCTTAGATTGCAGTTCAGCTTGGTTCTTGGTGGCCGACTTCTGCTTCCTCCCGTGACCTGTGTTGTCAGTTCTGGTGGTCCCTGGTCCGGTCAGCTTGCTTCCATTGATCAAGGAATCACCTTTGCATTACCAACCACTCCAGCTCGGGGGCATATGCTGCCTAGGTGAGCAGATATTCCATCATGGCCACAACTGGGCATTAATATACTTCTGTTATTGGATGACTATACTGTTCTTTTATCGGAATAAATTTATATCTTTTATTGGAGTACACTGTTGGGTTAAGGCAATTATAAGCCTAAGTCTCTTTAGCACTGTTCCTCTGGACTCCATTTATCACTGCTTTAGCATGGCATCAGCAGCTGAGGACCAATTGGCTTCCAACAATCTTGGATCTTTATTTCATGCAGCCTGTGGACTGAAAGAATTGATGTGGATGAATAAATCTCTTCTAGAAAAAAGTGTGTGGTATGCCTACCATTAGAATATAACACCCTGCACCCACCCACTTATAATGTTGGGCATATATGTAATAAATAAAACAACAAATTCAAATCTGTGCCAAAAAAAATTAAAAATATATTTGCCAAAGCATAGGAGTGACCCACCCATTGACCACCCCAGGCCCCCATGCTTGGGCATATATGTTGTTTTTTTTAACTGAGAATGAAAAATCTCATCCAGCAGTGCTGCACGAATTGACATATATTCTGAGAGCAAGACCTTGTCACTGTTAGACTAAACACATCGGTGCTGCAGTTGAATGGTGTTTCTGTAAAGCAAAGAATGGTTAACAATATAAACAAAGTAACAATAGAAAATTAACTCAATAAAACAACAATTTTTTATTGAAATCTGCTAAAAAAAAAAATTATATATATATGCTGAAGCATAGGAGTGATTCACCCACTGACCAGCCCATTCTTAGGCATATATGTTGTTTTTTTAACTGCAGATGAAAAATCTCATCCAGCAGCGCTGCATGCACTGACGTATATATTCTGAGAACAAGACCCTGTTGCTGTCAGAATAAACAGATCGGTGCTGCAGCTGAATGGTGAAGTGATTCACCCGCTGACCAGCCCATTCTTAGGCATATATGTTGTTTTTTTAACTGCAGATGAAAAATCTCACCCAGCAGCGCTGCACGCACTGGCGTATATATTCTGAGAACAAGACCCTGTTGCTGTCAGAATAAACAGATCGGTGCTGCAGCTGAATGGTGTTCCTGCAAAGAAAACAACAATGGTTAACAAGAACATTAACTCAATAAAACAACAATTAAATGGTGTTCCTGAAAAGGAAACAGCAAGGGTAAACAATAAAACAAAGTAACAATAGAACATTAACTCAATAAAACTACAACTTCTTTTGAAGTTATTCATTTATTTATTTAAAATGTTTTAATTACTTTTTTATGTTGTTTTTTTTTTAACTTGTTTTGTAACTTTGAGGTACAGCCTCTAATTTTAGGGTCTTTCAAAATGTGATAGACAGTTTCCTGACTATCTAACATCTTTCGGGACCCTGTGTGAGAATTGTGAAAATGTGCCCTAGACTGTGCCATGCTGTACGCTATAATAATACTCCACTAGTGTGTGGTAGCAACAGAAACAGTCCATGAGGCAAAGACCAGGTTGGCCAGGACAGGAGGAACAAAAAAGTGGCTGTCGTGTCTTTTTCGGTGTCTGCTACAGACAAGATATCTTCTTTGGGGTGAACTTTGGGTTGGGATGCCAGAGAGGACATCCGAAAATTTGGAAATTGGGACACAGCACCTTCTAGATAGAAAAGGGCCGTGATGATCTCTTCCTGAAATTTTAGGAAGGATTCACTTCATCCAGTTGCTTTGTAAATTACAAAAGCATTATATATAGCTAATTGAAATAAATAAATAGACACCTCTTTGTACCAGTGTCGTACATTGTTGGAAATTAGGTACAGATTCATCATTTGGTCGTTGAAGTCCACCTCTCCCATGTTAAGGATATAGTCGTGGACACAGGGGTTTCTCAACAACGCCAGATGTCGTGCTAATATGGGTCATCGTGTCTGCGTGACTGGAAGACAGGATGAAAACATGCTGTTTGTCTTTCCACTTCACTGCAAGCAATTCATCATTTCTCAAGCAGGCTTTCTCTCCCTTTCTAAGTTGGGTGTTTACAAGCCGTTGGGGGAAGCCTCGGCAATTAGGTTGCACGGTGCCACACGAGCCAATTCAAAGTTTGTACAAATGTCTAAATAGTGGTACGTTTGTGTAGACGTTGTCCACATATAAGTGGTACCAGTTGCAGAACAAGGACTACATTAAGTCCCATACTATCTTGCCACTGCTCCCCATGTGGTCTGGGCAGTTGGGGGGCTCTATTTACATAGTTACAAAGTTAGTCTGGCTGAAAAAAGACAAAAGTCCACCCAGTTCAACCATTAAAAAAAAAAAAGTTATAATCCTACACCCACAGTTGTTCCAGAGGAAGACAAAAAACCCCAGCAAAGCATGATTTAATTTGCTCCTGCAGGGGAAAAACTTTTTTCCTGATCCACGCGAGGCAATCGGATATTCCCTGGATCAACTTTACCTATAAATGTTAGTATTCAGTTATATTCTGTGTATCCAAGAAAGAATCCAGGCCTTTTTTAAAGCAATCCACTGAGCTGGCCAGAACCAACTCTTGACAGAGTCTATTCCACATTTTTACAGCTCTTACTGTGAAGAAACCTTTCCGTGTTTGGAGATTAAACTTCTTTTCCTCCAGGCGTAAAGAGTGCCCCCTTGTCCTCTGTGTTGACCTCAGAGTGAATAGCTCTACACCGAGTTCACTATATGAACCACTGATGTATTTATACATGTTAATCATATCCCCCCTTAATCTCCTCTTCTCAAGAGAGAATACATTCAGTTCCTCTAATCTTTCCTCATAGCTGATCTCCTCCTTGCCTCTTATCAGTTTAGTTGCCCTTCTCTGTACTTTCTGCAGTTCCCCAATGTTCTTTTTGTGAATTGGTGCCCAAAATTGAACTGCATATTCCAGATGAGGTTTTACTAATGATTTCTACAGGGGTAAAATTATATTTCTCTGTCTCTTCCCTCATAAACCTCAAAATTGCATGCATAGCCTGTGGCCCACTCACGCCTATACAGTTTTACCCCAGATCTGGCATGCTTGCTGGGGAGGTACTGTTTGAATGTACGGTGGCCAGTAAAGTGAATGAGGGACTCATCAATGTTTTGCTGGGGCATATGCAATTTGTGCAAATTTCCAAGTGAGGTGGTTTATGAGGGTCAGAGTTTTGTACAGCCAATCATGTTCAGGGTCACCCCAAAGACAACAGAGTGTGTTATCACTGAAATGCAAGAAGTGCATTATCATCACATATATACACCTGGCCATGGCAGCAGAGAACATGGGCATATGATGAATTAGGTCTGTGGACCAATACGACCGCAACTCATTATTTTTTGTAATGCCCATGTTGAGGGTTAGGCTCAAAAATGTTTTACATTCAGAAACCGAGATAGGTTTTCATGCAAGTGGTCTGGCAAGAGCTGAATTTGGGTTAGCAGTGATAAATTGTAGTGTGTATAAATTGCTTTGGCCCACAATCAAATTATAGAAATCTTCTGTAAAAAACAGCTCAAAAAAATCAAGGGGAGTAGTTAAATTGCAGTTTCCACCTGAATTCCGGGGTGGCGAGTGAATGGGAGAAGTACGGGTGCTGCAGAATCTGTGGGCTGCCAATCAAGATTTGCTAGCAGGACACTGTGTTCTACCGAATTGTGTTTGAATTCTTGGTGGCTGCCAGACACTACTTATGCTCGCTACCTCTCCAGTTTGTACTGCACTTATGAAACGTCACCAAGTACTGGTATGAAAAAAAAACAGGATGTACTAGGCCACTGGTGCTCTCCAGTTCACCAAAAAGTGGTGCAGCACCAGTACTGTAGAAAAGAGGAGGCACCAACTGATGCAGTAGATAAGTATGCAATTTAATTACACAGGATAAAAAAACAACTCACAAGAGTAAATATAAAACAGGGCTTATCTGTGAATCCACGGGTCGCTCCTTTCCGTCCTGCAGGAGAAACACCAGCCGCGATCCTAGGAGATCCTGGAGGTGGAAATGGGCACAGGAATGCTGGTAGGTCCAGGAAACTCTGCGCCAACCAGCGTGAAGTGATGTCACCGAAAATGTGGGAGGACCGGATCACAGAGACACACAGGCTACACGATCAGAGCCTCTCGCTCCTTCTAAGGGCCACATACTTATCTATTGCACTTAGTCCGTGCCTCCTTCTTCTCTTTTCTACTGTCAGTTAGAGTTGGCAACACTCTATAGGAAAGCAGCCTCTACCTTCAGTCATTTTTTATGGACCCTCTGGATCATGGCTCTTTAGCGCCCCTACGGCAATGTGCTGATTATGATTGACTCATTTATATTCTATATAACACAGTTCTGTGTGCCAGTATTATATTGTCTTCTGCCCTAGTACTGGCACTCTGCTGCATATGAGACAAGTCATGTGTTCCTAGTACTTCGGCTTCATGGGGCTGAGTATGCCTGATCTTAACAGGGCCCTCTTTTCCATTGTCTGAGCTACCTGTCGAGGTGCCGCTGCTTTCTACAGGTTCATATTCGGAAGCAGACTCTGTCTGAGAGGCTTCCCCTTCACTCCTGTCCTGTAGGCCTCTTCACTAGTGTACCTCTTTTGGGACATTTTGGGCCCTAAATTTACAGGTACCTAGTGCAACTCACGGAAAAAGAGCATCTGGCTGTCAGGGACTACTTGAATCGCTACCAATAAAGTTCGCCTGCAACTTTGGAGAAATGTCTAGAAGTAGTGGATAGATCTAAAGTGTAGTTGGTCTATATTCTTGGAGGATCATGGCCAATCCCCAACAGGGGTTCCAAACCCAGAAATAAAGAGCAATGTCCGGGTAAGTCGCTGGTCCTGTAGCTGCTGCCCGTTCACAGTACATTGTGAGTGGGCAGACGGAAAGTGGTTGAACACACCATAAAATAATTTTACAAAATAGAACTTTTCTTACTGAACTTGATTGGGTGTTTTTTTTAATATTTTTTATTTAAAATGTTGGCACAGATACAGGTGCATATACTTAAAAATTACGTATTGTATCAAAGAGCGCCAACATAATATAGATCTCGCAGGGCCCTGAAAATGACAAAAAAAATCAGTAAATCAAATCTTGAGCCACTGTCTAAATAACAGAGACCAACTAGCATAACTAAACACCCTTGATTGGGTGTTTAAAGTGAAAACAAAGCACTTACTCTAGGTTTATATTAGATATTAGAAGGCTGGAAGGCTGAAAATCACTGCTGGGAGAGGGAGCAGGGGAGCAGATATGTTTCTGTGTCTGTTGTGAACGTTGAGGATGAATTGCTGCACAGATCCTGCAGCTACAAAGGTCAGTGAAGGCTTATTATAAATCTCATTTACAGCTAGTTCAGAACATTTACAGTAAATACATGATAGCCGACCACAGGTTCCCTGTAAAGCAAATCCGTTACTCTCCTTTCAGGAAATGCTAGCTGCCAGGCTGCCATGAAGAGTTGATGTACTTAGTACTTTGTAGGTCAAATGACCAACATGCTGAAAGGTCTGACTTCATTTTAATTTATTTATTCTAAATAATCATTAAATCAGTGGATCAGATAGTATTTAATCAGCAGGACAGGCAGGAAACTAGCATTTTCAGGAATCCAGCACTGGCAGCCTACAATTAATGAAACCCCTCCCTTTCCTCCCAGTGTGGCACTTGGCCATTTTTTCTTACATTGGTTTCCAGGAAGAGGTATGGTTTAGGTGACAAACCGGTCTAATATGTTAGCTGTATTACAGTTGAGCTTATTGTGTCTTTTTTTTTTTTACTTTTCTAATAGGTCAGTTGGCTGTAAATTTGGGCCCGATCATCTGGTGACAGTATCAGATCAGGATGCTGTAGCAGTGGACCAAAAAATAGAGATGACTGTGAAGCAAGAATGCTGTATGTGGGTAGAAATGTATACAGACTGTGATTGATTTCTACCTGCTGGCAAAGTGCTTTAGGCGTGTGCAGAATCTAAGCAAACATTTGTATTAGCAGATTGTTTTTTTCTCTACTTATTATAGTCTCTCTAGGCACAGCATGTTTTATATTATTTATGTTTAATTACAGCTCTTCCATACAGGTAAGAGTTAATCAGGTTAATATTTGTATTGCATTAAAATATACCTAAAACATCTGAGGCTTTAAAAGTCTTTTTTTTCACCTGGTGATAAACTCACCAAACTGCTTCTATGGATAAGTGACATTGTTGCCCTAGCCTACTTTCCTAATTTGGACTACAAACACCTCCCCCTCCTTATTTTCTGTATTTGGTAGTTCACAGAATATAGCTTGGAAAGCTAACATTGTCTGTGATTTCAGTTTGGTACACAGGAAGTTAAAGTGGAGCTCCAGTCATTTTTGTGTTTATTAAAAGTCAGCAGCTACAAAAACTGTATCTGCCGACTTTTTATAAACACAAACTCACCTGTCCCAGGGTCCAGCAATGTTCTCACCCGCGCCATCGATTCTCTCCCCGGCGCCGGCATCTCAACTGTGGGCACCAGGCTGTGACAGCTTGTGGCTTCACAGTCGGGTGCACACTGCGCATGTGTGTTTGGTACGGCAGTCTTCTGGGACCTGTGAAGTGTCCCAAAAGACTGTGCGAGGAAGGAGGGGGCCGAACTTCCAGCTCACTTTGCTGCGGTGAACTGAGCTGGAAGTGGGAGCCGGTACCTGTCAAAACCAGGTATCTGCCCCCCCCCCCTTTTTCTCATGTGTGTAATAACACAAGGGAAAAGTTATTGTTATTTATGTAACCTGGACTGTAGTTAACTGCTGTGGAACTTCTTCCTTTGTTGCTGCTGTATTACCCTTCTGCAGTGTGGACAGGGTTAGCCTGGGTTCACACATAAGCGGTGCGATTTGATCAGTTTTGTAGTGTGAATCAGTCAGCACCTGTGGTCTGATTTAATCTGTGATCCATGTTGAACGACAACTCGTTGGTTCTCTCTTTTTCTCCTCCAAAATGGCTTGGTTATACAGGGAAATACTTTTAAACGCAGACTGGCTTCCTGAACATTTGATTCCTATTAAGTGCTATACAATGCAAAATCGGAGCTCACTGCTCAGAACTCACACAGGACTCTTTTGCAAAATGCACTGCAGCTGGACTGCAAATACCTGTATACAGTAAAAACACTTTCATTAGGAACACATTTTCATTCTAATGTCATAAGTATCCATTCTGTGCAAAAAGCAGGCAAAAACGGGTATGTGTGAACCAGGGCTTCCACTGAACATTCATTAATGCAGAAGTGCAGCAGCCATCTTTAACCACGTACCTACTGGGCACTTATACCCCCTTCCTACAATACACATAAGAGCGCTGCCTAAATGTAATAAAACATTATGCATAAATGCAACTCAGCAAAAAAAACTTAATAGTGAGAAATATTGTCCTTAGTGGCAATAATAAGTGCAGGTGCTCACAATGCACACCCGACAATGGATACAAACATAAAATAACCAATAAATAGGCTGTTGCTTCTATACAGGTGAAACCTGCTAAATTCAAATAATACACACAAGAGCACTGCCTATAACATTGTACATAAATGCAACTCAGCAAAAAAAAACTTTATAATGAAAAATAATGTCCTTAGTGCCAATGATAAGTACAGGTGCTTCTTCTCAGAAACAATATGTGATTCGTGCTTTCTGCTCCCCTCCTGTGTGCTCACCAATTCACCAGATATATTGGACTCTCATAATGAAACGAGAGTCATACACACTTTGGTGGGGCATGTGGTAAGGGGCTGCATTGCCTTCCAAGTCAGCGTTCATGCTCTTTTTATTTTGGAGACCAGTGATTGTAATACCAGTGTATGTAATTTTATTCAATAAACAGAATCACACTATTCAGATGCCTTTTTCATTCTTTGCATGCATATATCCTACGTCATGATGGAATTAATGAGGATGATGAGCTTCATTTAAATCAGGAGGACTACAAGACCCAGCAGGATCTCCACACGCCTCACCAAAGCGTGTATGACTCAAATGCAGGGGCGGACTGACCATTTGGAAACTCAGGCACTGCCCGAGGTCAGTTGGGGGCCCCATGAGATGCCCCTGGTACCTTTTTCATAGGCTTTTTTGAGTTTGGGCAAGGACACAGGGGCCCCATGATCCCCTATTGCTCCGGGGCCCCATAAGTTGTCAGTCCGCCCCTGCTCAAATGATCCCATTTTGAGAAGCAAACACCCCAACGTATATTCTGTGAGGCTCTAATGAGTCTTTTGAACATGACGTTTATTTCTAAAGTTTTTGGAATATGCTGGACGAAAATGAAAACATATTTTTTTTTACACAAAGTTGTCCATTTATAAGATATTTCTAACACATAGCATGTAAATACTATAAAATACACCCCAATATACATTCTGCTACCTCTTCTGAGTATGGCAGTACCAAAAGTGTGAGACTTTTCTACAGCCTGGCCATATACAGAGGCCCAACATCCAAATAGCACCTTTAGGTGTTCTAGGGGCAAAAATTACACATCTAATTTCCTGACAACCTATCACATTTTTGAAGGGTTTGGATCACAAGAACAGAAGAAACACCCACAAAATGACCCAATTTTGAAAGCAAACATTCCATTGTATTTTTTGTGAGGCATAATGAGTCTTACGAACATGTCATTTTTTTCCACAAGTTTTTGGAAAATGTGGAAAAAAAATGAAACCCAATTTTTTTTTACACAAAGTTGTTCGTTTTTAAGATATTTCTAACACATAGCTTGTAAATACCACAAAGTACACCCCAAAATACATTCTGCTACTCCTCCTGAGTATTGTGATAGCACACGTGTAAGACTTTTCCACAGCCTGGCCACATAGAGAGGCCCAACATGCAAGGAGCACCATTAGCTGTTCTAGGGATATAAATTACACTTTAAATATCTTGACTACCTATTACAATTTTGAAGACCCTGAAGCACCAGGACAATGGAATTACCCACAAAATGACCCCATTTTGAGAAGCAAACTCTCCAGCCTATATTCTATGATGCATAATGAGTCTTTTGAATATGTCATTTTCTTCCGCAAGTTTTCGGAATATGTGGAAAGAAAATGAAATTTGTTTTACACTAAGTTGTCCATTTATAAGATATTTCTAACACATAGCATGAAAACAAGAAAAAATACACCCCAAAATACATTCTGCTACTCGTCCTGAGTATGGCAATACCACATGTGTGAGACTTACATACAGAAGCCCGACATCCAAGTAGCACCGTCAAGTGTTCTAGGAGCATGAATTACACATCTAATTTTCAGACAACCTATCATTTTTGATAGGTTGTTTTTCTAACACATAGCATGTACATACCAAGAATTACATCCCAAAATACATTCTGCTGAGAAAAGGGTAAGCAAAAGATTATGTGTGGTTTTAGTAGTGCAGTTGTCCACAGAGGAGAGAATTAGTCCAGGCAGCAGGCAGGGATGTGGTCAGTGACATCAAAAGCAATTGTCCTGGCAGCAGACAGGAATATTGTCCATAGTCAGTACAGGCAGCAGGCACAGCTATTGTGAGCACAGCCAAAGCATTGGTCCAGGCAGCAGGCAGAAATGTGATCAGCAGCAGCCAAAGGAACTGTTCAGGCAGAGACATGGTCAGCACAGCCAAAATATCAGTCCTGACAGTAGGCAGGAACATGATTCATGGTACAGGTAGCAGGCAGAGGTGTGGTAAATTAATGCGGCAAGCAGAGGCATGTTGGCATTACGTTGGCATCAGGCAGAAATGTCAGGCTTAGAGCCTCAGTCAGGTAAGACCTGGGAACAGGGGTAGAGGCTTTGTCCCACCCATCTCTTCAAAGTCTCCGGACTAACAGACCCTTTTCCAGGAATTACAAAACCCGGAGAAAACTGAAAACTTAGTTTTCTCCACTCCGAAAAACTATTCTGAAGCTCCTCACATATGTGAGACCCCTGTGTTATCTTGAATCCTACTACTACAGTAGTAGAGCAGAAGATCAGTCAAAGTGGCAGGCAAAAAGTGGTCAATTAACAAGCCAAGATCAGTTCAGATGGCAGGCAGAAATATGGTTGACAGTTCAGATGGCAAGCAGAGGCATCATCAATAAACAGACCAGGGTCAGTTCCAGAGCAGGCAGAGGTATGGTCAGTTTAACCCCACTAGTACCTGGACTTTCTTGAGGTCCTCTATTTCTGGTGGAAGCCACTGCTCTACTAGTGGATGCCACTGCGCTACTTGTGGTAGCCTGCTCCTCATCAGAACGCTTTTGTTTGGTGGGCACACTTTCCTCCTCCTCCGATTCTGTTGCAGACCTACTACTTAAAACAGGCTCGTAATCCAAATCAGAATCAGACACGGAGAGCTCCCTGCTGCTCTCATCAGTCATGGTTAGGATTTGGTTGGCCTCCTCACAGGAAAATCATTTTTTAGACATACTGGGACAAATGTGGCTGCACTGATGGGTGCTGATGAGGCTGCTCTAATGAGGCTGCACTGCTGGAGTGCTGATGAGGCTGCACTGCTGGGTGCTAAAGATGCTGCACTGCTGGATGCTGATGAGACTGCACTGCTGGGTGCTGATGAGGCTGCACTGATGGGTGCTGATGGGGGTGCACTGATGGTGCTCACAAGGGTGCGCTGATGGGGATGCACTGATGGGTGCTGATGTGAAGTGATGAGGCTGCACTGATAAGCTGGCACCGATGTGTACTGATGGGTGCTAATGAGGATCCACTGATAGGATGGCACTGATGTGTACGAATACGTGGCACTGATGTACACTGATAAGCTGCAGTAATTAGGTATCACTGATGTGCATCAATAAGCTGCAGTGATGAGACAGCACTGATGGGCACTGATAAGCTGCAGTGATGAGGCAGCACTGATGGGCACTGATAAGCTGCAGTGATGAAGCAGCACTGATGCGCCCTGATAATCTGCAGTGATAAGGCAACACTGGTGGACACTGATGAGCCCTCACTGATGGGCACTGATGAACCCTCGCTGATGGGCACAGATGGGCACTGATGAGCACCGATATGCACATATGGGCACCAATGAGCACTGATATGCACAGTTGGGCACCGATGAGCACTGATATGCACAGATGGGCACCGGTGTGCACTGATATGCACAGATGAGCACCAATATCCACAGATGGGCATAATGAGCACTGATGTCCACAGATGGGCACCTATGAGCACTGATATGCACAGCTGGGTACTGATGAGCACAGATGGGCACAGATGAGCACTGATGAGCTGCAGTGATAAGGCAGCACTGATGATCCCTCACTGATGGGCACTGATAAGCCCTCGTTGATGGGCACTAATGTGCACAGGTGGGCACCGATGAGTACTTATATGAACAAATGGGCACCGATGAGAACTGATATGCACAGATGGGTACTGATGAGCACCGATATACACAGATGGGCACTTACGAGCACTGATATCCACAGATGGGCACTTACGAGCACTGATATGCACAGCTGGGCACCGATGAGCACTGATATGCACAGATGGGCACAGATGAGAACAGATGGGCACTGATATGCACAGATGGGCACTCACTGGTGGGTACTGATGAGCAGTCACAGTTTAGAAACCAATTCTCTCTCCTTTCCTCACACTCAGTATTGGTGTGAGGAATTTAGAGAGAAAACCCACCCATGACAATTCTGTGTTTACATTTGTGATCACTTGTTATTAAACAGAGCCCTTCACCCCCCTCTATGTGATGCGCTGTGTCTGAGGGACACAGCCATCACTTACAGTTCACAATGCACACCGCTGGGGGGGAAGCACGATCATGGGAGGACATCATATAACGCCCTCCCAGAACTGGCCAGCCGCGGTGAAGCCATCATACGGCTATCACCCGTCAGCAAGTGATTAAGGAGACCACTTTCTAATGGTCATCTATGGAGTGTCTCCAGCGCAGGGGCAGTCATCTTGGCTGGGTCTGTATTGAACTTACAGGACAGTGATTGGCTGATACAACAAAGCAAGGAGAAGTGTGGCCAGCAGGCTGCTGAGGGGAAAGGGGAGAGGACATTCTTAAAGCTGGAGAGGTGTGCAAAAAACTGGGCTGTTGGCTAAACCAAACTCTGCCATAGGAAGAAAAAGAACTGTCTCAGCAGGGTTGAAAGAGAGAGAGATCACATCAACTTCTGTCTGACTGGAACTTGGCTTTTTTATGTGTGAATGTATTGTTGAGGGAGCCTTTCCTGAGCTTTCCTCTGCACAACTAGAATGTCTCCCTACACTAAGTACTGTCCCCATGACAAATGGGTTCCTGTCCCTGTCCAACCACTTGTCCAAAGCGCACCAAAATGACATTGATTCTCTTATTTAAAAAGATTCCCTCACCCAAAATGACTGTCAAGTCTCCAGAGAGTTCTGTGTCCAGTTAGACAACTTCCTTTCTCAAAGCACTAGACAGAATCCCTTAAAGACCAATTCTCTTACGAGACTCCCCTTATCATGCAGCATTGGCACAAGACCACCTACAGGTGGTAAGACTAACTGCACTTGCCTACAAATTGAAGCACAATTTAAATTTCATTTTTCCCAGAGTTGGGCATTGACCTATTTTGTGGACAATTGCTTCCTAAGCCTAAACCCCCCATTAGGTCTGTTTAACGCAAGAGATCAAAAGCAAGGTTTCTACATTTAGGGTCCATTCACACTTATACTTTGCAGTAACACTGAATCCCAAAACACTAAAACAGTAGCAGGCAATGCATCACACCACATCAAGCCAAACATTGTGGTGTGCTGTGTTAGAAAAGATGGTCATGTCTGGTTTTGGCTGCATTAGTAACACACAATTTTGTGACTATGATACCTGTAGAAACCAGTTTTTACTTTTCATCAGCATGAAGAAAAATGAAAAGTTCAGTGGTTCCTATTTTTGCTGCATAAAGCACATTGCTGCTCAAATTATTAAATAAGCTGTATATATTTTGTACATGGAAACACATGGGCTGTAGAGCAAAAAATGAAGAAGACGCCAACAGATTATCAGTAGATCACTCTTATGGGAACTGTTGTGTTGATACATTATATATTTTCTACAAGCTCTGCAAAAGAAGCTTCTAGGATTTCTTTTTTTCTGGGGTATCTTGGAGCAGTCTGTGCACAAGCTAGCCACATGCTGCGGAGGGATTTTTTCTTTATTTAATGATTCAGATTAAGTGCACAGCAGGAAGGTATGCAGGGATATTCAGAGGCTTGTCTTTTTCTTTACTTGATTCCACAAAGCTTCTCAGATACGCAAATTGAATTTTTTGTACATTGCTTTCCAAGATGCCTTGATTTAGAATGGAACTTCTTTGTGTACTCACCCACACTCTCTAAAATGTATTCATTCTTGTGGGCATTGAAAGGCAATCCAAGCCAAATACAAGACAGGCATGGTAATGCATGATATACAGTATGAAAGATATAAAGCTCCATTCTTCACTAGTCTCTACGGAGTCTCTCAACTGAAAATTGAGGGTCAGTAAAACTGCTTTAAGTCATGCTGGAAAAATGTTAATTGTATGCGAAGGACAGATTACGTCCATCCAAACACCTAAGTACATAGTTGAAATATATATGTGATCTGTTCTACCTCTTGTAATGTTTGTAGTTACGTTTTGCTGCTTCTGTAATTCACACTCTTAAGCCAGCCATAGAAGGTTCAGCAGGAACCTGCCGTGATTAGAACCATGTATGTGCAGGCTGAATGTAACCAAGTGATCGATAGATCAACTTGGGTACAACCAGCCTGCCAGAGTTTACATGCGATTATTGCTAGTGGCTGTCATACCCGCTAGCAATAATCACTGTCTTCTCCCAGCAGGGTTGGCTTCCCCCTGCCCACTGCTAGGAGAACACAATGGTTCGGAGGGAGGGATTCCCCTGTCAACACTGTCTGTGGTTGCAGGAAAGAAATTTGCACCGTCTATGGCCTGCCTTACCCAATTTATGTAGCCAGAGGGTGGACTATACACAACCTTCATTACCTCCACTGTAGCCAGTGTATTGTGCTATACGAGAGAATCATCACACTGGTAAGGCTCTTACTGCTTTTTTTCTGCCTCTCTAAAGTCAATGTCCAAACTAAATTAATGATATTTAATTTTCTAAAGCACTATGTATCATAAACAATTGCCATTTTTTTTAATAAAGTACTTGAATAAAGTGTTGTTTGCATATCATTACTATTTCTTATTTAGATGTACTAACGGCAACAATGGCTGTACGGTATTTCTAGGGTGGATTTCCTAATGCTGATTAGTGACTCGTGAACCATGCCTGTTTAATGTGTAGTCTCCATCAGAAACCTGTGTGCAGGGGCGGACTGACCTTTCGAGCACTCGGGTACTGCCCGAGGACCCAGGGTCAGTAGGGGGCCCCATGAAATGCTCCTGGTACCTTTTAAAGGCTTTTTTGGGTGTGCTTTGAGTGTGAGCAAGGACACAGGGGCCCCATGATCCCCTAATGCCCGGGGGCCCCATGAGTTGTCAGTCTGCCCCTGCCTGTGTGGCAGAGTTAGGTGCCATTCACTGGAGCATACTTACTTCGACCCATGTATGGCCATCTTTGGGATCACAAGGTAATATTTTAGCAAGGTATACATTAACATATTAAAGGAAATGGGATTTTATTAATTGGTTTGCAAATACAGTACGTAAAGCGATTGTTATTTTAACCACATCAATACCGGCACTTTTACCCCCTTCCTGCCCAGGCCGATTTTCATGTTTCAGTGCTCTCACACTTTGAATGACAATTGTGCAGTCATGCAACACAGTACCCAAACTAAATTTTTATCATTTTGTTCACATAGCTAGAGCTTTCTTTTGGTGGTATTTAATCACTGCTGGGGTTTTTATTTTTTGCTAAATTAACAAAAATAAACCAAAAATTTAAAAAAAAAAACCCACATTTTTCTTTGTTTCTGTTTTAAAGTTTGCAAATAAATATTTGTTCTTCATATATTTAGGCCAAGATGTATTCTGCTACATTTCTTTGGTGAAAATAAGCCATAGGCCGGGCGGCAACTGGTTAAAAGAAAAAAAAATGTACAAACATATCATACTTACCTGCTCTGTGCAGTGGATTTGCAACCCCGATCCTCCTCTTCTTGGGTCCCCCTCAGGCGCTCCTGGCCCCTCCCTTCTGTTGAGTGTTCCCTACAGCAAGCAGCTTACTATGGGGGCACACAAGCAGGCTCAGTGTCCATTGACACACGGAGCCGTGGTTTGGCCCCAGCCAATGGGGAGGAGTCCCGGGATAGACTCCAGTGCACATTGCTGGATCGAGAGGAGGCTTAGGTGAGTATTGGGGGGGCTGGGGGAGCTGATGAACTGAGGTTGCCCCACGAGCCTAAACAGTCCCTCCAGCACTAAGGGCCCATGCACTGTGCCGTGGTAACATTCTGAATGGCACCCTGATCCACTTTTCAAATGGACTTTAGTTACAATGAAGCAGAACTCGCAGGAGCACCCTAACATATGCTGCAGTGTACTGCCAGAAATGGTGCATGCTGTCTGAAAGGAGTACCATCCATAATGAAGGACACAGTGTTTAAAACATGTCAGCAATGTGCAGTGCAATAATGCCTAATTAGCTCATAGTGCTCATTCCCTGCCTACCCTAATTTATTACTTTCAGCAGGTTATAGGAAATCTGGCAGGTTGCTGAACTCTTCTGAAAATGCCTGGCTGTCATTCTATCCTTCAGTTTTAATACTTTCTAAGTCACTCACCTTGAACATTTATAGAGATAAGGCACTCTGACTTCTCATTTGCTGAATGCTTGTTTGGTTCAGGTCAGTGACTCAGAATTATTGAAGTTAGACACAGTAACGCAACTAATATTTTAGATGTTAAATATTTTGAATCAATACATATGAGGAATAAAGAGTGTTTGCTGTATTGGCTGACATTGCTTTGCTCAAATTTTCAGGCACTGGTACAGCATGAAGTCATGGTAAATATCTCATGCAATGGATTACTCTCCAGAAGGCGTTATATCACCTCATCACCGCCTGTTTTAACCCCTTAAAACCTTGCACTACCACACCACAAGCACATGCATTGCATGCAATTGTGGGGCACCCCCACTCAGTTGAATGGACATCGTTTTTGGCAAGCATCTGCAGCATATATACACAGCCATTCACTGGCTTTGCAGCTTAAGAGGTAGTGGTTGGGGGGAAGTAAAGACAATTCAACAATATGTTTTTATCACCCCCAACCATAAGTGTAACCCTTACTGGAAACATTGAGCTAACTGTATTGCTGCAATCCGAACACAGTTTTCTGAGCTGAATCCTGGAAAGGACAGCACATGGGTTAAAGAAGTTTTATGGTCAAAGCATTCAAGGAGGTAATAGTGCGGGGATCTTTACAAAGTAAGTTTACAACCTTCAAAACCATTCTGATTAATAGGAGTCAGCTATATGGACCACTCATTTAAAGTGGGTCAGGAGAAAATATTGGAGCTGCCAGACCCTTTCTAATAAAAAATGCTAGTTGCCTAGTTGTCTGGCTTCATTACTTCTAAGTCACAAGCATGCTGCAAATGGATGTCAAAATTCTTAATCTCTATATTTGTTGTAAATTAGAGACTCAGAATGCATTGAAGCCAAAGCATAAGCATGAGAGTCAGAAAACTAACATTCTCAAGGGAGATGTCAGCACTGGAAGCCCCCACACTTTTCTCATGACTCATGAGTTACTTTAGGGAATACTGTTCAAAAATGTATTGAAGCTGCTAACTCTATGCTGTAAAATACATGTTGATAGTATTCAGCATACCAATTCCTTTTTTAATTTAAGTCTTTATTTATATTCTTCCTAGCATATATGAAAACCAAGCTGTCTGCAAACATATCAAAGGTTAGGATAAACAATAACACATACCTGGGCAACTTTTGTATCTCATTCCCTTGGCTTAAATCTTTCTCTGACTTCTCATGGACCAAAACATACTGAAGTAGGTAAGGAATTGGCAGCCTCTAGGTTTTCTTAAAGTAGTTCTAAAGCTAAAAATGTTTTCTTTTACCTTAATGCATTCCTTGCATTAAGATAAAAAAAAAAAAATACACGTTTTGCCACTTGCTGTGCCCCCTACAATAAACACTTGCTCTGGGTCAATACAGGACCAGAGTCCTGTATTGATCCAGCGCTGTGGCCTTCTGCAGTTCTTTTCCCTTGTCTTTCTCTTCTTACAGGAGGACTGAGCAACAGGGGGAGCCATTCATGTGAGGGAAAGAGTGGGGAGAGGGCCAAGCCAGGCTGTGTTTGTCTATGGTCACACACAGCCCAGCTCAGGTGCGAGCCCATACGCCTGCCCACATAGCAAGAGGTTTGACGGGGGCAGACTGAGAAGAGAAGGAGCCAAGATCACCGATAGAAGACCCCAGAACAGGAGCATTAGGGTCACTCTGTGCAATACGATTGCACAGAGCAGGTGAGCATAACATGTTTATTATTTTAATTAAAAAAAAAAAAAAACCTTTAAAAATACTTTAAGAACAGGTTGTTATTAAAAAGTATCGGACAAGAGTAACATGTTTCCTATCCTAGGATAATAACTCACTCTACTGTATCTATGGAGGAGTAGTGTTGTGACCTTCGGACAGAAAATGTTTTAAGACAGTAGTCCACAGAGAACGCTTTGAATAATGCTGTTAACAGTCAGAAGAGGCAAAGAGCTATCAGCTTGCAAGACTTCTTGCAAGATCAACAGGTACTTCATTTTACACGTAAAAAAAAAATGATATAACAAAACAATTCCAATTCCGTATGTAACAGACCAAGAGATAAAAGGTTATTACATATTAAGCTATGCTTCCTACCATCAAAGTTAAATTAACCCTTTGGTTAAAACCATGAGTAGTAGACCCAATGTCAAAACAAAACTGTTGCAAGATTTCTTTTCATTAACTTAATGTTGCAACTGAATCAGGGGGGAAACTCAGGGTTAACACATAAGAGGCTTAGGAGACAAATTTCTTTAATACCAGCTAAATTGAGATCACTAAATGCAAGAATAAGAATAGATCAACGTGTTGTGTTTGAAAGGAGTTTAAACAAGCTTCATTAAGTATTTTTTTTTTAGATTTGAATGGAGAGTGGAAGTTTTCTAAAGCCCTGTCATGTTTTTATTGCTATCTGTTTTAATGCTAGGGAGAGTCACCTTGGAGGCCAACGTCACTTGGACAAAAAGTTGTAGGAAATCCAAACTTTTACAGCTGTCACCTTAACATGAATAGAGGGGAAGTCTTCCAATAGGCGCACTTATTTCAGTGACAGCTGCTTAAATAGGGAAACCTGTTTTCATGTTGTGTCTCTGGAAAAGGAAGTGGAGGAAAGCTCTCCAAAATAGCAAAAAAAAAGAAAAATTCGATTTTTTTTTTAACTCAATACATTATCCAATCCTACACATCAGGGGTCCAAAAAGTCCTTTTGTTTATTTGCCCACTCCAACCTTGACCTTTGAAGGCCTGACTAAACTTTTTCAATTATAACAGGAGCACTTGGCTGACAGTGTAGATGTACATTTTTAGCAGAGAAAGGGTGCCAGAAAGCTCAGAACAGGTAGCAAAATGAAGGATTCAGATTAAGGACAGGTGGAGCAATTGATGAGGACACACTGGAGTACATGCTCAGGCCTGACTGCATAAATTGACAAGAGGCCAAATTGTAACACCATCTGATCTGATAGTCACAAATGTTTCCCACGAATGCACACCAATATAGTTACAAAACAAATCAGTCAAGCAAGGAGGCTGGTACTGGAGAAGTTTTGTCTGGCTTAAAATGTATTTAAACTTTTGCCCCACTATACTTTTTTATGCGTTCCTATACACACAGCATACCTAAACGTTTTTTCCTGGGGTTAGTCATGTCAGCCTACAAATGGGTGAGCTCCATTCCTCTGACCACACAGGACAACCCCCTGCTCAAATAAAAGGAGGGATTCACAATACCCCAGAGTTCCTTATTTGTCCTTGCCTGGATACAGCTATACTGCTACTGGGAAAAATGTATAAAATGAAGGAAGAAGAATGAAGATCCCTACCACTCCTGCCTGGTTCAGCCTCTTTAGGTGGAAGACTTCTGGCCAGAGGTAAATCCTCTACTGCAGGAGTGCCCTGGTGCCCGAGTGGGTGTAAGTGGTGTAACTGGCGGTCTGGGGTGAGCGGTAGTATGCTCTTCCCCCTCTCTGGTTTGTGCTCTCTCTCCTTCCTGGGTGGCTAGCAGGGTTCTGTGTGCCAAAGGAGTCGGCTCCCTGCTTTGCCCTGTTCCAAGATAGTGGTGGTGACACTTCTGGGAAGGCAGAGTGTCATTTCCAGAGCAACCAAAAGCTGGGAACTCTATTAGGTTTATAGAATAAGTTCTGCCCCTGGGGGAGTTGGTTTCTGCTTAAATAATAGGCAGTACAGATGGCGCCCTAGGGGACATTGCTGGAAGTGCAGCCAGCCACAAGTAAGTGGATTCTATTGCCAGCAGCAGCACTCCCTATGAAGGAGGAGGGGGATGGGTAGTAACCATGCTAATCCTCTCTTTATTTGACTAGGAGGTTATCATGAGCTCTCCACGACCTGAAGGTGAGGCATGAAGATCGGACCCCTTCAGGTAAGGGAGGAGGCTGGATGGCGATGAAACCTTTTTCTTCCCTAAAAAGAGTGCTAAGGATTGTTTTGTCTATACGCCTGCAGGGGAAAGGAGCGGAACGGAGGAAAGCATAAGTCTAAGTCGAGGCATTCATTGACAGAATCTTCTGGTCACCGGTCTTCCTCTTGGCAAAAGGCTGTTCGTGGTTCAAGGGGGCTCCAGAAGAGGGCATTCCCGTTCACCCTCACATCGTCCATCAACAACCGCCAGGCGTTCCTCCCCAAAACCGGCTGCAGGTGTCGGCTGGGAATGCGGTTATCCCGCCCTGCCATCAAAATTGGTGTTTGAAGAATGCTCTACAGAGGCGACCTGGGATAGAATTGTGGAGTCTAAGCAGTTGAAAGGAGTAAATCCGTCGGGTGGTAGCAGAGTGCCTTAAAGAGGTCTCAGTAAGCCCGTCTTCCTCATGGGGACCGGATCCCTTAGCTAAGAGTCAGATAGTGTCACTGCCCCCAGGACCTGACCACAGGGAGGCAGAATCTTCTTTAGAAAAGGAGGTTCGGGGTGAGTCTTATGCAGTGTAGCAGGTGATCGCCTGGGAGAAGGGGCCATCACAACCTCCACAGAAAATTATTAAGTATTTCCCTAATTTGAAGGTAATGCATAATTTTTCTGTTGTATATGAGATCAAGGAATTGATGGAGGAGGAGTGGTCTAGGCCAGACAAGAAGACAAGCCTCCAGAACAGAATTACAAAACTTTACATTCTGAGGACTCAGATGTATAGGATAATGCTCTGACGGTAGATGCATCGCTTCAGAGGTTGGCATGTGACGCTACTGCATGATGGTTCCGAGACATGATGGACAGAAGGTTTGACGCAGAGCTGATAAGAATCTACCTCTCAGTAGCCTTGAGGCCGGTGACCAGAGCTATGAGATGTTGGGTGTTGCAACTGTAGGAGATGGGGAGTGGACAAGAATCCTTCCTATTAAAGTTGACAGAGCTTAGGTTAGCAGAAGATTTTGTTGCTAAGGCATGGTGGAAATTGTTCAGCTGTCTGCCAGAGTGATGGCACACTCAGTGGTGGCCAAGAGCGCTCTGTGGCCGAAACATTGGATGGCGCATAGTGTATCTAAGCAGAGGCTGTGCTCAGTTTCATATGTCTTGTTTGGCAAGACTTTGGAAGACTCCACCCAGTGGGTAACAGGCGGAAAAGTTGGACTTATTCCACAAAGAAAGGAGGAAGAGGTAGCGGTCCTTTCGTTCTACAGGAAGACCAAAGGGAGCAGTTCCAAGACATGAGGTCTTACTGACCAAGAAGGGAGTATCTGCGACAGTCCTGGCAGGCTTACCAGGTTACTATCAAGGTTCAGAAGCCCAAGTCTACCCAGGGTGCAAAAGATCTTTCTGAAGGTTGGCCAGCCCAGATTCCACAAGTGGGAGTGAGATTGTCTCTCTTCTCTTGAGCCTAGGCAGACCAAATTCAGGGCCCTTGGGTTATCTCTGTGGTGAGAAGCAAATACAGGCTGGAGTGGAGGCACAATCCTATAGGGAACCATTTTGTAAGAACTAGCTTGCCCTCAGAGAAAGTGAAAATGGACTCACTGGAGACCTATGTTCAAGACTTTTTGATTGTGGGAACAAGTGTCCCAGTTCCCAAAGACCAGAGGGGGAAAGGGGCTCTACTCACTGATCTATTTGGTAAGAAAGGCTACGGGGAAATTCAGGCCAGTACTGGATCTAAAATGGTTCATCAGTACTGGATCTAAAACTTGTTCATCAAGCCAGCAAGATTTCAGATGGAGTCACTTCGAACCATTATATCAGTGGTCCAGCCATTGGATTGTATGCTATCCATAGATCTGTGCAATGCGTATATACATGTTTCTATTCACGTATCTTGCCATCGGTTCCTCAGGTTTGTGGTTCCAGAAGCTCAATATCAGTTTGTTTGTCTCCCCCTCGGCCTCCGTTCAGCCCCCCAGACATTCTCGAAGCTCCTTCTGGCAGTAGTCACTCTTCTCCTCTTAAGAGAATTTAAGGATATTCCATTATCTTGAAGATGTCCTCCTTCTAGCTGCATCCAGTCAAGTCTTATTGAATCATCGAACTAGAGCCCTGGAAGTGCTGCAAGACTTTGGTTGTTGATCAACTTCAGCAAAAGACAGCCAATTCCCTCACAGAGGTTAGAGTATCTGGGGGTGTCATTCGACACAGTAGTAGGGAAACTGTTCTTTCCGCAGAAGAAGATATCACTCTTAATTTCGACAGTTCGAGTCATTCGATATCAGCAAGACATTGCATAAGGGTCTTGGGGTTGATGAAAGCAGCAGTCCCCACAATGGCCTGGGCTCAATGAAATCTCATAAACCTCCAGTTTGCTTTCCTCGAGCAGTGGGAATAGGAGTTTTCTATGCCAGCAGATAGTGCTTCCCCAGTTTGTCAAGCAAGCTTTGATGTGGTGGAGAAAACTAGGCAACTTAAATCAAGGCCTGCTGCTTTTAGTGACAAGAGGGACCACACTTACTTCCGATGCAAGCCTAAGAGGTTGGGGAACTCACTACAGGACCAGGGTGCGGAAGGAAAGTGGAAGAGAGCGGTTTCTCATTCCTCCAATCGTCTAGAGTTGATGGTAGTGCAAGAGGCATTACTGGCCTTTGCGCCACTGCTTCAGGGCTATCATGTAAGGAATCAGATGGACAACAAGAAGGTAGTGGCATTTGTGTTGAATCAGAGGGAAACAAGTCTACCTCTTCTGCACTTTGCGCCACAAATGTTTTGGTGGGCAGAGTGCAATCTGTTGTCTTTGTCAGCCTCTTCCCTACCGAGGGTAAAGAATACAAGAGCAAACGCTTTCTGGATCGGAACAAATGGTTGTTGAATCAGAAGTATATCTGGCAATTGTTTGCTCAGTGGGGCATTCTGGAGGTGGATTTAATGGTATCTCTTCTCAATGCCCAGCTGCCAGTGTTCTTCTCCCGGTTCTTCCATCTGAGAGCCAGGGGACAGGATGCGCTATCCCAGCACTAAAATTTCCATCTGGTTTCCACGTTTCCACCATCTTCTCTAATCCTGAGGATGCAGCTTAAGATAGGAAGAAGTGATAGCCATT
This sequence comes from Staurois parvus, assembly GCF_062004578.1. Classification (NCBI taxonomy): domain Eukaryota; kingdom Metazoa; phylum Chordata; class Amphibia; order Anura; family Ranidae; genus Staurois; species Staurois parvus. The sequence goes on along the minus strand of NW_028318150.1, from coordinate 3,850,919 downwards.
GTGATTGCCCCATTCTGGCCCAACCATCCATGGTTCCCGCTGTTAAGGCAGTTGTTGATAGATCCACGGTGGCACTTCTGAGGTCCAGAGATCTTCTATTCAGGGTGGCATGCATCACCCCAATGTGGCATGGCTCAGTTTGATGGCTTGGCTATTGAGAAGTGCAGGTTAGCCCAAATGGGCATAGCAGAAGTAGTTCTGAGTACGTTGCTCAAATCCTGGATAGTATCCTTGAACACACTGTACGATCGAGTGTGGAAAAAGTTCTTTGAGGTGGCAGAGATTAATTAGTTCAATCATGAGTCTCCCTCTTGTAACGATGTTTTGCAGTTCCTGCAGTCTGCTCCAGACAAAGGGCTTAGCTACAGTACAGTCAGATTCCAGCTCTCAGCTGTTTCAGCACTAACGGAAGTTTGTTGGGCAGAAGATCCTTTGTTGGCACATTTTAAGCAAGCAGCCCTAAATGTGAGGCCCCTGATTAGACCTTTTTTCTGAAATGGGATCTGCCTCTAGTGCTTTGGACTTTAATGAAAGAACCCTTCTGGCCAGAGGAAGACATCTCGTTATTTTTCTTGACTTTGAAGGCAGCAGTTACAACGACCAGGCGGGTTTTGGAAATCCAAGCTCAGCCAGTTCTTCATTAATGTGAGCTGTTTCAGGACAGAGTGGTTCTCCGTCCAGTTCCATCTTTTCTTCCGAAGGTTGCTTTGCCTTTCATCTAAATTGTTGCTTCCTTCATTGTCTGCAGGTTCGGGACAGGAAGATTGGTCAAAAGTGGACGTATTCCAGGTCATTTCCACATATCTGTGGAGAATGGAAGCGTTCAGATTAGTGGATAACGTATTCATCCTACCAGTAGGTCCTAAAAAGGGTCATATGGCCCCACCTTGAATCCTTTCCTCTCGGATAGTCCAGACAATCAGATGAGCTTATGTAGCTTTAGGTCTTTCTCCTCCAGAGGGGGTTTGAGCACATTCAACAAGGGCGACTTCAGCTTCGTGGGCAAGTCATGCCAGGGTTTGGGCCGAAGTGGTGTGTAATGCTGCAATCTGGAAGTCCCCCTGCCATTACAGTTTGGACATGATGTATGGCTCTTCCCAGGCTTTGGGCACATCGGTGCATGCTTCTGCTCTTTCTGTGATATATTAATTCTTTTGCAATCAGCCTGCGTAGTGTGGTATTTTCTTTATTTATTCTTGGTCATGCCCTTTCTCGTTTCATGCTAGCTATATCCCGTTCATAGGCTGACATTATTAGCCCCAGGAATATGGAAAATTGTTGCCATAATCGTTACTGTAATTTTCCTATCCTGGGATCTCATCATGTCAGCTTAGGATTTCCCACCTTGGTGTTCCGTCGCAAGGTGGTGTTTGGAATGGTGGGGTATGGGGAATCCCTCCTTTTGTTTGAGCAGGGGGTTGTTCTGAGGGGTGGAGCTGACCCATATTATGGTAAATATGGAAACAATTTTCTGTTTTTTTTAAGATGTCCTATCTAGTACATGTTTCTGGGGAAAGGGCGTCATCACTGACTTCTCAACTAGCTCAGCAAAAACTGTCCCAATGGAAAGGCTGAGGACTGGCTGAGTCCAGTTCTTAATAATAAACAATGGAGAAGCCCAACTCCTAAACTTTTGTACAACTGATGAGATCATATCTGTCTGCAGAGTAAAGATGGGTTTATATATGGCAACACACAGCTCCCCAGCCCCCTTGTAAACAAAGAGAACAAAGCAGAATTTTTCCCTCACGTGAAGTTGCAGAAAAGAACATCTGAAAAAGGTAAGCTGAAATTTTTTTTATGTCATGCGATGTGTGTGGGGACATGTAACAAAAATAAAGTAGGTATTAACCTAATTCATGGGGAAATATTTGCTTCATGGAAGGAACTTTTGCTACTCTGCTTCATTGAAAAAATAAATCCTGCAGAGCATCCAGCTACTAGTGCTGCAAGCCCCTTCACTCCCACCAGAGTGTTGTTTTCCCTAGAGAAGGAGTATTCCCTTCTAGTACATCCAATCTTTAGGACTCCAACAAGTAATCATTACAGTGCCCCAGAGATACACAGGGTTTTACTCTCCTCTGTTCCTTGTTCAAAAGAAAACCAAGGATTGAAAGCTGGCGACTAGGTTAAAGAAGTTAAATCACTTTGGAAAGATTGAAAAAAAGTCATTATAGACGGTTCAAGAGGTACATGCCCATTCTCCCTTCTTTCCATTTCTCAGGTTCGCTGTAGGTTGAAAGTACTTTCAGTTCATGTCTGCCTTTTGGACTACCCAATTCCCCAAGAAACTCAACAAAGTTCCTTTTACTGCTTTAGCTCCTTTTCAAGAATGGCGACTTCAGGTCCATCGCTATTTGGATAACATCTTACTGCTGGCTCAGGAGTCCGGAGCCACTATTGCTTCAGCAGAAGATTCTTCATGCCCCCTTATATTTAGCTGGGTAATAAACATCAAGAAGAGTCAGCTGGAATGCACTCAGAGGATTATATACCTGGAAGCACAACTGGCTGTCGATTCCAATACCATGTCGCTCTGCCTTCAGAAAATTCAGTTAGTTAAGTCCATTATGCTGGACCACTGTTACAACCAATGCCAGCTCAATGGGTAGCCCCATGTAACTACATCAGAGGGCAAAGCAGGTTGAATTTTCCAATGGAAGGAATACTCTCCAATGTTCTGGAGGTCTGAGTAGCCCTAATGTCACACATTCTGGGCTGGCCCATCATAGTTGAATGGGCAGCAGGGTGGCAGTCTCTTACATCCAGAGACAAGGAGGGGCCCATAGCTATACTCTTCTCAGAAAGGATGAACCCATTATGTCCTTAGCAGAGGAAAACCTCCAGGAGGTCCAGGCAGTGTACCCCCAGGCTTTGAGGATATAAAGGCGAAGATTCTCTCCAGGAATTTCCCAGATCTCAACAAGTGGAGCCTTCTCCCAAGTATTCTTTCCCACCTCACTTGAATGTGCGATCTTCCTCACCTAGACTTATTCCCCTCCATGTCCAACAACAAATTACCCCGGTTTCTCTCATGCTATCCTCACCCTTTAACAGAGACCACAAATGCTTTGACCCACTAATGAGACTGTCACCTAGTCTATGCCTTTCTCCTGCTTTTGTTGGTCATGAAGTTCCTGGTAAGACTGCTGTCAGATCACGTGGGAACAGTGATTCTTCCATACTGGCCCCGCAGACCATGCTTTCCCCTGGCCATGGAACGGTTTCCTGTCTCAGTCTCCTGAATCAGATGCCAATATTCACACAACTTTAGTCTCAGGGGAATCCTTGCATCCGCAGCCAGCAAGACCTGTCCATCAGTCCTTGAAGTTGAAAGAGAGAAGCCGGAGAAGATAGGTTGTTCCCCAGCTGTAATGTTAACACTGCAGCAGTCCTGCAAACCATCAAACAACATATATTCCTGCGTCTGGGTCAGATTCATGGTGTTTTTAGTAAGCAGAGGTTTGACCCACATAACCATGGGTCTCCCAGTTACTGTCATTCCGGCAGACAAGGCTAGACTTGGGTCTTGGCTTAAGTTCCCTGAAGGTTCTAATTTCTGTCATTTTGGCACAGAAAAAAAGATGTTCAAATGATGACATGGTTGACCAGTTTATGAGAGCAGTATTAATGCTAATACATCCTAGTAAGAATATAATTCCATAGTGGGACCTTACAAAAGTCCTTGAAGTCCTCTTGCGTGACCCCTTTGCTCTCACAGAAGAATGTATATAATGGGACATTACGCCTAAGGCAGTCACTTTAGTGGCCTCTACCTTGGGAGGATGTGTTCGCAGCTTCTAGTGCTGAGCTCTACAGAACCTTACATCTTGGGCTTCCATCTTTTCCAGCTGAATCAGAAGATTCAACTATTCAAGAACTTGGTTTGCCCAAAACTCTTAAAATACAACTTCAAACTACCTATTCATTCAGGACTTTGAAGAGGCTGTTTGTACTACCATCAGGAAGATTCAAAGGAAAAGAGGCGAACCTGGATTTTCAAACTAGTCCTTACAAAGCAACAGGGCAGGTGGCTCTCGCCACAGCCGATTTTGACAGGAAATCTGTTAAGGCTTTGATTTCTTATGTTAATAAAATTAAACAGTTTAGCATCACCCTCCCTGTCAGCTAGTTATTTTTCACTAGTATGCTGCCATATAGGCACCAGGAAAGCAGAAAATATTATCAAACCTTTACAGTAGTTTTCTTTTCCTGTCCATGGCTGCATAATGGTATGGAACAACCCTCAGTCGTGTCCCAGGAGTCCGCTCTGGCCACACGCTTTTGACACTTTCATCCCACCCAATGGTGGGTGGGGCAAAATGTGTCAGAGGGCATGGTGATTCTTCCCGTTTACCTGTACGGTCTTCCATTGTAATGTGGGATTGGTGGGAGCAAGTGGCATGCTGACAAATTCAGATATGTCAAATACTGGCAGCATCTAGAGCTCTAGGAGCAAAGATTTCCCCCACTGGGCATCCTATTCTTTTAAAGAGGAACTTAAAATGGAAATTAACTCAGAAATTTAGTCTGGTGAACACAGTGCATCACAGTGCTCAGTACCCGGACACTGTGAGCGACCAGGGTATGATGTAATTGCTATGACCAAGCATAGCGATCACATAATAAGATGCAAACAAAATTGTAATGAATGTTAGGGTGACAGATCATGCCTCAGGACATGGGGTGTGCGCAAGGCACGATCCTGGGAGGACGTCATATGATGTTCACCCAGGATGGCAGCGCTCCCACTTGGCCACTATTCTATTATAGGCCAGGCAAGAAATGGTTAAACACAGATGGTAACTAGAGACTGTCACTTTAACCACGCCAGTAGATCCGAGATCATCACAGCAGCCTTGTACCAAGTGAAAGCTGAAGCCAATCACAGCATCACAATAGTAAGCAGGTTGTCATGAATGAAAGCCATTCATGACAGTTAAAAGGATTGCTGTTACAGAGAATCACTGTAACTAGCAATCCGAGTGTTAAAAAACAAAACACACAGATTGCCTTCCCAGAGTAGTACAGTGTCACTATGGTAACACTGCACTACTCTGGTCACAGTATGTAAAAAAACAAAACAAAAAAAAAAATTATATATATATATATATATATATATATATATATATATATATATATATATATATATATATATATATATAATCATGACATACTACTGCACTGGTGACAGTATTTTTTTTTTTTTTTAAATTGTGGAAAAAAAAACATTTTTTACAAATGTAATTTTCCAAAACTTTGTGACAAAAATTACAAGTTAAAAAAAAAAAAAAAAAAAAAAAAAAAAACTGACCATGCATCATACTAAATACCTAGGACTGTCTACTTTTCAAAAATGGGTAATTTGGAATGTATTTGTACTGTCCTGTATTTTCAGGCCTCAATGGCCATCAAGACTGCTCAATCAAGCAAACCGAAGTGCAAAGGGCAGCAATGACACCCATCTTGCACCAACATACCAGTGATTTCCCAAATTAAACATGCAAAGAGAGTAATAGGTGACTGCCACAGGTGGCTGCCATTGCTGACCTCCTAAACACATTAGATGCCAGGATGTTATGCTCTGAAGATGTTGATTTTGTTCTACAAACAAGAACACAATACACATTTAAATGTTTGAACTTGCATGTTTATTGAACAAATTCTACTAAAATAGTTAAAATACATTGGGTACTTGAAGTGCATCATTAGAGATCACATTATTACAAAAAGCTTGTCTTTATCAATACACAACTGCAACCATACATATATGCCACAACTGTTTAATACTGATTAAACTGCTCTATTATTTACAGCACAGCCAGTATCATCTATCCATACAATATGACACTCAGAAAAAGGAAAGGAACTACAAGATAAAAGGATAATAATAAAAAAAAAACTAGGCTAAGCATGCATTTGTATAGTAACAGTCAAAAGCTAAAACAGTTCAGAGCAGTCTGTCCTGTGAAGGAAGAGCTAAAAAGACAGGGGTATATATATAAAAAAAAAAAAATAAGGTGGGCTTCCAGATTGTGTCTAACACAACAGCATTCCATGAGAAAGTTACTTTGTTTTGTCACTGAGAGCAAGAACAAAAGTGTAAAATTTAGGGAAAAAAAAAAAAGATTTTTTTTGAACATAGAAAGAAAAAAAAAAAATGCAAAATTAGCTGCCTCAGTCCTAAAACTAATACCTGCCACAGGTCCCAGGACATTCAAAAAACATGCCCTTTCTTATAAATGCACTTGCTAAGAGAAATAAAAGTGAATTATTCCTACAACATTGGTGAAGGATTATTGCTATCTCTCTCTAATGTAGGGCCTGGAGCCTAAGATTAAAGAGTTTTTATAAATTACAGTTTTGTGATTGCTCCCACTACGACTGGAACTTGTTGGTATATCTACTCTTGTATTAAGTAAAGAAAAACGAATGAGACTTTTCTGACTTGCCCTGTTAGCATTTATTTACCCTAGTCAACTTTAATTAAAAAGCCACACTGAAGACAAAAAGTCAGTCCTGCCTATAGAACAACAATCAGGAAATATTACCGACACCTTCTTAGAACAAGAAATTAAAAAAAAAAAAAAAACTCCCATCAGAGCTACCTTGCCAAGGAGCATGTTTAAAATTCCAAAATAGCACCATTCATCAGTGTCTCATATCCTGTGGCAGCTTCTCTGTCACTTACCACAAGGAAACAATGTGTTTCAAACAACTATCTATACATTAAAAGTGTACATGGATAAAATATAGAGCTATACAGACAATGGATGAAAAGAAACTAAACAGGTATGTTACATCTAGGTGAAAGGAATACATAATATAAGGGGGACTCTTAGCCTCTGAGAGGATACTTCAATCAAAAAGTGCACCTTGCTGCTTACACACATTGAAGGCAGCCATTGGACTGAACATGTATTGAGAACACAGACGTTTCATTTATTAGGAATCAGTGCAATCACTAAACACAAGTCACCCAAACTGACCTTCTGTATAGAAAAGATGGACACATGTTTGCCCTTTTAATGCCAGAAACATGAAGCCTCTATTTAGTGGCTATAAACAAGACATTACCAACAAAGTGCCTCAGTGATGTCTCATAGACCTAATAAAATGATAGGCTGAGTCTCAGAACAAAATGGCACAGCTCACAAAATGACTATTTGCAATGTGTACAAGCAGCAGGTACACTTTAGGGAGGAACCTGCACTTGGAAGGCTTGAAGTATTTAATAGGTCTGTATTCACGTATTTTAAACATTGAAATTCAGATACAGAAAGCAAATACTAAAGAGCCAGTAGGAGCAGAGAAAAAAAATGGGGAGAGGAGAGGAGTAGAGATGGGGCAAAGTGTAGCTTAATGTATAGCAAAAAGCCAAACTGTTTTTTTTGGGGGGTTTTTTAGTCTTGGACAGAGTGGGGAGGAATTAGAACACCTGTAAGTTTTTATCGCTCTCTGTGCCTCCCTTAGGGAGATCTACCCTCACCATTTGTCCTGTTTACCATTATCATTGAAAGTAAAAGAAAAATCCCAAATTTTGGGTCGTCACCAGAAAAGTAATGGAGGGCAAATCACCCAATGGTGAAGCTTGTTCTGGTGAACAGGGGCCACAAAGGATTACCTCACACTTTTTGTTTTGGCTTTGGGATTGGAACTGAAAGTAAATCTCCCCAATGGGACAGAGATGGCAAAAATAACTCCCAACATTTTTAAAAGTTTTGCCTATATTTTTACTTCAAGTACCTGTCAACTGATTCAGGCTTACATCAGTGGATCAAGAATCGATGCAAACTTTACTGGAATTATGCCATAAAAGGTATGATCCAGGGGTAAAAACAGGCAGATCTAGTTGAGGACATTATGTAGAAACTTGCTTTCAGGACTGTACACATGAGAGTTGTGACTTGCTAGTGTACAATAATGCCAGAGATATATACAGTAGTAAGGAGGTCTTTTGGAGAGCAGACTATAACTATCTTAACCTGCTTCAACTATAAGGATTCAAATGTAAGAGAAACCAATTTACAGAAATATCACAATGTAATCCATTTGGGATTGTTCCAAGACATATTTGGATACTGTCAGGAATTTTATTTCATTCAAGTCCTGCTTCTTAAGGGATACTTTCACTTTGGAACATATTACACCCATATTTAGAGTGGAACATGTAACATGTTCTAGATCCTGCTGAGCCACATACCTGGTCAGTGCATGTCACATTACATAAAATTAATGGTGGAAAACAGATACCGCTAGAATATTGGGAGCATGTTAAGTGAAGAATAATACCAAACCATTGTCTCTTCATTGTCAGTAATATGCTACCAACCAAGTATGTGTTGGGAAGTAAAAGAATAGTCAAAGTGTATTGCCAAGCCAAACTTTTTTCCCTTGTTTTGAATAGAGTGGGACAGCGTTAAAAACAGATGTTCTAATCTTTTCCACACTATTCAAAACTAAAATGGTTTTGGCTTGACATACACTTTAAAGCAAAGTTTATATAAGAGATATATGGTGGCCACCACTGCTGACCGCCTGAAAATGCTAGTTGCCTGGGTATTAGAAAATGTACCTGCTGGCTTCAATACTTTTACTCACTGGCCCATGATAAGTATGCAGATCAGAAAGGTCTGATTAAAGTTGGAACTCCTTTATCCGCATACTTGTCCTTGGTTAGTGACTCAATGTGTAGAAGTCAGGGGACCAGCCTGACATCCAGCCAACAAGCATTTTGAGAAAAACCAGTCAGCAATGACATCTTCTATGCTTCCTACAGAAGTCCAGAAAGGTATCTTCATGAGGCACTGGGTGAAAACGCACATGGGCATAGTGACACCAGATTGGTCAAGTAGACAGTAGCTCTGCTACTTCCTCTCCACCTCAGGGAAAGAAAGAAATATATCTGGGGGATAAAGGAGAATTAGCTGGCTCAAAGGAATACTACAATAAACAGAAAAACGCAGATAGCACAGAAATCAAACTTAACTCCCCGCATCACTGAAAAACAACTGAGTGTTGTTTACCAGGTTATTGTAACATGTTGTGTTGAAGTAGAGGAAGACGTTGTTGTGATAGAAACAGGCCACAAGGCCCACCTGTATTGTGTGTAAACATGAATTCACAGTGTGAAGAGATTCACCTGACCTATACTATAACAAAATAACACAAAAAAAAACATTTTAAAAATTGAGTTATTGTACAACTTGGTGGTAATTCTCTAAAGCAAGGCTCAGAGTCCCATATAGTCTTACACGTGATGATTTACACAGGAACGAATCCCAATATATGACATGAGTATGTCAACAACCATAAACCAAACGTACTACACATGGAAGATACATGATTAACATGGGAGGAGGTACGTTTTTTCAATGAAATGATGTATGCAGCCATTTTCTGGAGTCAGGGTTCTGCAGGCCTCACTGTTCTCTTTTGTGGATGACCCCATTATACAGATGGAGAGATCCCTGAAAAAGATTAATACAGAAGTGATGAAAAAGAGCATTATTGATGTAGAAACTGCTAAAAACCACACTACCGCTTGTTAAACTGTAAGTTTACTTTTTCAGAAAAAAATTTAACTGAACTAACACCCTAACCCCTCCCTACCCCCTAGTCCCCGCTGTGCTTACCTCTGTGGGTGATGAGCTGTCAGTGCCCACACAGCTGGTATATCGGTCCAGGAGTTTAAAATCTTTTTTCCACCTTATTTCTGAAGGGCTTCCAGGATGGATCACAGAGATTTTGATTAGTAAGAGCCAGCAAAGAGAATCACCCTGATCTGTTCCGGAAGCCCTGCAGAAAGAAAGGGAAGCATGGCAGGGATTTCAAATCCCCAAGCCACTACACTGGCTGACAGCTCATCACTCATGGAGGCAAGTACAGTGGGTATTTGGGGTTTGGAGAGAGTGTAGGGAGTTATTTCATCTTTTCATTTTTTCTTGAAAGGTGAACTATCCGTTTAGAAATTAAGGCACATATAAAAGAGTCTCATTTAACAAAGTTAGGTATCCATTTGAAAACCTTAAATATATATTTTTAAATAGTACCTCAATGTGCCTTTACATTAGTCACCTTATTTACAGCAGGATTTAAACAGATGGTAAGGGGATGCACTATAAAGCTGGCTATACACTGTTTGAATTTCGGCCATTTCCTGCTGAATCAGCCAAAATTCAATTCAAGGGTGACCCTTCCAGTAGCAACAAACTTAAAAGAGCAAAAGGAGTGGGGTGGAAAACTGTTGACTGAAAAAAGTGACTGCAGCCATCAGCTGAAGTAACTTTCAGATATTCAGACAGCCACAGGGGCAAGCTGTAAGAATATAATAAATGGCAGCGGAAATTCCTCCATCCATGATAAACGGTTAGATTTCTTTTGTTCAGCCCGCAGGCTGAATAAAAGAAATGTATGTATGTATGTATGTATGTATGTATGTATGGCCAGATGAAGTCAATGAAGGAGCTTATTGCAGTGTAATTTCCTCTAATATCTAGTCACAACTGTAGTAGAGAAATAGCAGAGGTCAAAATTTCTGACATAGATGTCTAGACTGGAAGACCAGCTTAGACAGAAGTACACATTCTTTTGGCAGTCAAGAATGTTTGCATTTAGATTGCAACTATGAGCACAGGCCTCTGCCTTCATTTTAAGGGACTGTTTTGTCAGGCTTTAGGCTTGTGTAGATGGCACCAGTAGGACATCAGTCTGAGATGCCAGCACTCCATACAAAGTCAAGTGCAAGATAAAAACCTAGTATCCATGCTTAACCCCTTGACGCCAACGTAACACAAATATGCGGCTTTACAGAACTGGGCTTTTTTCTGTGGGGCCGCATATCTGCGTACCTGTCTTTGTGCTAGGAGCACACCGCATGATGTGCTCCCAGTACAAAGACCGCGGTGTCTAACGAATGGGACCTGGGACTCCCGATTCTGGGTCACATGATGGCTGTGATAACCTCTGATTGGCTATCACAGTGATCAGTCACTATACAGCCCGGCCCCCTTGTTTTTTTTCTCTCTCTCTATGAATGGAGGATAGAGATACATTGTATCGCTCTAACTCCTGGCATAGAGAAAAAAAAAAAACGATAAATAAAATATTAAAAAATACCTAGATCAAGGTTTAATCTAGTTCAGTGCCAGGGTTAGTGTTTGGGTCAAGGTCACAGTTAAAGGTCAAAAGATTAGGGTCAAAGGTCAGGATTTAAAAAAAAATTGGTGTCAGTTTGTTTTAGGTAAATAAGAAAAAGACAAAAACAAAATGTGCACTATTGTTTCAGGGCTGTAGTACGGGTACAAATAACATACACATATATGGTATCGCTGCGATCGTCAAGAGCTACAAAATTTATTTTGGTTGTTCCTTGGTGGTAGGTGATGGTAGTAACAAGAAACACAGCTTACAAAAAAAAAAAAAAATTTTTTTTTTACTATTTTGGGCCAGTTTTACTTTGATAATAACAAAAAAACAAAAACACAGGAGATATCCATTTACCACCAAATGAAAGCCCAATTTGTCCTGAAAAAAACAAGGTATAATTCCCCTGGATGTACAAAGTATTTGTGATGATATGTACGGTTTTACTAACACATGTCAACGTTGCATAATTGTGCTTAGGCATTTAGATTTGTTTTACCCTTAGGCATGAAGGGGTTAGAAGAGAAGTAGGGCTTTTTTCCCCTATTTATACTTACCTAGATGGATGCAGCATCACGCCGGCTCTAAGGGTGAGAACTCAGCAATCACATGACCGCTGGTCACCGAGTTCTCCTCTCTGCTCTGAGCAGAGTGCAGGACTGTCGGTCACCACTGTCTGCTCAGGCCCCCCAGTGCTCAGTGGAGTGCTGGGCTGTGGAGGGGGAGGGAGCGGCTGGCTCAAACTCTCAGCACTTCGCTGAGAGGCTGAGCCAGATGCCATTCCAGACTCTGGGGTGGATCCCAAGTTTGAAGTCGGGATCTTTCCCCAGCCTGGACCGGCTGAGTGTGTCAGCCAACAGCGGACTTCCGGCTGCTGTCAGCTGAAAATGGGTCACAGGAGTTCAGAATGAACTGCACTCCTGTGATCCACAGGAGAAGAGCAGCCAAAAAAGCTTTTTCTGTACTTCTCCTTTAATCATCACAATAAGGTCATGTCTGGCTAAAACCTGTAAGCATAGATGCCAGTTTTTATCTTTTTGTGTGATCAATAATGACATTTCATCGGACTTGTGCTAGCCTTTGAGACATTATGTATTGTAGAAGGTGCACACCACCCACTGCTAGAGGATACTGCCACATATAGTAACCAGATCATCCTTTTTGGTTCCTCCTTGCCTCCTATGTTTCTAGTCTGAGCAGCCAATTGCCAGTTTTCTCTGGGTATCCCTGTGTACTGATCTACTTTCAGGAAACTGATGGATACATAGGGATTCGGGGGTAGAGTAGGGGCAGGGGCAGAATGCCACGTTAGAGCCCTATATTGTACAAACATTGCATACCTGATTGAAGGAAATATTCAATGTGTCATATGCATAGATCTATATATAAAAACATTATTATTTAAAGTGATGTAATGTGTTTTAGCTATATTCCACATCTGTTAAATTTTCCCTTTACGTAAATACACATAAAGCTATAAAATAATTAGTTTATTGTAAATTTTTCAGAGAAAACCAGCCCAAAGAGAGATCTTTTTAAAAAAATTTCTTTGGCAATGAAGAGGATTTGTGGTAGACATGAGTCTTTAGTCCCAGTCTCATCTACAGCCACTTACTACTCCCTCCTCCATACATTCACATCATGTTGTCATATGCCAATACACATTTATCGTTCAGTAAACTGCCAAATGCATACTTCATGTTTGCTCTCACGAAAGGAAATTCAGAACACAGATCTGTGCTGTAGCAAACAAATGATTTAGCAGTTTATGTTTACACTGAATGGAGTTTATAATCCAAATAAACCAGAAGGAGCGCACTAATATGTATTTCTAATTAAAAAATGATCAGATCAACAGAGCTGTCAGAAAATAGACTATTCACTGGGTGTTTTTTCCAGCCAGGCAATACAGCAGGATGTGGGAGGCAGTACACAGCATCAACAGCACACAGACTGTAGTCTGGGAACAGCTCCCAAATTATTGTGCTGGCCAGTTCCTCTCAGCTGTGAAAATATTTAGGCAGAGGATGGACTGTCACGTGACTGTATGCCATGGGACATTTCCATGGGTTTAAAACAAATGGAAAAAGGTGTCCTCCCTAACAATGCAAAAGCATTCTTAAAGTAGGAAGCAAATTTGAAATGAAATGCTTTTATAAACACAGTCACTCAAATTGCCAGAACGTTATATATATGTAATGCTTCGTCATTAAAAAAGTGGAAGCATAATTGTTAATGTATATCTACTGTAAGTTTATCTAAACTCAAAAACAAAAAAAAACTATTTATTACAGCTTACAAGTTCACAGATGTGGTGCCTGCATTTGGTAATTTATTTATTTTTTGCCAAACCATTTTTCTGTATCTTCACCTGTTAAACCTGCCAGTAACACTTCCTGGTCTACGGTAACGATTGTCACTCTAGGTCAGTAAATTTATTAGGACTACAGAACACTTTCCCCTCTCCTCATGCCCAGGTTTTCTGTAGTTCACAGAAAGAACTCAGAAAGGGCTCATAACATTGCTTGAGACAAGAGGGGGGGGGGGGGAGAGATCATATTACCCCTGTACAAATCATTAGTAAAACCTCATCTGGAATATGCAGTTCAGTTTTGGGCACCAATTCACAAAAAGAACATTGGGGAACTTGAAAAAGTACAGAGAAGGGCAACTAAACTGATAAGAGGCATGGAGGAACTCAGCTATGAGGAAAGATTAGAGGAACTGAATTTATTCTCTCTTGAGAAGAGGAGATTAAGGGGGGGATATGATCAACATGTATAAATACATCAGTGGTTCATATAGTGAACTCGGTATAGAGTTATTCACCCTGAGGTCATCACAGAGGACAAGGGGGCACTCTTTACATCTAGAGGAAAAGAAATTTAATCTCCAAACATGGAAAGGTTTCTTCACAGTGAGAGCTGTGAAAATGTGGAATAGACTCCCTCAAGAGTTGGTTCTGGCCAGCTCAGTGGATTGCTTCAAAAAAGGCCTGGATTACCGTATTTTTCGCTCCATAAGACGCGCCTAGGTTTTAGAGGAGAAAAACAAGAAAAGGAGATGACCAGAGACTGAGGATCACAGTACAGGAGATGACCAGAGACTGCGGACACAGTACAGGAGATGACCAGAGACTGCGGACACAGTACAGGAGATGACCAGAGACTGCGGACAGTACAGGAGATGACCAGAGACTGCGGACACAGTACAGGAGATGACCAGAGACTGAGGACACAGTACAGGAGATGACCAGAGACTGAGGACACAGTACAGGAGATGACCAGAGACTGCGGACACAGTACAGGAGATGACCAGAGACTGCGGACACAGTACAGGAGATGACCAGAGACCACGGACATAGTACAGATGGCCAGAGACTGCAGACAGTAAAGGAGATGACCAGAGACTGCGGACCTTTTGGGAGGGAGGGGGAGCGGGTACCTGAATTTGACAGGTACCCACTCCCACTTCCGCGGAGTTGTCCTTCCTTCTTCCTGCGCCGGCTTCTGTGACAGCCGGGTGCCCACTGCACATGCGCGAGAAGCGTTGCGCTTTGTGAATGGCCTGGAGCCTTCTGGGACCTGTCATGTGTCCCAGAAGACGCCGGACATTCACAAAGTGCAACGCTTCTCGCGCATGCCCAGTGGGCACCCGGCTGTCACAGAAGCCGCCGTGGGAAGACTGTACAGCGCTGGAGCGAGGAACAGGTAAGGTCCTGCAGGAGAGAAGAGCTGAGCGGCCGGCCCGATATTCTGACATGGCGGCGGCAGAAATACCGGACTGGCCACTTTATATTCGCTCCATAAGATGCACTGACATTTTCCTCCCTTTTTTGGGAGGAAAAAAGTGCGTCTTATGGAGCGAAAAATACGGTATTTCTTAGATACACAGAATATAACTGGATACTAACATTTATAGGTAAAGTTGATCCAGGGAATATCCGATTGTCTCTCGGGGGATCAGGAAGGAATTTTTTTCCCAGCAGGTGCAATTTGGATCATGCTTTGCTGGGGTTTTTTTGCCTTCCTCTGGATCAACTGTGGTATACGATTATAACTTTTTTTTTTTGTATGGTAGAACTGGATGGACTTTTGTCTTTTTTCTGCCAAGACTAACTATGTAACTCCATGGACTAATAAGAATGTTTTTTTTTCTCATCACACAGGAACAGTTATTAGAGAGATGGAATTTAGTGTGACCTGGTGTTAAGTTCCAGTTTTGAATGAGGAATACTCCTCAATAAAAATGAGGAATACTCCTTCCTATACTGGTGTTACACCTCAATACGGACTATTTTATCAGATTTCACAAAGGTACAGTGTACCTTTTCGGTTTTCAAATAAGTTAGGAATCCCTAAAGAACTGCTATTTATTTTTACTTAGTTCTCTCATGCTACGAGTTCTGCCCACTTACCCTCATCTCCAATCTAGCAATCTTCACTGTGCAGCCTTGGTTCCAAGCTGCACAGCCTTTCCTCCAAAAATGGATAGTTTGTACTGCCTTAGCCTATTCATTCCTAAAGGAAATCCTTACTCCAAGAGATTGCGTGAGGCTGCCATGAGAAAAGCCTTCCCATAAGAAAAACAGAATTTAGTAGAAACTTGCAAACAGGAATCTGAAGAGCCCAGTTTGTGAGTGCTGGTATTTAGAAAGGAGCCAAAGTTATGCATACTTCTCAGTGAGACTCACTAGCCGCAAAAGGGCACGAACAGGAAAAACCTTACCTAACATTTTACAAAGCGTGGTCTGCTAAACTGAAACAATCATTAATAAGTTATATTTGGAAATCTAAACAGCTCTGCCTTAAGAAATTATTGACTGAGGTTTGTTTAGACTAGAGTTCTTTTTTAGGTCTACATTTCTTAGAATAAGACTGGGAATGAAAAGGCTGGGAAATAACACCAACAGCTTACTTGGTCCATGGAATTTGCTTTCAGAAGCATATAATGACACAAACTTTTTAGCAAAACAACTCAGAGGACTAATAGAAAAAAAATTCTGCTTGGTTTAGTCACATTTTTTAGTCACATTTTGAAATATCTGCCAGATAATCATCCAGAGCCAAGATGAGTCATGCTACAACCAGACACTGGGAACAAATGTTAAAGGGCCCATCCATTGAAAAAACGCACAGTTAAAAAAAAATAAAAAAAATGTCATGCCTTTACACCGGTTAAAGCTTGCCCAGCACATTTAGCATTTTAGCTTGTTTTAGCATTTTTAGCTCGCTGAGAGCCTGAGCCAGCTGCTGGTCCAGGCTTTCAGAGGTCTGTGATGTCAGCTGAAAGCAGATTTTAGCACGCTGTCAGATGAAAGCAGGTCACAGGGGTGCAGAACTAACTTCACACCCATGACCCACAGGAGAAGTATAGCCAATAAAGCTTTGGCCATACTTCTCAAAGCTGAACTTGGAGCCAGTATCTAATTCTTACTCTCGTTATTTAGTGAGTGCAAGTAACAATACTGCTGCCTTGAAATGGAGTAAGAGATGGGAAAGTAGTGACACCTTGCAGATGATTTGGAGAAATCTTGAAGCGCTTGTGTAGATGGACAAATGTGGTATACTTTCACATATATTCAGCTTGCATTTGGTATCAGTTTTAGATGCAGAGGTCCTCCTGAGGAGTGCTGGATAGCGGTGGCACGGGATAATGTCAATGATACTGCTGACAGGTTAACTATAAAGTTGCTCAGACATAGCAAAAGCCAAGTCATTGACCAAGGTTTGGGAAACATTGTTTCAACAGAATACATAACATTCATTTCATGTTTATTTTGTAATTTTCTCTTTCTTGCTTCTCAGTGCTACCAGTTCTTCTCCTGATGCTTCATGTTTATATACTCCAGTGTCATTGCACTGCACTAGTTTTCTGGTGACAACAGTGGGACATGTTTATTTAACAGACTTAGGAGACAGTTGTCACTCCATAACAAGAAGGGCCTGAATGAGCAGCAATAATAGCTTTCAATTTAGAAACAATTTATTAAAACATTTTGAAAGGACATGAACATGTTAAAGCTTAATTGAGGTTTTAGTGACTGTATAATTTAACCATCATCTTTGGTTTGGTAGCCCAAATATAACAAACAATAATTCCATTACATCATCACATGAGCTATGAATTTTACCTTAGGAAATCTTCCATCTGTAAGCAAGGTTTCACATGGGCCACTGCTGCTATAGAAGGGTACATGGGGATGGCTCACCTGTAGCCACAATGATTAAAAAAAAGTGTTATAGGATTACAATAACATAAAATTGCAAAGAAATAAAATGAAAATACAGTCAAACTAACATAAATCTTCTTTTTATAGTCCAAGAATTTGTCTACTTGACTTGGTGAATACAATTGACTATGTGATGTGAGCTTAATAGTGATCATACTATTTATTCACTCCAGTCCCTTACAATCTAAGGTCCCTTTCTCACATGCATACATGCACACACACATACTACAGCCCATTTGGACAGGAGTTAAAGTATTTGTAAAAGCTAATTTCTTGTAAATTAAAATAATAAACAAGTTATACTTACCTGCTCGGCACCTCCTCTTCTGTGATTGCCGTGCAGACTCACTTATGAGCTGGGCTGTGTGTGTCCATAGACACACAGTGCTGCTCAGCCCCCTCCCCCCCCTCCCTTTTCGCTCTCTGCATTTGACTGACTGCTGCAGAAACCAATGGCTCTTGCTGCTGCCCGATCCTCCTGTGAGAGAAGACAAGGGAGAAGAACTGCAGATGAGCACAGCGCTGCATCGATGCAGGACTCGGATACATTTTTACGGAAGGGGGAGGGGGGGATTGACACAGCTAGAGGCAAAACATCTTTTAACCTTAATGCAGGAAATTCATGAAGGTTAAAAAATGTTTTGGCTTTAGAACCACTTTAACCTACCAGTAAGTCATTGGGAGTGTGGGAAGAAACCTGAGTACCCAGAAGAAACACATGCAAACATAGGGAAAACATGCAAAATGAATAATTAAAAATAACCAATTAACTAGGTAAAAATAACACCTGGATGCTTAATGGATGTTTACAGACATTTCAGGGCATGATGTACAATATATTATAGTCATTTTATGCCGCTGAAGAAAAATATGTAAATATTAAACATTTTTCAGTGTATTAGTATTATTCAAAGCAGTCTGGCAGTGACAGAGTAGTGACTCACTTTGAATTACAGTACATGGTTACACTCTAAATCTAGTTTATCAAATAACCTAAACCAGTTAGGTTCAAAATGGATTACGGTTAGTGCCTGGGAACCTATGTCATTTAATCCATGTATAATCCTGGTATTCTATACAATGACATTTTACCTTTTTCACTAGGTATCTGAGCGAAAATACAATAACCACCCCCTCGTGGGAGATAAGAAACCTGCAGATGGCATACTTTAGACATTTCCTCTTTAATCTTAGCCAGAACAGTCTTGGGTATGTTTTACTGTTATCTGCCAGTGACACTTACCTTCTGAAGTGGTAGTAATTTCATGCCACTCTTACATATACATTTAAAAATGGAGGCAGTGTTCATAGGCTCATATGCACTAAGATAAACTATGGTAACAAAGTCAAAAAGGACTTTTACTGATAAATTGCAAAAATAAAAATATTTTATTGTGCTGTTTTAGTATTGCACAATATGTTCTGCAAGTTCCTCTATATTAGTTCTGCACAGTGCTGGAAGGACTTTTCAGGATTTTGGATCAGTTTCACTATTTGTAGTAAGCCCACTGCCCCCAAGCATTCTACCCCTTCTCCTAAACTGCAGAAATGTTGGCTGTGCAACTCTGGCACTGTACAGACTCTTGTCTTTTTTTTTTCCAAGCCTGCGCACATGGGCCACAATCTCCATTTTGTCCTCAGTCCCATCAGTTGTGTTTGCAATCTGTGTCTGGGGTGCCATTAATGTATTGGCACCCACAGAAGATCGCAAAGGCAGTATGTTGTGAGCGTGCTGAGGGAAATGCACGGGGAACGCACCTTTTTCCACATCGCATTTTGTTGTGAACTGGCCCTCGGTGACAAAGTGAATGGATGTAGCGGTGGCCAGCAGCAAAGTGTTCTAATGAAGTGAAGATGTTCAGGATTCAGGTTTGCACCGAACAACTTTTTCTTCTACATGCGCAGGCGCAGTGGCCTCCAGCGGCTGAGTGCCCAAGTGCAGTCTTGCAGTTACTACAGGAAGGTGAGATTCACAAGTCCCACTGCCACTCTACAACAGCCCAGGTATTGAGAGGGAGGGAGTTGCTAGCTTTGACTTCCTGGGCTTTTGCTAAAAAAATATATAGGAATGAAGTGAAATTAAATACTGGCAGATGTGGACATGCAAAAGGTCTACAGCTGAATTTGCTGATTTTTTCCAATCTCGCATCAGCAGGATAACCCAAATGGATTGGTGCTCACTGTGCATGTCATGTGCCCCCCACTCTGCCAAAGGCATGAAGTATACAGATAAACGGTTCAGCAAATAAGCATTGAGTGCATTTTTTGCAGTGCTAAACTAAATACAGGCTGGAGCAATCTGGCTACTGAATGCAACCCCAAGAAAACTACCATGCTATGGAGGGTTTCAGGAAAATAAAACAAAAGTGCCAGGTTCACCATACAATTAATTTTCTACAGAGCCTAAAACTTCAAAAATTTACTTGAAAAAAGAAACAAAGAACTGTCTATATTGAAAGCAGAACTACACTGTATCTGAGCACCACAAATTAAAACTGCAATTTAATTCATTTTCAATATCCAAAGCAAGCTCACCAACCAAACCATTCTTTATTTTGCAGAGAAACCATTTTGAAAAACACTTCCCAAGCAATTCTAGCTGTGGCCATCTTGAGTAAGGGCAGATGATTCATGTAGCATTTACTTCCTGAAATACAGCTGCCCTTAGCTCAGGTATGCAAGCAGGAGGATTTGCTTAACTGAGAAAACCCCTCCTGGGATGTATGACATCAACTGCCTAGGCCTGTAAACCAGGAAGTAACTAAAGAAATGCAAAAAAAAACATTTAAACAAGTAAATATGATATCCTTTCCTATTTAATAATGCTAGCAGCATAAGGATTAAAAATTGTCACTGTTGACTGAGAGAGTGAGGTTTCACTTTAACAAGAATGGAGCTAATAAAAGTAAGCCCTGTCCTCCCCTCTGTCAGCTGTTCCAGCTGTATTCTAAAATGAAGTGGGTTGGCCAATCTGTTCATGCTGCAGGCTGCTCTCTGACTAATGTGACATGCAGATATGAGCTCAGACAGGTTATGATAAACCAGTCAGGGCAGACATATGGGAGCTACTGCTACTGTATCATTTTTGAAGGTGCATGAAGGTACATGCACCAGGTCGGTTCACTTCTTAGGGAGACACTGCCCTGGAACAAGCATGCAGAAAAGAAAGTGTTGGGACACCAGATTACATGTTCCAAGCCAGTGGCTCGCCGAGTAGATACAGGTTCACGTTATTATGGTTATAAACATGTTTTCTCTTGTAACGAGAAACATTATACTATTACAAAAATATTTTAGTTTGTAGATTACACCACATACCTGTACCTGTCCATCAAGATAGCCAGGATCTGACTGATGAGTAATTCTCAGTTTGCTGTGATATGTTGAGTTACTGTAACATTTACCTGAAATCATTTGTTATGCAACACATTTTCACTTGCTTGTATTCCATATGGTTTGGTTGTATTTCATATACAGAACTGTAAAGGCTCCCTCTAGTGATTACCTGCACATCAAGGTATGTCATTGCTTT
This sequence comes from Staurois parvus, assembly GCF_062004578.1. Lineage (NCBI taxonomy): Eukaryota > Metazoa > Chordata > Amphibia > Anura > Ranidae > Staurois > Staurois parvus. The sequence continues at coordinate 3,830,010 of NW_028318150.1, read as the reverse complement.
CTCTGCTGAGAACAAACCTGTGGAGTGGTGTAATGTTGCTAAGCTGCCTTCTTTGTGCACAGGAGACAACTCAAGGTGTTTGCACACATTTTCATTTTTACAGCATGTCAAAGTAGAGAGTGCACTAGAAAAAGAACTCCAACAACAGTCTGCACAATCCCTGTGTTGTCCTCCCTTTTCCTGCAGCCTAATCCTTTGAATTTGCTGGTAAAGCCAGCCATCAGGATGTTGGCCAATAGGGGCTTTTGAGTGCTAAGAAGAGGCCTGAGATCATACGGGCTGAGGAGGCAGTACCTCTAGGGCCCCTTTACACTTAAGTGGCCCGTTACGCTGCATTGATGCATACACATTAAAGTGGAACTTCACTCTCTCAATCAACATTGACCATTTTGAATCCTTATGTTGCTAGCATTAGTAAAGATAGGAAAGTATATCATATTTACTTTTTTAAACGTTTTTTACATATTTTTATTTACGTCTTACTTTCTATGCCTAGGTAAATGATGTCATACATCCCAGGAGTCTTCATGGGGGAAGGAGGGATTTTCTCAGCAAAGCACACCCTCCTGGCTACATGTCTGAGAAAGGCAGATGGATTCGAAGGAAGGAATCATCTGTCCTTACTCAAAATGGCCATGGGCAGAAATGCTAGGGGGTGTTTTTTTAAGTGATTTCTAAGCAAAATAAAGTATGGAGACATGGATGAATGGATGAGTTTGCTTTGAATATTAAAAAATGAATTATAAAGTGCTGTTTGTTAGTTGTGTTTACATACAGTATTGGTTGAACTAGATGGATAACCAGACTAACTATGTAACAATATAGCTCTGATTTAAGGCATGCAGTAACATGTGTTGTGCTAAAGCAGCCAATACCTTTTAAATTGGCTGCCAACTCAACACAATGGCTGAAAAACATATATGACCGTTCTTTAACAAGGCAGAGCAACGCAACACGCGGTATATATGTTGTCGTAAGTTAGACCTGTTTGATGTGTTTCGGGTACCATTCCCCATGAACGGTATGGAAATTCACCACACAGAGCAGGTTCATTACTATCTGTTGTTGCAAATAGCATTAAAGCATGTGCTGTCACAAAGCACAAGTATGAATGGACCCTAATAAAGCACCACTGGATTTCAGGATACTGATGCATATTATTGACAGGAGGAAGCAGTCTAAAGAGTTACTCCATTTGGCTGAGAAAAAAAAAACATTCCACTTTGGGTAAGCAATGTACATTGCAAGGATTTGAACACATTTTTATAGCAGATTCCTACCTTCTGTTGCTCCTAAGAAACAGTGGTTTGTTTGACCAGACTTACTGCAAACTGAATGAGAGGGTTTGGTTCATTATAATCACCTTGTGTACACTCAGTGTTCTAATGAGAAAAGTTGCAATGTCTGCATCCCTTGAGGCATATTTAACCCTAAGGGAGTATCTCACCAAAATTCCTATTGCAGGGGTTTCCTAAAATTTGACTTGTAAATTTGACTTGTATCTTAGCACTTCTGGAAAATTCAGTGAGCCAAACACACAAGCAGAGAATGATGTTTCTGGGGTTTTCTGTACACCAACGGGTTACCATATAACATTGAATTTTATAGACAATTACAGTGGATGCAGATCAAAAAGGAAAAGTCATTTTTATTAACATTAAATTACAACTTGGCTTGTTTAGCAACTGCAGTGTTACTCTTTATTTGCTCTTTTTTCCCCATAAAAGTGGAGTTACCCTTTAAAAGTGCATGATTTAAAAAAAATAAAAACACAAACAAAAAAATACATACTCACCTAGATGGCTTAAATGCAAACAATTTGAAATTGCAAGTTAAAAATAGTGCATGCATACGTGCAAATATCTAAGTTTCTTGTGGTGTTCCCAGTACGTTTCCCCATCTACTGTGCAGGCACATCAGTAAGACCTAGGATTCTCTATGACCTCTTGGTCTGAGCTCTGCAAGCTGTACAGTGCAGGCCATAGGCATTCCACACCTCACTTTTAATATGTCATTATGCTTCTATATTTGAAATAGGGGCAGAGCACAAGCACTGCTCCTCCCAATTCATCCCTCTGCTCCGCCTTTTCATTTGAAGGACAGCAGCATTTAATAAAATAAGTAACAATTGGCTGATAAAAGAGCAGGAGAGCAAGAGGATTATGATGGGGATAGAACTGCACTTTTACATCTCTAGTTCCTGGCAAAAATGAAAAATATTTCAGACAAAGAATTTCCTGGTTGGGTAATGATGACATCTCTTCCTCAGATAATTTCTTTATTTGCTGAAAATGTCTCAGCTTGAGAAAAAAAAAAAGAAAAAGGCAGCCAACACACATCCTGGGTTTAGTTATCCTTTAAAGTGATTCTAAAACTTAACTTTTTCTAGTTTAAAAATAACAAGTCATACTTACCTGCTCTTTGCAATGGTTTTTCCCAGAAGAGCCCTGATATTCCACTTCTGGGGTCCCCCATGGTGTTCCTGTCTCCTCACCCTGTCGAGCACAGCACCCAAGCAACTTGTGCAGGCTCGTTCCCAAGCCTCGCTGCCTACATCCATAGATACAGACATCAGGGCTTTGACCCACCCCTCATTATAGGATTTGATGGACAGCAGCACGAACCAGAGGCTCCCGCTGTTATCAATCTGCCCTGTGGAGAGGGAGAGTGGAAAAAGCCGCTGCTCTCAGGCACAGCACTGGACTGACTGAAATCGGGCTCAGGTAAGTATATGGGGGGGGGGGGGATCCTGGACACAATTTTTTTTGCCTTAATGCACAGAATGCATTGAGGTAAAATACTTAAAGTGGTTGTAAAGGCAGAATTTTTTTTCAACTTAATGCATTTTCTGCACAGAGTGTGCACAATGTAAAATAAACCTTTTCCATGCAGCTCCCACCCCAGTCCCCCTTATAGTTACCTGAGCCTGATCTTGATCCAGCGATGTGCACAAGAGCAGAGGCTCTCTCTGCTTTCTCCCTCCTCATTTGCTTAGATATAGCAGCAAGAGCCATTGGTAAAAAAAACCTTTTCTATGCAGCTCCCACCAAAGCCCCCCTTATAGTTACCTGAGCCTGATCTTGATCCAGCGATGTGCACGAAAGCAGAGGCTCTCTCTGCTTTCTCCCTCCTCATTGGCTTAGATATAGCAGCAGGTGCCATTGGCTCCTGCTGCTGTCAATCACAGGCAGTGAGTGGGGGGATGAGGCCAAGCGATGCTCTGTGTGTCTTAGGGACACACAGAGCAGGACTCAGAGTGATGTGCAGGAGTGCCCCCATAGCAAGTAGCCTGCTATGGGGGCATTTGACTGGAAAAGGAGCCAGGGGAACAGGCAGGGGACCCTGGAAAGGGGAGGATTGGGCTGCTCTGTGCAAAACCATTTAACAGAGCAGGTAAGTATAACATGTTTGTTATTAAAATGAAAACACATCTTGCATGTACAATCACTTTAAGGCTTTAGAACTACTTTAAGCAGTGATCTGTATAGGTTATTTTTTTAGATTAAAGATATTGTTTAGTGTCACTTCAACATAAAACAGAAATAGGAACGCTTTTCACACCATGAAATAATACCCAGATGCTTTTGTGTTTTCAAAACCCAATAAATAAATAAGGAATGAAGTAAATATATTTGTAAACCAAGTCCACAATGAATGAAATATTTACAATACAGAGCTCAGGTGTTGGGGATTGTATTACCCAGGGGAATGCAATAATTACTAATACGTGTAAACGCCGGTATCATGCATGACAGTGACACACACGGTGCTTCTCATTCTCCGCTGATGACCCAATCCTAAGTTTCTGTTACCAGCCATCTTAGGATCTTCCTGCCTATTTATGTCAGTGTTAGCAAAGCAAACAATATATCCAGCTGCATAAAGAGCAGATGACAGCTATTGTCCCTGTAGGTACCGGCTTCTGAAATGGGAGGAGCTAATCAACCGGCAAGACAAAGTCAAGGGGAAGCGACAGTGAGAATACATGCACTAGACGAGGTGTAACGTAAGCAATAGAAATAAAACCCATTCATCCTATATTCATGTCATCTTACCATACGACCCCGGCGGCAGCACAGACACTGCATGGTGGTCATGGTCACAAGGAGAACAATCTACAAAAAAAAAAAAAAAAAAAAAAATCACAATAATAATAATAGTGGTCAATCAGGCAAGTCTTAAAAAAAGCAATGATGGATAAAAAAATGGTTAGAGCACAAAAAAAATCATAGTAATAAAAGAAAAAAAAATGTAAAAAATAATGATGGAGGTCTGTCAGGCAAGTCTTAAAAAAATGCAGCTATGCCTAATATAAAAATAAGTTACACAGCAAAAAAAAAAAAAAATGACAATCATGATAAAACTAATCCTAATAATACTGGGGATCCATTAGGGATGTCTTACAAAAATGCAGCTATGCCATATAAAAATAGGTTATAGAACGTAAATCTGCTATCACAGATCTGGTGATTTTATAATATTCCCGAGTGACTGGCAGCCTGAGTATTCCATGTCCTGAATGCTTAACAGACATGAACCCCCCCCCCCCAGAGCATGTCCTTGCAGAGCTCGATCTATTAATAGCCGTCTTCACAACTTTAACGTGCACCTAGTGATTCATAGACTGAACCAGACAAAGACAGAAAAATCCCCAAGAAATATTTACATCTCCATAACCCCGGCACACCTCAGTGCCGTCACCTACCCCTCCAACTGAAACAATAACCCCATTTTTCACATCGGTGGTTATTTTTGGAAATGCCGGTCTGCACAGCCTGTCCTTTATGGCAGCAGCAGCAACCAAAAACCGGTCAATCCATCATGCCGGCATTTTTCTGGGAACCCAAAGCCTCCTATACCCAGATTTCTACACTGTGGGAACATCTGAAAACAGCTGACACTTCACATAACCACAACAGTAACCAATTCTACATCATTACCTGACAGAAGGTGCAATGTATGCAAAAAATAGAAATGCAATGGAACAATTTCTAGATAATAAAAAAAGTTCTGATGATATTTTTTTTCTTGTTACATATCAATATGCAAAATTCATTGCTGGCTGATCAGGTCTTTTTTTTTTTTTTTTTTTTTTTTAGTAATCTACAAAATCCATGTCAATGGCAGTTTATGAATCCATTGATCTGTAAATGGAAGTGAGAGGATAGCTGGCTGATCACTTTGAAGATTTTTTTTTTTTTTTTTAATCATCTATAAAATGCAGTGCAATACACTGATCTATAGGATGTGCTGGAAATGATAGCCTGATGATCGAGTCCCTTTGAGGATTTTTTTTTTTTTTTGGCAATCAGATTCCTTTGAAGATTTTTTTTTTCTTGCAATGGATTTCTGTATATGTTGGTGTGGAATCCATGATCAGGAGGAGTGTGGAATGGATGTGCTCCTGGAGTCCTGGGAAGAAGTGTGTGTAGGTTGAGCTCCTCCAAAGCCGGCGATGATGTCATGCTTTCTGCAACTAGTAGCAGGCACAAGCCATTTTCCTGAGGTGGAGATGCACAGGAGCTGGCAATGCAGCAAGGAGCCCATCACGGAGAGGAAGGAAGAGGCACAAAGAGAAATGTGTGGAAGGAAGGAGTGAGTCAGTCATACTTACCGGCTGCAGAAGTCCCTGCTCTCTGCTCCCACTCCCTGTCCTGACTTCTACATAGTTAGCAGAGAGGTGGCTTTAAGGAGGGGGGCATTGTGTTCTCTCCTGGACTTCCAGGAAGAAGAAGAAGGGCAGCCCTGGAAGAGGGGGGAAGTGTGAGAGACAAGCCTCTCCCCTGTGCAAAGCACGGCTCCTGCCTGGGACCTACAGTCTCAATTAATGAGCTAATTTGGACGGCCTCTGGCCCAATTCCCAGAGCCCCGGCGTATGCTGCTGCAGAGCCAGACTGCTTAGTCTGCAATAATCTGCAACTCAAAGTCCCCCCACTGTCTGGCAGCCAGAGCCCTTCAGCCAATGGCAAAGCGCGGCCGCCGCCTGCAGCCCCGCCCTTCGCGGGGTGTAGCCCCTCCTCCTTGCTGCGGGTGGGATCCCCGAGCCCCCTCCAGTAATGCATAGCTCAGTCCTCGCATGATCCCTGCTGCCTCCATTCTGCGGACGGGGATCGGCCTCCCACTTCCCTGCGCCGGAAAGGGATTGGTGGTCTGAGCCGTCGGTCAGGGCTGGTAGGCGGGGCGTCCTTCCCCATGGCTACAAATAGAGCGGGCGGGGATTGGTGGAGCTCCTAGTCGTTGAACCCCGGGCGAGTTGCTGTACGGATATGGCTGGCTGCCAGGCGGTGGGGGGGAGGAAGGGGGGCGGAATGCTGTAACTAGAAACCTGCAGCAGAGGTCGTGTGAGGCAACCAGGACAGAGACGTGCCGTTGCTGCCTTCCTTTTTTGTGCATGTGTGATGAGGAGAGGACGGGGCTGCGCTGCAATTGTCAGCACTCGGGATTAACCCGCTCATGGCCGGCGGCCCACTCTGACTGACTGGGCACGGTTAACCCTTTATCTGTGTAGCATGGAGTATGACCAAAACCGGGACATTAGCAGGTGGCTGGAGAGGATTAACCTTTTCATGGCTAGTGCCTGCATGGGTTAACTGTTTATGGGGCTAGTAGTTCCTGGCAGCTGCTCATGACTACTGCTATTTATTTATTACAGGTGTGTGTTTTTATATATATATATATATATACACACCCCCCCCCCTCAAAAATATTAAAGGAACACTTTGTAATCAGTATAACATCAAGTCAGTTAAACTCCTGAGATATTGATCTGGTCAGGGAAGTAGCAGAGGGGGTTGTTAATCACTTTCAGCTGCTTTGGTGTTATGGAAATTAACAGGTGCACTAGATGGCCAACAATGAGACGATCCCCAAAACAGGAATGGTTTTACAGGTGGAGGCTAATGAGTTTTTCACTAGTTTTGCATTTGTCTAGGGTCAGTGTTGTCACGGATCATAAGATTGCCGCCACCAACATGCAACAATCTCACGATCGCGACGTCCAATATGTTACGGTCGTGGCGTCAGACCCCAGACCTTCTCACCAAACTTGTGACCGAAGGACTAGCCAATCTAAAACCGCTATGTCACGTGTGTAACAATGCCACATCCAGCTGCACCCTTCACAACGATTTTCCAGCTAATGGACAACAATCTATGTACCGGCAGCCTGAATGCGCTTGTTACTGGGTCGGGTTAATTATGCAACTAACCCTCCACACTGCCACCACCTCCTTTTTGTACAGAGAAAGAGGAAACTCGCATTATCAGTTATAACACTATAATAATTGAAATAATCGTCCACATAACCTGGTCATTGACACAGGCCGGTTATACAGAGAGTTAAACAAACAGTAGCGTCTCTTTAAAGGCAGGGATTCATAAATTGCAATTAAGAACTATAGAAACAGTTCAACACTTTCAGGAAGAGAGATTTATTACTAAAAGGGTCAAACAGGTGCAATAAAATATTTACAGAGAACATGTAACTAAGATATATATATATATATATATATATATATATATATATATATATATATATATACACAGGAAACAGCAGAGCACAGCAAAGAGATAACAGAGAAGTTAAAGGGTTAAGTTACTTGCCAGTAAGCCTTTGATGTAAGTAGATCCAAGTTTTTTTAGATCAAAATGGTGCTTTGATCCCCCGCTGTTACGATGGAAAAATGGGAGATGTCTTCAATTCTCCCTTCCTTAGGCTTGACAGCCTGTTTTAAAGTTTCCCAGAAGGGGGTGGTTCTGAAGTAACAAACCAATCCCTTGTGCAGGGAGGGATCGTCGGGCGGAACCCTAAACTGGAGCCCACATCTTTCTTAATTCATATTCTGGTTCATAACTTCCCAGCTGCACAAGCTACAGTCCACCGGTGGGTATTTTATTATGCAGATGATCCTGAGGATTATTTAGATATGAATTATGAAATTACATGTGGCATGGTTCGCGAGTTCTATGTTTCGGCTCCTCTGATCGTCCGAGAGTTCGAATGACCCATCAAACGGTTCGCCTGCTCCTAGCCCATCTGACAGGATTTCTGGTTTTAATGTAAGTCTCTCATATTCCAAGATATGAAACATAGGGGAAAAATTGATTGGAGAAGTGTTCATCCAATTCTGTCACCTACGCTGAGTTAAGTTTATTAGCCCAGAGTCCCTTTCAACTCCTGGGAAGGCTGTGTTATCTTTTCAGGTGTGAAATTACACATGTTCTCCAGGCAGTGCGGCACCATGTGGCTCTCTGCTGGGATCTGGCCTGTGACACTTTTAACACACACATCTGTCACTGTGCCTCTCAGGAAGGGAGGGGGGAATGAGAATGAGGGAATAACATATATCAGGAGGGTCAATTCCTCCGCCAAGATGGAGGTTGAAGCCAAAATGATTGAACCGCGTCTATCTCTGATGTGCACGTTTGCGACAAGTGTCACTAATGGCAGCATGAGGTGATACCTGGACCCTACAGAGGTTGCACAGGCAGTCCAACTCCTCCAGGATGGCACACAGTGGTGTATTTAGGTTTTGTGCTGCCCTAGGCAACACAAAATTCACCCCCCACCAAGGAGAGAGCCTGACATTGACCAACAACACCCCTGCCTCCCACCCGAGAGAACCTTCCACTAGCATCGCCCCATACACCGGCCACTCCTCTCCCAGCGAGAAAGACACCTTCACAGCTCTGGACATCCCCAGGAACGAGAGTCAAGCAGCCCGCAGCCTCTCTCAGATCCCATCTGGTCCCCAAGCCACATGTGTCCCTTCATCCAGGAGGGTGTGCTGCCCCCCTGAAAAATGCCGCCCTAGGCAACTGCCTTGTTTGCCATGTAAATACGCCCCTGATGGCACATCAATACGTGCCATTGCTAGAAGGTTTGCTGTGTCTCCCAGCTCAGTCTCAAGAGCACGGAGGAGATTCCAGGAGACAGGCAGTTACTCTAAGAGAGCTGGACATGGCCATAGAAGGTACTTAACCCATCAGCAGGACCGGTATCTGCTCCTTTGTGCAAAGAGGAACAAGATGAGCACTGCCAGAGCCCTACAACATTACCTCCAGCAGGCCACTGATGTGAATGTCTGTGACCAAACAATCAGAAACAGACTTCATGAGGGTGGTCTGAGGACCCGACGTCCTCTAGTGGGCCCTCTGCTCACTGCCCGGCACCATAGAGCTTGACTGGCATTTGTCATTGAACACCAAAATTGGCAGGTCCACCACTGGCGCCCTCTGCTTTTCACAGATGAGAACAGGTTCACCCTGAGCACATGTGACAGATGTGAAAGGGTCTGGAGAAGCTGTGGAGAATGTTATGCTGCCTGCAACATCATTCAGCATGACTGTTTTGGTGGTGGGTCAGTGATGGTCTGGGGAGGCATATCCATGGAGGGACGTGCAGACCTACACAGGCTAGACAATGGCACCCTGACTGCATTTAGGTATTAGGATGAAATCCTTGGACCCATTGTCAGACCCTACGCTGGTGCAGTGGGTCTTGGGTTCCTCCTGGTGCACGACAATGCTGGCCTCATGTGGCGAGTGTATACAGGCAGTTCCTGGAGGATGAAGGCATTGATACCATTGAATGGCTGCCACGCTCGCCTGACCCAAATTCAATAGAAAACACCTCTGGGATATCATGTTTCGGTCCATCCGACACCGCCAGGTTGCACCTTAGACTGTCCAGGAGCTCAGTGATGCCCTGGTCCAGATCTAGGAGGAAATACCCCAGGACACCATCCATCGTCTCATTAGGAGCAATGCCCCAATGTTGTCAGGCATGCATACAAGCAAGTGGTGACCATACAAACTACTACCATTTTGAGTTGCTGCAATGAAATTTCAGCAAAATGGACTAGCCTGCTGCATAATTTTTTCACTTTAGTGTCTTTGAATTAAGTCCTCTGTTTCATTTCCATCAAACGATGGGGCATTCTTATGTTCCTAACACGTTAGCCAGTCTATATCAGTATAGATATCCAGCATGATATTTTTCCCCATTGAGATCTGATGTGTTTTCAAAATGTTCCTTTCATTTTTTTTGAGCAGTGTGTGTGTATGTACAGTATCTCCCAGAAATGAGTACACCCCTCACATTTTTATAAATATTTGATTCTATCTTTTCATATGACAACAGTGAAGAAATGATGCTTTGCCACAATGTAAAGTAATGAGTGTACAGCTTGTATAACAGTGTAAATTTGCTGTCCCCTCAAAATAACTCAACACACAGCCATTAATGTCTAAACTGCTGGCAACAAAAGTGAGTACACCCCTAAGTGAAAATGTCCAAATTGGCCATTTTCCCTTCCAGGTGTCATGTGACTCTTTAGTGTTACAAGGTCTCAGGTGTGAATGGGGAGCAGGAGTGTTAAATTTGGTGTTATTGCTCTCACTCTTTCATATTGGTCACTGGAAGTTCAACATGGCACCTCATGGCAAATAACTTTCTGAGGATCTGAAAAAAAGAATTGTTGCTCTACATAAAGATGGCCTAGGCTATAAGAAGATTGCCAAGACCCTGAAATTGAGCTTCAGCACGGTGGCCAAGACCATACAGCTGTTTAACAGGACAGGTTCCACTCAGAACAGGCCTTGCCATGGTCAACCAAAGGAAGCCTCTTCTAAAGATGATGCACAAAAAAGCCCACAAACAGTTTGCTGAAGACAAGCAGACTAAGGACATGGTTTACTGGAACAATGTCCCGTGGTCTGATGAGACCAAGTTAAACTCATTTGGTTCAGATGGTGTCAAGCGTGTGTGGCAGCAACCAGGTGAGGAGTACAAAGACAAGCGTGTCTTGCCTACAGTCAAGCATGGTGGTGGGAGTGTCATGGTCTGGGGCTGCATGAGTGCTGCTGGCACGGGGGAGCTACAGTTCATTGAGGTAACCATGAATGCCAACATGTACTGTGACATACTGAAGCAGAGCATGATCCCCTGAGTGAACTATTGGCGCTTTATAAATACTGTATAATAATAATAATAATCCCCTCCCTTCGGAGACTGGGCCGCAGGGCAGTATTCCAACATGATAACGACCCCAAACACACTTCCAAGACTACCACTGCCTTGCTAAAGAAGCTGAGGGTAAAGGTGATGGACTGGCCAAGCATGTCTCCAGACCTAAACCCTATTGGCCATCTGTGGGGCATCCTCAAATGGAAGGTGGAGGAGCGTAAGGTCTCTAACATCCACCAGCTCCATGATGTTGTCATGGAGGAGTGGAAGAGGACTCCAGTGGCAACCTGTGAAGCTCTGGTGAACTGCATGTCAATAGGGTTAAGGCAGTGCTGGAAAATAATGGTGGCCACACAAAATAATGACACTTTGGGCCCAATTTGGACATTTTCACTTAGGGGTGTACTAACTTTTGTTGCCAGTGGTTTAGACATTAATGGCTGTGTGTTGAGTTTTTTTTAGGGAACAGCAAATTTACACTGTTATACAAGCTGTATACTCACTACTTTACATTGTAGCAAAAGTGTCATTTCTTCAGTGTTGTCACATGAAAAGATAGAATCAAATATTTACAAAAATGTGAGGGGTGTACTCACTTCTGTGAGATACTGTATGTGTGTGTGTGTGTAGTGCTGACAGTTTCCCCCAGTGCTTTACATAATGTACATTCACATCAGTCCCTGCCCTCCAGGAGCTTAAAGTGTTAACCCACTACAGGAAAGTCAGTCTGTATATGCAGTAAAGCATGCTTGTTATACTCACTGTGGAACATAAGGGGTTAATCCTCTGCATTGAAAAGCTATTTGATCCAGTCTTCTCTGATCCTCCCCTTATTCTACTGTCCCCAATCCATCTGCTGATAGTACAGAGCCCTAGGAGGCAGTTTGCACATGCTCAGTTTGGTGTGTATTGCTAGAGGGGTTTTTTTTTCCTGTTGGGAGGGTGTATGTGATCAGCACAGGCTAATCCATGCTGTCCAGACAGAGGTCAGGGGTTATACAGCCTCATAGGACAGTCAGAGGGGAATGAAAACTCAACCTGTAAGCTTTAACCAGTGCTCAGCCAGATACTGATAGAAGTCACAAGACTGCTCTAACTGCTGATGAGAAAAGTTATTTAGCAGTTTATATTTACTAAAATAAATGCATTTCCATGTTCTGTGTACTGTGGGAGACCAGATATAGTGAATGCAGGGTCCTGGGTTTAGTAACACTTTAAGCCGGCCACACATGGATCAAAATTTGGTCAGTTCAGCAAGGACCGGCTGAAATTTGGTCCATGTATGGACACGGTGATTGTGCAGAAGTCAATCTACTGATCAACATCTGTACATCCAGCCTGTTGGAATATTTCCGCACCATCAGCACCCCGGAAGCACTGATCAGTGTATCCTGACTGCAGGGGAATACAAAGGAGTGATTACCCTACCCAACTTGAATGTGTGAATGAGGAAATTGGGTTTTTATTTTTTTCTGTTCATCCTGCTGGTTGAACTAAAACAAATGACTAATGTATGGGCTGTCTTACACTCTTAAGGCAGTGGTGGTCAACTTTCTTGATATGGGGCCTCAAGTGAGGCCCCTAATATCACCAAAGAGCCACATATCAAATTAAGTCAATATTCAGCTCCACAGAAAGCAAACATACAACTGGATATAGTCAGAGACTATGTGCATGACACTAGAGATGGTCAGAGACTGCGGACATGATACAAGACAGTCAGAGACTGCGGACATGATGCAAGAGATGGTCAGAGACTGTGGACATGGGACAAGAGATGGTCAAAGACTGCGGAAACGATGCAAGAGATGGACAAAGACTGCATACAAAGAACAAACAGCCCAGGTACAATGAATGAGGTGCAGCTCAATCTTAAATTCGAGACCTCTCAGCCCTGGTTCACACTAAATTCAACTTTGAAATCATGCAACTTTACTTGAGTCAATGTTATTTCAGGTGCGACTTGTATAAACTGACACGGCTTCTCCATGTCATTTCATGAACCGCGTCGGGTGTCAAGATATTAACTGTTTAGTTTGATGTGTATGTTTTATCATGTAACAATCCATCTGTTCTGATATGTCTCATAGTATTTTATTATGGTTTTAACTTTAAAAACCTGATTTTTATTCACATACAAAATTAAAGAACTTTTTTGGATTTGTTGTTTAAAGTTGCAGCTTCTTTAAAGTCTCTGGGCAATTTCTTTGATTGAGAGGTCAGAGACTGCGGACATAACACCAGAGATGGTCAGAGACTGCGGATATGACACAAGAGATGGTCAAAGACTGTGGACATTCTGCAGAGGACTGTGAACATAATATAGGAATTGTGGGAGACTGGGAACATGCTTTAAGGCAGTGTTTTTCAACCTTTTTTGTGCAAAGGCACACTTTCGTTCATGAAAAAAATCACGAGGCACACCACCATAAGAAAATGTTAAAAAAATTTATTGAAAAACTTTTTGACTTGAGGGCCGCAATGGGTTCATATATTGGACCCCGGGGCCGGACCAAGAGTAGATGAATGATGTGTATGTGTCATCCATAGTAAGTATAGTAATATTCCCCCATAGTAAGCATAGTAATTAATCCCCCATATAGTAATTCATCCCCCATAGTAATTAATCCCCCATATAGTAATTCATCCCCCATAGTAATTCATCCCCCATAGTAATTAATCCCCCATATAGTAATTCATCCCCCATAGTAATTCATCCCCCATATAGTAATTCATCCCCCATAGTAATTAATCCACCATATAGTAATTCATCCCCCATAGTAATTAATCCCCCATATAGTAATTCATCCCCCATATAGTAATTCATCCCCCATAGTAATTAATCCCCCATATAGTAATTCATCCCCCATAGTAATTAATCCCCCATATAGTAATTCATCCCCCATAGTAATTCATCCCCCATATAGTAATTCATCCCCCATAGTAATTCATCCCCCATAGTAATTCATCCCCCATATAGTAATTAATCCCCCATAGTAATTCATCCCCCATAGTAATTCACCCCCCATATAGTAATTCATCCCCCCTATAGTAATTCATCCCCCATATAGTAATTCATCCCCCATAGTAATTCATCCCCCCTATAGTAATTAATCCCCCATATAGTAATTCATCCCCCATAGTAATTCATCCCCCCTATAGTAATTCATCCCCCATAGTAATTCATCCCCCATAGTAATTCATCCCCCATATTAATTCATCCCCCATATTAAGTCCCCAAGCCCCCCCTGTGTCAATTCACTTACCTTTGCTCCGCGTGTTCCTCTCGCCATTCCGGTGTAGCATGAAAATCTGTCTCCTATGAGGATCTGTCCCCCTCGACGTATCTGCGCATGTGCCAGTTTCAGGCATTAGCAGCCGATCGGTGATCTCCGGCACATGCGCAGATACGTTGAGGGGGACAGATCATCCTGACAGTATCACGCTCCGCGGGCCGGATTAAAAGGTCCGCCGGGCCGTAGTTTGCCCATTGCTGTTCTAATGATTGGTCTATTTGTGAGCTGAGGCCACATGTTACGGATGAAATTGCAATTTTTCCCACGGCACACCAGACAATATCTCACGGCACACTAGTGTGCCGCGGCACAGTGGTTGAAAAACGCTGCTTTAAGGGGTTATAGACTGGTGACACATTACACAAGACTGCTTGACATCACTGCTATAATAGGGCACCACATACTAGTGTCTGCAGGAGCCCTGAGGACTGCAAGAAAGGGTTGCAGGGGCACCAGTGCTTTAAGGTCATTGTCCTGGATGCATACATATTAGAGTCAATTAACATACCAGCATGTCTGGAGAGTGGGAGAAAACCAACAAAAGCACAGAGCATGCAAGCTCCATGCAGATATCTCTCTGGACAGGATTCAAACTAACCACTGAGCCAGGATGCTTCTAACCCTTTAATGACCAGTGGTTGGATGTGATTAAGCCATTTACTAAACATTTCCCCACAGTATTAGCTTCTCCCTTGGTGCCTGTCACCCCTCCAGGCTATGACTCAGCTCCTTGACATTCTTCAGTAATCTAGAGTTCTACTTGCAAACAGTTTCCAGCTCTGCTCGATACTTTTCACTCAGAGATAGTCAATGAACCAGCAACCCCATAAATCCACAGAGAATGTCCAGCAACTACCCAGGACCTTCCATATCCCAAAAACGTTATATTCTGTAAGGGCTTGTTCATCTCTTAACCCCTCTAACATCCTAATACATTTTTATCAGCCCAGTAAATAGGAGCAAACTCAACCTGCAAAAAAAGTCAACAGTGACATCTTGTCAGTCCTCATGGGTTCACTTTAAATCTATGGTGATTGGGGAGCCACCTGTGTGATATAGTGTATCCATGACTATGAACTGTGCTACTGTGTATCAAGTTACTGACTGCAAGATGCGGAGGTCAGGAGCGTGCTTTTAACCACTACACATGCATACTATGTGACAATGGTGACCAAGATGAATAGAACCACTAACAGACACCATAACACTGGTTCATTCTAGGAACAAAGTGAATAATGACTCACCTCTTATTAGCCCATCTCAGTTCTAATTGGGGACATTTTACAACACTACTGCAGGAATTTAGACCTCAGACAGTTCACTGTCAGGCTGATAATCATTGGCATGGTAGGAATAGGATCCATACCTGCCAGATCATGGATTAGCTACATGAATTAAACGTTTCAATCACTTATATAAAAGTAGTATAGTGTATGAAAGAGGTATTAAACCTCAAAACAAAAATTTATTATATTGCAGTTTGCTAATCCTTGGTAACCCGCAGCTGCTGTGTCCCAATATGACATCTGTGCAGGTGTGTGTCAAGCAGAAGTCATATTGGGACACAGTGGCTGTGTCTGTTCAGTCACTGCATTTCAGTTGACATCAATGGGACTGCCTTCACGGAATATTAGTGCATCCCTGTGCAGGTAAACATGGCCCTGCGTGGATTTATGGTATAGTACTCCTTGTGTGCAATATATAAAATTTTTGTTTTTGTGTTTTATACCAATTTAAATATTATTTACTTAAAGGGTAAATAAAAATTTCCAACAGTTTCCCTTCCTTTTTTTGCCCCCACTCCCCAAATCACTTTATGTATCTAGTACTCTGAGGTCCATGGCTTGTCTACATCTTTCTGCTGTATTCTTCATTAGACACCCGCACCTGTGCATTCGACCCCGAAAGCTTGTAGGCAGGTGCTGTCTACTTTCTGCACTGCAGGCAGTGCTTAACCACAGCAGCATTGCAGATAGAAAAGGAAGTCAAGAAGAACATGGTTCCTGTATGGTTTTCTCGGTCCCTTTGGAAGCTATTTGGTTGGATGCTGCTGTCCCATGTGACACTGGCAACCATC
This sequence comes from Staurois parvus, assembly GCF_062004578.1. Lineage (NCBI taxonomy): Eukaryota > Metazoa > Chordata > Amphibia > Anura > Ranidae > Staurois > Staurois parvus. The sequence continues at coordinate 3,813,671 of NW_028318150.1, read as the reverse complement.
TTGGGTCAGTGATAGTCTGTTTAAAAGACTGGCTCCCAGGCATGTGGGTGATGTGAATATACAATATATGTAAAGAAATTGAAGGTGCTATATACTGTATATTTCACTACCAAATTCTTTACATATATTGTACATTCACATCACTTACATGCCTTGGAGCCAGGGTTTTAAACAGACTCTCACTGGCCCAAGATGGCAGCCAGTGTCACACGGGACAGTAGAATCCAACCAGATAGCTTCCAAAGGGACCGAGGCTGTAAAATAATATGTAAAATAATAAGGCTGTAACATAATACTTTCTGGATGCACTGTAAGTATCTATAATAAATAATATTGTAGGGACAGGCCATCCATCTGTTAGGGACAGTAATTAGTGACAGGCAGAGGTTCCAGACGAGTATGGAAAAAGCAGGGACATGCCATCGTTCCTGGAAACCTCTTTGTGTGTGTTTTGACAAGCCAGGCCACATTCTGCCCCTTGAGACAGGTGCTGTCGGTGCTCCCAAGGCCTACTGTTGTATTTTTCGATGCAACATTCTGTGAGTGCGCCTTGTAAGGTTGTCTTCTCATTGGGTAGTTTGAACTTTATCACCTATTTAAGCTTTAACTTCAATATAGTTTGTTACTGTAACTGGACTCTTGAGTGTTTACTGCCACTGCACCACTCTGCACCTCCCCACAAGTTTCTATGGAGCCAAAATGTGACGCAGACACTGGATTAAGAAGTCTACTGGGGAGGGGATTGGGTAGGAATTTAATTTGGTGGGGGGGGGGCTAGGTCTACTTGGGTAGGTGGGGGAAGAGGAGTAAGGAAACTTTATGTGAAAATGGATGTGTAGATATATATATTTTTAAATTTTGGATTGGGTAGAATTAAAACCCCTGTCGCTTACTTTTCCCAAATCATCCTCCAGGACAGCATATGAGATATATGCAACTTCTCTAAAAGGAACAGGAAACACACCAGCAAAGACACTTTAAAAGGAAGTCTTCTACTGAACTGGTCACTTTCAGTTTTTTTCTGTTCAGAGAAGATGCATTGCCTAGAACTAGGTGTATGTTTTGTATAGGGGAATATTCCATATTTTACATTTGTTCCAGATTTTCTATTTATGTTGTAATTCTTGTGCATGTCTTTATATATGTTGTGATTCTGTATTCTTGAGTAGTTACAGGCCAGAATCTTTGTCTAGCTGCAAAGTGATTATACTTCTACTTTTGTAGAATTTACTATTAATGTTGGTTAGAAACCTTGATGGCTTAATGCACATCAGTACCACTATACTCCCCCACAGATACAGAAGAGGAGACCTATTACAGAGACATTTTGGTATCGCCTAACATTTCCTGAAGTACTATGGTTATTATCACTACTAGGCCAGCACACTGCTGCTTAGTTTTTTTTAGTGGGATGTAGTGTTTAGCAGCTTGGGGTATCAGCGGTGCCGCCATAACACAAATTTATAAGGGGTGTTCTTTTATTCCTACATAGTGGAGGAGAACATGGGTCCTTATATAATGTGCATATTTTAAGACACAAGGCTTTTGTTACATTCATATACTGGGATGTAGGTTGTGGTGAGTCGCTTGACATGTGTTGCTGCAGTGGACCCTTTTTATGTGGTTACTTAGCAACCCCCTGGCATAGCATGCTAGGTAAATTTAGTTTTGTGTCCTTCCATAATCAAGGGAGCAGTGATTGGTCTGGTCTGTTCAGAAACTTCTAGAGCCTAGGGATGAAGAATTAAAATGGCGAGCCAGAGTACTGATCAAGGCCTAACCAATCCCTGGAGAACCCAGCATCTGCACCCAGATGATGATTGGGCAGCTGATAGTCTGGAGTCCTGAAAAGATTTTTTCCCCAGCAAGGAGAGTTCTCATCCTCAAGGGGGCTGTTGCCCCTGTGGCAGCCTATGGACTGAAGTGCTGTTCTATGAGGTCTCAGTGACCAGGAAGGGACATAAAACAACTTCACAACAAAGTGATCTGTCTAGAGAAGGACTGTGAGTATGGACCCTAAATTGATCCCTGTGAATGGAGAATGGACTGGGTACCAGCAGTTGTGCATTAATGCAAGGTAAACAGATAGTCTTCAGCTGTGAAGGAATAGACTGTTCCTTGTTCAAATTTGCTTCAGGAGAATATTGTTCTCCACTTGGTATTTATTGAGCATTTTGGAGTATCCCATGGCCCAATCCCTCTCTGGTTACAAGTTCTACAAGCAATAAACCACAAAACGACAACCATTAGACTGTTTATTTGGAGCTGGAGTGAATGGACTGTTGCTTTGGTGGCTGGCAGCCTTTGTATTCTTTGGAAAAGAACCAGTTATATCTGCGGCCCCTGTAGGGGTAGCGCTACGCTTATATTCTGTATCGAGTGTGTATTTATATCCCCACAATAGCTTAGGTCTTGTCAACTAATTTCATATACAAAACCAGCACCATATGACATACATCCAATATACAAAAATAATCTCCAAAAATCATATATTCTGTGCATCTATATGATAAAATCCCCTAACAGCACCATAACATTGATTCAAATCCACAGCAGACAAAAAAATTGATTGAAATCCACAAATGATTATAATACCGTCTGTGTTATATTCTGTTGTAGCTATTTTCTTTTGACTTGCACGTAAGCCCTCATATACAGTTTTCTAGGTCATATGTATCTTTTTCCCAAATCATCTTCTAGCTCAGCTACTTGAGAGATGATGGACTCCCCCTTGAAGAGGAAACACAAATTAGGAAGAGATTAAAAAGCCCCTCATCTTAAGTTTTGAGTTTCCAAACATCCAGAAGTTGTTTGTTATGTTTCCTCTGGCTCTAACAATTGTGATTGTCGGGCCACCTCAGGTGACTAGGGCCTGGTAAGCCTGTGTTCCTGGTCTAATTTGGTTACCTGAGGGCATCCTAAAGACTTCTGCTGGACCCTGCTGCTTGATCTACTGTATGCAGGCAACTCTGGCTGCTTGATACTTGCTGGCTATCTTTTTATGTTGAGGCTGTTGTGTGGTCAAAATCCTTGGTTTGCAAACACTGTGAAGTGGAGCTAAGGTTGTGGTATGCTCTCTTATGTTTTCCCTGCAGTATGGCTCCTCTAGACAAGCCCCTCGTAGCAAGCCAAGGAGGATCAAGATGGCTCTGTGGACTTGTTTCTGGCACCAAGTTTCACCCAGTGGCTTAAAAGCTGAAAAGATTGATGAACTCTTGAAAGCTTTTTACACATCGGACTGAAGATTCACAACTGGTCCAGTTGGTTCAGCATAGAATGTATAGGGTTTCGATTTGTTAAGTTACTAATTTTGTTTTGTTGTATTTGTAAAGAAATGTGTTTCTTTTTGTTTCATTTTCAACCAGATTCAAATTTTTCCAATGGATTCAAAGTATTCGAATTAAAAATATTGAATTGATCCAAATTCAATGTGAAGAATAATAAATATAGTAAAGTGCAGGAGGGATCAGAGATCGATTACAGGGGAGGTCGGAGAGTCGCTGCGCAGCATTGGTTTTATTTCAGCAGAACGGCCGCTCCTGGATGCTGAGAGCCGACAGACGGGAGCTGCAAAAAGTTCCTATGATATCCAGTATCCAGAGGAGGGAGCCCTATATCCAGGCTGAGCGCCCGTCCATCCTTAAGGGGACCTCTGGACCCAGCAGAATCTCACACTATATCCAGGCTTGATGACCGGTTCTTAGAGGGAAGCCCACCACCTTACCTACTACAGATATTACCCAGGTGTTTTATTCCTACATGCGCATTCTCTGTGCGCTTCCAGTGAGTGCGCACTTCTGCTATTTGATTCCAGTCACAAGTTTATTGAGATATCTGCTTCATAGGAAATCATCACTGGTGCCACCTGTTGAACTTTTTTGATTGATTTATTTATATATTTTCACATAAGCTTATACTTCATTATTTATTTATTTATTCATTGAGCGCTGCATTTTACTATATTTACTGTTACTTCAAAGGTTACTGCGGTTACCTTGAGTGTCTCAACTGCTATATATCAAGAGCACTCACTATATTTTGCTTTTTATCAATGTGAAGAATAACTGGTTCTATTCTCTTTGAAATTTGAATATCAGAAGACAGCTGTATTCTTTCTTTTTCTATTCTCTTCTAATCTGTTCTAATTTTTTCTATTCTGTTCTTTTATTTTGTATTCTATTCTATTTTGTTTTACGCTATTCTTTTCTCATTTATTCTATTATGTTCTATTCTTTTTGAAATTCGAAATTTGGAAGAAGGCTGTATTCATTCTATTATATTCTATTGCTTTATTTTCCATTTTATTTCTATTCTGTTCTATTCTTTTCTGTTCTATTGTTTTATATTCAATTCCTTTATATTCTATTCTTTTGTTTTCTATTCTATAATTCTCTGATTTTTCTATTCTTTCTATTCTATTTTATTCTCTTCTTTTCGAAATTTAAATTTTGGAAGATTGCTATATTCTTTCTATTCTCAAAAGAAGTTATTTATGCCTAGGAAACATAAGATAGATTTTCCATTGGATGCTAAAGTAGAGGAATAGTTGTTTAAAAGTCCTAAATTGGATGCAACTCCTTCCCAGGTATCAGGTAATGAAACATAAATAAATGAAAATAACGAGCCGAGCAGCACTACAAATCTTGGAATTTCAATATCATAAATAATGAAATAGTGAATGATATAAGTGATAATCATATAAGAGTCCCAAAGAAATTGCTTCTCAATGGAATATCCTTTCTCCTGTGAACACCTGGTGCTCCAACCACAAAAATGTGCACAATTCCTCCACCAGATGTCTGCTCACCTCCAGCAGTGCAACCTCACATATATTATGCTCGGTCTAACCGCACTTTTGGTCCCATAATGGACTCTAAAGATCAACTTGATGAGTAATGGATCCCAATGGCTCGCTCCAAAAACACCCTTCATTGGCAGTATTCCTGATAACTCATTTTCTGGAAAGTCTTCCAGGGCAGCATCTGAAAAATGGCTCCTCCCACCTGATAACTCTTTTTCCAGGAATCCTCCTGTTAACTTAATTTCCAGTAATCTTCCAGGACAGCTTTATGAGAGAGAGACTCCTCCCACCCCTCATTACAGCCCCGCCTCACCAGATGCCAGAACTAACTGGTAGAGTACGTTTTCTTGGCAAGATACCCTCACACTGAGCTCCAGCTATCACTATAGCATGGGTGCACAGACTCAGGAGCTCCTTTTTCTTTTTTAGATGCACTTGAATTTTGATGCATAGTAGCGCGTAAGATTTTTTCATTTCATTTCAGGTAATGAAACATCACATGCATAGGAGGGCTAAAACACTTTTCGAAATAGCGCGGGATGTTTCCACTTTCTCTTTAGGATCTGCTCTAGCTTCCATGTGTGGCCTGAAATTTGGATGTCTGGGTGGAAAGATTGGGTTAGCTTCTCTTCCTCTAACACCTCAGCTGATCAGATACAGGAATCACTGCCCTCATTAGCAAAATTGGTAGCCTTCATGTGTGGAGTCAGCAAGGGCCCACGGTCTTTGTTAATTCTGAAAGAAGAGCTAATTGGCTTAAGCCTTGGGGTGGGGATTTAACCTCCAAAAATAAACTTTGTGGGATTCCTTTTGAAGAGAACTTTTTGTTTGATACATGTTAGGAGGCAGTATTATTACTATATCTGAGAAGGGGAAGAAATTCCCTCATAAATGGAAGAGGTTTTGTAGCAAGAAACCCATTCGTCATCCACAGGGCAAAGAACAGGCTACCCCCAATAAAGACCAATGGATTAAGAAGAGACGGACCTTTGATAGAAACAAGAGTAAGGGAGGTGTCCTGTTCATTTTTTTTTCGTTACTCTAAAGAGAACAAATAACAGGGTAAGGGGGTGGATTTCACTGTTTTATGAAATATAGGAAAGGTTGATGGAAAGTCCCTTTGGATGTCAGAAACAGGATTATTGACTACAATATTTAGAACCCCCACACCTGCATTTATTCATTACCAAGCTGCCTAGAGACCAAAGGAAATAAGTATCATGAAGGAACTGATTGCTCACCTCATAGAGGAGAAGGCTATTATTTTGTTTCCAGAAAATCAGCAATTTTAAGAGTTCTAGGGTTCTACTTCCATGTTGATGGGTTTTTTTCGCTATTTTGATTTTTTGTTTTGTATTTTATTAGCACAAAAATCTTCTGAAAAATGCAGAATGATTATAAGCTTAAGAAAGACTGAAAAAATATCTTGTTTACAAGAAATTCCACATGAACTACATCTATTATGTAACGAATTGAATTGATTTTATGGTGTCTCTGAACAGAAGTTTTTAAGGTTCGCAATCCAGACACAGCAGGATCTACAGCATCGGCATTTTGGGACTTTTCAATTTGGCATCACAGCAGCCACTAGGATTTAACCAATATCCTTGCAGACGTGGTGGCTTTTTTTGTCTACAGGGAAATCTGGACAGTTTCCTGTTTTTTCCCAGGACAGGAAGTGAAATGGGATCTTTCAGAAGATTCTCCAGACCTTCCAGGATTAGGTTGGAGAGTCAACTCAGACAAGTGAAACTTGATCCTGTCTCTGTAAGCCGTGTACCGGGGTGGGCTACCCACGATACAGTGAAGTCACGAACGAGGAAAGCAACCCCAACACCAGCTTTTGTCACAACAGAATTTTACTTAGATGTGGCAAATAAACAAAACCACAAATGCTGGAATATACAAAAAATTTACATACACCCAGCCCAAAGGCTGAGACCCCTGTGCTGTACAGCACGGCGCCTTCGGAGGGATGAAGGTAGAAAGTGTAGTAATTTACCTACTGGCGGGCACAACTAAGCTGCCACACCTTACCTGTTATTACCTTAACTTGTTGCCTACCGCAGATAGCTGAATGACGGCTGCACTGAGGCCGGCCAGTTCTGGGCGGACGTCATATGACTCTCCTGCGCGCCCCATGGGGCGCGCACCCGGCGATCTCCGTGATCGCTGTGTCCTACGGACACAGCTGATCACGTGATGTGGTAAAAGGCCAATCACAGCAGCCTTTTACCACCTGATCAGCGGTGTCCAATGACACGCTGATCAGAGGGAAATGCAAGTGCCGGTTCTCGGCTGCACTTTCCTCACGCTGTCAGATCGTGAGGAAAGTACTGCCGAGAATCGGCAGTTGTCAGAGCGGGGATCGGCACCGATCATCAGGGCACTGATGATCAGTGCCCTGATGATCGGTGCCCAGCAGTGCCACCCGCAAGTTCCGCCCACCTGTGCCCTGCATGCGCCCACTAGCTCCGCCCACCTTTGCCCAGCAGATCACCCACCTGTGCCCAGCAGTGCACCCACCTGTGCCACTCTGCAATTTCACACACCTGTGCCCAGAAGTGCCACCTACCTGTGCCCAGCAGTGCCACCCACCTGTGCCCACCAGTGCCACCCACCTGTGCCCACCCACCAGTGCTGCCCACCAGTGCCACCCACCAGTGCTGCCAGTCAGTGCCACCAGTCAGTGCCCAGCGGTTGTGCCAGTTAGTGCCCAGCAGTGATGCCAGTCAGTGCCGTCTATCAGTACCCATTATCAGTGTCACCTATCAGTGCCGCCTATCAGGGCTGCATATTAGTGCCGCCTATCTGTGACACCTCATTAGTGCTGTCTATCAGTGCCGCCTATCCGTGCCACCTCATTAGTACTGCCTATCAGTGCCCTTTAGTGCTGCCTATCAGTGCCCATCAGTGCCGCCTATCAGTGCCCATCAGTGCTGCCTCATCAACGCACATCAGCGAAGGAGAAAAATTACCTGTTTGAAAAATTTTATAATAGAAACAAAGAAACTTTTTTTTTTTTCAAATTTTTGGCAATTTTTTATTTATAGCACAAAAAGTAAAGAGCCCAGTGGCAATTAAATACCACCAAAAGAAAGCTCTATTTGTGAGAAAAAAATGATCAAAATTTCATATGGGTACAATGTTGCATGACCGCGCAATTGTCAATCAAGGTGCGGCAGCACTGAAAGCTGAAAATTGTCCTGGTAAATAAGGGGGAATAAGTGCCTGGTAGGCAAGTGGTTAAAAGAACAAGAATCAGTGTATGGGTGTATGGTATGGGCTAGCCTGTGGTGCAGCACAACAGCTTACAATCTTATACAAATGTACAGTATTCCCGCTCCCATAACTGGTCCTGTAGCACATGCCTGAGTATTCCTTCTGAGCAAAATGCCAGTCTGGCTTGAATTTGTAGGATTTTATCAGCTCTCCAATGTGAAATGTCACTTTAAGTTGTGGAGTCCCTCCAATGATCAGTAACAACACTTATGGCCTGACACAAACAGAGACCCTAACTAACTAACTATAGGCCTGTCTCAGTCCTATAGGCGCCAACACTGAAATGAGGTGCGTGCAGGACCTCACTGACCTGGGTCTGCTTTGCATCCGCTGGTGACTCTGAACAGAACAAATGTCTCTTCACAAAGCATGCGATATCACAGTATATATATTGCTTAGTTCATCAGCTTCCCATCAGTTTCCTGGCCACAATCTTCCTTTCTTTGAACAGGGTTAGCGTCTTGAACACCATCAGCTTCACTCAGCTGAATTTCTGATTATGGAGGGCTGTCCTCACATCTGGATGGCATCGGATTCTCAGATCACACAGCCCCCCTTCTCTTTCTCAAGCATGGCAGCTCTCCTCTCCTTTTCCTGTTCACTTCCCAAGTCTAAAACCCCACTCCTTCATGAATATAGAAATCTCTATGCAGTCTGAGGCTGTGTTAGAAAAAACAGTGACATCTTGTGGCTAAACTGCAGAATGTCAGTCAGAATGTTTTTAATTTACTTCAATCAGTGTTCAAACAATGAAAGCTGTTTCCCCATCTCACATCTCAGTTAGTGGTCTTTCTTGGGTACAAGAAAAATATCAGCAAAAGATATTTCTCACTGAGCAGAAGGTTCAAAGAATTGTCTAACCCTAGTGGTCAGGAAGATCATCCAGGAGCAAGCAGAAGAAATGTTGCTAGCTCCTTGGTGGCAGAGAAGACGTTGGTGCTCAACCCTAGGCCATCTGAACTCCTTGGGTTCTATTGAATTGTCTGGGTTTACTAGCACAGTAATCGATTTTACATCCAAATCCTCAGCTCTTCTGCCTGATGGCTTGGAGGATTCTCCAGAAAAAGGGATGTTCTGAAAGAGTGATTTACGCTCTTCTCCTTAGTGGTCAAATGAGTACCAGGAAAATATATGCAGGCAGTATGTATGGGTTTGTATCTCAGCATCCCCAAGGTGCAGGTGATGCCCCTTTAATTTTTTCTGGATATTATATTAACAGATAATCCCCTAGTTTGCAGATTCTTGGTGGCTAGGGAACATTGCACACCTAGGATAGTGAAGACAGCAACCCTATGGGATATATCCTTAGTGTTAAATGTCCTGTTTAGGGTGACCTTTGAGCCATTTGGGGACTCTGGGCTAAGGCAAGCCATAGATGATTCTGTTTTCTTTCCTGCAACCACAGGCTGCAAGAAAAGAATTAGCTCGATTCCCCAATCAACACAGTCAGTGAGGGAATCCCTCTTGCAGCACTATTGTGTTCTGCCAGCAGGGAGCCTTTCTGGCCAGCAGAACATGTTGATTAATGCTAGCTTTTTAGATGCCAGAAGGTGCCTGTTTAAGTATTTGTCCTTCAGAAGGAAGGTGTTTCAGACGGTGGTTCCCCCCCAAAGTGTCCTCTCAGGTAACTGTCCTGGAAAATGATTTGGGAAAACTATGGTTAGTCTTACTGGTGATGGTATTTCCGAGAATCTTCCAGGACAGCATCTATATTCCCAGCCAAAGGTTTCCAGTTTGAGATAAGGTTTTTGTTATTGTGACTTTGTTACCTAAAATTTCCCTTCGTGCACATTGGGAGGTTCCTTACTTTAAACAACTAAAGATGAGGGAGGACTTTTACTTTCTTAATGGTTTTTTGGTGAGATTTGGTGTGATGCTTTTTTGAAAAGTAGTGCATGCACTACGTTTTCTGCATTCTGGTGTGATTTGCAGCCCATTCAAATTAATGGGCTGCAGAATCACACTTTATGGGAACATGCAGGAATAGCACAGGAAAGCAGGCTTCAGACCAAAGGTTGGACCAGGGGTGGATCCTGCCTGGAATAACGGAATTGAACTCTGTGAGACAAGGAGTTGCCTCTCCCTAGGGACAAGCTAGTCCATCATTAAAAGGGAAGGCAAACAAACAATGAAAATATTTGAAAGTGTGCAATGCCTTTAATGCATACTTTTTCTTAGCAAGTGTGCCAATGCAACCTGCCATTGCATCCATGGGGGTTTGTCAAGCCTTGCTGGTCTGGACTAAGCACATAGTAAAATAACCTGGTGCCCTGAAATCAGATTTTTCCGCTAAACATGCTTCCGTGTAGCTGGTTTGGGAGATCCTCTCTGACAACCCTCATGCATGGGACTTTATGTGTCATGCATCAGTCCTTTATAAGGTTAGTACTATGGCTAAACTACTGGTCAGAAAAGCTCCCCTGGAAGAAGCATCTGGAACAGGGGTGGGCAAACTTTTTGACTTGAGGGCCGCAATGGGTTCATATATTGGACCCGGGGGCCGGACCAAGAGTAGATGAATGATATGTATGTGTCATCCATAGTAAGTATAGTAATATTCCCCCATAGTAAGCATAGTAATTCATCCCCCATATAGTAATTCATCCCCCATATAGTAATTCATCCCCCATATAGTAATTCATCCCCCATAGTAATTCATCCCCCATAGTAATTCATCCCCATATAGTAATTCATCCCCCATAGTAATTCATCCCCCATATAGTAATTCATCCCCCATAGTAATTCATCCCCCATAGTAATTCATCCCCCATATAGTAATTCATCCCCCATATAGTAATTCATCCCCCATAGTAATTCATCCCCCATAGTAATTCATCCCCCATATAGTAATTCATCCCCCATAGTAATTCATCCCCCATATAGTAATTCATCCCCCATAGTAATTCATCCCCCCTATAGTAATTCATCCCCCATAGTAATTCATCCCCCATGTAAATTCATCCCCCATATAGTAATTCATCCCCCATAGTAATTCATCCCCCATATAGTAATTCATCCCCCATAGTAATTCATCCCCCATAGTAATTCATCCCCCATATAGTAATTCACCCCCCATATAGTAATTCATCCCCCATAGTAATTCATCCCCCATATAGTAATTCATCCCCCATAGTAATTCATCCCCCATATAGTAATTCATCCCCCATAGTAATTCATCCCCCATAGTAATTCATCCCCCATATAGTAATTCATGCCCCATATAGTAATTCATCCCCCATAGTAATTCATCCCCCATAGTAATTCATCCCCCATGTAAATTCATCCCCCATATAGTAATTCATCCCCCATAGTAATTCATCCCCCATATAGTAATTTATCCCCCATATAGTAATTCATCCCCCATAGTAATTCATCCGCCATAGTAATTCATCCCCCATAGTAATTCATCCCCCATAGTAATTCATCCCCCATAGTAATTCATCCCCCATATAGTAATTCATCCCCCATAGTAATTCATCCCCCATATAGTAATTTATCCCCCATATAGTAATTCATCCCCCATAGTAATTCATCCGCCATAGTAATTCATCCCCCATAGTAATTCATCCCCCATAGTAATTCATCCCCCATAGTAATTCATCCCCCATATAGTAATTCATCCCCCCTATAGTAATTCATCCCCCATAGTAATTCATCCCCCATATAGTAATTCATTCCCCATATTAAGTCCCCAAGTCCCCCCTGTGTCAATTCACTTACCTTTGCTCCGCGCGTTCCTCTCGCCGTGTTCCCGCGCCGTTCCAGTGTAGCACGAAAATCTGTCTCCTATGAGGATCTGTCCCCCTCGACGTATCTGCGCATGTGCCAGTTTCAGGCATTAGCAGCCGATCGGCGATCTCCGGCACATGCGCAGATACGTCGAGGGGGACAGATCCTCATAGGAGACAGATTTTCATGCTACACGGCGGACTGTGAGAGGAGCCTAGCTCCGCGGGCCGGATTAAAAGATCCGCCGGGCCGTATACGGCCCGCGGGCCGTAGTTTGCCCATTGCTGATCTGGAACGTATGCCTTCCGAGTGTGAATGGTAATACCTTGGATAAGTTGCAAGATTCAATAGCAATTTCTTGACTCCAAAGAAGTGGCAGGAGCCTTTGGGGCAAAACTGTCTGGGATGAAGAAGGGTTCCTTTCAAAACTTAGGGGATAAACAGATGACTTCCATTCCAGAAAATTCTGGGAACCTCAAGCTTTCCAAGAGAGATAAAAAAAAACCTTTTTCCTAACGGAGGGGGAACCATATGGACCCAAGATTTTTTCAATGTCTGGGTCCAAAACTTTGTTGCAGATGTTGCAAACTGGAGTTTTGCCTTTTACCTCCTCCACGGTTCATGCCATCAGACGTGCTTACTGTACCCAGTCCTGTTTGCTGCACTGAGCCTCTTGCACTCTTAGGGGATCTTTGCTCCTGTTGCAAAACCAGAAAGACTTCTTGATTAGTATTCCAATTTGTTCATAGTGCCCAAATCGGATGGTAATGTACAGCCCAGGCTGGTATATTCCATTTGGAATCTGTGCAGTCTGCTCTCTCTGTTAGCAGGATTCCTTGCCTCCATGTCCCCATTTTTCCACCTCTTCTGCACTAGCTGCATTTCGTGGTGCGGTAACAGCATTTTCAGTTTGTGGCTCAGCCCTACTGGCCTGGACACGGCACCACATGTATTCCCAAAGAAGCTAGCTCGATGTTAACTTTTACAAGAGCTAGAGGAATTCCCATTCTGGGATATTTGGATTATCTACTCCAGTATGCGCAATTGAAGGGTGGCCTCAGGGCCAATGTGCAACAGATGGTGCATGTCTTACAGAACTTCTCTGGATTCTCCATCTCCAAAGGTTGACCATGGAACAGGACATTCTGCCTAGAGAATCTGAGCCTCATCCTGGACACCGCCCTGGCATGTCCAAAACTTTGGTTCAAGGTGCTGGATTTACATTTTTTTACTTTGTGATGCCTTCCATGTTCACTGTTTAAAAAGCCAGTTATAGACCTGGGTAGGTGACCAGTTTTTTCTTTGTATGTTAATTTTGGAGGTTCAGTGGGTGTATTGGACACCCTGGCTGCCGTTGTGCCTTATATGCTAGATGTCAGGTGCGCTCCCATGACCTTAATGAGGGGTGGGCTCCCCCTAGTTCACCTGCCCTTGTTCTATCCATTTAAATGCATGTGCCTCCATTGTGAGGACTCTCAAGATTTATAGAGTTAGGACCACAGATACTCAGGGTGCCGTGATGTGGCTCTGTGGCTTACGTATGTATTTGCAAATGTGTGCTAACTAAACCCCTGTTTTTAAACGCATGTTCTTAGACAGGTTAATTTGGTTTTTGATAGTTGGCTGATTGGCTGGCAGTTTGAACTGGCTTTCTTATCCCCCTCTTTTGATAAGTTATACTTATCCATGTTCCTTGCCGACAATAGCCATTATTAGACTGGGGTAGGCTGGCAAGTTGAACTGGATAGTCCTATTTTTTACTTTGTGATGCCTTCCATGTTCACTGTTTAAAAAGCCAGTTATAGACCTGGGTAGGTGACCAGTTTTTTATTCTTTTTCGCTGGATTTACATTCCATGGAGAGTCCCTCTATTTGCCTTTGCATGAGGGAGGTGGGGGTCATAGTAAGCACCTTCAAGGCATCCTTGTTTGCTCAGTTTAATTTAAGGCTGCAACTCAACATCCTTACAGCATGGTACAAGCTGACTCTGTCTTTGGATCGCCCCATGTGTCTGAGCACCAATACCTAAGTAGTCCTAAATTGGTGCCTGTCCAGCCCTGCATTGGTGTTGGGGAAATCCTTCCTTTCCCCCCACCATGTGGACACCAGCATGTCAGGCTGGAGAAGTGTCCTAGATCCCTGTTAGTTCATGGTACATTGACATCAAAGGAAGCTTGACTGCCAATCAACATCCTCAAGCTCAGGGTGATTCGGCCTGCCATTCTGGACCCCCCAATTCCGAGGACTGAAAGTTCAGGTCCAATCTGACAATGCCATGGTGGTGGTACACATAAATCTTTAACCAGGAGTCTTGTAGAAGCATAGCTCATTCTGACCTGGGACAAACTTCACGTTTTAGCCATGTCCACAGAGCACATTCTAGGAGTGGAAAATTAGCAAGTGGAACTCTTAAGTTGACAAAAGCTCAATCCCAGAGAATGGTCACTCCACCCAGAGGTGTTCATCATACTTTGTCTCTGGTGGGGCATGCCACATGTAGACTTACTGCTGTGCAGACTCAACAACAAACTGGACAGGGTTGCATCAGGTTCAGGGATCCTCAGACCTTCAGAGTAGATGCTTTAGTCACTCCATGGAATCTGTTCAACTTTAAGTGCTCCTCCACTCCCTAGCTCCTTCCTCGCTTGCTTTCAGAAGATAGAAAAAGAAAACAGGTAATTCCCATTGAAACAAATTGGACATGGACGGCATAGTACTCGGGCATAGAAATGGCTCCTAGCAAACGTTCCATTGCCCCTAACAGATTGTCTGGACCTTCTTTCACAAGGTCTTATGTTCTATCCTGCTTCATGATCGCTAACTTTGATTTCTCAGCTGTTGATGGCCAAGTCCTGAGGCATAGGGGCCTTTCAGATTCTGTAACTCCCACCTTGCTGAAGGTCTGAAAGCCCTCATCCCAGAGGTGTTACCACAGTACATAGAAAGCAAGCTTTGCTTGGTGTAAGGAGATGGAGCTTCATACCAGGAAATACTTTGTGGTATGGGTTTTATCCTTCCCTTAGTCAGGACCTGATAAATTCTTGGCCTTGAGGACTATAAAGGGTCAGGATTTTTCTTTGGCAATGCTCTTCCAGAGACCACTACTTTCCAATTCCTTGCTCAGTGCCATTGTAAAAGGGATGGCTCACATTGTTCCATCAGAATGCTCTCTGTTGACTTCATGGGACCTTAATCTGGTGCTGATCCTTCAAAGGCCACCTTTTTTCTCCCTCTTCTTTCCTGCAAGGTTGCTTTTCCTTTGCTGGTTACGTCGATCAGGAGAGTGTCTGAGCTTGCAGCCTTATCGTGTAAGAAACCATTTCTTGATCTTCACAAGGACAAGGTTGTTTTGAGACATTGTACTTTGTTTCTACCTAAGATGGTCTCTGCATTTCATTTAAATTGCGACAAAGAGTTTCCTGACTCCAAAATATCCTAAGCAGATTGCTCTCCATTGCCTGAATGTCATTAGGACTGTGCAAGTCCATCTATCTAGGGGCCACAGCCTCGATCCGTCAATATGATTAGTGCTGGAAGCATCCACATCATGCAGGCAGTGATATGGATACTCCTCCAAAGAGCCTGCCCTATGTAAAGGGAAATTTTGGGGCTGGACAATCACATGGCTGGGGATATATGTGAGTAAAAGGGGCAGAAATTAGTTTGGGGATTACATAGCTCAGTAAATGTATTTAGTGAATATTTGCTGTTATAAAGTAGTATAACAATTTAAATTTGAAATGCAATTTAAATTATAAGCATAATATGGTCAGAACAATTATGATTTTTGATTGGTTGTGAATGCTCGTCTATCTTTAAACATTACTCTTTGGCTTAAAAGATTTCAAAGTGAACCCAAAAAAGCTTATTTTGTGGTGATCCCTAAATTAATCATAACAAGTTACTTAGACCTTCCAAGTGCAACTTTGGGACCAGTATAGATGGGCTTATGTTGTCCTCACAGCTACCATACTTCTTTCACTATATAAGTGTATGAAAAATGCAAAAGCAGCTTAAAGCAGATGAATGTCAGAAGGAGGTCACCTGCAGCTCATATGCACCTGATACCTGAGAATGATATCAGAAGCAATGAAATGCACCTATAATTATGCAACATTCAACCATTGATACAAGCCCCCAAAGCTCCTCGACTAGAGTTCTTTCACTGTGGAGGGACAGGACAGATATGAAGAGAATGTCTGATGACAATAGTCACCCATGATGCACCTGTATGGCCTGGGTAACCTATGACCTTCGACTTTAGATCCAATTTTGCTTTGTCCTTTGTCCTTAGTATAGACTAAAAGAAACTCTAAATATTCCCTGCAGTGTAGGACAAAGTTCAGGTCTTTTTTTTTTTAAGTGTACCAGATGCACTTTAGCAACTGACTCAAAGTAGGCATTGGAATACGTTTTTCTTTTTAATGTCTCATTCCATTATGACTCTGAAATCCTCTGGAACAAATTATGATTTCCTAGGGTTAAATATTTAATTAAAGCTGGTTTCTCAACTGTAAGCAGACCTGGGTAAGTAGAATAGTGCTTATTAAACCCTGACTAAAACACTTCTATATTAACCTTTACATTTAGAAACTCTGCTATTAACTAAATAATTGCCAACTAAAGGAATAAAAAAACTGTCATATCATTATAACAGTAAGGTAGGAAGGACAATACGTTCACCAAACTGGTTTTCCTATTACTAAACCCACAACAGATAAGACTAAATGGGGGTGCTTGTCCCTCTGCACCACAGAGGCACATGACTCAAATATAACTTTTAATTACATGATTAAAATGTAACTCTGAAAGAAAAAAATTGTAAATACCTATAGGGTGAGGAATCAAAAAATGTCAGTTTACATACCTAGAGAGCAATCCATATCCATGTGGGCATGTTTTATACCTAAAGTATATTTGGATAGTGTACTATCTGTATCACTGAAGTATCATACTACCTTACTAAGAATTATCTGTCTATGATATGTAATGCGGGTACACCCATCCATGTGGATACAAAACACCACTAATGGACAGGCCCATATTCCACATATCCACAAAGATACCTCTCTAAGGATGATTACATTTTTACACCATAAACATGGGTATTCCTCCAACCAAAAAGTCAAGGTAAAGAAAAAGTAACATGATCCAAAAAAAGAAAAAAAAGTGTTCCCAAATCAGCAACAACATAACATGTTTTATTCCTTAAATGGAGCTTGGTCAGAGGTGAGTAAAATAAATTCAGATGGTGAACAAAAGAAAAGTGTGTAGTCACATGGCAAATGGAAATGGCGTTCATTAGTTTGTTCTCCTCCCATTTATAGACTGGTTAGTCAAAATGGCCACCACGTACTTGACATCATGACATCATCAAGTATGTCACAATGCCACAAGGCACATAGCATCATCGTGCATGTGCCCTTCTATACCATATAAAACCAGCTATGGATCGCCTTCTTGTGGACAAACAATAAAGCGGACAGGCAAAATAACCCTATACATATATCTCTATTGTAATAACCTGACTTAACTGGATGGTAATACATGCCATATAGCATCCAATCTTCATATATATTTATATTTACAATTTCAATCATTCCATATACAATACAATAACATCCCTTAAAAAGGCAAGTAGACAACACTTCTGAGACTTGGTAATCACAGGCAAATGGGAGAAATGTAAAGCCTTCATTCAAACCATGGGGGGAACGTGAGTTTAAGCATAAAATCCACCTAGCTTCCAATTTTAACAGATGTTTATCCAGATCCACCTTTCTTGGGCCTAACAAACTGGTCAACTATCCAAAATTTCAAAGCTTCGGCTTTACTTCCATGTTTTACAAGGGCATGTCTAGCTACACGTCTATCTTTCTCTTGGGCAATATCATTCACATGTTCTAGTATTCTGCGTCTGAATTGGTGAATAGTTTTTCCTACATATAGAAGTGGGCATGGGCCTTTCATGACATAGATCACCCCCTCAGTACTGCAATTGTAGAAGTGTGATATTTTGATAATCTCACCATTCTTAGGATTCACAAATTCTTTTACAGTGGGGATAAAGAGGCAAGTTTTACAACGTCCACATCTATTAAGTGTGTATATTGTATACATGAAATGGAACGCTTATACGACTTGGATCTTATTGACAATACCATTTAATGAAGCAGAGATGATGCATATGCACCCATATTGTGTATCATGTAGATATAGTTCTTGTCTGTAATTGCAGATGTCTCTTAACCCTTTGAGGACCAAGGGACGTATTTGTCCCATGTTTTTAATTGCATATATCATCTGATTAAGAACTTAAACTGTTTTTTTTTTTTGGTTTGAGTCAAAATTTTAGTTCTTATCAACAAACAACAAATGGATCTAGCTTTTTGCCAATTATTTCATGAAATGGCTTAGTTACAGCAACTGAAGTGTACGAACTTTAAAAACAAAAAAATTGATTTTTTTGGCGTTCCAAAATCTTACGGTCTTCAAAGGGTTAATGCCATTGTGGCAATGATATAGATCATAAGTACTAATAAAATATTTTGTTTTTATAATTTAGAAAACTTTTCCATAATAAGCATTGTCATACTGGCAAATTGAGAACATACATTTTTAGTCTAATTTTGTTTAATTAAAGATAAATCTAGGACAATTTGCATACCCACATACATAAATATAGAGATATTACACTGAATTTCTACAATAGTACACTGCAAGTGTACAATATGTGTGCTATTGACCCACATTGTACTTGATGTACTTGATGATGTTATCATGCAAACGTATCCAGGAGCGTCTTAATCCTAGTAGGCATATGCATGGAATACTATTATTAGTCAGTAACAATTTGTCATGTCATCTTCAGGGAGGGTCCGTGCTGTGCTTGAAGTCAGACAGCTGATCACGCATGCACAGTGATTGTATAAGGGGAGGGAAGTGATTTTAAAGGTTTGCTTTTAATTTTTTTAAAAATAAGAAACATATTATACTTTCAATTGTTGTTATATTTCCTGCTCTGTGCAATGGTTTTGCTCAGAGCAGCCCTGATCCTCCTATTTTGGAGTCCCCCACTGGTGCTCCTGGTCCCTCACCCCTGCCAAGTGCCCCCATAGCAAGCCACTTGCTATAGGGGCAATCGTGCATGCTCGCTCCCAAGCCAACTCTGTGTCTCCATAAGAGTAACACGGAGTATTGCTCAGCTCCGCCTCCACTCCCTCTTCACTGGCTGTGATTGACAGCAACTGAAGCCAATGGTTCCTGCTGCTGTGTTTAAGCCAAAGAGTAGTGAAAGAGCTGAGAGAGCCTCTGTTACTGTGCATATCACTGGATTGAGATCAGACTCAGGTATGTATAAGGAGGGGCTGGGAGGGGGAAGCTGCTTGCAAAAGGTTTTTTACCTGAATGCATAGAATACATTAAGCTAAAACACCATCTGCCTTTAGAGCCACTTTAAGAATATTTTTACTAGAATATTTAATGAATGCTTGCAAATGCAGCATTATCCTAGCGACTGGCGGAAGGATGTGATCGTAAATTTCCCCAAAAAAGGGAATGCTTCTGATTGCAATAGCTGTCGGGGTATCACTTTTCTTTCACTGCCAGGCAAATTCTTCTGCACTATCCTTCTCAACTACTCACAAGATGCAACAAACAGATTGCTTTACGAAGGACAAGTCAGGTTTCACATGGGACCGTCATGAAGCAAGCAGATAATCATGCTGCAAAATATCATCGAACAATGACTTGAATTCCAACAACCAGTTGTCATCAATTGAACTGATTTAATAAGGCCTTTGATAGTGTTCACTGAGACTCACTGTGAGGAATACATCAATCTCTTTCAAAACCTGTACTTCAACTCCAACTGCTGTATTAGACCGACCATGGTTTTACAAGCTTCTTTGCAATCAAAAATGGCGTGACATGGGGCTGTTTTCTTTCACAGCTTTGCTTTTTTTCCAACAATAGATTATATATGACACCCCACATTATAGAATCCCATGGCAAGAATGATCCTGACTCAAGGATCTCGATTTTGCAGATAACATTGTGCTACTATCAGAAACAAAACTTGGCCTGCAGCATCTAACAAAGGGCAGAAAAGGTCGGCCTGCACATCACACCACATGGAAAACCAAAGCTATGAAATAAATTAACAGAAACTTGAGACTGATGCTTGAAGACCAGGCCATTGAAGACTTTACCTACCTCAAAAGTGTTATATCATGATGTGATGGAGGAATGGAGAAAGACGTCAAGTGCAGAATTGGTAAGGCAGCAGGAATGTTCCAGCATTTACATCAAATTTGGTCTATACTTTTTCTCGCTTCAGCCGTGAAGGTACACCCATGCACTACAAATGTTATTCCCAAAGCCTTATATGCCAATGAAACTTAGAAAATCACAAATGCTCAAAACCATAACTCCTTTCACCAGAGAAGTCTATGCAAATTTTTGGGCATCAAATCCAGAGACCGTGTCACAAATTAGGAAGTCGTGTAATGCAGTGGTATGCAGAAGCTAGCAGAATATGCCACTAATTAGGGCTACTGCTGGCCCGACATATGTTATGCCTATCTTACCACCACATACCCAACATCACAATGTGCTGAACTCAACCACCTAGAAAAGAGTGGAAACAAAGAAGGCCATTGACAAACTGATGGTTGAAACAGCAATTAAAGCCATTGAGGACCCATGTAATGAAGCTGGCAGAATTCAATGAAAAGCACTTACTGTCTAATGTGACTAAGTCTAAGTAAGTCACTTGGCTCATAGAAAGTGGCAGAAAACTGGCAATTTTAAATGGTGCATGGATGTAATTGCTAAACTATCTTTTCCCTCATTACGTCTCTTCCCTTGTTATTTATAGGTTGTTGTGGTCTCACATTGACATCGGCCTTGATCATTTTAAGACCCCTTAAAACCTAACTATACCCAAAGAGATTTAAATAAGTTGACCTGGATGATCACCTTGACATGAAATGCAAAGACCACATATAATAATTACTGCTTCTTACACGACAAGGTAACTCTAAATATATTTTCTTATATCTTATGCTGATGCTCCATAGTATGGAAAAGCTATCATAGCAACAATGGGCTTTATATAACTTATATATCACTGGGGCTGCACTAGTTTGGACGGGCTTACCTCTATTTTTCTCTGAATCCTGCATCCACCATGATATAGAAAGAGTCTAGGTTTTGCATATGGCCTAACCACTTGCCCTCTAGAGGATTTACCCCCCTTAATGACCAGGCCTCTTTTTGCTACTCGGCGCTGCACTAATTCAACTGATAATTGCGCGGTCATGCAATGCTGTACCCAAACAAAATTTACGTCCTTTTTTTCACAGAAATAGAGCTTTCTTTTGGTTGTATTTGATCACCTGTGCACTTTTTATTTTTCGTGCTATAAACAAAAAAAGACCAAATATTTTGAAAAACTATATTTTTTACTTTCGACTATAAAAAATATATAGTAAACTCAAAGTTAGTTATAAATTTAGACCCAAATGTATTTTGCTACATGTTTTTGGTAAAAAAAATCCCAATACGTGTATATTGATTGCTTTGTGTGAAAGTTATAGTGTCTACAAACTATGGTATAGATACTGCAATTTGTGCCATTTTTTTGTTATACAGCATTGCACTAGTTTAATTGACAATTGCGCAGTCATGCAATATGGTACATAAATAAAATTTATGTCCTTTTTTTCACATAAGTAGAGCTTTCTTTTGGTGGTATTTGATCACCTGTGCGCTTTTTTATTTTTAAAGCTATAAACAAAAATTTTTGAGAAATTTTTTTTTTAAAAAAAAACAATATTTTCTCATTTCTGTCATAAAAAATATCCAAAAAAACTAAAATTTCGGCATAAATTTAGGCCAAAATGTATTCTGCTACATGTTTTTGGTTAAAAAATCCCAATAAGTGTATATTTATTGCTTTGTGTGAAAGTTATAGCGTCTACAAACTATGGGATAATTAACGGAATTTACACAGCTTTTCCTTTCTGACTGCTCATCACATTTCTTGAGGTGCTAAAATACCAGGATAGTACAAACACCCCCAAATGACCCCTTTTCGGAAAGTAAACACCCTAAGCTATCTGCTGAGAGGCATATTGAGTCCATGGAAGATTTATTTTTTTCCTTAAGTTTCCGGAATATTTTTTTTTTTTTTTACACAAAGTTGTCATTTAAATGATTTATTTCTCGCACAAGCCATGGGCATATGTGGAATTACACCCTAAAATACATTCTGATACTTCTACCAAGTATGAGGATACCACATGTGTGAGACTTTTTGGGAGCCTAGCCACATTCAGGAGCCTGAAATCCAATGACCACTTTGAAAGCATGAAGATGCATAACTTCCTCATTTCACTTCCTCACTACCTATCACAGTTTAGAAGGCCCTGAAATGCCAGGATAGCACCAAACTCCCCAAAATGACCACTTTTTGGAAAGTAGACACCCCAAGGAATTTAAAAAGAGGCATGGTGAGTATTTTGCAGATCTAATTTGTTTTCACAAGCTTTTGAAATATAAAAAAAGAAAAGAAAAAATATTTTTGTTTTTTTTCTTCATTTTCAAAAACCATGTGGCAACAAACGAGATCTGCAAAATACTCACTATGCTTCTTATCAAACTCCTTGGGGTGTCTACTTTCCAAAAAGTGGTTATTTGGGGGGGGGTTAGGTGCTATCCTGGCGTTTCAGGGCCTCCGAAACTGTGATAGGTAGTCAGGAAGTGTAATGAGGAAATAAAGCCCTTTACAAGCCTGAAGGTGCTTATTGGATTTTGGGGTCCTGTACTTGGCTAGACTGCCAAAACATCTCTCACATGTGGTACCCCCATACTCAGGAGAAGTAGAAGAATGTATTTTGGGGAGTAATTCTACATATACCCATGGCATGTGTGAGCAGTAAATCATTTAAGCGACAATTTTGCGTAAAAAAAAACAACTTTTTTTGTTTGTCATTTTCCAAAAACTTGTGGTAAAAAAATAAATTCTTCTATTGATTCAACATGCCTCTCAGAAAATAGTTTGGGGTGTCTACTTTCCAAAAAGGGGTCGTTTTGTGGGGTGGGGGCATTTTATGCCCAGCATTAGAAGTTTATGCCACACATCATACACTCTTCTAACCACCTTAAGACCAAGCCTTTTCTGGCACTTTTAGTTCACATGAAAAAATCAGTATTTTTTGCTAGGAAATTAATTTAAACCCCAAACATTGTATATTGTTTTAAAGCAAACACTCTAGTGAATAAAATGGTGGGTGCTGCAATTTTTTCTGTCACATAGTACTCGCGCAGCGATTTTTCAAACGCAATTTTAAAAAAAATACACTTTTTTAGCTTTTAAGGCACAAAAACACAATATATTGCCCATTTATTTGGTAAAATATAAAAGATGATGGTATGTGGAGTAAATAGATACCAAACATGACATGCTTTAAAACTGTGCATGCCTCATGCAATGGCGACAAACTGCATATGTTTTTAATATCCATAGGTAACGTTTTAAAAGCCTTTACAAGCTACCATTGTAGATTTACAGATGAGGTCTAGTGTTAGAATTACTGCCCCTGATCTGAATTTCATGGAGATACCTCACATGTATGGTGCAACTGATGTTTCCATACTGGCACAGGGTCAAGGCTCACGAACACAGGTGTGCGCGTGCACGGGGGGGGGGGGGAGGGTGAGGGTACTTATTTTGATTTTTTTTATTATTTTTACACTGTCTTTTTTTTTTTATCACTTTTAATGCTATCACAGGGGATGCAAATATCCCCTATAACTTCAATGGGCACTGTCATTAGAGATGAGCGAAGTATTCAAAAATTCGATTTGACTGATTCGGCGAATTCGTGGAAAAATTTTGATTCGAGTCGAATATATTCGCTGTGAATTTAACTTAAAAAAGGGTGTTTCTAGGCTTCAGAGAGACTTAATATTAGTGCTGAACACTGTACCTTTAATTTAAATGCCCTTGGAGTCTGCTGGGGAAGAGAAATAATACTGTCAGGCAGTATGACATGCAGATGAGTGCCGTCGATCTTAGAATCACCGCACACTTCACTCATTTGGCCAGTCACGGGGCCAAAACCAGAGTGTGGAGCCACAGTGTGGCGGTGGAGGCAGCAGCAATGGGAGGCCATACAGCACCCTATGACAAAAATGGAAACCACCAGCAGTGTGAGGAGACCTGAAAGTGGCACATGGCAGAGTGTGGCGATAGAGACAGCAGCAATGGGAGGCCGTACAGGGACCCATGACACACTCTGGACCTGGCAGCAGCATGAGGAGGCGGTACAGGGGCCCATGGCAGATTACGGGCCTGGCAGCAGCATGAGGAGTCGGTACGGGGGCCCATGGCAGATTACAGGCCTGGCAGCAGCAATGGGAGGCCGTACAGGGACCCATGACACAATCTGGACCTGGCAGCAGCATGGGGAGGCGGTACAGGGGCCCATGACAGATTACGGGCCTGGCAGCAGCATTTGGAGTCGGTACGGGGGCCCATGACACACTCTGGACCTGGCAGCAGCATGAGGAGGCGGTACAGGGGCGCATGACAGATTACGAGCCTGGCAGCAGCAACTTGGACAGGAGGACGTTCAGTTTCTGCACCGTCTGGTGCGTGCTCGCAAACTGTTGTCTCTTGGAAACGGATTCCAAGAAAGACTGCTGACGGAATCCGTGAAGAGGAGTAGCAGGAGAAGGAGCATCTGAACGAGCGGAATATGCCAACAAGCGACAACAGGGGCCCATGACAGATTACGGGCCTGGCAGCAGCATGAGGAGTCGGTATGGGGGCCCATGGCAGATTAGGGGCCTGGCAGCAGCTATGGGAGGCCCGTAATCTGCCAGCACCCTATGACAAAAAATGGAACCCACCAGCAGTGTGAGGAGACCTGAAAGTGGCACATGGCAGAGTGTGGCGATGGAGACAGCAGCAATGGGAGGCCGTACAGGGACCCATGACAGACTCTGGACCTGGCAGCAGCATGAGGAGGCGGTATAGGGGCCCATGGCAGATTAGGGGCCTGGCAGCAGCTATGGGAGGCCCGTAATCTGCCAGCACCCTATGACAAAAAATGGAATACACCAGCAGTGTGAGGAGACCTGAAAGTGGCACATGGCAGAGTGTGGCGATGGAGACAGCAGCAATGGGAGGCCGTACAGGGACCCATGAGAGACTCTGGACTTGGCAGCAGCATGAGGAGGCGGTATAGGGGCCCATGGCAGATTAGGGGCCTGGCAGCAGCTATGGGAGGCCCGTAATCTGCCAGCACCCTATGACAAAAAATGGAACACACCAGCAGTGTGAGGAGACCTGAAAGTGGCACATGTTTGGGGCATGATTCATGGCGGATTTAGTCAGTTGTGTCAGGAACTGGTGGTTTGAAATCCAGACTAATCCACGCCTGATTCATTTTCACAAACGTCAGTCTCTCCACACTTTGGGTGGACAGTAGTGTCCTCCGCGGAGTTGCAATACCTCCTGCCGCACTAAACACGCGCTCCGATGCCACGCTACTGGCCGGGCATGACAGCCTTTCAAGGGCAAATTCAGCTAGTTGGGGCCAAAGGTCAAGTTTCGTTGCCCAGTAGTCAAGGGGATTGTCTACCTCGGTTGGCAGGGTGCTGTCCAAGTAGGCCTAAGCCTGTTGTTTGAGGTCCTGCTCCAGGTCCACCTGATGCTGCTGCTGCTGCTGCTGCTGCTGCTGCTGCTGCTGCGGCTGGTTAGTAGTTTCCTCACTGCGCTGGTGAAGAAAGCTACTCATCATCGACTGCAGACTGAGGCAGCCGCTGCTGGTGGAGCTGCCACTGCTCCTACCACCCCACCCCTCCCCTGCTGCCATGGCAGCGGAACGCGAGCGCACAGGGCCCACAGTGTCTGAGGATGGACGTTGGCGCAGACAGGCAGAGACCAGCTGACTACATAGGTGGTTTTTATAGTACGTTATTTTGGCCTCCCTCTCAGCAGGTGTGAAAAAGGCCACCATTTTTGAACGGTAGCGAGGGTCCAACAAGGTGGACAGCCAAAAGTCATCCCTCTGTCTGATGGTTATTATTCGGCTGTCGCTACGCAAGCAACCGAGCATGCTATGGGCCATTTGTGCCAAGGAATGCGAGGGACTCCCTGCCTCCATCTCCACAGCATACTGCCACGGTGCGTCTGGGTCCTCTGTCTCCTCCTCCTCCTCCTCTACCAGATGCTCCTGCTCCTCCACTCCTGTCCGCTGAGTGGAAAAACCACCCATTTCACTCAATAATTCCTGAGCACCAATGTCCTCCTCTACCTCCTCCTCTTCTTCCTGTCCTGCCCCCACAGGGGTCATGTGGCGTTGAGATCTGTGCGCCACGTCTACCGCACCCTGACCAGCCATTGTTAACAGCATTTGTTCCAGGACGTGCAACAGAGGAATGACGTCGTTCATCCCATAGTCCTGCCGACTCACGAATAGCGTGGCCTCCTCAAAGGGCCTGAGCAAGCGCAGGTGTCACGCATGAGCTGCCAATGGCTGACATCTAAGTTACACAGGGAGTACCTTTATCCGCTTTTAACATCAGGAAATCGGTGATGGCCTTTCGCTGTTCGTAAAGGCGGTCTAACATATGTAGGGTTGAATTCCACCTTGTTGCAACGTCACAGCATGAGGAGGCGGTATAGGGGCCCATGGCAGATTAGGGGCCTGGCAGCAGCAATGGGAGGCCCGTAATCTGCCAGCACCCTATGTCAAAAAATTCTACACACCAGCAGTGTGAGGAGACCTGAAAGTGGCACATGGCAGAGTGTGGCGATGGAGACAGCAGCAATGGGAGGCCGTACAGGGACCCATGAGAGACTCTGGACCTGGCAGCAGCATGAGGAGGCGGTATATAGGGGCCTATGGCAGATTAGGGGCCTGGCAGCAGCTATGGGAGGCCCGTAATCTGCCAGCACCCTATGTCAAAAAATTCTACACACCAGCAGTGTGTGAGGAGACCTGAAAGTGGCACATGGCAGAGTGTGGCGATGGAGACAGCAGCAATGGGAGGCCGTACAGGGACCCATGAGAGACTCTGGACCTGGCAGCAGCATGAGGAGGTGGTATATAGGGGCCTATGGCAGATTAGGGGCCTGGCAGCAGCTATGGGAGGCCCGTAATCTGCCAGCACCCTATGTCAAAAAATTCTACACACCAGCAGTGTGTGAGGAGACCTGAAAGTGGCACATGGCAGAGTGTGGCGATGGAGACAGCAGCAATGGGAGGCCGTACAGGGACCCATGAGAGACTCTGGACCTGGCAGCAGCATGAGGAGGCGGTATATAGGGGCCTATGGCAGATTAGGGGCCTGGCAGCAGCTATGGGAGGCCCGTAATCTGCCAGCACCCTATGTCAAAAAATTCTACACACCAGCAGTGTGTGAGGAGACCTGAAAGTGGCACATGGCAGAGTGTGGCTATGGAGACAGCAGCAATGGGAGGCCGTACAGGGACCCATGACACACTCTGGACTTGGCAGCAGCATGAGGAGGCGGTATATAGGGGCCTATGGCAGATTAGGGGCCTGGCAGCAGCTATGGGAGGCCCGTAATCTGCCAGCACCCTATGTCAAAAAATTCTACACACCAGCAGTGTGAGGAGACCTGAAAGTGGCACATGGCAGAGTGTGGCGATGGAGACAGCAGCAATGGGAGGCCGTACAGGGACCCATGAGAGACTCTGGACCTGGCAGCAGCATGAGGAGGCGGTATATAGGGGCCTATGGCAGATTAGGGGCCTGGCAGCAGCTATGGGAGGCCCGTAATCTGCCAGCACCCTATGTCAAAAAATTCTACACACCAGCAGTGTGTGAGGAGACCTGAAAGTGGCACATGGCAGAGTGTGGCTATGGAGACAGCAGCAATGGGAGGCCGTACAGGGACCCATGACACACTCTGGACTTGGCAGCAGCATGAGGAGGCGGTATATAGGGGCCTATGGCAGATTAGGGGCCTGGCAGCAGCTATGGGAGGCCCGTAATCTGCCAGCACCCTATGTCAAAAAATTCTACACACCAGCAGTGTGAGGAGACCTGAAAGTGGCACATGGCAGAGTGTGGCGATGGAGACAGCAGCAATGGGAGGCCGTACAGGGACCCATGAGAGACTCTGGACCTGGCAGCAGCATGAGGAGGCGGTATATAGGGGCCTATGGCAGATTAGGGGCCTGGCAGCAGCTATAGGAGGCCCGTAATCTGCCAGCACCCTATGTCAAAAAATTCTACACACCAGCAGTGTGAGGAGACCTGAAAGTGGCACATGGCAGAGTGTGGCGATGGAGACAGCAGCAATGGGAGGCCGTACAGGGACCCATGAGAGACTCTGGACCTGGCAGCAGCATGAGGAGGCGGTATATAGGGGCCTATGGCAGATTAGGGGCCTGGCAGCAGCTATAGGAGGCCCGTAATCTGCCAGCACCCTATGTCAAAAAATTCTACACACCAGCAGTGTGAGGAGACCTGAAAGTGGCACATGGCAGAGTGTGGCGATGGAGACAGCAGCAATGGGAGGCCGTACAGGGACCCATGAGAGACTCTGGACCTGGCAGCAGCATGAGGAGGCGGTATATAGGGGCCTATGGCAGATTAGGGGTCTGGCAGCAGCTATGGGAGGCCCGTAATCTGCCAGCACCCTATGTCAAAAAATTCTACACACCAGCAGTGTGAGGAGACCTGAAAGTGGCACATGGCAGAGTGTGGCGATGGAGACAGCAGCAATGGGAGGCCGTACAGGGACCCATGACAGACTCTGGACCTGGCAGCAGCATGAGGAGGCGGTATATAGGGGCCTATGGCAGATTAGGGGCCTGGCAGCAGCTATGGGAGGCCCGTAATCTGCCAGCACCCTATGTCAAAAAATTCTACACACCAGCAGTGTGAGGAGACCTGAAAGTGGCACATGGCAGAGTGTGGCGATGGAGACAGCAGCAATGGGAGGCCGTACAGGGACCCATGACACACTCTGGACTTGGCAGCAGCATGAGGAGGCGGTATAGGGGCCCATGGCAGATTAGGGGCCTGGCAGCAGCAATGGGAGGCCCGTAATCTGCCAGCACCCTATGTCAAAAAATTCTACACACCAGCAGTGTGAGGAGACCTGAAAGTGGCACATGGCAGAGTGTGGCGATGGAGACAGCAGCAATGGGAGGCCGTACAGGGACCCATGAGAGACTCTGGACCTGGCAGCAGCATGAGGAGGCGGTATATAGGGGCCTATGGCAGATTAGGGGCCTGGCAGCAGCTATGGGAGGCCCGTAATCTGCCAGCACCCTATGTCAAAAAATTCTACACACCAGCAGTGTGAGGAGACCTGAAAGTGGCACATGGCAGAGTGTGGCGATGGAGACAGCAGCAATGGGAGGCCGTACAGGGACCCATGACAGACTCTGGACCTGGCAGCAGCATGAGGAGGCGGTATATAGGGGCCTATGGCAGATTAGGGGCCTGGCAGCAGCTATGGGAGGCCCGTAATCTGCCAGCACCCTATGTCAAAAAATTCTACACACCAGCAGTGTGAGGAGACCTGAAAGTGGCACATGGCAGAGTGTGGCGATGGAGACAGCAGCAATGGGAGGCCGTACAGGGACCCATGAGAGACTCTGGACCTGGCAACAGCATGAGGAGGCGGTATATAGGGGCCTATGGCAGATTAGGGGCCTGGCAGCAGCTATGGGAGGCCCGTAATCTGCCAGCACCCTATGTCAAAAAATTCTACACACCAGCAGTGTGAGGAGACCTGAAAGTGGCACATGGCAGAGTGTGGCGATGGAGACAGCAGCAATGGGAGGCCGTACAGGGACCCATGAGAGACTCTGGACCTGGCAGCAGCATGAGGAGGCGGTATATAGGGGCCTATGGCAGATTAGGGGCCTGGCAGCAGCTATGGGAGGCCCGTAATCTGCCAGCACCCTATGTCAAAAAATTCTACACACCAGCAGTGTGAGGAGACCTGAAAGTGGCACATGGCAGAGTGTGGCGATGGAGACAGCAGCAATGGGAGGCCGTACAGGGACCCATGACACACTCTGGACTTGGCAGCAGCATGAGGAGGCGGTATAGGGGCCCATGGCAGATTAGGGGCCTGGCAGCAGCAATGGGAGGCCCGTAATCTGCCAGCACCCTATGTCAAAAAATTCTACACACCAGCAGTGTGAGGAGACCTGAAAGTGGCACATGGCAGAGTGTGGCGATGGAGACAGCAGCAATGGGAGGCCGTACAGGGACCCATGAGAGACTCTGGACCTGGCAGCAGCATGAGGAGGCGGTATATAGGGGCCTATGGCAGATTAGGGGCCTGGCAGCAGCTATGGGAGGCCCGTAATCTGCCAGCACCCTATGTCAAAAAATTCTACACACCAGCAGTGTGAGGAGACCTGAAAGTGGCACATGGCAGAGTGTGGCGATGGAGACAGCAGCAATGGGAGGCCGTACAGGGACCCATGACACACTCTGGACTTGGCAGCAGCATGAGGAGGCGGTATAGGGGCCCATGGCAGATTAGGGGCCTGGCAGCAGCAATGGGAGGCCCGTAATCTGCCAGCACCCTATGTCAAAAAATTCTACACACCAGCAGTGTGAGGAGACCTGAAAGTGGCACATGGCAGAGTGTGGCGATGGAGACAGCAGCAATGGGAGGCCGTACAGGGACCCATGACAGACTCTGGACCTGGCAGCAGCATGAGGAGGCGGTATATAGGGGCCTATGGCAGATTAGGGGCCTGGCAGCAGCTATGGGAGGCCCGTAATCTGCCAGCACCCTATGTCAAAAAATTCTACACACCAGCAGTGTGTGAGGAGACCTGAAAGTGGCACATGGCAGAGTGTGGCTATGGAGACAGCAGCAATGGGAGGCCGTACAGGGACCCATGACACACTCTGGACTTGGCAGCAGCATGAGGAGGCGGTATAGGGGCCCATGGCAGATTAGGGGCCTGGCAGCAGCAATGGGAGGCCCGTAATCTGCCAGCACCCTATGTCAAAAAATTCTACACACCAGCAGTGTGAGGAGACCTGAAAGTGGCACATGGCAGAGTGTGGCGATGGAGACAGCAGCAATAGGAGGCCGTACAGGGACCCATGAGAGACTCTGGACCTGGCAGCAGCATGAGGAGGCGGTATATAGGGGCCTATGGCAGATTAGGGGCCTGGCAGCAGCTATGGGAGGCCCGTAATCTGCCAGCACCCTATGTCAAAAAATTCTACACACCAGCAGTGTGTGAGGAGACCTGAAAGTGGCACATGGCAGAGTGTGGCTATGGAGACAGCAGCAATGGGAGGCCGTACAGGGACCCATGACACACTCTGGACTTGGCAGCAGCATGAGGAGGCGGTATATAGGGGCCTATGGCAGATTAGGGGCCTGGCAGCAGCTATGGGAGGCCCGTAATCTGCCAGCACCCTATGTCAAAAAATTCTACACACCAGCAGTGTGAGGAGACCTGAAAGTGGCACATGGCAGAGTGTGGCGATGGAGACAGCAGCAATGGGAGGCCGTACAGGGACCCATGAGAGACTCTGGACCTGGCAGCAGCATGAGGAGGCGGTATATAGGGGCCTATGGCAGATTAGGGGCCTGGCAGCAGCAATGGGAGGCCCGTAATCTGCCAGCACCCTATGTCAAAAAATTCTACACACCAGCAGTGTGAGGAGACCTGAAAGTGGCACATGGCAGAGTGTGGCGATGGAGACAGCAGCAATGGGAGGCCGTACAGGGACCCATGACAGACTCTGGACCTGGCAGCAGCATGAGGAGGCGGTATATAGGGGCCTATGGCAGATTAGGGGCCTGGCAGCAGCTATGGGAGGCCCCTAATCTGCCAGCACCCTATGTCAAAAAATTCTACACACCAGCAGTGTGAGAAGACCTGAAAGTGGCACATGGCAGAGTGTGGCGATGGAGACAGCAGCAATGGGAGGCCGTACAGGGACCCATGAGAGACTCTGGACCTGGCAACAGCATGAGGAGGCGGTATATAGGGGCCTATGGCAGATTAGGGGCCTGGCAGCAGCTATGGGAGGCCCGTAATCTGCCAGCACCCTATGTCAAAAAATTCTACACACCAGCAGTGTGAGGAGACCTGAAAGTGGCACATGGCAGAGTGTGGCGATGGAGACAGCAGCAATGGGAGGCCGTACAGGGACCCATGAGAGACTCTGGACCTGGCAGCAGCATGAGGAGGCGGTATATAGGGGCCTATGGCAGATTAGGGGCCTGGCAGCAGCTATGGGAGGCCCGTAATCTGCCAGCACCCTATGTCAAAAAATTCTACACACCAGCAGTGTGAGGAGACCTGAAAGTGGCACATGGCAGAGTGTGGCGATGGAGACAGCAGCAATGGGAGGCCGTACAGGGACCCATGACACACTCTGGACTTGGCAGCAGCATGAGGAGGCGGTATAGGGGCCCATGGCAGATTAGGGGCCTGGCAGCAGCAATGGGAGGCCCGTAATCTGCCAGCACCCTATGTCAAAAAATTCTACACACCAGCAGTGTGAGGAGACCTGAAAGTGGCACATGGCAGAGTGTGGCGATGGAGACAGCAGCAATGGGAGGCCGTACAGGGACCCATGAGAGACTCTGGACCTGGCAGCAGCATGAGGAGGCGGTATATAGGGGCCTATGGCAGATTAGGGGCCTGGCAGCAGCTATGGGAGGCCCGTAATCTGCCAGCACCCTATGTCAAAAAATTCTACACACCAGCAGTGTGAGGAGACCTGAAAGTGGCACATGGCAGAGTGTGGCGATGGAGACAGCAGCAATGGGAGGCCGTACAGGGACCCATGACACACTCTGGACTTGGCAGCAGCATGAGGAGGCGGTATAGGGGCCCATGGCAGATTAGGGGCCTGGCAGCAGCAATGGGAGGCCCGTAATCTGCCAGCACCCTATGTCAAAAAATTCTACACACCAGCAGTGTGAGGAGACCTGAAAGTGGCACATGGCAGAGTGTGGCGATGGAGACAGCAGCAATGGGAGGCCGTACAGGGACCCATGACAGACTCTGGACCTGGCAGCAGCATGAGGAGGCGGTATATAGGGGCCTATGGCAGATTAGGGGCCTGGCAGCAGCTATGGGAGGCCCGTAATCTGCCAGCACCCTATGTCAAAAAATTCTACACACCAGCAGTGTGTGAGGAGACCTGAAAGTGGCACATGGCAGAGTGTGGCTATGGAGACAACAGCAATGGGAGGCCGTACAGGGACCCATGACACACTCTGGACTTGGCAGCAGCATGAGGAGGCGGTATAGGGGCCCATGGCAGATTAGGGGCCTGGCAGCAGCAATGGGAGGCCCGTAATCTGCCAGCACCCTATGTCAAAAAATTCTACACACCAGCAGTGTGAGGAGACCTGAAAGTGGCACATGGCAGAGTGTGGCGATGGAGACAGCAGCAATAGGAGGCCGTACAGGGACCCATGAGAGACTCTGGACCTGGCAGCAGCATGAGGAGGCGGTATATAGGGGCCTATGGCAGATTAGGGGCCTGGCAGCAGCTATGGGAGGCCCGTAATCTGCCAGCACCCTATGTCAAAAAATTCTACACACCAGCAGTGTGTGAGGAGACCTGAAAGTGGCACATGGCAGAGTGTGGCTATGGAGACAGCAGCAATGGGAGGCCGTACAGGGACCCATGACACACTCTGGACTTGGCAGCAGCATGAGGAGGCGGTATATAGGGGCCTATGGCAGATTAGGGGCCTGGCAGCAGCTATGGGAGGCCCGTAATCTGCCAGCACCCTATGTCAAAAAATTCTACACACCAGCAGTGTGAGGAGACCTGAAAGTGGCACATGGCAGAGTGTGGCGATGGAGACAGCAGCAATGGGAGGCCGTACAGGGACCCATGAGAGACTCTGGACCTGGCAGCAGCATGAGGAGGCGGTATATAGGGGCCTATGGCAGATTAGGGGCCTGGCAGCAGCTATGGGAGGCCCGTAATCTGCCAGCACCCTATGTCAAAAAATTCTACACACCAGCAGTGTGTGAGGAGACCTGAAAGTGGCACATGGCAGAGTGTGGCTATGGAGACAGCAGCAATGGGAGGCCGTACAGGGACCCATGACACACTCTGGACTTGGCAGCAGCATGAGGAGGCGGTATATAGGGGCATATGGCAGATTAGGGGCCTGGCAGCAGCTATGGGAGGCCCGTAATCTGCCAGCACCCTATGTCAAAAAATTCTACACACCAGCAGTGTGAGGAGACCTGAAAGTGGCACATGGCAGAGTGTGGCGATGGAGACAGCAGCAATGGGAGGCCGTACAGGGACCCATGAGAGACTCTGGACCTGGCAGCAGCATGAGGAGGTGGTATATAGGGGCCTATGGCAGATTAGGGGCCTGGCAGCAGCTATAGGAGGCCCGTAATCTGCCAGCACCCTATGTCAAAAAATTCTACACACCAGCAGTGTGAGGAGACCTGAAAGTGGCACATGGCAGAGTGTGGCTATGGAGACAGCAGCAATGGGAGGCCGTACAGGGACCCATGACACACTCTGGACTTGGCAGCAGCATGAGGAGGCGGTATAGGGGCCCATGGCAGATTAGGGGCCTGGCAGCAGCAATGGGAGGCCCGTAATCTGCCAGCACCCTATGTCAAAAAATTCTACACACCAGCAGTGTGAGGAGACCTGAAAGTGGCACATGGCAGAGTGTGGCGATGGAGACAGCAGCAATAGGAGGCCGTACAGGGACCCATGAGAGACTCTGGACCTGGCAGCAGCATGAGGAGGCGGTATATAGGGGCCTATGGCAGATTAGGGGCCTGGCAGCAGCTATGGGAGGCCCGTAATCTGCCAGCACCCTATGTCAAAAAATTCTACACACCAGCAGTGTGTGAGGAGACCTGAAAGTGGCACATGGCAGAGTGTGGCTATGGAGACAGCAGCAATGGGAGGCCGTACAGGGACCCATGACACACTCTGGACTTGGCAGCAGCATGAGGAGGCGGTATATAGGGGCCTATGGCAGATTAGGGGCCTGGCAGCAGCTATGGGAGGCCCGTAATCTGCCAGCACCCTATGTCAAAAAATTCTACACACCAGCAGTGTGAGGAGACCTGAAAGTGGCACATGGCAGAGTGTGGCGATGGAGACAGCAGCAATGGGAGGCCGTACAGGGACCCATGAGAGACTCTGGACCTGGCAGCAGCATGAGGAGGCGGTATATAGGGGCCTATGGCAGATTAGGGGCCTGGCAGCAGCTATGGGAGGCCCGTAATCTGCCAGCACCCTATGTCAAAAAATTCTACACACCAGCAGTGTGTGAGGAGACCTGAAAGTGGCACATGGCAGAGTGTGGCTATGGAGACAGCAGCAATGGGAGGCCGTACAGGGACCCATGACACACTCTGGACTTGGCAGCAGCATGAGGAGACGGTATATAGGGGCCTATGGCAGATTAGGGGCCTGGCAGCAGCTATGGGAGGCCCGTAATCTGCCAGCACCCTATGTCAAAAAATTCTACACACCAGCAGTGTGAGGAGACCTGAAAGTGGCACATGGCAGAGTGTGGCGATGGAGACAGCAGCAATGGGAGGCCGTACAGGGACCCATGAGAGACTCTGGACCTGGCAGCAGCATGAGGAGGTGGTATATAGGGGCCTATGGCAGATTAGGGGCCTGGCAGCAGCTATAGGAGGCCCGTAATCTGCCAGCACCCTATGTCAAAAAATTCTACACACCAGCAGTGTGAGGAGACCTGAAAGTGGCACATGGCAGAGTGTGGCGATGGAGACAGCAGCAATGGGAGGCCGTACAGGGACCCATGAGAGACTCTGGACCTGGCAGCAGCATGAGGAGGCGGTATATAGGGGCCTATGGCAGATTAGGGGCCTGGCAGCAGCTATGGGAGGCCCGTAATCTGCCAGCACCCTATGTCAAAAAATTCTACACACCAGCAGTGTGTGAGGAGACCTGAAAGTGGCACATGGCAGAGTGTGGCGATGGAGACAGCAGCAATGGGAGGCCGTACAGGGACCCATGAGAGACTCTGGACCTGGCAGCAGCATGAGGAGGCGGTATATAGGGGCCTATGGCAGATTAGGGGCCTGGCAGCAGCTATGGGAGGCCCGTAATCTGCCAGCACCCTATGTCAAAAAATTCAACACAGCAGCAGTGTGTGAGGAGACCTGAAAGTGGCACATGGCAGAGTGTGGCGATGGAGACAGCAGCAATGGGAGGTCTCCCATTGTCCCAACATGGCCCAAATAGTCCCAACATGGGCCCCCTGGCCACGCTTGACTTTCTGGCCACATAGTCGACATACGGCTACGTTTACTTCCTCGGGCGGCTTGACGAAAAATTGCCACACCGCCGAGTAGGAAACTTTGCCCCCGATACTCCTCACTGGCTGACTGCTGCTTCCTCCGTGCACACCGGCACCACTACTGGCCGTGGTGGTAGGCTGCAGTGGAGCTGGTGCTCTACTCCTTGGCCGTTTGGCTCCACTGACACTGCTTCCACTGACACTGCTGCGACCCTGCTGCTGTCTCCTGGGCAACCCACCGACTGTTTCGCTCACTGCCAAGCTGCCACCCTCTTCTCCTGATGATGCGGAAGAAATTGCCTGATGACGACGAGGCTGCCAAGTGCGATCAACCTCTTCATCATCAAGTAGGGTCTCCGCCTCACTACTAGCCCCCTCGGCTGCGTCTGGGTCAGGAGACAGACCTGTCTCTAGACCGGCTACCGGGCCACTCTCCTCGCCACTACTTCTTCGCCTAGCTGCTGAAAAGGCGGATGTCTCCCCCCGTTCCTGACCGCCCTCTGTTAGCTCTTCCTCACTGTACAGTGGGGCTGAGCCCACAGCATGCGATACTTCGCTTGGTGAGGGAACACCAAAGGACAGGGGCAGGTAGAGGACACGTGATTTCAGTGGGCTTGGTCCCGGGCCATGCCAACTAACGGTTGTGTCTGACGTACCCACCGACCGTTGGCTGTAGGTGTCAGAGGTGACCTGGGAAGAGGAAGACGACCGAGCCAACCAATCGATGACGGCAGGGTTGTCGGTGGAGACACGACCGCTGGATGACACCGGGAGCACTGGCCTCTGGCTGCGAATAGTGCTGCCTCGACCCCTTCCTCTGCTGCCACGTCTGCTCGCTCCTAAAACATTGCCTCCTCTGCCACTCCTCTGCATGTTGTCTGACATACTCTTTAATTAAACGATTATGTGTCCCTGAGTAACAATTCTGTGTCCCTGAGTAACAATTCTGTGTCTGTGCGAGTAACAATTCTGTGGCCCTAAGTAACAGTTCTGTGGCCCTCAGTAACAATTCTGTGTCCCTGATTAACGTTTCTGTGGCCCCAAGTAACAGTTCTGTGGCCCTCAGTAACAATTCTGTGTCTGTGCGAGTAACAATTCTGTGTCTGTGCGAGAAACAATTCTGTGGCCCTAAGTAACAGTTCTGTGGCCCTCAGTAACAGTTCTGTTTCCCTGAGTAACAATTCTGTGTCTGTGCGAGTAAGAATTCTGTGTCTGTGCGAGTAACAATTCTGTGGCCCTAAGTAACAGTTCTGTGGCCCTCAGTAACAGTTCTGTGTCCCTGAGTAACAATTCTGTGTCTGTGCGAGTAACAATTCTGTGTCTGTGCGAGTAACAATTCTGTCTGTGCGAGTAACAATTCTGTGGCCCTAAGTAACGGTTCTGTGGCCCTCAGTAACAGTTCTGTGTCCCTGTGTAACAATTCTGTGTCTGTGCGAGTAACAATTCTGTGGCCCTAAGTAACAGTTCTGTGGCCCTCAGTAACAATTCTGTGTCCCTGATTAACGTTTCTGTGGCCCCAAGTAACAGTTCTGTGGCCCTCAGTAACAATTCTGTGTCTGTGCGAGTAACAATTCTGTGTCTGTGCGAGTAACAATTCTGTGTCTGTGCGAGTAACAATTCTGTGGCCCTAAGTAACGGTTCTGTGGCCCTCAGTAACAGTTCTGTGTCCCTGTGTAACAATTCTGTGTCTGTGCGAGTAACAATTCTGTGGCCCTAAGTAACAGTTCTGTAGTCCTCAGTAACAATTCTGTGTCTGTGCGAGTAACAATTCTGTGGCCCTAAGTAACAGTTCTGTGGCCCTCAGTAACAATTCTGTGTCTGTCCCTGAGTAACAATTCTGTGGCCCTAACTAAAGTTTCTGTGGCCCTCAGTAACAATTCTCTGGCACTCAGTAACAATTCTGTCTGTCCCTGAGTAACAATTCTGTGGCCCTAATAACGTTTCTGTGGCCCTAAGTAACAATTATCTGGCACTCAGTAACAATTCTGTCTGTCCCTGAGTAACAATTCTCTGGCACTCAGTAACAATTCTGTCTGTCCCTGAGTAAAAATTCTGTGGCCCTAAGTAAAGTTTCTGTGGCCGTGAGTAACAATTCTCTGGCACTCCGTAACAATTCTGTCTGTCCCTGAGTAACAATTCTCTGGCACTCAGTAACAATTCTGTCTGTCCCTGA
Source organism: Staurois parvus (assembly GCF_062004578.1). Lineage (NCBI taxonomy): Eukaryota > Metazoa > Chordata > Amphibia > Anura > Ranidae > Staurois > Staurois parvus. The sequence continues at coordinate 3,775,368 of NW_028318150.1, read as the reverse complement.
GTAAAAATTCTGTGGCCCTAATTAAAGTTTCTGTGGCCCTAATTAACAATTCTCTGGCACTCAGTAACAATTCTGTCTGTCCCTGAGTAAAAATTCTCTGGCACTCCGTAACAATTCTGTCTGTCCCTGAGTAACAATTCTCTGGCACTCAGTAACAATTCTGTCCGTCCCTGAGTAAAAATTCTGTGGCCCTAAGTAAAGTTTCTGTGGCCCTGAGTAACAATTCTCTGGCACTCCGTAACAATTCTGTCTGTCCCTGAGTATGAATTCTGTGGCCCTAACTAGCGTTTCTTTGTCCCTAAGTAACAGTTCTGTGGCCCTGAGTAACAATTCTGTGTCTGTGCGAGTAACAATTCTGTGGCCCTAAGTAACAGTTCTGTGGCCCTCAGTAACAGTTCTGTGTCTGTGCGAGTAACAATTCTGTGTCTGTGCGAGTAACAATTCTGTGGCCCTAAGTAAAGTTTCTGTGGCCCTCAGTAACAGTTCTGTGTCTGTGCGAGTAACAATTCTGTGTCTGTGCGAGTAACAATTCTGTGGCCCTAAGTAAAGTTTCTGTGGCCCTAAGTAACAATTCTCTGGCACTCAGTAACAATTCTGTCTGTCCCTGAGTAACAATTCTCTGGCACTCAGTAACAATTCTGTCTGTCCCTGAGTAAAAATTCTGTGGCCCTAAGTAAAGTTTCTGTGGCCCTGAGTAACAATTCTCTGGCACTCCGTAACAATTCTGTCTGTCCCTGAGTAACAATTCTCTGGCACTCAGTAACAATTCTGTCTGTCCCTGAGTAAAAATTCTGTGGCCCTAAGTAAAGTTTCTGTGGCCCTGAGTAACAATTCTCTGGCACTCCGTAACAATTCTGTCTGTCCCTGAGTATGAATTCTGTGGCCCTAACTAGCGTTTCTTTGTCCCTAAGTAACAGTTCTGTGGCCCTGAGTAACAATTCTGTGTCTGTGCGAGTAACAATTCTGTGGCCCTAAGTAACAGTTCTGTGGCCCTCAGTAACAGTTCTGTGTCTGTGCGAGTAACAATTCTGTGTCTGTGCGAGTAACAATTCTGTGGCCCTAAGTAACAGTTCTGTGGCCTTCAGTAACAATTCTGTGTCTGTGCGAGTAACAATTCTGTGTCTGTGCGAGTAACAATTCTGTGGCCCTAAGTAAAGTTTCTGTGGCCCTAAGTAACAATTCTCTGGCACTCAGTAACAATTCTGTCTGTCCCTGAGTAACAATTCTCTGGCACTCAGTAACAATTCTGTCTGTCCCTGAGTAAAAATTCTGTGGCCCTAAGTAAAGTTTCTGGGGCCCTGAGTAACAATTATCTGGCACTCAGTAACAATTCTGTCTGTCCCTGAGTAACAATTCTCTGGCACTCAGTAACAATTCTGTCTGTCCCTGAGTAAAAATTCTGTGGCCCTAAGTAAAGTTTCTGTGGCCGTGAGTAACAATTCTCTGGCACTCCGTAACAATTCTGTCTGTCCCTGAGTAACAATTCTCTGGCACTCAGTAACAATTCTGTCTGTCCCTGAGTAAAAATTCTGTGGCCCTAAGTAAAGTTTCTGTGGCCCTGAGTAACAATTCTCTGGCACTCCGTAACAATTCTGTCTGTCCCTGAGTAACAATTCTCTGGCACTCAGTAACAATTCTGTCTGTCCCTGAGTAAAAATTCTGTGGCCCTAATTAAAGTTTCTGTGGCCCTAAGTAACAATTCTCTGGCACTCAGTAACAATTCTGTCTGTCCCTGAGTAACAATTCTCTGACACTCCGTAACAATTCTGTCTGTCCCTGAGTAACAATTCTCTGGCACTCAGTAACAATTCTGTCTGTCCCTGAGTAAAAATTCTGTGGCCCTAAGTAAAGTTTCTGTGGCCCTGAGTAACAATTCTCTGGCACTCCGTAACAATTCTGTCTGTCCCTGAGTATGAATTCTGTGGCCCTAACTAGCGTTTCTTTGTCCCTAAGTAACAGTTCTGTGGCCCTGAGTAACAATTCTGTGTCTGTGCGAGTAACAATTCTGTGGCCCTAAGTAACAGTTCTGTGGCCCTCAGTAACAGTTCTGTGTCTGTGCGAGTAACAATTCTGTGTCTGTGCGAGTAACAATTCTGTGGCCCTAAGTAAAGTTTCTGTGGCCCTCAGTAACAGTTCTGTGTCTGTGCGAGTAACAATTCTGTGTCTGTGCGAGTAACAATTCTGTGGCCCTAAGTAAAGTTTCTGTGGCCCTAAGTAACAATTCTCTGGCACTCAGTAACAATTCTGTCTGTCCCTGAGTAAAAATTCTGTGGCCCTAAGTAAAGTTTCTGTGGCCCTGAGTAACAATTCTCTGGCACTCCGTAACAATTCTGTCTGTCCCTGAGTAACAATTCTCTGGCACTCAGTAACAATTCTGTCTGTCCCTGAGTAAAAATTCTGTGGCCCTAAGTAAAGTTTCTGTGGCCCTGAGTAACAATTCTCTGGCACTCCGTAACAATTCTGTCTGTCCCTGAGTATGAATTCTGTGGCCCTAACTAGCGTTTCTTTGTCCCTAAGTAACAGTTCTGTGGCCCTGAGTAACAATTCTGTGTCTGTGCGAGTAACAATTCTGTGGCCCTAAGTAACAGTTCTGTGGCCCTCAGTAACAGTTCTGTGTCTGTGCGAGTAACAATTCTGTGTCTGTGCGAGTAACAATTCTGTGGCCCTAAGTAAAGTTTCTGTGGCCCTCAGTAACAGTTCTGTGTCTGTGCGAGTAACAATTCTGTGTCTGTGCGAGTAACAATTCTGTGGCCCTAAGTAAAGTTTCTGTGGCCCTAAGTAACAATTCTCTGGCACTCAGTAACAATTCTGTCTGTCCCTGAGTAAAAATTCTGTGGCCCTAAGTAAAGTTTCTGTGGCCCTGAGTAACAATTCTCTGGCACTCCGTAACAATTCTGTCTGTCCCTGAGTAACAATTCTCTGGCACTCAGTAACAATTCTGTCTGTCCCTGAGTAAAAATTCTGTGGCCCTAAGTAAAGTTTCTGTGGCCCTGAGTAACAATTCTCTGGCACTCCGTAACAATTCTGTCTGTCCCTGAGTAACAATTCTCTGGCACTCAGTAACAATTCTGTCTGTCCCTGAGTAAAAATTCTGTGGCCCTAAGTAAAGTTTCTGTGGCCCTGAGTAACAATTCTCTGGCACTCCGTAACAATTCTGTCTGTCCCTGAGTATGAATTCTGTGGCCCTAACTAGCGTTTCTTTGTCCCTAAGTAACAGTTCTGTGGCCCTGAGTAACAATTCTGTGTCTGTGCGAGTAACAATTCTGTGGCCCTAAGTAACAGTTCTGTGGCCCTCAGTAACAGTTCTGTGTCTGTGCGAGTAACAATTCTGTGTCTGTGCGAGTAACAATTCTGTGGCCCTAAGTAACAGTTCTGTGGCCTTCAGTAACAATTCTGTGTCTGTGCGAGTAACAATTCTGTGTCTGTGCGAGTAACAATTCTGTGGCCCTAAGTAAAGTTTCTGTGGCCCTAAGTAACAATTCTCTGGCACTCAGTAACAATTCTGTCTGTCCCTGAGTAACAATTCTCTGGCACTCAGTAACAATTCTGTCTGTCCCTGAGTAAAAATTCTGTGGCCCTAAGTAAAGTTTCTGGGGCCCTGAGTAACAATTCTCTGGCACTCAGTAACAATTCTGTCTGTCCCTGAGTAACAATTCTCTGGCACTCAGTAACAATTCTGTCTGTCCCTGAGTAAAAATTCTGTGGCCCTAAGTAAAGTTTCTGTGGCCCTAAGTAACAATTCTCTGGCACTCAGTAACAATTCTGTCTGTCCCTGAGTAACAATTCTCTGGCACTCAGTAACAATTCTGTCTGTCCCTGAGTAAAAATTCTGTGGCCCTAATTAAAGTTTCTGTGGCCCTAAGTAACAATTCTCTGGCACTCAGTAACAATTCTGTCTGTCCCTGAGTAACAATTCTCTGGCACTCAGTAACAATTCTGTCTGTCCCTGAGTAAAAATTCTGTGGCCCTAATAACGTTTCTGTGGCCCTAAGTAACAATTCTCTGGCACTGAGTAACAATTCTGTCTGTCCCTGATTATGAATTCTGTGGCCCTAACTAGCGTTTCTTTGTCCCTAAATAACGATTCTGTGGCCCTCATTAACAAGTCTGTGTCCCTGAGTAATGGTTCTCTGTCCCTAAGTAACTTTTCTCTGTCCCCAATTATCGTTTCTGTGGCCCTAACTCTGTCCCTGTCCCTAGTACAGAGCGGTCTGCCTCTGTTCAATAACTGCAGGCAAATGAAGAATTCCAAAATGGCCGCTATTTATAGCTCGACCATTACACAGTGCTGGCTGGCTGGCTGCTGATTGGCTGATGCGATCACATGTAGTTGAGGAATGCATTATGGGTCAGCGCGCCTTGTCTGCGCGCCTTCCCAGACATCCCCGCTCCGTCACCGCACATGTCAGCCGCCATTTTCTGAAAAATTTCGATTCGCGCGTCCGAATTAGGCTATTTTTCGGATTCGGCACGAATCGAAATTTTTCCGATATTCGACTCGAATTCCACTTCGGATACTTCGATTCGCTCATCTCTAATTGTCATATATTCTTTTTTCAGAAATCTGGGTTCTATCAGGCTCTAAATATCTCCTCTGCCCTTACATTATCTAATCAAACCAAGATCAGTGTGATCAGATGCTTTCCCAATTTACAAATGGCGCTGTTTATGTCCTGGGAAACTGAAGTGATGAAATGCTCGTAGCTTCCGAATTCTTAGACTATAGAGATGATTGGCACAACCCTGGTCTCCAATCAGCTCTATGGTCAGCTGGCAGAAACACCGGCTGCATTCTCAGGTTCCCCCGATAGCACAGGACTGCCCGAGAAGGCCGTGGAAGGCAGCGGGGGAGGGGGGACATTGTCTCCCGCTGCTTGTAAAAGCAATCCTGCAGCTAATTAGCCACTAGGATTGCTTTTACATGAAAGCCGATCGCCAGCTGAAAAAAATGATACCAGGATGATGCCCGCAGCTGTAGGCATCATCCTGGTATAACCATTCAAAGTCCAGTGATGTACCAGTACGTCGCTGGTCCTTGTTGGGTATATATGCTATGTTCTTTTTTTTTTTGTATGCAGCCTGTAGACTGAATGAAATAAAGAGCAGAAATCTCTGCCAAAAAGAAAGAAAAGTGTGTGGTATGCCCACCATTAAAATATACTACCCTGCATTCACCCACTTCTAATGGTGGGCACACATTAGGTCACACTTTGCCACAAGCGCCAGTTCCAAGATTGTACAAATGTCTAAATAGTGGCACGCTTGAATAAAAATTGTCCACGTATAAGTGGTACCCCCAATGGAAAAGGGATGACACCCGGGGGGCTCCACGTGACTATCCTTTCCCTTGTAAATACGAAACTTATAAGTATAGCCTGCTGCCCTCTCACAGGTCTTCTACATCTTGACCCCATATCTGGCACGCTTGCTGGGGAGAAATTGTTTGAATGCAAGGCGGCCAGAAAAATTAATCAGGGACTCATCAACACAGATTTTTTTGCTGGGGAGTATAGACATCTGCACATTTTTACAAGGGGCTGAATTTTGTGTAGCCTGTCAAATTCAAGGTCACCTCAAGGACGACAGAGTGTATTGTCGTTGAAATGCATAAAACACATTATACTCTCATATCTATGCCTGGCCATGGCAGCAGAGAACACGTCATATGATGAATCGGGTCTGTGGACCAATACAACCGCAATTCATTTCTTTTAGTAATCTCCCTGTTGAGGGTTAGGCCCCAAAAAAATATAAATTCGAAAACCATAATGGGTTTCCATGCGAATGGTCTGGCAAGGTTGGAATTTTGGTTGGCGGCAATACATTGTTGTGCATATAAAATGCTTTGATCCACAATCAATGCATACAGATCTTCCATGAAAAACAGCTCCAAAAAATCAAGGAGAGGAGTTAAATGTGCTATTTCCACCTGAATTCCGGGTTGCTCAGTGAATGGGGGAAGTACGGGTGCTGCAGAATTTGTGTGTTGCCAATCGGAAGGATACTAGGAGCTCTATGGGCCTGTGTGCGAATTCTTGGTGGTTGCGGGACAATACTTGTGGTCGCCACCTCACCAGCTTTTACTGCACTTATGGGACTCACCACGTCGCCAAGTGATACTGCAGTGTATTATTCTTATTATTATTATACAGGATTTATATGCCACCAACATTTTGCTCAGCGCTTTACAATATAACGGGAGACAATACAGCAACAATACAGTTCAATACAAGAGGGTTAGGAGAGCCTGATCCTTGGAGCTTACAATCTAAGAGCTACAGTCATGGCCGAAATTGTTGGCACCCTTGATATTTCTCCAGGAAATCATGTATTTCTCACGAAACGTATTGCATTAACACATGTTTTGCTATACACATGTTTATTCCCTTTGTGTGTATTGGGACAAAACAAAAAAAGGGAGGAAAGAAAGCAAATTCGACATAATGTCACACAAACCTCCAAAAATGGGCTGGACAAAAGTATTGGCACCCTTTCACAACTGCGGATAAATAAGAATGTTACAAGCATGTGATGCTCCTGTAAACTCACCTGGGGCAAGTAACAGGTGTGGGCAATATAGAAATCACACCTGAAAGCAGATAAAAAGGAGAGACGTTCACTTAACCTTTGCATTGTGTGTCTGTCTGTGCCACACTAAGCATGGACAACAGAAAGAGGAGACGAGAACTGTCTGAGGACCTGAGAACCAAAATTGTGGCAAAATATCAACAATCTCAAGGTTACAAGTCCATCTCCAGAGAACTAGATTTGCCTTTGTCCACAGTGCGCAACATTATCAAGAAGTTTGCAACCCATGGCACTGTAGCTAATCTCCCTGGTCGTGGACGGATGAGGAAAATTGATGAAAGATTGCAACGCAGAATAGTCCGGATGGTGGATAAGCAGCCCCAAACATGTTCCAAAGACATTCAAGCTGTCCTGCAGGCTCAGGGAGCATCAGTGTCAGCGCGAACTATCCGTCGACATTTAAATGAAATGAAACGCTATGGCAGGAGACCCAGGAGGACCCCACTGCTGACACAGAGACATAAAAAAGCAAGACTACAGTTTGCCAAAATGTACTTGAGTAAGCCAAAAGCCTTCTGGGAAAACGTCTTGTGGACAGATGAGACCAAGATAGAGCTTTTCGGTAAAGCACATCATTCTACTGTTTACCGAAAACGGAATGAGGCCTACAAAGAACAAAACACAGTACCTACGGTAAAATATGGTGGAGGTTCAATGATGTTTTGGGGTTGTTTTGCTGCCTCTGGCACTGGGTGCCTTGACTGTGTGCAAGGCATCATGAAATCTGAGGATTACCAAAGGATTTTGGGTCGCACTGTAGGGCCCAGTGTCAGAAAGCTGGGTTTGCGTCCAAGATCCTGGGTCTTCCAGCAGGACAATGACCCCAAACATACGTCAAAAAGCACTCAGAAATGGATGGCAAAGAAGCGCTGGAGAGTTCTGAAGTGGCCAGCAATGAGCCCAGATCTAAATCCCATTGAACACCTGTGGAGAGATCTTAAAATTGCTGTTGGGAAAAGGTGTCCTTCCAATAAGAGAGACCTGGAGCTGTTTGCAAAGGAAGAGTGGTCCAAAATTCCGGGTGAGAGGTGTCAGAAGCTTATTGATGGTTATAGGAAGCGACTGATTTCAGTTATGTTTTCCAAAGGGTGTGCAACCAAATATTAAGTTAAGGGTGCCAATACTTTTGTCCAGCCCATTTTTGGGGTTTTGTGTGACATTATGTCATATTTGCTTTTCTGCCTCTGTTTTATATTTGTTCCAATACATACAAAGGGAATAAACATGTGTATAGCAAAACATGTGTTAATGCAATACCTTTTTTGTGTGAAATACTTGATTTTCAGGAAAAATATCAAGGGTGCCAACAATTTCGGCCATGACTGTATGTGAAAGACCAGGATGTACTAGACCGCTGGTGCTTGCCAGTTCACCAAAAGGTAGCGTGGCACTAGTACTGGCACTCTGCTGCATATGAGAATCATCAAAATTTACTGGCAAGTGCTAACAGAGATCAGGCCTGATTCTTCGAACACTGCGGTTTTGTGTGTAATGTATCAAGTGACAGTGACCTACTGACACTGCACTTGCTGGGGGAGAAGGGGGGTAAGCATAGGGGCTAAACGCAGGGGCTGGCAGGTGCCGGGGCTGATCCCGCTAACACTGCATTTTTTGGGGACGCTATACTAATGTGAACGTTGGTATAGTGCTGATCTGAGCAAAGATATTGATCTGTTCAGACACTATACTAGCAATGGAGGTTTATTGTGTATGAGCGTGCTCCTGGCAATTGAGGGGTTAAATGTGATTATTGGTGTACTGATGGGCAATCTGACACTATCTGGGAAGGGAGTGAAAACCACGGGAGTGCAAATCATGTATATATATTTGATTTTGCGCACCTGTGCCGTCCTGTAGCAGTATTTCTGCTATAGGGGAGTCAGGAAGCGGTTACATAAGTGGTTTGTGTTACAGCACTGCGTTACTTTAACTGACAACCGCGCAGTCATGCAACGCTGCACCAAAATTTAATTTACAGCTTTTTTTCCCCATGAATTGGGCTTTCTTTTGGTGGTTTTTGATCGCCTGTGCATTTTTTATTTTTTGCGCTATAAGAAAAAAGCCCGACAATTTTGAGAAAAAAAAAACATATATTGGACTTTTTGCTATAAAACATGTAAAGTAAAAAAATTAAAAAATCAAATTTCGGCATAAATTTCGGGAAAAATGTATTCTGCGACATGTCTTTGCTGAAAAAAAAATCCCAATATGTGTAAATTAATTGGTCTACGTTTAAGTTATAGCGTTTAAAAATGGTGGTATAGATACTGGATTTTAATTTGTTTTTATACTAATAATAGCAGCGGCCAGTGACTTATGGCGGCAATCAGCAACTTATAGCGGCGATCAGCAACTTATGGCGGGACTGCAGTACTGTGGCGGACATTCTGACACTGTGGGGGAACTGACTTGGGGTCACTGACATCCCCAATGACACCAATACAGTGATCAGTGCAAAAAAAACCCACTGACACTGTACTAATGGCACTGGGGAGGAAGGGGTTAACTTCTGGAGACAATGAAAGGGTTAACTGTGTGAGGGGAGTGTTTTACTAGGTGGCGGGGGTGTGTGCCTCTCTGTTACACACTGTCCCATAAGGCTGTGACCAGCGATCCCGTGACCAGCGAACAGTGAGCTGAAAGCTGACAGGGAGGAAAGCTCTATTGAAAACAATGCAGCCTTCCTCTCTGTCAGTGATTGCTGGCAATCGCCGGGCTCCGGCGGGTAATCACCAGCCGGGACCCGGTGATTGACATCCGCGGCTGCAATCGGTGCCGCGGGTACGGCGGTCACACGGCTCGCGCGCCCCCTACCCCGGAATGCAGGATCACGTATATATACGTGATCCTGCACACAGGGTCTGCCTTGTAGTAGTATATGTACTGCGGGCGGTCCCCTAGTGGTTAAAGTGTAACTAAAGACAAATCATTTTATTTAGTTTCGGAGGTGGAGTTTTGAAGGTAGATTAGAGTGATTGCCAGATTTAATTGCTGTCTGTTACCCCGTTAAGGAGATTCACCCTCATCCTTGCCCTTATACAAGACCACATACTTACATAGGGGATGCCCAAGGAAATATGATAAGGTTTGGCAATGCTGTTTGGCGGACACGTCTACTGCACAATGACACCTTCCCATTGATTCATAACTAATTGAGTTGGTCTACATACCACCGAGTAATATACTCTTGTCTACCTGCTGTTCTGAAGAAGGATCCTATTGCGGGGGTTACACTCCGCTCATATGATTTTATGATGAAAGGGTACTATGTGACCTATATATGCTATAATCTTTTGATTGTGTTTCTTTTTTTGCTCCACAGCGGACTGCTTATGTTACTGTTTGATGATGAAGGGTGGTTACACGGGGGGGGGGGATAGTAGGTCATAGTTAGGTTATCCCTCTTTATGTAGATAGGTATGGTTTTGGAACTGGGGTTTTTTTCATATTTGTGTATTGTACAACCAAAGCAAACTGCCAGGCTGCCAAAAAAATTTTGAGGCCCCCCACTCCCACATATACGCACATACAAATCCCATGTGTCGTGATACACGTTACATATTGCTGTGCATGCCAGAGTGAGAGGACTAATTCTAGCACAGGACCTCCTCTGTAATACTAAACTGATGACCTGTATGGGGATTTTGAAACTTCGCCTATAGAAAATATAGGGTACTGACGTTTTTTGCCATTTCACAGGTACACACAAATTTAAGGTTTGACATGTTGGATATCTATTTACTCGGAGCAACCTCATCTTTTATATTTTACCAAATATTTGGGTAATTTATTGTGTTTTTTGCCCTAAAATTCACTTTAGTTTGTTTCTTACTGAAATGTTTCCCTTTCCTAGACCTTTGCAGTAATGACAAAAAAAATGGAACTACCGCTACTTATATTTTCTAGGGTGTCTGCTTTCAGAAAATATATGTTTGGGGATTTTGTGTAATCTTTAGGCCTAAAATTATTTTTTAAACTTGTGCATAAAATGCAAAAATGGCTGTGGGATCAAAAGGGTTAAATTTATCATTGAATGCAAACATAAAAGAAAATCCCAAAATTTGGGTTGTCTCCAGAAAAGTAATAGTGGGTAAATCTTCCAATGGGGACACTAGTTCTGGTGTTAGGTATAAAAAAGATACCAGGGGCATTTCATGGGGCCCCATACAGACCCCAGGCCCTCGGGCAGTGCCCAAGTGTTCGAATGGTCAGTCTGCCCCTGTTCACACTTATGTATACCAATTGTGAGTTCAGCAGTTTGCCTACATTTTTCGCTTTTAAAGGGATTCTGCTGTGTTCTTGGACAATTTTAATTTATTTTATTAAGATTCTATAATTATATTTTATGCAGTTATTTTATGCATAGTCTGTGCAGTGCATTCTGACCTGTGTAGTATTAAGGCTTTGTTCTTCCTCTGAAGACTGAAGATCTAAATGGCAAAATCCATAGGAACAGAGGCAGGAGGATGGCTGCTTTTGTGTAATCTGAGATTCTATTATTCAAGTCTGTATTCAGTATACCAGCTGTCTGAAACCCTGGAGTACAAGATTTACACCCGGAGCTGACTGGAAGTGCTAAATATTCATATACTGTAGTTAACATGACTACTAAACCATTTAAACATTCAAAAATGTTAGTTTTTAGTACTGAATATAAAACATATGCAAACATGTATTAGAAAAACACAATCATTTCCCTCTGCAGCAGCATGTTTACCAAGTAGCCATTGACATTTTGTTAGGTCAAAATGTGTCTCAATGAAAAGCAGTGAATGTTTCTGAATTCTGAGACTTATATACTATAGCTGTTGCACAGCAAACTTGTTTTTTTTTCTTTTTTTGCAAGCTTTTATAAAACTTTGCACATTTCTAATATACACTAAACGATAGCCCAGGTCTCCATAATTACATCCATAATTGCACACATGCACTCTCTTTTATGTATAAATATGGTACTTGATTAAAAAGAAACCCTATCATTCATCTAGAATTTAGCACAAAATCTTTTATAAAGGCAGAGCCCAAGTTTAAGCATTTACTGCTTGACAGCATATGATTAGCATTTTATGCTGAATGAGGATGAGTAAACTCAGTGATAGCTGCAAGGGCATTTAAAGAATGTAGAGTGTTTTTGCAGATATCGGGCCTAATTCACAAAGTTATAAGGAAAGCCAATTAGAGCTTAAAATGAATGTCACATGGTATATGATGGTCATGATTGGCTGCAATCCCTGCACTTTCTCTCCCTCTCTCAGTCAATCATAGGCCAACAGAGAAAGAATACACAGATGCTGCAGAGCAGAGGAAGAGGTAATGGACTGCTTTACGGGCTGGGAGAGGACAGAGCATGATGGGAGGAGCAAGGACCTTTGGGGGATGTAGTCTACAGAGAGACTGAGCTGGCACGGCACAGTTAGTGTGGAACTACAAGTCCCAGAAAGACCAGGGATCTGCAGAGGAGGATAAGTGATCAGTCACTGTGAAGCCCACCCCCTTGTTTTCTCTCTCTGAATGGAGGAGAGAGATACATTGTATATCTCTGTCCTTTCAGAGAGAAAAAAAAACAAGTGTGTGTAAAAAATAGATTAAATAAATAAAATTAATTAAAAAAATAAACAAAAATACCTAGATCAAGGTGTGATCTAGGTCTGTACCAGGGTTAGTGTTTTGGTCAAGGTCAGGGTTTTAAATTAGTATCAGTGTCAGTAGCAGAATAAAAAAAAAAAAAAAAAGCAAATTGCGCACTATGGTTTCTGGGCTGTACTACGGGTAAAAACAACAAATAACATACACACATGTCGTGAAATTATTTTTGGTTGTTCTTTTGTGGTTGGTTTTGGTAGTAGCAAGAAATATACAGATAAATTTAAAAAACTTTTTTTTTTACTAATTTGGTATCTATTACCATTTACCACTAAATGAAAGCCTAATTTGTCCTAAAAAAAAACGCGGTATAATCCACCAGGATCCACAAAGTAGTTGTGATGATATGTACGGTTTTGCTAACACATGTTAAAGTTGCAAAATTGTGCTTAGGCTTCAAGATTTGTTTTACCCTTAGACACGAAGGAGTTAAACTGTATAGGCACTTACTTTAAGGAACAGTTCACACTTCATGCATTTCAGTTGCATTTTTTTTGCATCCAAAATGCACAGAAAGTAGGTTATATGGTTTCAGTGCTTGCAGTTCCAATGCGTTCCAGTTGCAGAAAACAAAGTAGAACATGCTGCACTTTTTCTGCATAGAACTGTACTGGAACGCACCAAAACACACCAAAAACGCACTAGAACGCATATGTCCCTATTTAAATTGAAGTAAAAGAGAGGGGAAAAAATGAACTGGAATGCTTAAAAAATGCACTGGAATGTGTCAAAAACATATCGGAACGCATCAAAAACACGCATACAAAAATGCATCCGGAACGCATCTGGACTGCGTTTCTATAGTGTGAAACGGCCCTTAGGGCTAGTACACACTGGATGCAGATCAGTGTGATTTTTTTCTAATTTTTTTCTACATCAAAAATGCATGTACAGTGTTTTCCATGTATTTCAATGGCCCGAGGTCACACCAATGCAGTCAGTTCCAGTCAGTTTCCGATGCAGAAAAAAGTAGAACATGCTGCATTTTTTCTGCACAGAACCATACTGGAACATAGCAAATGGCATCAAAACTGCACCGGAACTGCGTGTGGTGTGAACTGTAAGCAAAAACATATCCAGAATGCATCCATAGCTTGAAGTGATCTTGCAGGACTTGCAGGATTTTCTGAGTAAAGTTCCACTTTAACCACTTGCCTACCAGGTACTTTTACCCCCTTCATGCCCAGGCCAATTTTCAGCTTTTGAATGAATGAGTATTGTGCGGTCATGCAACACTGCACCCAAATAAAAGCACTGATGGGCACTGATAGGTGGAACTGATTGCCACTGATAGGTGGCACTAAAGGTCACTGATAGACAGCACTGAATGGTGGCACTGATGGACACTGACTAGCAGCACTGATGGACACTGTTGGGACTGCACTGATGGACTCTGTATCCTGAAAGGTGAAAAAATCTATTGCTGTAACTGATTATAAGTTAAGTGTTATCTGGAGTTTGGCTTCAATTTGTCAGTCAAGTCCATCTAAATATGTTAGTATACCAGTCAACTCTTTAGAGACACAACAAATTCTGAAAAACTCCATCTAGCTTCTTCACCCAAGTGACATACAGTCTGTATTTCCCATTCCACAACAGTCAAATTGATACACATTCCCCCCTACGTTTATATCAGATCATGGGTGTTTTGTTAAGGTTTTGGGGTTGTATTCGATATGTGCAAAGAGAGATCACACAAATACTTATAAGTAAAACATTTATTACAAGTAATGACAGATACAGATAAAGAGAAAAAAATATAACAAGAATACTTAACTAAAGATGCTGTTTCCACCACGGGTCTCTCCATTATATGGCGTGGCCAATGATCATAACAGACACCTGCTTAATGCAAGCTCTGGGTCCAGACAAATATTTCCAGTCTAGCTGTGTTATATACTGGACTTGTGTGTAATCAATCGACAACCTACCTAAAAAAGAGAACACTAATGCAGCTGCCACATCCAAGAATTGATAAGCCGCAATATACAGTATTAAATTTCTGTTTTGGAACTTAATACCACTGTTGGTTGTCAATGTTCAAGGAAGAGTGCCTACACAGTTGTTCTCTGCGTATATGTTTTAGCAAGGTAACCTGCTACTGATCTATGTTGCTGGCTCTGACCTGTGTCCTGAGATGACACCAATGTGCCGATTTGGTGCATGTTGTGGATTACCTTTGCTGACCCAGGCCTGCTTTCAGACCCAGCTCCCAGCTGCTTTTGGATTCCTGCCACTCTGTGTCTCCAGCGTGAATCAAGCTTCCCATGGCTCTTATCCAAATGTCTTAAGTTGATCTTATCCATATACAACTGCCTCTCCTCAGTCTGGCTCCCAGTCTCCCTGTTCCAGGTCTTCAGCTCAAAGGAGTGACATAGGCCCCATAGAAAACTTCTTACACACACATACATGCTATACATAGTCTAGCTGGCCACAAAATCGGGAATTACGGCTTTGAAGGCAGTGCTTTACTACAGTGATGAAAGTGCAGTTGTTAAAGCCACACAATCCCAGCAAGCTTCAGTGGCCAAGAGGGTTACTCTGGTGATTGTTCTGCAAACTGATTGAACCAATATAAGCAAATTTCAAGTAATTGAAATAATTAAACAATATTTTTCACATGTAAGGATAACACATTTTTTCTCATGGGAAAATACAGTATATCCATTAGTAGAAAGCTGTAGAATGGGGCTGTATAATTTTTGCTATTTAAGAGCCTCATACAACTAGAATATGCATGAATAATAGGTATCACATTTTCATTTTACAGCTCGGGTTGTTAATAGCAAATGTGGATAATGTATAGTCGTGTTCAAAATAATAGCAGTCAGACATCACTAACCTGATCAATCACTGTTTTTGGTAGAAATGATATTTCTACATGGCAAATAATTTACTAGCAGGTGTAGTAGAGTAATAGAAATCCAACAGACCCAACAGTCATGACATGCATGCTGCTGATTCTGTGTAATTGAATCTCTAATTGAAAGGGGCATGTTCAAAATAATAGGAGTGTGGAGTTCTATTAGTGAGGTCATTCATTCTTTGAAAAACAGGTGGCAATTATTGCCATTATTTAAGGAAGGAAGGCAGAAAATGTTGTACATGCTGGTTATAGTGCATTTCTCTCTGAAATTCTGAGGAAAATGGGTCGTTCCAGACATTGTTCAGAAGAACAGCGTACCTTGATTAAAAAGTTGATTGGAGAGGGGAAAACATATAAAGAAGTGCAGAAAATAATAGGCTGCTCAGCTAAAATGATCGCAAATGCTTTAAAATGGCAACCAAAACCGGAAAGATGTGGATGAAAGCGAAAAACTACCATTCGAATGGATAGAAGAATAGCCAAAATGGCAAGGATTCAGCCAACAATCAGCTCCAGGAAGATCAAAGAAGGTCTAAAGTTACCTGTGAGTACTGTTACAATTAGAAGACGCCTATGTGAAGCCAAGCTGTCTGCAAGAAGCCCCCGCAAAGTCCCACTGTTGAAAAAAAGATGTGCTGAAGAGGTTACAATTTGCCAAAGAGCACATTGACTGGCCTAAAGAGAAATGGCGCAACATTTTGTGGACTGATGAAAGTAAGATTGTTCTTTTTGGGTCTAGTGGCTGGAGACAGTTTGTCAGACGACCCCCAAACATTGAATTCAAGCTACAGTACACTGTGAAGACAGTGAAGCACGGTTGCGCAAGCATCATGATATGGGGATGTTTTTCATACTACGGTGTTGGGCCTATTTACCGCATACCAGGGATCATGGATCAGTTTGAATACATCAGAATACTTGAAGAGGTCATGCTGCCTTATGCTGAAGAGGAAATGCCCTTGAAATGGGTGTTCCAATAAGACATGGACCCCAAACGCACCAGTAAACGTGCAACATCTTGGTTCCAGACCAACAAGAATGACGTTATGGAGTGGCCAGCCCAGTCCCCGGATCTTAATCCAATAGAAAACTTGTGGGGTGACATCAAAAATGCAGTTTCTGAGGCAAAACCAAGAAATAGAGAAGAACTGTGGAATGTAGTCCAATCATCCTGGGCTGGAATACCTGTTCACAGGTGCCAGAAGTTGGTTGACTCCATGCAACACAGATGTACAGCAGTTCTCAGAAACAGTGCTTATACAACTAAATATTAATTAAGTGATTCAAAGGAAAGCAAAATCTTCAAACATTTTTCAGTTTATATAGTGAATGTTTGAGTTTGTGAAGAAGAATACAAACACTGCTATTTTTTTGAACAGTCTAATATTCACTTTTCTTCAATTTTTTTAGAGGAACAACACAAATTTGATGTATTTTTCTTCATGTTTTGATTTGGAATAGAACATGTAGTGTTCCCAATGCATTTGTGTGTATGGAAATAAAAGCTATTAGAAGGATTTTGAGCTTTATTCACTTTTTTCAACACACTGCTATTATTTTGAACACAGCTGTACCTGTTTGTAAAAATGTGATGAAATAAGTTTAAATATTTAGTACTGATGCATCAATATACTTCTTTACAGGCATACACTAAAATTGTTTATTTACAAAGAAGTGAGATAGCAGGCCTTACCTTCAACATCCTCCACCCATTTTTTCTACATTACTTCGGCATTTATATAAGTTACCCCAGTCCATCCATCAACCCATGTCCTATGACATTATTGCATATAACAGTGATTTTATCTCCATTCAGATTATTTAAAAAAAGGTTCATCTGCCTTAAGTGCTGGAAAGAAACTTCATATGGTTTACATTTGTGACAAAGTTAGATCCTTTTGGTCTCAGATCACTGACTTCCTCTCTACTCATTTTGACATTTCCAATATTTGTAACCCAACATAGTGTTTTATTGGGTACATCTGAGGATTTAGATACTAGTGCCACAAAGAAAACAATCCTGAGTATTCTTCTGTATTATGCAATGGCTACACACAGATCCCATTAACCTTGATTTATGGAAACATGATCAAACATTATCTATATATAAATTAACAAAGGAAGCAACAGGTTGCCCTTTGAAATTTGATAAAATTTGGAGTGAATGTTTAAGTATTAGTGATACTCAGATCTTGGATTATAGAAATAGCTTACAACTCTACCCACTACAACTTTGGAGTACTAAGAAATCACACAACATGATAGCTTCTTTAATACTGTTAGAATACAGTGTTCATGTATTCGTTGTGCAACAACTACAATATATTCTTCAACCAGTAGATGGCAGTGTTTATAAATTTGAATCTGCATCTATGACTATACTCTATGTCTTCTTCCTGAATAAAGCTCCTGTTTCCTGTTTGCAGAGAAGCAGTAGATAAACACATATGGACTGTGCACTGTCTGTTCTGTATGGCTACAGTATATACAGAATCTCTAACAAATACAACTTTATCAAACAAATATTGTGACACATTGTGAATACGTCCTTACTTTTCTATTTTGCTGTTTTATTCTCTTTCTTTTGGTTACCTTGTTTTCATGATAGCCATTTGGCTATTATTAGTTATGAAACATAGATTAGATAAACATTACTAAGTCGTATTAACATCTATAACACTGTATTCTAAAGACCTTGAACAAATGTGGACACTATATTATGTATATGGAGACTGAACGTGAATAAATGAACTACGGTATAAATACAATGTCATTTGTCAGCCAAATTTGGGACCTGGGAGCTGTGATTTTCTCCCTTAAACTTGATTTCAGTTCAGGACCCCCATGCTATTTACATATCTCAATCCTCAGGTGTCCTCAGACACTAAATAATGGCTGGCTGTGTATGTACAATCTGGGCAAAGAGTGAGCTTTTCTGAGAAATATGCATTTTTTTTATCAGCCATAAGGTAACACAAGGTTGTCAGCTTATAGCAGGAAAAATAATAGCAATCGACCAGTGTTAGAGATTCTGTATGTATATATACACACACTACATTGCCAAAAGTATAGGTACGCCTGCCTTTACACGCACATGAGCTTTAATTGCATCCCAGTCCTAGTCAGTAGGGTTCAATATTGAGTTGGCCTACTCTTTGCACCTATAACAGCTTCAGCTCTTCTCGGAAGAAGAGCTGAAGTGTGTCTATGGGAATGTTTGACCATTTTACCAAAAGTGCATTTGTGAGGTCAGGCACTGATGTCCGAGGAGAAGGCCTGGCTTGCAGTCTCTATTCTAATTCATCCCAAAGGTGTTCTGTTGGGTTGAGGTCAGGACTCTGTGCAGGCCAGTCAAGTTCCTCCACCCCAAACTCTTGCTCATCCATGTCTTTATGGACCTTGCTTTGTACACTGGTGCACAAACATGTTGGAACAGGAAGGGGCCATCCCCAAACTCTCTCCATCCAATCTGACAGAGCTTGAGCTATTTTGCAAAGAAGAATGGGCAAAATTTCACTCTCTAGATGTGCAGAGCTGGTAGGGACATACCCAAAAAGACTTGCAGCTGTAATTGCAGCAAAAGGTGGTTCTTCGATGTATTGACCCTGGGGGCTGAATACAGATGCACACCACACTTTTCAGATATTTATTTGTAAAACATTTTGAAAACCATTTATCATTTTCTTTCCACTTCACACTTTGTGTGAGTCTATCACATAAAATCCCAATAAAATACATTTATGTGTTTGGTTGTAACATGTCAAAATTTGGAAAATTTCAAGGGGTATGAATACTTTTTCAAGGCACTGTATTTATAGCTCTTCAGAACAGACAGTGCACAATCCACGTGTGTTTATCTGCTGCAGGAAACAGGAACGTTATTATTTATTTATTATAGAGAAAGGACATAGAGCTTAACCATAGATGCAACTAAAAACTTAAGAACACTGCTGTCCACTGGTTGGAGAATATATCTCTACTGAATACTGAAGTAGTTGTTGCAAAATACATGAACAATGTATTCCAACACCCAGGAAAACTCAGTCCATAAATTGCTTCATTCTCTGAAGAGGCTGACCAGAAGATGCCAGGGAATGTCTACTCACATAAAACGTTTGCCCTCTGCATCCAAAACCAGACAGTTTACAAGAATTTTTTTTTTTAGAGTTTCTATATTTATAGATCCCAACTCCAGGTTGGTGGTTTCCATAACCTTGGAGGCCCCCACCAACAGGGTTTCTTTTTTTTTTAATTTGTGCACAAATCCTTTTTTTCCTGAGGCCTTTGGTCTGGTCACATAGGGTCCTCTTTATCTTTCTCTTTATCTTCCTTCCACCTGGTGGTGGGTGGGTCCTTAATGCTGCAGATTCTCTGTATCGCTTTCCTATGAACCCCATGGCAGCTTGGTGACACACTCCCAGGAGTGTGTGTCCATGATGTCCTGGCTTCACAGAAAGCGAATTGAATGGCTCTGGGCATAATTCAACCCAGAAGAGGACTGCCGTTGCACCTCAGAGTGGTGAGTCTGCAAGGGACAGTGCCGGAAACTGGATGAACATTGTAGTTAAAACTGATTTTTATATTATTTTTTGTTGAGCTGAAGTTAGACTTTAACCAATAAATGCAAACTAGGCACCTTTGACCCCATCCCTTCCCTTCATTTATGTAAATCAAAAAAACATTGTTGACTGTAATGCATTAAAGTGGTTGTAAAGGGTGAAGTTTTTCTGTCATCGCGCATTCTATGCATTGGCCAGTGAGGAGAGAGTGGGGGCGAGACTGAGTCACACTCTGTGTGTCTATGGGACTGAGAAGTGAGCATTCAAGAGTGCCCCCAGAGCACGAAGCTTGTCCAGCAAAGGTGAGGGGCCACAAACATCAGCAAAGGACCTTAAAGAGGAGGATCAGGGCTGCACAGAGCAGGTAAGTATGATGTGTTTATTATTTTATTGAAAAAACATTGAAACCTGTAGAACACTTTACCACATATGCCTATTTTCCACTGTCCGTAAGAGGCAGGTTAGATTCACAGTTTAGCTTGATTTAGGTGAAACACATATTTTTATGTTCAAATCTAGTTGGAATAATAATAAATATCTTCTTTTACAGGAATGCTGCCTATTTATACATTCATACTGGAGAAATTTTTTTGCACGTTAGGGGAGGTGACTGTTGCCTTTGGCCTGAAGCTCTGAACATGTCAGAGACAATTCAAAGGGCATACTGTGTTTTCAGGATCTCTCCTGGAAAAAAAACTGTTCCTGGAATGATCATCAGAATTTGTAGGGAGTATCCGGTCTCAAGGTTACATCCTATGCCTGCAATGAAGAATGTATCCACTGTATCATCTTCTGCCAGCACATGAAAAAAAAAATACTTTCTGTGCTCAATCCTACATACTGCCCATATCTGAAGTGTGTTTTAGACAGTTTATTGCAAGTGAGCAAATTCTCATGCTTTACCCTGCTTGTTGTTTTTTACTGTGCATTTTTTCTGCACAGATTTAAAAAATACAAGACTTTGTTTAAAGCAAATATTTGCAGAGGGAATAATTATTACCATTTAGTCTTAAAATGCATGACAGTCCTGACTGTTACACTTATCCAGGGTCTTCAAAACATTGAGTCACTTATTGTTTTGTCTTCCTGCAATAAAAAACAATCCAGGTTATTATAACATCAATTTTTCTATAGGAAACCTCACCATTCACAGGACATTGTCCCTCTCTCTTATTTGACAAACCTCTTTCTACTCCACAGCTGGCTCTACTTTTCTCTCTCTGCCTTTTCCTTAAAGCGGTAATAAACACAAAACCAAAAATTTTATATATTACAGCTTACCAATTATTAGATGTGGTGGCTGTATTTGTTTTCTTTTTTAAACTTTTTCTCCTCTGTTTCTACCTGGTGGTTTGGCCAGTAACACTCCTCCTGTGTAAGACTGTCTCCACTCTGGATGAGAGCACAGGGGGCACCTTTGGACAGCAGCATTGTCAGTCTGGGGGGAGGGGAATGTTAGATGTACTAAAAGATTTAGATACACTAACAAAAAACTAAGGTAGTCATCGCATATAATAATTGGTAAGCTGCAATATAATAAATGTTTGCTTTTGGGTTTAATACTACTTCAACTTGCTGGACTGTTGCTGATAACTGCAACACAACACCCTCTTATATTGCTGCTGTATTATCCACCTGCAGTGTGGACTGGGTTAAAATGAAGATTCATCAATGCAGAAGTGCAATGCTTGTCTATACAGTGTCTGCAGTACAGGGGTCAGCCATCTTGGCTGGGTCTGGTTTGATCCTGGAAAGATGGTGATTGGCTGCTGCAACAAAGCAAGGGGAGAAGGGTCGGCAGGCTGCTGAGTGAGGAGAGTCTTAAAGGAGAAGGAAATGGGGTGAGAAAAGGAGACTGGACTGTTGCCTGAATGGAGAGACTGGACTGCTGGCTGAACAGAACCTGCCAAAGCTGACCACAATCTGAGACCTCAGAGAGACAGCTCATTGGACAGGTCCTTGCCTCGGAGACAGGAACTTTCTCCCGGGGAAGGTGTGAGGTGTGATTTGGATGCCTTGTGAGTTCAAATTGTACTAAAGAGCACCGCCATCACTTGTAGGGAAGTAAAAGAGAGACTGTCTTAGCAGGATAATAAATAGAGACATCACAACAACACATATCCCTGTCTGAGGACTTGAACTGAATCAGAGCACACATCTAGAGACCCAAAAGAGGGTGCCCTGAGTCTGCTAAGAGACTATCATTGCACAAGTTAACCTGTTGTCTACTGGGAACTGTTGTGCTTTCTTCAAGGGCCCCAACTTTGCCAGCCAACATTTTATTTTCTTTTTCATTATTCATTGGCTAGTGGAATAAAATGGGGACTGATAGAGCAAGTTAGGCCTTTCTTTATAAACTGTTGCTAGGTAAAAGCAATATAGTTCTGTTAATTACTGACAGAATACTGCAGCTGTTTTAATCACATCTCTCAAAATAATGTCTTATTGATTGTTTGTATAAGTACATTTGCTAAACCTCTCTTCTTTTAGGATGTGCTTAGCCTAATAAATTCTTTGAAATTCCTCAAGGTGTGTCAGTAATTGCTGGGTGAGTGGATGCGTCATCTTCAGGTGTACAAAGAAATCACAAAACAATTCAGTGATTCCTCTGGGGGTAGTGCATTACCAAATGCAGTTGTCTACACATCCGCCAGTGAGGGGCCAGTGAGGGGCACTCAGGGTAAGGTTAAATTAGAAAGGTGAAGATCTGGC